>NC_087520.1:28732632-29342632 GCF_963921805.1 Phalacrocorax carbo
AACAAGTCCACCCTTTCCTAAAGGCTTTTGCAGATAATGTTTGAGAAGGTTTGGGGAATCTAGTTTGATGTCAAAATTGAGCCTAAAGAGATCCTCAATGATGATTAAAGGACTCAAATTGGAAACAGAAGAAAAATAAAGGTAATAGAAGCTTAACCTCAGAATCCATTTTATACTGTAAACAGTATCCACAGTGTTTTCTTTGGTTTGTGAGTCAGTGTCATGTGTCAACAATTCATATTAATCAGAGACCTAATGCACAGTTTAGTTTGGATGTAGCAACACCTGAGCATAAAAGAACACTGAGGCACCTATCCTGGTGCTGAACAGCTAAGAAGTTTAGTTGGCCCTAATGTAATTATTGACTTATTTTTGCTGGTTAGAGGTAGAAAACAGTATTGTTTTAATAAATTTCCTACTAAAATGGTTCATAGATTTCTATGAAATCTGCCAGTGGTGACAGTTTGTGCAGTACATGCATTTACCAGGTTTTCAGTAAACAAGGTCCAAATATTGTGCAAATGCTCTATTTCATGAGAACTCAATTAGTTTCTATGGAGACGATTACGTTGCCACAAGCTGAGTGTTATGACTTCAAGTGTGAGATAAATAAGATGAACATGGTAACTTCTAATCAGCAAAAATTATCTATTTTTGCTTTGTAATAACAAAAAAGCAACAGCAATCCACAGGAATTAAATTAAACTCAATGCTTTCTTTAATGTTGTCAGAAAGTGATGTATTAATATCCTGAATTAATCCTGTGACTGAGTATACCTGTTTTCTCATATTACTTTTCATGGTTCTTATGCTAAAAATTAGCCTAATTTTTTAAACTGCTTATCCTGTGGTAGTAGAAAACAAAACTAGAAAAGCACATATCAGGACTGATAGTTCTTCAAGGACCACGTGGCAGAGCAGATCACAGATACATGCACATTTGCTATCTAATGCTTCACTTGTGTGATGTGGCTGGGTTAGAACTATTTACTTGCGTTTTTAATCTCTCTTATGCATTAGAAAATGAAATATAGCCTGTAAGCTGGATGACATACTTAGCTTTTATAAATGCTCGCTGTTCATCCAGTGTACATTTTAATACTATAAGAGCAAAAAGTGAAGATTTGGTACTTATCATTACTGTAGTTCCAAACACCTTTCCCTTACACTTTGTTCTAGAGGAAGGCTAAGGTGATTGTGGCCTCAGGGCTAGACACAGCCTACTCCTTTATTTCATATAGCCCAGAGTCATAAGACACTTTTCTCCTGTCATTATTAGATAGCTGTTAATACGCTAAGGTCTATTTTGTGAAAGATGCCTGAAAGGGTCATTCACCCCAAGCAGGGAGGACATCCCCCTGCTCTTCAGGTACAGCGTGTGGAGTTTGGGGATGCTATTCAAGGAACTGAGCATGAAAAAGGTATACATCTGGTAATTAGACAGAACTATTTTTGTTCTGAGTAATGAAACACAGAAGAGGGAAATATACATTGGGGACAAATTTTATAGATTTACTATACATCAGCATATACCTATGTATGAGTGTCTATGTTAATATATATTCACACAGTTTGCATCCTACCGTGCAGTGTAAATATGAAACTATAGTAAATTTAGAATATTTTCTGTTTCAGTATACACATACAGACACTCATGTTATATTTATATCAAGGCTCCCTCTTTCTCTTTTATTCTGTAATTTGGTAGCACTGTCTTGGTAACACAAATGGCTGGTTTTCTTTGTTCAGCATTGACAAGAGCTTTTCCAACCTAAAAAAACCTGACACAGTTCCAGCTTTTTTTTCTTTTCTTTCTTTCTTTCTTTTTTTTTTTTTCCAGGGTTTCATGTTACTTGAATGAGAAGGATATATACTCGTTGAACCTTCTGTGTTCAGCTGTTAAACTGACAGCTTTGTCTTCTGCCATGAGAAGGCTTTCAGTAATTTGGATGTGGTGCCTTTTTCCTGTCACTGCCAAGAACAATGCTTCTGTTCAGGCTGACATCAGAGGTATAGAATTTCTCTGTGTTTGACCTCTGATAGCTGTGCATAATAGTTCTGTGCATCACAAATACTCCACAAATAGTCTATTTGGGTGCACAGCTCAAGACAAAACAGCAGTATATATTACAAGGATGTATAAGTCAGAGGGGAGAGAGTTTGGGGGGGGGGAAGTCACTGCTAGACTTGTCATTCTGTATCAATGTTTACAAAGGAGCTATCTTCCTTATGCAAATGTGACATACCCCACCCCTTCTCCTGCCTCAGACCTACTTCATACTCTGAACAATAGCATTCAGGAGACAGGTTTCTCAGAAATTTGGCTGAATTTACCCACAGATGTAAGAAGTGTTTGTAAGGCAATTTGGGTTACGCTTTCCATTACTGTTGGCTGAAATTGGAATATGAACTTTTGTGTATGGTTTTCTAATATTCAGTATGCAGTGTAAATAAGGCAAGATGGCACTAGCCAGTAGGTTGCAAAAAGAAATGAGAATTACTTGGAAGTGGGTGACAGGCTGGTTCCATTTTCATGCTAGTGTTGTTTAAAAAAACAAACCTCTTTCAATAGAGGTGTCATATTATTCAGGCTCCTCTGAAAATTTCTCTTAGAGGGAGTTACTCTCTAATCAGAATTTTATGGGTGTTGTTTTGTCCTTCTTTTAATCACAATAGAACTGAGAAGCCTTTCTAGTATACTGAAATATCAGGCTGTCTAGATATTTTGATTATGAATAATTTTTCTCATACACTTGACAGACTAAAGTTGCCTGAAATCTATGGTTTTGACGCATCATTTTTACTGCTCTGAAATAAACAGGTAAGTCAGAAAAAGAATTAAATCAGACATCTCTCCCTCTTTACATGTGGAGAATGAGATGCAGGGGAATTGTTTAAGCTACTAAGGTCACTAGAAAGTCTGTAGGAAGTGAGCTGTGTATCCCTGTGCAGTATCCTAAGCATGAAGTTGATATACTGATGAATTTCCTGTTTGGTTTTTGTTTTTTTCCTCCAAGAAGTACAAGAATTTTAAAGTGAAATTGTTATGGAAAAAATCTGTTTTGATATGTCTGTATGTGAGTAAACGCTTAATGTGTGATGAGCTTATACAGTCTATGTTGATACTGATGCCACTGTCTTCAGTGGTACTGATGGCTGAGCTGGGTAGGCTAAGTCAAACTGAAACTTGAGGAATATGTAGTACTTTCTGCAAATACATGCCAAATAATGTATGTGACTACAACCATGTGTAAAGCTGGCAGCAGATGTTATATAAAGGCTGCCTCACTCTATCCCAAATATAATTAATGGAGAAGGCAAGATCTTTTTTGAGGGAAACCCTAGAATGTTTATATCCAGGCACCTTTCAAATTAAAGCTTTTATGACTCTGTTTGAATAATAGTTGCATGTTCATATTAGTTTCCTGCTATTTTTAATAAACTTTTGTTTGTTCGCATTAGCCCCTGCTATTGGCAGTGTCTTAAATTGCACCATATTGCAGCTTTGCATAATTATGCTAATTTGTGTACTTTGCAAGGTACACATACAGTAGGTGTGTTCATATGACTATATATCTCTCAATATAGTCATTAGTAGCAAAGGAAGTTTAACTCCTAGTAAAACTGCCCTTTCTTTCCAGAAGGCCTTCATATACTTTTAAAACATAAAAAAGGAGTATCTTTATTCGTGATGTTCCATAGAAAGATGAATACAATTGAGAGGCAAAGCATATATAGGTCTAAGTAAAACATCACTGTGGTTCATTGTTGTTGCAGTAAATCCATTTATCCAGATTTACATCAGAGGTAAATTTGGCCCAGTAATTCTACTGAAAATCCAGTAACTTTTCATTTTTTTTAGAAAAGATATATCAACATTTTATGAGGAATTGGACAGAACACCTGAAGCAAATGTTCTTAGCAGGAGAAAAACATATTTAAATATAAATTCAAAGAAAATTACAAATTGAAATTAAATTCAATAAGCCTTAGTCATATTCCTTGATACAATATAGGAAACAATAACCTAAATTTGTAACCGGGAAATCCCTGATGAACCTGTCTAGTAATCTGGGAACTTAATTTGACCTATTATTGGCCTCACCATTTACGTAATCTAGTCCAATTAGTGATAAAAGCTGCTGTATTATAATCAAATACAGAAAAGCTCTAAATTTTTTGTATGAGACAGACTGTTCTTTCTGGCAAAATAAAAAGGTAAAAGAAAGTTCATATCTATATTTGAAACACTTGGCAGCTTAAGTATAACATTTTTTCCTGTTTCATAGTGCAAATTTATTTGACATATGGCATTAGTAACAATTTGCTAGTTGTTTACTGACTGTTTTAAATACTTCACCAACTGACAAGCAATTTGGAGCATTTTATGCTAATTGTAAGAAATGGTCAGAGTTGCTACTTAAACACGATTCATGGAATATGTATATGCAATATGTGCCTAACTGATTTGCAGAATATTGAGCAGCGGGTGTCTAATGCTAAGAGTTTCAAAACTTATGCTTGGTTTTTGCGCAAATAATTTACAAATAGCTGTTTCTTTCTTAAATAACCTGAGTATTTTATGTTAGTAATCCATCCATGAAGAGAAGTAAGATACATAAAAAAAGCTAACTATTTACCATGGATTTATCAATATCTAACCCTGCAGTTCTTAAGTAATAGGTATATGGTATAATTCAGTGCTGTTCCACTGATGTTTAGAATTTGGAGCTATTCCAAATTACAAAAGCTGGGGACAGAAGTAGTTCAGAGAAGAATGTGAGGGAAATGTCTTCCTCATTGCCTAAGCACAGATCATCTTAGTACTGTTTTCTTTTTCAGTCCCATGAGAAGTCATCAACAGGCCTAGTCCTCCTCTGTGTACATACTTCATCTGGGTGACCAAAAGGTATTAATTCCTGCAAATCTCCAAAAGCCTTCACTACCACAGAACTTGGGAAAATACAAGACCATGGCTCCCTTTTGTTTTCCCCTCTTCTATAAAAATAGGCATCTCCTCAGAAGTCATGTCATGGAGACCTGCTTTTAATGTAGCTGCTGGCACAGATCCAGACAGGATGGAGGCAGAATATTGGACCAAATTCATATTAGAACTATTAAAAAATGGTCTTTACTCTTCAGATCTTTGTAAGATCACTGTACATGACCATCAAATAAGGCATCATAGAAACTATAGTAAACCAGGAAATTATTTGGAGATCAGAGTCCCTAGACTATTCTAGAGTTTGGTAATCTGCAGTTATTTAATGTTATTCAGATAACTTGAACACAATTAAAATGGTGGCTTTTTAGGGAATGGTTTGACTGTGAATTGTTGTAACACCTAACATGTGGAAATAAACGTAAATCAGCTGCCATCTCCTCACATTGAACTCGGGTCACATCAGAACATACTAAGAATCCCTGACCTGTCCCTGTTTTCCTATAAAGGCATATTGCTGCATCTTGATGATTACCAATGAGAACATCTTAAGTCTAAAATATGACAACTATAATTTCATGTAGGCCTTTTACCCAAAGACTACAAAATATTGATTAACAAAGATGATTGCTAAGGAATAGCAATCATGTAGAAAGGCATTTATATTGTCACAAGAATATTTATGATCACATTTGCCCCAGCACTGCCCAACTCAAAACCAAGCACTAAGAATATTGCAAAGTCACAAGCATGTGAAGCATAAGAGGGCAGGTGTTTGAAAAAGAACGGCTTTTCCTTGCCACCACTCTGTTTTATTCTTTACAAACTAGTAAAAGAGAAAATCAGGCAAGCTGTGTAAAAATAATGCTCCCTATTGTAACCATGGCTCTTTCAGCCTAGGAGGAAGAAAAGGTAGGTAACTTAGAAATACTGAATAGCTTTGTAAAGGCAGGTTGGTCAAGGGTTACTGTAGGAAGAAGCAAGGGTAACGTTCTTTATTTCCATGACCATGTCATGCCAAGAGCTGTGCAGAGAGAAAACTGTAGTGCAGAATTTTTGGGATAAGAGCAGTGGTTATTTGTCAGTATGCAACTGGTCCAGCTCTCAAAATGTAGGTTAAATCCACAATAGGACCAACAATGGCAGTGTCTTTATGTGAAGATGAGAGAAAAAAAGGCATTATTTCTACCTTTGTTAGCATAAAAATGATTACTTTCTTCTGTCCTTTTTCTAGAAAAAGCTGGACACTTTGAAGTCTGAACCCTGCCTTTTCATTTTTTAAGTGAAGACAGAATTTCAGTTTGGTTTCTTTGGAAATGGACACTATAAAAGAACTCCCGTCATGTTGGTGTCTACCATTTTCATCTTATCACCTTACTAGTGGAGCAAATTGGAATGAATTACTTACGTTAGGTGGATATATTTAAGTGAAGTCCAAGGCCTACTGGTTTTCTTTCACCAAATTTGCTTTAAGTTAGTCTAACCAATACATTATGTACAAACTTGTGAATATTATACACCTGTTTACATACTGTATTTATGGAGTATTTTGTAAGCAAGCTGCTTCATCAGAATTTGACTGTATGATGTGGTAGCTCTTTTGTTTTTAGCTCGCTACAATAAATTCCTTTTCTCCAAAGCTTTTGCTAAGTAGAAACCCAAGATGACCTTTTTTATTTTGAGATAGACCTTTTCTTCAAATTAAGTTTACTGTAGGGAAAACAGATTTCTTTTAAAAGCTGGTATTTATGAGCATGCTTGACCTAAACCACTTCTGCCATCTGGGGCAGGCAAAAGCCCAGTTTAAGTTCTTAAGGTTTTCCTGAACAGTCTGTTCTTTTTTGTTTGGTTTCTTTTTGTTTAGAATTTCTGCTACTATTGGATGTATGTAATTTCTGATTAATTATTGACCGGAACCATCTCCAAAGACAATGTAGTGTTTTGTGTGTATGTGTATAAAAGAGAAATTTGCCAACTCACTGCTTTCAAAATAATATAGGAGGCTTGTACTCCAACTGAAATGACTTGGTGGAAAATCCAGCAAAAGAAATGCCCAAAAGTTTAAGTAGGTTAAGACCTGATTTTCAAAAGAGCTGAACTTTCACTTAAAGCTGCCATATTTGGCAGAAAGTGAACTCCTGATACCAAGTACTTGAAAATCTAGCCCCAAGCTTTTGAATACTTAGACTGTCTAGAAAAAGAAAGCATTTTCTCAATTGAATTTTTTTTTATTCTTTTGACTAAGACAATACAGTAACATATACAGGAACATGATAAAGTTTGCAAAAAAGCAAGCTACTGAGCTAGCAACTCCAAACTCTTCTCTTATTCTTGGTTTACATTACATTAATTACTGAAATATCCTAGTATTTTGCACATATGATCATGTAACTATACCAAATAATAAAAGTTAAAAATTTATGTGCAAAGTCTTTATTTTATACTTGTGCCTAATGTAATTTAATATTCCTTTTTTTTTTTTTTTTTTTTTTGTAAGTTTTTATCCCTGGAAATACTTATTTAAAATAATTTTTAAAAAATCAGTTTTACTTGATTCTTTTCTTAGGACCATGCATTATTAATGTCTTCTGGAATCTCTGCTGTATTTTCTCAATACAAGAGCTAATGTAGCCTATCTCATGATAGTCTATGCTGTGAATGAATGTCTGTTTATCTGTGAATCTTCTAGCAAGACAGATTTGCTCAATCACTGCATCTGATAAACAGATGAATAAATCGATGGTTGTTACTTTGATGAAACTTGTTCACATGTGTTTATAAAACACATTTTAAACTGGTTTAACTTTTAATATTTTTCTGATGATCTATAAGAAAGGAAATAAAAATTTTCAATCTTCTCAGAGGCATCTGTTAAAAAGTACCCTCCTCTTCATAAGGGATCTAGTCCTCCCACCTTGAGAACTATTGATTATTACATAGTAGTAAAATATGTACTAAGATTTAGAGTCCCAAAGGTACTTAGGCCCATAAATCCCATTGTTTTCAATTGGAATTAAATTTCTCCATGAGTTTAGGGAACTAGGTTTTATTGGATTTTTTTTTTTAAATATAAGTTCACTTGTCAAATTATCTTTGATTAAAAGGCAATGAACAAGTAAAAACAACAGCCTTTGAGTCTTCTTCAGATGGAGTTAATTCTGTGGCCAGGCTTAGTGCTGTTGAAGAATAGTGGGAGAGACAAGTTTTTGGTCTTAATCTTTTATTTGGGGGTGGTCAGAACTTTAGAAGTTTCACTATTTTTAAACTATTTTTGGAATATGCTGCTGCATTTTCCAAGAGAACACCCTTCCTCTGACCCTCTGCAAGAGCTTTCCAAGCAGTCCCTGGAGCTTAATATAATACAAAGGTACCACTATGGATCTGCTCCTTCTTTAGGTAGGAATACAGGTGTCATGTGCTTGGCATTGACCTTTTGTTGTCTATATACTTAAACAACAGACAGCTTTGATGCTGGTAATTAGAATCAGTTTAAACATTTTGACTGAGTGATACTTAATTTGACTAACTTTCTTCTCCTTGGCAATGCATTAGTTATTTCAGACTGCATTCATCTAGAGATTAGAATTGCGGAAATCTGATAAATTCTGATAAATCATTGGCTTGTTAACATAAATACAGGAGACATGTAGTTCCTTGAATATAAATTGGCTTTTATTAACATGCTAGGATGTTAAATAGATTGCAGCATGTAGTAAGAACACCTAACTACACTATGCCCTGAAAAATATGTTTGTTGAAAACAAGTGTACACATCTGGTTAGTCTGACACTTGTAATCTCTAGTTAGTCATAACTGGCCACACAACACAAAATGTCCTGGGCATAGGCCTTGCGCATGTTGCCTGCATGATGTGAACTTCATCTGTTGTGAATATTATGTGTGTCTCTGTCTGAGGACTTAACACTGTAACTGCACCCTTTTACACCTTTTCAACAACCATTTCACAGATTGGAAGAGAGGGGAGATAGAAGGATATGTAAGGACAAATGGTGAGAGGGAAAAATTTGGTACGAAAGGGGAGAGAGTGCCACACATCAACAAGACAAAGTGTCCTGTAGAATAAAACACTTCCCATAGGAAAAAATATTGTGAGAAAATAGAAAGATCTTAATGTATATTGCCACATGCAAATGCTTTAAATAATTTCATTCATTTAGTAATGAATTTTGAATTTGTTCTCTAATGTGATATGTGAAAGCCAAAAAGATGTGAAATCTTGACCTCAGTTCCCCTGTTATTTTTACCTCCTCCTTGGGAAAGGATCAGTGGTCCTGGGATATGACTGTTAGGTTCAAGGAAGCCCTGCCTGGCAGCATCTGTTTTACTCCAAACATTTCTAATCGCTGGTGGAGAAAGCAATAAAGTTCTGTGCTTCAGGTCACTTACCTGAGTACTGGCAGCTCTTTTCAATATCTTAGTTTAAATGAACTGTGAAATATTTGTTTTATTAGAAGATCTTTAGTTTACTTGCGAGTTTTTTTCTAAATCATTTCTGTTCAACACAGTGTTCAGAAACATTTTTACAGTCTAATGCACAATACTTCATTGTTCTTATTGTTGAAACATTCATAGAGGGCTATTCTCTTTGCATGCACGCACAAACCTCAGGCTTGCTAGTGGAAAATTGTGCACATACATTGAGAGCACAGCTCCTCTAGCATTGTTGATAAAGGTGACAGAATTTATTGATAAAAAGTAGGCAAGAGGAATAAAGGTCTCTGCTTACAGGGCTGGATTAGGATTCACAAGGCCCGTGTAACCTTTTTATTCTGCTACATGCTTGTGTATGTCCCCAACATGCAAATCACATAGGATGTTTATGGTAAGGGTGCAGATAGCAACACAAACTCTGTTCATGCTAACCTAAGCAGGGACTTCCTGTTGTGGATGAGGGTGGAACAGAGGGAGTCTAGGAAGCTGCTCAGTGTTGGACTAGAGACAGTAAATCCACTACAGGAGGCATCAGTTTGGACACTGGCTGTCTCAAGAAGCTTCACATCCCATTTCATCTCTATTGCAGACGTCCACAAAGACATTTATATGTAGAAACTGTATGAAAATTTTGCTACCAGAACGTTTTTGCTTCAGTAGTGTTTTGCATGTATGTATTCACGTCTGGAACCACACTGTGGTTTATCTCTGTGCATATGGAAATGCAATAAGTTATTTCTGTTCTGTGGCGACTTTCTTGGATGTTTTTCAGATAAGATCACCCTGAACAGTATTCTTGTAGAGCAGTTGTACCTAGAGGGATTGAATGCTCAGGCTTTGCCAGAATTTCAGCCAGTGCTGAGAAATTCTGTAGCTGATGGGCTGTGAACTCCTTATCTGGTGAAGGCCAGCCTGGATGTGTGATGCTTTCACTGGCAGACAGCAGGCCAGCTTTTTAGCATAGACAGCAGGCAGACTTTCCCTCTAAAAAACATCAATTTTGGACTTGTGTTGGGTACTGTTTTTTCTGTTATTGATCTCTAGGCTTGCATATGGGATACTAAGAGAAGGATTTTAGTGAGGTGCTCAGAGACATGTTACACCTAGCCTTCTACATTCACCTCATATGACTTGTCATTAGAGTTGAGAAACCTATCTAATATTTAATGGGTGCTAGGTGTAAAATAGAATGTAGATTTTAGAAAATGGTGAAATAACATTTATAGTGCAGCCAAAGCAATTAGAGAAGCCAGCAGAGACTCTATCTGTCCTCTTAATCAAGAAGGATTACCTGTCTGTCCTTTGTCTATCACTTTCTAAGAACTGTCAGAAGAAGAATACACTAAAATAGTCACCTCTCTTCACCTCCCAGTAAAACTGCAGTAGGCAAGGAAACTGAAACAGGTAGGGGTTGGCCAAATAATTGTCACTGTCACAATTCTCTTGTAAGCTTGTAATAAACAGGTTTAAAGAACTTGGTCTGCGAAAGAATTAGGATGAAGAATTGAAAAATATTCAGAAATATGTTATTCAGAACATTTCATGTTTTCATAAATTATTCACCCTCACAGAAGTGCAGATGCCTCAGGATTTTTCCATGTAATTTCAGATCCTCAGCTGGCACAAGCTGGCACTGCTGCATTTGTTTCCATGGAGCGACGCCAGTTACAAGGATCTGGTCTAAGTTATTATCTTTTCTTTTTTTTTTTTCCTTTTTATTTTTTTCCTTGTTTTCATTTTTTCCTTATTCTGTTCCTGTTTCCTAACATTCAAATACATGTATCTCTACACAGGAAGCTATGTTGACTCTGGAGATGAACCTCAGGGCACTATGATAGTGCAATCTCTTTAAGCTTTACTTTCCCTGTTTCCATGATAACATCAGTTCTTTTTTATATGTGTTGATAGTGTTGCTGCTCAGAGTTACCTGCATGCACTTTCTCTCTCTCCTGCACCTGTTTGGTGTGCGTATGTTAAATGGTCAAGTTCCATTATGCACCTATCTTCAGTTGTTATCAAGTTAATTTATGGATGAATGTAGTTAGCTTCATACATATTTTCAAAACTGAGAGTAAACAGGATTGTTTTTCGTTATATAAAATCCCATTATAACAGCTGCACTATAAAGTGTATTTTTCTGCAGTTAAATATTTTATCTTGACCACAGCTTGCATATCAGCAAACTTGTAGCAGTATGTTGACTGTTATCTTCTGTGTACCAAAGCACAAAATAGTTTGGAATAATTAAATAATATCGCTTCTCCATTATCCTTGGAGGGCTGATACTCTTTTTTTTCAAAGAAGATAAAAGGTAAGCATAAATTATAGGAAATTAAACTGTAGGATGATAAATACTGTTGTAAGACAGGATGATAATATAACAAAAAAATAAGATGAAATCCACCCTTTCCCACTTGTATCCATCTTCTATATTTATTTTTGCTGATACAGCTACTGAAAAGGAAGACAATGTCTGTGGCAGTGCTTTTGCAAGGCCATTACACATTCCTGAATGACACAGTCATCATTACTCTGAGCCTTATTTGCTCAAGGTTTTATAAATACAGATTGGTGTATGGGTTTAGGTGGGAAAAGTATCAAATCTAAGGCAGATACATAACTCAAGTCAGCACCATTTCAAACCTTTTTTGAGATTCAGTAGCCTTTTCTTTATAAGATTTCCAGGACGGTTTCTGCAGCAAAGAGTTGTGACCATGTGTTATCTGTGAATTCCTCACATTTTCATTAGCATGACTGACAGTTAAAGTGCCTGTAATTCTTCAAGTGAAATGAAGGCATTCCCAGGTACTACTGAAATTAAGATTTCATAGGATCAGAGCAGAAAATATTTTCTGTGATAGATTTGTATCTAGTATTTTTTCCAGGGCATAGATGTTTATCTAAAAACAAGATTTCATTGACTTCTGGCCATTACTCAGGTGAACTACTCAGGTGTAACCCGTTTTTAATTTGAGAAAAGACTGAACATTAATTTTAATAGAATAATGGGTAGAGATAGAGATATGAAACAGTTTTAGATGTAAAGGCTGAAGTAGTAGTAACAGATGGAAAGTCTTGAGGGAGCTAGGACTAGGATAGAAAAGTCCTTATGGCACAGATTCAGGGTAAAAAAAATAGAATAAATTGAGCATAAGAAAAGGGTGTGATGAGGATCAGGAGGTATCAGAGGATGAAATTATAATTCAATCTGCTAATCTTTGCTGCAGAACTTCACAACAATTATAATTAATAATACACATTGCTACAGCTTAATTAAAAAAAACCAGACACACAAAAGCATAGAAAATCCCCCCCTCCTTTTTTTTTTTTTTCCAAAAAATATTCTTTCAAATTCATGTTGGTCAACTGTCATGCCGTTCAACAAAATATGCTTTTATACGTTACATATACTCTTTTTTTCCATTTTATGTTGATTATTTGAAGAGTCTGAATTAAAAGGAGTCTTCAGTTAGGAAAAGTTCATTTTCTATTTACTGTCCATTGCTGAAACTGTCACTAGCAGAAAACCTTCTACCCTGCTGCTACAATTGGCTAGAGATAAATGCCACTTAAAATAGACATATACCTTCATATTTTCAGTAAAAAATGGTGACTTACATCATCTACAGATGAGCTCAAATATTTGTAAATCCTCAGTTTTCTAGAGTGTTAAGTCCGCTAAAAATGAAGTTACTGTGAATTGCTTTTAGATTATTGTGTTTTTTTCATTATTGTCATTATTCTGCTATTCTCTAAAGGTGCATTAACCCATTTTTGTTTACATATAGCTATTATCAGACTTTGTACTAGGCAGTATATGATTTACATAATCAAAAAATAAAGAATGCACATAAAGTTGTGAAGTAAAACAGTAAACATTTTTATCCATGAAATGTTATTGCCTGACCTGATGTAAATTAAGACCAACTGTCATTTGAATAGTAATTATTTGTTATTTTGAAATGCTGATATTGAAAATAAATGAGGAATTATTTTTTTGCATACTATGTGTTGAAATAGTAATCTTTTGTTCAATTTAGTTTAAGTCTTGGATTTTATAGAACTATAACTGTCATTTATTTGTGGCAGAGATGAACAATAGGTTCTTGTATTCATTTTGGCAGATATAAATATGTAAAAAGAGTAGCCAGCACATATTTTCAAGTGCTACAGTCATAGGGAAAACTTGATGAAACATTTAGTTGTTCAACAGAGTAGCAATGCTTAGAGGTTGACCTTGAAGTTTTTGAAATGTGAATTGATCCACTGGAACAAGTACAAAGCCAGCTTTGGTGGTAAATGTAAATTGTTAAAAATGGTGCTGCATAACATCTGCCTTGTAGTACGCCTTAATCAGCGCTGTGAAAAATGAAAGTGTAACGATCTACTATAGTGGCTTCTAACTGAAGGATAAACAAAGGATGAAAGAGTTTCCTTGCATGGTCTGTAACTGATGGCATGAAAAATGTCAAGAACCATCTGCCTCAAACTTATCCAAACTGTCATCAAGTATTCTAATCCAGTCAAGGGAGATACAACTAGAACAACCTATGTAACTTGCTGAAGGCTTATCAAAAGAGTTGTAAATAAGGTTAAAAAAAAAATAAAGGGGGGGGGGGGGGGGAGGAACCCCTATCAACTGCATAACCACAGATTTCTGCCAGCTTGCCTGTGGCTTTGAAATTCAATCCCATTTCTCTAGTCTGACAAACTGTACTAAATGGTAAAATGGATTTTTATTGCTTTCAGCCATTTTCATTCCAGCTGCTATCACTAGGTAAGTACTCAGTTTTCTCATATAAGAATTATATTTTCTTATTTCACTTTTCTCTTTTGTATGTGTATATTGACAGCAATATGCACAAAACCCTATTTTTGCAGAGCTAGGGTCTAAATGGGGAAATTTACACACCCGAGCTTAAAAAGCTGCTACTCCTAACCTAGCACACAAAAGAATCCCAAATATAGTTATGTCACTGCAGAAACCTCCATTTGAGTGAACAGACATCTTTTTGCATTTACTTTCACAACAGATAGGAAAACACGATTTTCCTAAGAAAAGAAACAAACATTTAAAGCTGACCTTACTTAATTACGCTAAGAAATAATCAAATGACCATATATTTGCTAGTTTGTTTTTCCATAAATTATGCAATAAATAAACAAATATGTTAGGCCATTCTGTATTTGAGGCATAGATGAACCTTTTTGAAATGTCCCGTAATAACTAAAGGGTACAAGTCTTATTGAAAGTCAATGAAAAGTGTGTTGCTAAGTCAATGAATTACTCGAAGCACCAAGCCTCATTACCACACTTTACCAGAGTATACTGTATTTTTTTACTGCAAGTAGTCCTGCTTCTCATGCCTAAGCGATTTCAAGGGCTGGGAGATAAATCCCAAGTCTTACTCTTGCACTGTGTATTCCTATGGAGTCCCCTTGGTCTTGACTGGTTTCCAAAATGGGTGAGTTGGGGGCTTTTTGTTTGTCCAAATGTTGAGAAATCGGGGCTTAATCTGGGCTAAAGCATGTGTGACCCCTTTGTTAAAACTTCCTCCAAAGGCATTTGTTGATATGTGAAACCTTGGGGGTATTGGATAATGATTTAGATAAGCAAAAGGAAAACAAAAAGAAAAGCAAGGGACACAGAAGGAAAAGTGAAAGGGTAACAAATTCCAAATGTACTTAGTATTTTCTCTTGTATTTAAGTATCACTTTTTTGTGATATGTAGCATAATGCAAGCTATCTTAGACCTGGAAACTATGAATTTTGGGCATGGAATGGGAAACATGCAATTTCAAAATTCAGAAGTCTTAGAATGCATACAAACACCCATATATTGTGTTGTTTGAAGTACAATTTTTTATTTGCTACCAAGCTATGATATCTCTAATAGCTGTGTAACGTTTAAGGGAAAAAGAAATCTTTCTATTAAATGTATCCATACTTTTCATTGGCTCTTGAGTGAATTTATACAATTCATGGTGATACATTTGTCATGGAAACAGATGATACAGTATTACTTTTTTTGGTGACAAAATAGTATGCAATGCATTGGAAGATTAGTTATCCACAGCAGTTACATGAAATGCAAATGTCATAACACAGATTACATTTCCATAAAACCAAAATAACACTTCAGTGTATGTGATTTAGTTTTACTGTGCACATTTTTATTTAGCAGAACTGACACATTGCTTCATATTTGCATTTTTTTTTTTTTTTTTGCCTTTCACATTGAACAAAAAGGTGAAGAACTATTTCAATGCAGAGTAACAATTTCAGTGCTGGCAAATTCTCTCAAAAGGCATTCCCACCTTAATAAAAATATCCTCCCATTTTTTTGTCTCTAGTGCTAAAAAAAGAAGGGGGTACATAGGCCAAATATTTAATCCTCTCCCTGGAGTTCCACTGTGGAAATCTTGCCCATCTGAAACACCACTTTGAAACAGCTCTTACAGAAAAACAACTAGGGAGAGGGAACAGTGAAGGATCTTTTCTGGCATTGCCTAGTCTTTATTATCCATCTTAATCAATTAATAGTTTCTTGTCCAGTTCTTGATACTGGCCTACTTTAGGTAGAGCAATTCTCAGCCCATCCAAGTTTCAAGTGTACAGGAAAGAACTGGGAAGAGTAGGTTTCACAGGTAGTTAAGCATCCATCAGGGTCTTCACTTCTCTCTTAGTATTGTTTAGTCAGTAGGCTGCTTATTTAAAAAAATAGATATTAAATGGGACTACTCATCCTCCAGAGAGCCCTGGTAGTCTACTTATTTGATTTTGCATTTTTTTCTTCATTAATTATTATCATGTGTGTATATGTGGATAATGAACTCATTTAGGTAGAATGTCAACAGGGTACAAAAAGCCCTTTTAACAAAGAGTTACAACAAACTAAGCAGAAGATGAGAGGCAGCAGTTAAATCTAGATAGAAGAAGCTGTTCCAGGAATGAGAAAATTCCCAGCAGAGATCTCATCTTTCTTCAGACCTCTTCATAGTTGTAGGATATCTCAGCATGTAAAACATGTGTAGCTGTAGGGATCACTAATATGCCATTGCTATGTTCTTGTCCATCTGTAAGATAAGCAACCACCATAAATTAATATTTAATTTCTGTCTATAATCAGTGCAGGGGTATAAATACCTCTGGGTTGTTAACATCTATCTTCAGACATCCCTGGAGGGGCATAACTAACTTTATACAGCTAAAATGTGAAGAGACAAGTCCCATCCTCTGTGTGCTCTCTCAGAGAGCTGGCATTTTCTGTGTGGGTTGTGGTGTGTGTGGTGGGTTTTTTCCCCCTTTTTAAAAAAAGTTCTACACCTGCATAACTTTATCCTGTTAGTATTCATATCCAGAACACTTTGCATGCACTGGCATTTAAAACTAAATTACTGTTAATAGTCTGTAACACATCAGTAGTAGCATGAAGGGCTACTTTGTGAGATAACAATGGATGCTGTAAATGGAACTTGATTTTTCACAATATCTGACTGTGGCATGAGAAAAGTGGAATCTAAATGGTCATGATACAATAAAGCATCTGTGGACTAGCTGAGACACTAAATTAGCATTTTTTGATAAAGAATAGTGTGGTGCATAGCCTGTAAACCACGCTAGTAGCTGTATCTTTATCATTCATAAAGCATATACAGCACATGCAGGTGGTTTCTCATTTTTGTATGGGCAGAATTATTTGAGTCTTGTACCCAGGTATTTATTCCATGAATTCCTGGCTTTCTCATAAACCAGATTACTTGTTTACTGTTACTTTTTAATTGCTTTCACTGAGTGATCATATCTGTCATGTAGACCCATGTGATTTAAAGAAAAAGGCACTGATTTCATTCCATATTATTGTTGCTGTTATTTTGTAAAGATGTTAAACAAAAATTGCATGCTATTACTATTGAACTTTTTATGGCATTTTCACTTCCAGTAGTCAAAGATAGGTCAGCGATGGCAAAACATGTGCTTGCACTATGTTAAATTACTAGATGTATATTTGGTTTTTTTGTTGTGGGTTAAGCAGTCTGGAGCAACTATAGAAACTAAAACTTTCCAAATAGTGATGTTCAGTTGGCTAGCCTCTAAACAGAAGCTTACTGGAACTGGTTATAAATGGCAGGAGAAAAGAACCCTTCTCCATGCTCTCTGGTTTGCTGTAAGACATCCTCAGAGGTGTGCTGGTCATGCAGTCATTTCCATTGAGATACATGTGAATTTTAACAAAAACAGACAGGCCTTTCCAACTGGGGTTGCAGGCAAACTGTATAAAACCATTGGACGGAAATCAGCAAAAGAGCTGGATACTTGAGTTCAGCATGCCTGGAAATACGTTAATGCGCTCATGTAAATGGACTAAGAGATAATGGAAAGTGTCCAGCTACAATAGCTAACATGATAAACCTCAGCATGCTGAGCACACTGTTCAGCCTGGCTGACCTAAAAGAAGATAAATCCAGTGAGTAACTAGGATGAACACCACTACCTGGTTTTCCAAAGTATGTCCCTGGCGCACTGGCATTTGGGCTGTGCTTGCCGCACTGTGTACACCCCACCCTGAGAGAAATAGGTGATTTTTTTTCTTAAAGTCTGTGGTGCTGCTCCAATTTTGTTGTTCTCTGGTATTTTGTACCGGTGCAGACTCACAGACTGCTGGACTAGGCTTGAAAGTGGACAAATGTGAAGCCACAGGGAGTGCTGCAAAATGGAGCACCCACCAGCTGGCAGACACTGTTTCCTCAGTGTGTGCAGGCCCTGGCCCAGACAGCCTGTCAGCCGGTGCTGGGGAGGGCATGGAGTGGGGGTGGACCAGGCCCCAGCACCCACCAAGCATCTGTCTGGCCCCATCAGTGTCTGTGGGGAGAACACAGCCGTGTGGCCTCCCCAGCCGTGCCCCCCTTGCCAGCTTTTGGGTGGGATTTGTCCCCTCATGGGGACAGGGCAGCGACACCAGGCTCTAACTAAACACTCCGATACATGCCCTACATCTTCCTTTGCCCTTTTTCTGTATCAGTGCAAAGTGGTTGCCAGGGATGTAAACAGCAGAATCAAAGAGATGGAATTTGTGCCACATGCAAGGATGTTTTTGTGCTCCATGCAGAGCCAAACTGTTTATCTGAGGTTGGGGCAGGAGAGGTTCCTCTGGCCCTTGGGCAGCTCAGGTGATTGAACCCTGAAGCCTGAGGGGGAGGGGAGTGTATGAAGCCACTAGCAACCGGCACAGCACATCCTCTGCATTTTGCCTCAGAAAAGACTGGAAATATTCACCTTGACTTAGATCAGCAGTTGAGCTAGCACAGGGGGAAGAGTCATGACAGTGGTGAGGGAGAAATAAAGTACGTGAATTAGGGATTTCTAAGTAAATTTCTGTCTCTTCAGTGTCATATAAAATGGATTTCTGGCAGTAGTTGCAGCGGGCAGGGAAGAAAATCATGAATATTGATTACTCTCTTAGGAGTAAAGGGTCATTTGTTAAATGCAACCTAACATATGATTGCAGGGGAATAGGTTAATTTCAAAGAGTTATTTTCCACATTTTGTATATTGAACATACTCAGAGAAGGAAGAAAGTGATTGATCATGTTTCATTAAATTTTTTTCCAGCCCTCAATACCTGTGCTTAATTGACAAGGACTTGAAAAAAAAAAAAAAGGAATAAAAGGTTAAAAAGCTTTTTAATTATGTCTTAGATATCATTGCCTTTACTGCAGCATGGAAGGTTCAGCTCAGCATGGGTTTGCAGACCAGGTATATTTCGCAGGGGCGTAGAGAAGTTGTTACTATTGTGCAGAGCATCTGCCATAGTATAACTTCTTTCTCAACTAATTAGGTTTCGATAGCAACACTTAGTCATATCATAGAAGAAAATTAGGAACATGGTTCCATATTCATTGTTAGCAACTTTGCTGTTGTGACTCATCCTGAAGTGCATATTCCACCTCCTATAAGCTCATAGTCTCTCACTTGTTTGAAGTCCCTGTAGTGAGGTGTTCAGGACAGCTTTTGGGCTTTGTGCTGTAGACTAGAGCTGATTCAGCATGTCAGAGCCATTTGATCAGCTGAACCTGAAATAAAGACCTATTGTAGTAAGGGCTGGGGGGGGGGGGAGGGGGGCTGGGGTGGGAGGAATTGACTGGCTATGAGATCTTAGCCAATTTCAGGAGTTTGAATCATGTGGTATTTATGATCAAACGCTGAAACAGAGGTGAATACTGCATGGAACTACCAGCTGAAGAGTTGACCACAGCTGCATCAGATCTTCTTTGCTCTCCTTTCCCCTTGCAGGTGTATGTTATTAAGGGCAGAATCTGTAATGATGCCTCAGCCAGTCAGGCTGTTAGTGCTGACCACTGCAGTCTTCCAGGTGATGGGAGACACATGCTGTTTATTGGGGGATTTTTTGTCAGCTGATCAAAGAAATACTGATTTCCCACCATGCTGCAATTTCCTGTAGAAGCTGTGGTGTGGTCTTCCTAGCAGAGCTCCATCAGGACCTTGCAAGCCTAGTATCAGTGGTTTTATACTTGTTGAAGAGTTGACTTACATCTAAGTTTCTGCTATACAAGTTATTGTAGTATTGGGTTGTTCTTCCAGCTAGTCAGTGCATCAACAGAGATGTGGAGGAAAGATACAGGTAACTTTTAGCAACTCTTGAATTTCTGTAATATATAAGACTATATATGAAATGTTAAAGCCAAATGTTAATTGGTACCTGCTTTAAGTATTATGTTATTTTTTTTCGTTTTTAGTTTCTATTTTGTCTTAGTTATGCACAATGAATTCTGTATTCTGCTGTTGTATGGTATATTATCAAAAAATAACCATGGCTTGATCTGCAATAGAGTTTGTGGATTTGTTACATGTTTTGCCTGAGATGATGCATGTCTAGATAACAGTTTATTTTTTTTAATAGCTCTTTGGAGGAAAAAATATCAGTGTAGTAGTTTAATGACTTTTAGGTGTATTAAAACTGAGATTTGAAATATTTAATGTCAGGAAAGATTGTGGGGTTTTTTTGAGGGGGGTCTTTTGGTGTTTGTGTTTTTGTTTGAGTTGGGCTTTTTGTTGTTGTTGTTTGAGAATTTGGAGGTTTTAAAAACATGCTTGGAGCCTTGATTCTCTTGCCTTCTAAAGTGTTTGTAGATAACTTTATTATTCCCCAGCAAATCTCTAGCAACTGTGCTGTTCACTGTCTAGCGATGAATTAGCACCTATGGTGACTTTGTTATCCACGTGACTATGATAAAATCAGCTTTGGGTTCAAGTTCACTTTTCATTTTCCCTTCAGACAGAGGTATAGAGAGAGAGGAAGAATTAAGTTCTTTCTTGCTTATGTTTCTACCAGTAGTGTGCCAAGTGGTTAACTTCTACGGTCTTGAAGTTACCAATGAGATTTTAAACTGTTAAGGTAAGAATAACATCCACTGTCATCTTCTGAGATCTTTGATGCAGGAAATGGGTAAACTTCTCAAGTTTGATCTAAATGCTAACGCAGATACTCAATAGCTCTGTGGATTTTTGTTTCAGAAATTAGTAACAAGGTAACAACCTGACGTTAATACCCTCAGTCCTCATCTGCCTGACATTTAATATAGATTAAGATTTCTGAAATTGATTGACCATAAAAAATGTATGGGGGGTGGTGGGTGTGGGACACCCTCTCCCCCTTCCCCCCCCCCCCCCCCAAAAAAAAAAAAACAAAAAACAAAACAAAACAAACCACAAACCCCAAACAACCAACCCAACAAATTCAACCCGACAAACCAAAGCAAATCTGCCTTCAAATTTCTCGTGAAATGTGAGATTTACTCTCTGGCAATAACTCTTGCTCTGTGGGCACTACATGTGGCCTGAAATTTGTGAATGCTGCTGCTGAGCTCACTGGTGATGTGATGAACCTACTCTCTTACTTGGATAGTTCACTTCATGGTCTCCATACAGAGATCTTCCTTTAGCAGAGCCCCTTTCCCATTAAAAACTTTGTCAGCCCTCCTTCTTTTCCAAATGTCATAATCTGCACAAAGAATTCTTAAGGACCTAAGATTGCTCAGAACTTCTTTGTAGCTATGGGAACAGGGCTGTGATCCTTTGAGAGAAGGGGAAAAAAAAAAAAAAGCCAGCACTAGTCCTGGTGATGGGGACCTTGTAAAAGAGTATATTCATGCAACAGTTACTGTATATAGCTGAACTCTTCCCCTTCTATTCAGGTGGATCCCTGATGTTTGGAGTTTTCTTTCTTAGCTTTTTTTATATATTACCCAAATCTTTAAATGTATTTTGAAGAGTGATATGGTTAACTTCTAAGCCTATGTACTATATTCCTGAATTCTCTGTCTGCGAGTATAAGGTTTTTTATTTCTTACTATTACAGTATTACATGTCAATGCTGTTAACTAGTGTGACTAATACTATTAACGCTGTTAATCGGTAAAACTATTTCTCAAAAGAACTTTCAGGTTTATCTGTTCGTTCATGACTTAGATAAATAATTGTTCAATGGCATGACAAATTTAGCAGAAGTTCCATCAGTGAAGTATTGAATTGAGTATTTTAAGAATGTGTGATGGAGTTGGTGTGTGATTAACATGTCCTCTGATACTTCATTACCAAGCTAATATAATGCTGTTTGTAGTCCAGAAGGCACTTTCTGAAGATGTGTTTCTGTGACATACAGTGTTTTGAACTTAGCCTTTCATTGGTTAGAGTATTTAGAAGTGGGGTTGGTTAGGGGTAAAATTTAAGGATACTTCAGCAGATCAATTGCTGAATATCTGATTCAACACAGGGAAAAGAAACCCTTCCATTAACTTAGATTATTGGATTTAGACAATAGCAGGGGATGCTGACAGGCTCCAAAGTGGCAGAAGCTTTTGTACATCACACATCAAAATATGTCAAATATAAATTGCTATGTTGGGAATCCTATAATGCTAAGCATGTTCCAGGTGTATGCTAACTAGATTGTGAAGTGAACAAGATGACAGGATAACCTGTGGTGTATTTTTCATATGCAGTAGAAGACATACTTAACTCCTAATCTAACAAAGTATTTCATTTGGAATTAAAAACAGGTGAATTCTAGTTTTGTTTTTGTTGCAGTTTAGCTAATGAAATAGAGCAAGAAATTCCTTCAATGTTTCTTAACTGCTGTTGTTTTAATGGAGATTAATGAGTGGAGTTTTTGCACCTGCTGACGGTTAACACAGATGACTCCTCTTGCTGGTGCAGTACTTGAAGTTATTCTAGTGTTCTGCTAATTTTCTATAATTTTGTGAGCTCACAATGGTCAAAGAATCAACTATGATGTATTATGGTTCATAAAATTCAGACCAAATCAGTCCAGAGTAGTATACAGTCTTTTATCACATAGTATTTCTCATCTTGGTGGTACTTTTCAGGAAATCAGCTAAAGAGAGATTGGATTCTTCCTCTCAGATTAGTTTATCCACTCAGCCTGCCAAAGAACTGCTCAGTAAGGGGTGACAGAGAACAGAATTTGCTTTTACAGTCATGGAAGTCTGCCTGCATCTTTGAAGAAGAATTAAAGCCTTAATGTTTTCCATTTAGTGATTTCTTTTTATTTTGCTAAAAGTTGCAAGAATGATACTATTTTTTTTTTCACCTGGGATGGATATAAATAGCAGTCTTCCATCTAAGAGTCCTGCAGTCCTGGAGGATGAGATATCCTGATCACTTATAAGGAAATCGGGATTTGGTCCACTTGAGACAAAATAAATTTCTTGCTTGTAAGAACAAACTTCAGGTTTTCTGAGTGACTGCCAGAAGGTCACAAACATGAATCACTATCTTCTGAATTACATTAAGTCCTTGCACTAGTGCAAATATCAATTACTATCAAATTAGAAAGATAGCACTTTGCATATCCTTTTTACATTGTTAAGACTGGTTACAAAAGGCATTTGAAAAAGTAAGACAAAGTCTCTATTTAAGCTCTCTAATTGGCACTAGTGAGCTCTATGAAGATTAAAAAGGAAGGAGCTGAGATGATCACTAAAGTTTTGGGGATAGGTGGCATTTGATCTAAATAGGTCATGTTTCACTGTGAACACAAGTCTTTCACTACAAAGTTAAATTGGTCCCTGTAATGATTTTTCTTTCTAGGCTGGATTATGCTCACTTTCAAATCAACAAGCACAGGATGGAACTTGGCAGATCTTCTGTCTGCTTTCGGGAAGCTCTATATGTTTAATACTTAATCTGTTGGATACTGGTTTACTGTTTTGCACTTGCTTTTCTTCCTCTTTCTGGTTTATAAAGAAATGGTCTTGCCAGTTTACAAGCCTTACTTTCTCATAAGTCTATAACCATAATGACTTCTCCCATGGAATAAAGTCTGGGTTTTGAGAATTATGCTATATGGCTTGCAAAATTGCATGCAGTATTATGAGTACATGTTAAACTTTTCTCTCTGTCACTTTTCCTTTCTTAGTCTTCTATGTTTTCGTCTAAGTCTTTATTGAAGCTGTAGCTGTGGTTTATTCCTTCCCCCCCCCCCCGTGTGGAAGTCTTGCATACCATGTCAGTTCTAAGAGTCTGTACTTGGTATTCATCGTCAGTTCAGGTCTATGAAGGAATGTGATGTATCTCAATTTAAAGTAGGACTTGGTGAGCTACTTCAAATAGATGGAAGCCCAATGGGTTGGTGTGGGGTTTTTTGGTGTTGGCTTTTTTCCAGTTTGTGTGGTGTGTGTGGTTTTTTGTGGTGTTTATTTTTGATGTGGGGTGTGGTGGGTTTTTTTGTGACAAGCATAAGATCATATTCTGCTAAGCAAGTTTGTTTAGTTTGATTTGTAAAACCCTAGTCAGACTCTCTAATTTGGGTAAAAAGCATCATCCACTTCTCAATTTAATATGAAGGCTTAAAATGCTGACAGAAAGGCTATGTATCCCTGTACTTCTAGCCAACTAGAAATTCTCTAGGAATTGAGAACTGCTGACTAGAAATGTCAAATTTTAATGCTTATCTGAACAGGGCTGTAGCTACAGAACTTTTGTGGTTTACCCTTCATTGCTTTTAGAGGTACTGTAATTACTAAGATTCGAGAAGGCCATGATGTAGAGGAACTGAAATGGATTTTAAAATATTGTCTGGAAGGGAGAATAGAATTCAACGCAGTGTATTCCTCAATCTGTTTAACATATCACTCATACGTTACTGACAAGATACTTGTTTATTTTGTCACAGAGACTTTTTCCTTTGACAAAAGAATGTGACTATAGAAATAATGATTCTTGAATTGTATGTGCTTTGTGCAGTGCTCCAAAGGAAGGCAGAGGGGTGAGAGCTCAGGAGATCTTAAAATAGTTCTGTATCAAAAGTTTGAATTTAAAAAAAAGAAATATTACATCACTTTATATTGTTCATTCTCATCTTTTCAGATAGGTGATAGTGGGGCCCTGTTCTTCCGTGAACAAAGCACACTGGGCTCCTCAGTTGTTTGTGTACTTTGTAGTGTCAGTATATCTATATAGTATTTATGACAATAGAGTCTTATGTTCTTGCTAGGAAAATGAGGACAAATAAATAGATGATGCAAGGCCTCATTCCCATTTTGTATGGTTTCTGAAATCGTAATACTTTCTGATGAAAGTCAGTGAATGTTTGAAAAGCAGTCTTCATAATAGCATTTTTAAGATCATATCTTACAAAGAAGTTTGTACAATATTGTTCTGTTTCTTAATAGATATGGCATTTTTTCTTGCTGGTGTTTAACATTGTCTAAAACAGAACTCGTGTTCTGATTATTCAGTATTTTCAGGGAATCCATAATAGGCAG
The DNA here is from genome assembly GCF_963921805.1 of Phalacrocorax carbo. Taxonomy (NCBI): domain Eukaryota; kingdom Metazoa; phylum Chordata; class Aves; order Suliformes; family Phalacrocoracidae; genus Phalacrocorax; species Phalacrocorax carbo. Next base: position 28,757,834 of record NC_087520.1, read on the forward strand.
GATAATGTTCGTAAGCCTTGCAAAATGTGTTTTAACTTGGGGAATTAAAAAAATAACAACAGGGAAGTTCAGAAACTCTTGGGTTTTCTACTTATTTGTGCAGTCGTTGGAACATTCATCATGTTAGCTTATCAGATAGTGGGGTTTTTTTCAGCTGAAATAGAAAAGTCTGGATGGTATGCCCTTGGCAGAGTACTATAAACTAGCTTACATAGTGTCTGGCAAAGGTGAAATGTGCTGTTGTGGTTTTTGTGAAGTCAGTTTTGCCTCAGAGCTTCTGAAGTTCCTATCAGCCAAAGTGCAATACGTACCCTGGAATCTCAGTATCCGTTTACAGAAGTGCCATGTCAGTCCCTCTGTCTGTATTAACTGTTTTGCATTATATATATCTGGAATATGTTTCCTAGGGTAAGGAAGGTTGAAAGAAAAAATTAGAATGTATCTTCATCTACTCAAATGTTGTTCCCTGATTCTTTTTAACACTTTGGGCTGCATGTTGATCTCTTCTACAAAGACATGTGTTTCTGCATAACATAAAAAATGCATATGCTGCTTGGGTACACTGGTGACAGCAGTTTTCCAAGAGCTACAGTGATGTTTGAGCAGATCTTGTGCTGATTCTGGGAATATTCTATGAATATAATGGGGAACCAAACTCTACTGGAGAACAGAGGTTCAGACTGTTTATGGTTATTAAAATAAGTAAATTTCTGGTATAAATGTATTTAGGTATAACATCTGAACTAAACTGAACTGTGTTGCTTTATATTTTGATCTCCATCTGACTCAGTAGAATAAGACTGTGTTCCTTTTCTCCAATGATTTTTTTGTTGAACAGTCTTTTTTCTTCCAGAAGAAAAACAATTAGGTTACAATAGTTGACAGCAAACACTGGTACTGAGTGACTTTAGTGGGACTACCTTGTTTTGTACCAATATAACTGAGTGGAAAATGAGGCTGATGGATTCTTTAGTGGTGACCCCTTATCTCAAAAGCTATGCTGAGATCTCTAAGGGTGTGTAGGTTTCAGCAAGCCTTTCTCCCAGCCTTCATGTGCAAGAGGTATAGAGATCATGGGAAGAGTTCTAGAAGTCCACTGGAGAGAACCACAAAAAGTGAAAGTAACTTGCACAGTTTGGTCTAGTGGTTTGTTGTTAATAACAGAGATTTGGAACTGAATACTGGAAAAAAAACAGATCAGCCAAACAGGAAGACATTACTCAGAGGTGTATAATACTCCAGCTGAAAATCCCATTGGATCTCTGAGGAAGTAAGTGCTCTTCTGGGCTACCTTTGAGTGTGCCCAGCCCCTGGTATAAGGGAGTCTTCAGCTGTGCATCATCAAGTGTCTTGGCAAATCAAGAAAAAACAGCTGACTGTAGAATGCATAATCCTCTCACCAGGACAGGCTTCTTAAGTACTTGAAGCAGGAGCAGCTAGAGAGCAGGATGAGTAAAAGTGTAAAATAATAAGAGCAAGACAGGGCGCTGAGAGGAAGGATGTGCTCTGGTTGAGAACCAGCCACTTCAGACAATGCGGTTCTCAATTTTGTAGTTCTATCACATAATGATGTTTCAATGGTCAGGAGTGCAGGTCCTACACATGGATGAGTTGGCAAGGGTTATTTTTAGAATTTAATACCGATATTTCATGATTATGAGATAAATGTAATTGTCATTGCAAGGTGCTTGCGGTGTTAAAGGGTGTATGTGAATTAGTCCTCGCTTTTGAATTCCTGGGGAGTTGAGGCCTTTAATCCTTATTCCTAGGAGTCTAGTAGTTCATCCTGTAGACTGAAAGTCAAAAAGGTAAAGGAAATAATAACTCAGTCAAGACAACTAGAACGTTTTTTTCCAAAGGATATAAACAAGTGTCCTGCAGAAATGACAAACTACATTTGCCTAGCGAACCATGTTGGTCTAGTGAATAAGGAAAATCCCTTGTGGAATTATTTGAAGAAAACTGAATGTGCCCTGAAAAGGGATGGGAGGGAGTGAACGGAAAGGGCCTTCATCAGTGTCTTTTTATTGGTGTCCTGTAGAGCTTACATCCCCCTAAGAACTGTACTTCTCCTTTTACTTAGGAGCTCAGCAATATCTGGTGGGTTTTTTGTTTCCAGTAAGAGGAGGAGTTGAAGGGAAGGTGTTGAGGAATAATAGAACCTTATAACACTCTAACATCTACTGTTCACAGGTCTTGGAGTCTTTAATGAATATCAAGTAAGCCACTCCTGTTACACAGCTAAATGTCACTGGCCCCACTTCATGAATGGATAAACTGAGACTGGAGGTTAAGGGACTTGTCAAATATTGTTCAGAAAGTCTGTGTCAAAGTCATACATTCCTGACTCTGCTTTCTAGCCTGGAAACAGTTTTGTTTCTCTGACATTTGGTTAAAAATCATAGCGAAAATGTATGTTTAATAGATAACAAAGATCTGCTGCTATTATTTGTTTGGTTTTTTTACATGTGTTCTTAGAATGTTTCCAGGTATCAGAAAACGTTTTTAAAATACTTTCAGGTGCCTGAAGATGAAAACTTCCTCCTCTTAACCTGCCCCAGTCTACTTCGTTTTTTTTCTGATGCCAGCAAGAAGTGAGTAGAAAGGTCAGGTTCTGTTTCTGAATCACTGTGGCTTACTCTGAATGTGTTGCTGCTTCTCCCCGCCCACTGCCGTCCGTCCGTCCCCCCCCCCCCCTTCAGTTCCCATATTTCTGTGTTTGTCTGTGCTGGTTTCTAACACTTAAATGGAGATACAAAATGACTCAGTCTACAACGACACACTTAGATTTCAGATGTTATACTGGCCAATAAGCTCATAGTTAAGCTGTTTTTGTGAAGTGTACTACTTTTTATTACTGGTGAAAGTGGATTTAGGCTTACTATGAGGAGCTGTGGTAAGATTCATTGAGATGTATCATAGGTGTATTCCCATAGACATTTAAAAAGATACAGTATTCCAGAACTTATTTTCCATTTTTGAAAGAATGTTTAATATTTGTTGTAGGACATGAAGAATGAAAACATCACAGTTTAATCTATTGCATCTCTAACTTCACATCATTGTGAATCCTTGCAAGGAAATGTGGTCAGCTTACCTTCCAGAATAATGTTCTAAATAATTTCCAAGAGGGTTACTTGTAAAGAGGCAAAATTATATTAGTATGGTAATTTCTGATGCCATTGGATATTTCTGTCACTATAAGGCTGTGGTGATCCTCTATTCCAATGAAATGTAAAATTATTAAATATCGGTATTATGAATGATAAGTAAATAACTGTAGATTTTTCTTGAGGATGTGTTTGTGCACAGAATTAGCAGAAAGGCATGTAATAAGGTAAACAAAGAGTTCAGAGCATGTGATTAAGGTCCCAAGGTTAAGATCTTACGAAGAGTGCTGCCCCCAAAACTCTGTGCTTTAGCTTCCTGCTTATGCACTGTAACAAACTAAGCTTTCTTTCCTAACATGTTTTTTTTCCTTTACCTCGTTGGGGTACTGATTCCTTTGTTCTGTTGTGTATAGACCAGCAGATCTTTTGTCTTATTTGTGGTGTTCTTTTTGACAAAAGTAAGGATATATTTATTTGGGTATTACATGATCATATCAGTTAAGAGACACTCTCTTGAGAAATCAAGTCTTATTTTCCTCTGGTGCAGAAGAGGGTGACTCAATCCAAAGCCAGCTCAAATTGAGGAATTGACTCTAACCTGTATCAGCTGGAATCAGGTCTCCTTTCATGAAAAGACAAATCAGTATCAGAACTGAAAACCTGAAGTCTTCTGAATCATCTGCTTATCCTTAATCATGCTTCTCTACTTGAGAGGGAAGGGTTTGTGACATCTAGTGTGATAAATATGTTCTGAACTCCCATGAAAACCTCATTTAGGTTGAGGCTGTCCATCAGAAACTAAGGTAGCCAGATAGCACGTAGTTTTAATTTGTGGAAAATGTCATTAACACTTGTAACTCATATTTGACTGTTGCACTTATATTTGCTATTTTCCATTTGATATCTAATTGCTGTAGTAACAAGGCATTAAATCATAAAAGTATAAAGAGGCATTACATGCAACTGTAGGTTTTGGGGGGGTGGGGGAAAGGATGAGTAAATAATGTTAATCTGAGTAAATTGATCTTTTTCTGGAGATCTTCAGTTTTAGGGTTGCTGAACAGAGCGCACTGCTTTGATAGAAATGACTGCCAGATGTAGCTTTGCACTGTAAACAGCATAATGCCTGTACTTCTGGAGCAGCACTGAGTAAATGTTTGTGTGGAACTCTGCTTGTTACAAAGACTTAGATCTATCTGATATGTTTCCTGGGTTGCTAGGACACACGAGAAGTGTTTTCAGTCATCTGACCGCAGGAAAAAAAATAGGAAGAGAGCAGATGCTTTGGAAGGCAGGTTAGTACTGCCTTGATCCACCCCCAAGCTGTGTGTGTGTGCCCTGGGGCTAGCTCCAGGTGCAGGTCTATGGAGAAAGTCCCCTGGTGACATATTGTTTTTTATAAAGGGTCATTATGGAGTTTAAGGAAATCTGGCTGGAGTCTCTGATCCAGGCCCAGGCAGAAGGGAACACCACAGTGGATTGTAGAAGACCTTGTTAAGAGATGGTGAAAGGGCTGTTGCCACCTTTGCATGCTTTACATGCTTCATCTGCTGAACAGCTGCTATTGTATCCTGAATGAGTAAGAATTAATATGCATTCAGGTTTACCTGTCAGACAACATGAAAGCAATCAGATGGTAGAAACCAGGCTTAATATAGAGGAGATTCGGTATCATTAGCAAAACATTTTGCAGTCTCCTTTGCTGGGTTAAACATGCTGAAGGATTGTTTAGATAGACAAAGCTGGTAGTTATCAATATGGAGGGGTCCTTAGGTAAGAAAATCCAGCATTATTCCAAAAGGTAACACTAGGCTTAGGTTAGGAGAAAGACACACTTTGTTTTTTTCCTGTCAGATCTCAGAACAGTGAATTAAGCACCATTAGTGGTGTAAAAGTCTCTTGGAAGGTGAATCATGTTGGTAACATTAGCAGCTGACTCAGGGTTTCAGTGTTTTCTGTTTTGGTTTTTTTGGTTTTTTTTCCCCCCAGAAGTGGCTAAAACCTAATTAAATCAGACTGGATGTTTTATCACTTCATCTTCATATTTTTAATACATATCAATATACACTTAGTTTGGTATTGGATTCCAGAGAGGAAATCTGTGAAATGAAGTCTGTTTACAGTTTGGTATTGGCATTTTTCCATCAAAAAAGAAATTGGAGGGTTTAAAAAGAAAAATATGCTTCTTGGGGAGCAAGTCAAGTCTTCAGAATTCTTTGCTTTTACTGTGAGCTACTTTTGCCCTTGTAGAAGTTGGTCAGTCTCTGTGCCTTGGTTATGCAAAGTGGGAACCACAGCACATCCCTATTTCCTAGTGACTGGTAGAACATATCTACCAAAGAGTGAGGTGATGTTTTGGTAATGGAAGCTGTGCTGGAATGGAAATTACTGGGTCCATCTCAAAGGGCAAACAAACCTTTTTATTTAGGTGAAGCTGACAGGTTACCATTGGAATGTACCTTCCATAGCTTTAGCAAACTTGTCCTAGGCTTTACACATTGTGCTGTTTGTTACTGTCCAAGGCCACCTTTTTAATTAGAAAAAAAACCCACAAACCAAAAACCAAACGAACAGCCCACCACTGTTAAAGGACAACTTCATATGGTGTCAACTAACTTGCAACCCAGGTACACAAAAGTTTCAGGGTTTTTCTCCTAACTTGCCTGGAAGAGATGAGTAGGAGAGACACCCAATGCATTCATAGCTGTAAGAAACATGGTAAAGGTTGTAAAGGGTGTCTCCTACCAAGACTGAACTATCTTCTTTGAAATTCAAAGTGCAGCTGCTCTTCAGCTGAGGAAGGTTCCCCAACAGTCACTCAGCTTCTGTGGAAGCAGTTCCAGAGTAGGCCTGCAAACAAAACAGAAAGATAAACCTTGTTCTTAGATTTGTCAGGCTTAAGGGTGAAATTTGTCCAAACAGCAGCATTTGCTCCCTTTTGTGCTAAAGTAGACCTATTACTACTATTACATGCTATAATGGAAATAACTTATACTGAAGAATTTGTAACCCTTTTTGTGTAGCTTTACAGTTTTCCTCAAAAAAAAAAAATCCTATATTTACAAAATTCCTTGTGTCCTCCTCTTTTAATAAGAATGGGGAAGGAAAACATTCTACTGATTTGTCCTCGCTTCATTCTATGACTAGTACATTTCTTGTAAAGAAAGACAAGGTCTCTTCTGGGCTGTCTTGCTGCCTTCTAATGCCCAAATAAATGCTTATAAGAAACAGGGACTGGCCAATTCTGTTGACAGGTCTAAAACATTCAGCCTCTTCCTGTCCTGCAGGATTGCTTCTGTAAAGAAATGCTATGTTCCTAATTTAGGGATACATTTATACCAGCAAGGGAGGATACAAACTGATAGTTCCAGCCTTGTAGCTGTCACTAAAAGTTCAGGACCGTCTTCTGGTTTTGGATTTGTCATGTGATAACTACCAGCCAGTTGTCTTAGTGGTTCTGTGAAAAAACCTGGTAGCTTTCTGGTAGTATTAGAAATATGGTCTGGTTGATTTGGGGGGAGCATTCCTGCAAGATCTGGCAAGAACTATGATGCATACTTTCCTTTCTATTGGGATGGGAGTTTTTAAGTGAGCTAATCATCCAGGTGCCAGTATTATCCCACTAGACTTGAGAGTTCTAGCTAGGACCATTCTCTAAAAAACCTTGTTTGGTGACTTCTGATTAAGGTGTCCTGCACAATCAATTTCTTTATAATTAACAATTATTTGGTGTTAGGAGGCCTATATTTTTAGACCTCAATGAAAGAAAATGTTGAAGTACTCAAATATTTAAATCACAATCCCCTCTTCAGTAGTACTTTTTTTTTTCTTCCTGACCCTGTTTGTTTTGCACTTCCCACAGGAAGTCCTGCATATCTTTCAGTTAGTTGTCTACCTCATATGGAGTTATAGCATATTGAAGATCTGGTTCTGTGGGGTCTGGAGTGTTTCCATGTGGTTTAAGTAAGGAATAAGTTTGAGAAAATACAATCTGTTTGTGGACATTCTGGAAGCAGAAAAAGAGGCTAATTTTGTTTAGCTAATTATTCACTGATAATTATTTACTCAGCTTTACAAATTGATGGAAACTTGTAATGATGTTGCTATGGTACCTGATGTCACTTAAATGCTGAGTGAAGCAGCTCTATTTAATTGTAAAACTGGACACAACTATTGAACAAATGAAATCTGTCAAACTGAATTTTGTGAGGGAAATCTTACCAACAGAGTTTGCAACTTAAGCATCTGGCTGTAAATAAATTCTTCCCTGTGAACCTGAAAAACACAGTTGTGCAGTTTTCTGACTCAAGCCTGCATATTATTATCTTGTTAGAGTAAGCAACATCTGAATAACAAATTCTGTTATCTGAAACTGCTGAAGGCCTTTCCGAACTCTTCCTTCACTGTGAAACTTTAGCTGTTTCTGTAATAGTCTTAGTCTTGCAAAACAGCCTTTCAGAGAAGATGGCTATACAAGGCTTTGATGCAAAGACTTTCTAAATCTAATTTTCCAAGCAGTTTAGACAGCAGTTGATGATCCTCCAAGCATCAAAATGTGAATATTATCAGGCCTACAACATTTGAATGTTTAATCCGCAAGCTGGAGATAAAGCTAAAATTTAGGAAATTAAAGTGGACCTTCGTTATTAATTCATTTGCTATATGCTTAATTGAGATATAGCTGAATTCAGTACTAAATACAGCTGTATATTTCCATATGCTTTTCTTCATAATCTGGCCATGTATAATGCATCAGTATTTTACAAGCCCTACCAGCAAATTATTCTGCATGTACTTCTTTTCTAAGTTCTTTAAACATTTTTCTATATTGTGTGATTTCAATTGTTTCTGCTCCTTTCTTGGTAAATAGTCGAGGAGTAAGCACATTTTCAAGAGCTGTAGGGAGGCTAAGATGCCAGTTGCATTTTAACGATATGATGCATTATCATTCCTACTGTAGCCAATTCTCTTTTAAATCATTGCAGTTTCTGCTTTAGCCTCCAGCTATAGAATTCTTTTCAAACTGACAGTGAACTTGGCAGATCGCCAAGAGAAAAATAAAGGTGTTTTGGTCCACCAAAGTATCTTGAGTGGTTCTTAGTGATACAGTTTTCTTCTCTACATCTGCAAAACATTTTTTTTCTGAAGTGAATTTTCATGTGAAAAGCCTTCTTAATAATCACCAGTATTGTTTATTTCAATGCAGTTATTTAACTGCACCCCTGGGTGCTTACAAAATAAACAAGAGAGTCTTCTAAGGAGTTTTAAAAGTGGCAGGTGCTTAGTCTGTGCCCTATTCACTTAGTTTGCAATGACATTTTTGTGCTAATTTATAGACAAACAAGAGACAGGTGACACAGCATCAAGTACAATGTGCTAAATCGACAAACTTTGGTCTGGATAAGATGTTTGTGCTGCATATGCCCACAGTAGCAAAGTGGATTTATACTGTTCATATTAAGTTGTGCTTCTCAGAACTAGTAATATCACAAACTTAAATGCTTATAAACTGAAAGAGAATCAAGGATTTTGGGGTTTAGAGGTTTCAAAGAACCTCCCACAAAAAATATAATTGCTAATGCTAATTCCTGTAAGCAAAATGTAGTTTTAATTTTTAGTGTTATTGAAATATGAATATTAACTAAATTAGATTGTTAAATGCAGCTGAAATAGAAAAATATGTATCGGACTCTGGCTATGAATACAGTTGATTATAAAATACCATATCGTGGCACTCTTAGGCTAACAGTATTGTACACTCTGAAGTGGTATAGATATTACTAAATGTTATATTGTAAAATATGGCCAGAGAGTAGTACTAACTGAATTTAGCAGCAAATGGAAGCAGGATATTCATGATCCCTCCCGTTTTACAGTCTAATCCATTGAGATACCGGATGAGCAACTGTCTCAAAGCTTTTTAATGATCTTGTTTGTAAGTAGGAGGAACTCTATTTAGAGAGGATGAGATTGGAGGACCAAGGGAAGATGAGACAGAAGATTGACCATGTTTTTTTACCAAGGCAGTTATCGTTACCATCTCTCCAAGGGGAGATGGTAATGAAGAGCAGTATATGTAGGTGTAGAGACATTGGGGTGGCTACGTGAACCTACCATGCTATTTAAAAACACTATTAAACTAGGCAGATCTCTTACTTTAAGGCCTGTATTCTCTGCAACTGGTAATTGTAGGAGTCTTCCTATTCCTAGATTCACTTCTGTTTATATACTACTTGTCCCTGACATCAGAAGAAACAGAATAACTTATTACATTATCAGTGTCACTGCATTTGCATGTGAGGCCATGTATCGAATTGCTTTCCCTTACAAAATCAGAGTGGGGAGCTGCAGTGCACACACAACTGTGTAGCTTTTGTAGTGCCTTACATTTCTCCTTATCATTCTCAGTGGGAGGTGTAGCTGATGACAGAAAGGAATGGGATGGGGGCTTGTGGCTGCAATAGAAAAGAATGGCAGAGGTTTTTCCTACTGATTCATCCAAGCCAAACAAACGGGGCTGGCTTTGGGAACCAGGAGCTGCTTCTGTGTAGACAGTTTGTGCAACTTGGCATACAGCGTGAGCAAAACGTATCATCAGTTCACATCAGAATATTGTCTTTGGGTCAAGGACAGTTGTCCTTGGGAGATTTATGCATGTGTTCTCAACTATCCCTTGCATGTTTGTCTATTAAAAATCCTTCCCTCTCTGAGTGAAGTACAAAGATTCACTAAAAAGAAAAATAAGATTGGAAAAGAATCAATTCTATTAATAATTGAATTGGTGGTTGTGGTATGTGCCTTTTTCTTCTCCAGACTGAAATTTGACCTGGACTCTGGGAAATGCAGAGCAAAACTTTATTTTTATCTAACTAAAACCTAGCCCAGGCTTTGATACAGCTATTGATACAATTCTTGATCAGCAGGTGCATTATTATCACCAATACTTCTTGAAGTACATTGTTTTTCATTATGGAAGGGGATAACGTAGAGGTAAAGCCCTGCTCTCCTTATGACACTGATAAAATCCCATTCCCTAAATGGAATGAGAGAGGGGCTTCTCTCAAAGTTAAACTATAATCTAGACAATAGAGAGGCAGTAGATCTAATTTTCTGGACTTCAGTAAAGCATGTCATAAGCTACCACTTGGGAAATGGTTAGTTAACCTGTAGAAGATTGGGATTAGTAGAGGAAATGAATGGTAAGGAAAGGAATGGAAAACAGCATGGAATTTTTTGTGTAAGGGAGTCACTAGTGGAGTATGTCAAGGTGTTGGATGTTTAAAAACTACTCTAGTATGTTCGTTAGTGATTTTTGGGTGGGGAAAAAAATGAGGGCTTTCATGAGACCTGTAGATGAGGCAAAGCTGAGAAAGCATCATTAGCACTAAAAGGGATCATAATTTTAAACAGGTTGAGTAGATGACTGAGAACTGAATAGCAGCTGGATAAGCAGCTCTGGTTCCACAGATAGCAGCAGCAGAGAAATACCGTATATATTAGCTGATCAGAAGGTGATTCCAAAATACAGAACTGAGGCAATGAAGTATTAGTCTGGACTGAGCAAGATGTTAATACTATACAAAGTATTATATTCATTACTACCTTTACATATGAGTCAGCCATTTGAGCAAGAAGGTAGAAGTAGCAGTACAATAAAGAAAAGAGGTATTGGTTTTATGGATGAAGACTTAAAGTGCGCCTATATAGTACAGCAGCACTGTACGGACAGAGATATACTAGTTCTGAACTCTGAAGAGTATAAATCTCTTGCAAATCTAAGTCAGCTCTTTTAGGTCTATGTTTTCTTCCAAGTTGTGTGTCTCCTGTTTATGACAGGCAGGCTATAGCTGTCACTTACGTGCAAAAGCAATTAAAATAATTTCTGCTGTTCTCACAACTGATGTTAGTTCCTCTTTGCTTTCTTTTACAAACAAATGAGCTGTGTTATTACCTATAGCACTGACCATCCTTCCAAGTATCCTATCATGTAAATACTTTGTGTAAATAATTAAAAGCTATGTTTCATAGTGGCATCTGCAACTTGATAGGAAAGATTTGATTTACGTCTGCTCTGGGTATTTTATTCCCTATCTTATTAAAGCTTTCAACTTGGATATACCATAGTTTTTTTTATGGGGAACCTTGCCAAACATTTTCAGATGAAGAGAAATTTTCTCCAATTAAGAGATACTATCAGTGGAATAGAGCTTTGTCACAGGATAATGGTCTCCTGCTGCTTTGTTAAATGCCAAGGTAAACCTGAGGCATTTATCAGAAATTAATGTCAAAGCAAAGTCGAGAGCTTTATCTGGAAAGCTGGAAACACTGAGCCTATGAAAATGTTCTGTTAGAAAATAATTCACTTTTCCCTGTATATCCCTCCTCTCCCGAATTACACTTGGAAAGAAGAAAATTTTCTTTCTGGCACCAAATGCTGCCCACAAAACCAGATACCTTTTTTCACTAGAAGCATAAACAGGCTGCTGAATCTCTAACTTTAAGCTGAAGATGAGTAGCTCTGTTGACTTGTTTTGCAACTACGTATGAACTTTACCATTACATCCCATTACACTGAGCTGATCTAGGGCTTTAATTTTGTCAGGCTTCACATAGCCCTGATCCAAAGTATGTTGAAGTCAACTGAAGGAAAAGGGAAGTTTGAAATTGAAAAACATAAGTATCCCTCAAAGCAAATACATAAATCTGCTGGGCTTGCTCTGTTACCAGGTTAGGGCCTGAAGGAAGGGGTGGGGTGGGGGGAAAAAAGGGCTGGAAGATAATATAGCTCAATCATTTGGAAAGATGCAATAAAATGTCCTGTGGCACAGAAATGGGCTTTAGTGCTATGTTCCTGTTTATTCCTCACAGACACTGAGCTAAGTTTGTCAACTTGCTCTTTATGAAGAACCTGTTTGTCTGTTAGATCTAAAGCAAATCTTGTTAGAGGAGTAAATCCATTTAAGTATCCCTGCTCTTCAGTTGCAATGCAACATTTTTGCTAGTGTCACAAGGTGTCCGCTGCCTTTTAAACCCTAAATTAACCATGTGAAATCAACCTTAACTACTTAGTCATGTATTTAATTAGTCCAGAAATATGCATGAATTTTGATAATTGTCCTCAAATTTCCTTCAATAAAATGTAAAATATTAATATTTGGAGGTCTTAATTTCTTCCTCTTCTTTCTTTTTTTCTTTTTGTAGGAGTGATTGCTTTTTTGTCACTTCCCTTACCTTCTACAGATGTATGGAAAAGGCAATGATGAGTTGGTGTTTTTGTCATTGAATCCTTACTCAATCATACTGTAAAAACAAAATGGAAAATCTCTTGAAATTAATGTTTCAGATTTATAATCTAGAGATTAGAAGACAATATAAATTATCTCATGATCAACAGAATTATTTGGTATTTAAAAATACACTCTTATGGAAACCATTTTTAGCAAGGATTAGGTTACTTTGTACCATTTGCAGACCATATATTGCTTTACTGAATACCTAAAGGTGGAAACCATTGTACATAGAAATGAAGGTGAGTTGATTGATTTCTATTGTCCTAGTCCTGGAGATTAGAAAAACGATACATGTACTGGCAAGTCTAAGAGGAAATCAGTTCAATCTTTAAAACAGCTTTGTTCTTTGCCTGATGTATTCAGGGCAAGTATTTTTCATTTGGGAGTGTTTTGCATCTCCTTAAAGATTAAGATGACCCTGGGCCTCACTCAAAATCTGAATGCTCCCAAAACATTTGTCCATGTACATGGTCCATGTACTGCAGTTTTGTCCCAACAAAACCAAACAACTCCCTGAACCCCTCCTCTGCTCCCCCCCCCCCCAACAAAAACCAACCCCCCACCCACGCAAACTGCCCAAAAAGACCAAAACACAAAAACCCCACGCACATTTCTTGTCCATGTTGGCATTGTATTCTGCTTCATCTTAATTTTAGATAACAGTTCACCATTTTGGGGCCCTGGTAGTTATTACTCCAATTGACTAAGAAGCCTAAAAGAGACAAGTAAGGAGAAACAAGAGGTTTTAGTTATTTATTTTTCTTTCTCTTTCAGAGTAGAGATTCATTTCAGGACTGTTTTCAGAAGACTAGATATTAAGCTTTACTGCAGCATACAGTGTTTCTATGAATTCATTTTAGTTTCTGAGATTTACTGAGGTATGAGAGGGAAAGTCATTCCATGAATAGCTTGAAAGTGCCAGTAGCAGGCAGTTGTCTGTCACCAAATAGGGAGGACCCTTTTCATTTAAGACACAGAGGGTTTGGGAGGAAATGAAGAGATAAAATGGTGAAGCATTCCTAACAAATTAGCACGTAATAGTAAAACTTTGTTCAGAAAAGATGTATGTGACCCTGCAGTGTTCCGGGATGTGGCAGGTTTCGCACCACAGTGGTCAGCTCTGCTCCCCAGTGTCTTCCCCAAAGTCACTGATCTAATGTGTGTGTGGTGAGGCAGGGACAGGAGAAGTTGTTCAGCTATGCCATGTGGTGCAGGAGCATGTGTAATACCAGATGGCAGGCTAATGTGAACCAAAGACCATACCGCAGCCCTCCTTGGAAGGAGGAGGGGGGAGTATGTACCTGTATGGCTATGTCTGTAAATAAACATTTCTTGGTCAGTTTTATCAAAATTGATCCACAGAATAGAAATGAGTTAGTAAAACATGCATTAGCATTCACTGCAACAAATAAATTTATCTTTGTTTTTAAATGTCCCTTGACTTGTGTCAAGCAGTGAGGTGTTTCCAGAACCTCAGACTATCTTGCAAAAGAAAAATTGTTAAATAGTTTGAACTGGTGGAATCATTTTTATTAAAATATTGAACACCCTTCTGAGGTTCACTTGTGTGCGAAAATACTGTAGATATCTATTACACTTCATATTTATGAAGTGTAATAATTTGGTAAGTTTCATTGGATATTGGTAAATGAAAAAGAAATGTTGTACTTAACCTAAGGAATCAGTGAAATTAAGAAAAACATTTCAGGATAGGATACAGGGAAATGAAAAAGTGACTCACATGTTTCTCTGCTTTTAGTCCTAGGAATAGATGGAGTAAACAGTGGAAACTTAAATCTCTCTGGGTAGTTATGAAACAGACATACTGAGATAAAAGACCACCCTTTTGTTACTTTATTCCCTAGTTGGTGATTCAGAAATTATATATTCAGATGGAAGCTTAACTAACTTCTGAACCAAGGAAGTACTTTGCTGGGCTAAAATCGGAAATATTAGCTGTTGCCAAATCAACCTTAACAAAAAATGAACTGGAGCTGATCTGATTCCGTTTCTCAATATGTAATGCTTTTTGGTAAAATTCATTCCATTGTTATTGAGAGAGAAGAATTTCTAGGCAATGTGAAACTATAATCCTGTAAGCAAAAGTAGATTAAAGCTATGCTGGTTTTGGTAACTGGCCTGCAATACTTTACACTTCAAAAATAAAATATTCTTGTTATTTCTTCTAATTGAACATGTTAACATACAATTTAAAAAAGTCTTAATTTCCCTTTGCAGGTCATTACTATGATTGGTACAACCAATGTTTTTCTTTGTTCTAAACAAAGTTCTTCTAAGAAATGATCTTTGTCTCTGTTCTCCTCCTTTCAGGATATATTTTGATGCATCCATAGTTACAATAGCAAAAACTGGGCTCTTGACAGAAAATGGGATGTGTGTTTTGTGAAAGTGTCTCAATATCAGCTTCTGCAAAAAGCAGGAGGAGACCAAGATCTGCAAATCTTTTCTGGAGAAAAGAAAAACAAATCCATAACCTTGGTGGAATAAGGTAATAGCATTAAAATAGCATTACTATACATGCTGATTTTTCAGGAGCTTTTGGAAGTTTTGGAGGGATGTTTCAAGGCTTAGCTGCAACGTCCAATCAAAACAACAGGCAAAGCAGCACCTCACTTCACTGTAGTATAGGTGTGATTTGGCTATGTCACTTGCAGACCCAGCTTCAAATCCCAGAGAAATAAGTGAGGAAAAGCAGGAATGTAAAACTACGTCTTCAATACCTCGATGAAGGCTCCTTCAGATTATAAAAACAAATCTATAATTTAGAGTTCTTAGGACAAGCTGGAACTGTTAGGATGAACAGAAAATTATGTGGATGGAAAGACTGTTTCATAGCTCCAAGACCTTTTTGCTAGTCTATCATAGCAACAGTGCACTTAGATGAAATTCTGGAAATGAGTCCCTGAAGCTGTCTCAAGGCTCTAGGGAGCAGTCCTTTATCTCTGATAATCAGCTCTAGTTACAATATTGTCTGTCTTCTTTAATTGTAGAGGCATTAATAGTTGTCATGTTAGGATGTTAACTGAAGAACATCCTCACGTTTCCATTTGTGGTTTTGCTGAGTAAATTGGATGCTACCTTCCATTGCATGGATGCAATGTGATTGTTAGGTGAAGGACTGCAGGGTGGACCTGAATCCTAACTAACCTTTCACTGAGCAGTATTAAGTATACACTCAACGTACAATGATGGTGTTATATATAATGCGCCTGAACCTGTCTAGCTGAAATTGCTAAGAGTTTTGCTATTGATTTCCAGTAGACCATGATCTGTGCTCTTGGGTGTCATGGTTTAACCCCAGCTGGCAACTAAGGACCACACAGCTGCTTGGTCTTGGTGGGATGGAGAAGAGAATCAGAAGAGTAAAAGTGAGAACTTGTGGCTTGAGATAAAGACAGTTTAATAGGTAAAGCAAAAGCCATGCATCCATAAGCAAAGCAAAACAAGGAATTCATTCACTAGTTCTGATCAGCAGGCAGGTGTTCAGCCATCTCCAGGAAAGCAGGGCTCCATCACATGTAACGGTTAGTTCCGAAGACAAACACCATTGCTCTGAATGTTCCCCCCCATTCCTCCTTCCCCCAGCTGAGCATGTTGTCATATGGTGTGGAATATCCCTTGGGTCAGCTGTCCTGGCTGTGTCCCCTCCCAGCTTCCTGTGCACTCAGCAGAGCATGGGAAGCTGAAAAAGTCCTTGATCAGTGTAAACACTACTTAGCAACAACTAAAGCATCAGCACGTTATCAACGCGATTCTCATACTAAATCCAAAACATAGCACTATACCAGGAAGAAATTAACTCTATCCCAGCCACAACCATGACATTGGCTCTGGTTGGTTTGAGTTGGAATATGTAATCCAACAGCTTTCAAGGTAGAACTTAAAAAACCTGATTTTTCTTTAAAAAAAACCAACTTTCCAGGTTATTTGTCCAAATCAGAAATAACTGTAACCAGTGTCTATGAGCTGAAGTCAGTATGGATGTAATAGCATGAACAGTACATCATTCATTAAACTGCTACAAGTAAGAATAGTATGGCAGTAAATATATACTATGAAATAGTTACACTGTCAAATCTCCAATTATAAAGACATATCAGAGGGAAGGGAGTTGTAACCCATTACACTACTGCACATCCCCAAGGGTGATATCTCAGTAAGGCTGAATACTGACTACTTACAGTAATTTCTAGTGGCTTCAATGGTTCATGGCAGAGAGATGAATATCAGAATCCCCAATAATAGACTTTCTTGCCTAGGTTTCTATTTATAATGAAATTCTGTTCAGATTAGTGGAAAAAAGTACATCCAAAGAAGAAAAGGAGTGAAAACTAAATAGAATTGTCACAGGATTTATTTTTGCTTTAACTTGTAGATGATGATTAAAAATGTGTATTGATTTGCAGTTTGCTCTGATACTTGAAACTGTCAAAAGCGTAAACTACTTTGATTTAATAGCTTTATTAGAGCTGAGGCTGGGTAGAGTTATGTGGGGTCACTTTTTGCCTGGGGTGGCCTATTGGTTTTCAGTGGAAGAAAAGAATATGAATGAAGCACTGACAGATCCTATCTGGGCTCCCTGAGACAGCTGGTTTCAAGACAGTCTGTCTAATGCTAGAATTGTGACTTCAGTTGCTTTCGTTGGCATATCACAATAGTTTAATGTTTTGAGAGAACACCTACAGAATGGACTGAGTCCGTAATGTGTTAGTAGCAACAATTTTCATGAATTAGAGAAATGTTGGATATCTGTGTACTGATTCAGTTGTACAGAGTTAGGGTGTCTGTGTGTGTATATGTATTTATATATATATAAAATAGTCATAAGTGCTATGAATACACAAATTAAGATGAAACTAGAACTAACTTTGTTTCCTTTGGGTTCATCTGTGTCTTTCACTAGCAATAAGAAGTCAAATGGACATTATTTATTTTTTCATATTATCATACAAGTATTGTATATTGATGCTCAGTTTGGCTTGGCTTATAAATATGTGCGGGTCACGCCTTTGTTTATATACCAGATTTTGAGATCCGTGAGTGTCAAAAGGGCAGCAGAAACACCTGAACAAAGATCTTGCGATCTGGTGAGACATTTTTGCTGTGACTGTTTTCCTAGATATCACATCTTTGCATTTAATTTGACTTTTGGTCTTGTGTAAAATTACATTGATTGTATATAATATTCTCTTTATTAGTTTACTAATTCTTATAGGTATATTTAAAAATTTCATACTTCCCTTGCCTGAAAACTACAGGAAGAATAGTGCCTAATCTATGGGGCACAGAACATGAATAAAACATCATAACAAGCAACAGCAACCACACAGGGGTTAGGACTCATTTTGGGAGAACTGAAATTGGAGCCTAATGTGGGGAGAAAATAGCAGACTAGGAACATCGCCATATCCCCTCAGGAACTTGAATGCAGCAATTCAGGAAAAAAAAATACTATGAGATTTCTAATGTACATGCAAATGCACGCAGCAGTATTGGTCCCTGAATCTTCTTCAGCTGAAATCTTATTTTGCAAAAATTAAGTTGCCTTCTGCCAGGAAAAACTACTGTTTGTCATTTATTCGAAGAGACTGCCTTGTCTTGTGGGAGCAGTTCACTACATTTGCAATATGGAAACAACACATTTCCATTAATGCAGACATTGACTTCCATCTCCATAAGACTCCTGAAGCACACTACTCTAAATTTAGAGGTGCTTGCCATTCCCTCCTGCCCCCTCTTCTTCAATTTCTTTTTTAAATGATGTAGTTAGATAGCTAAGATTGATTCTGTAATCAAACCCAGCCCATAAGATGATGCTCACTTTGTGAATAGATAGCTTATCCACCTTCTATCCTAATGTTCAGATGTATAGCAGAGAACAGTAATTCTTTTCATCTCTTCCTTGCTCCCCCACTTTTTTTGAAAAGGTGGTTATCCTCAATATTATACAGTGAGCACAAGGTATTCACAGGAAAGTGTGTGTCTCTTATTGCCTGTTTCTTCTTAAAGTGAGCTATTTTGTCCTGCAAACCAGAAATAATATTGCAACTGCATTGTAAGGGTCACTAACGGGAAGACTCATGTTTAACACTTGCAACAAATACAAGATATCCTGGAAAACAAGTATGTGGGATATTGGATGATACCAGTAAAATCTGTTTGGTTTTTTTATCTGGTTCATCAGAAGATTTTTGTTTTCTTCCTGACATGCTTATAAACCATGAACTTGTACCTTGGTTCTTTAATTGCAATGCAGTTTTGGGAAATGGATGTTGGAAGATGGTAATCTGTGTATAGTGAACATATAGGAATGCCAGCATGCTTTAATAAGAGCTCTAAAAACAAAAGAAGTCTAAAATCAGGACTAAAAGGAAGGGTAAGAACAGGAAAGGTTAGGACTTTTTTCTATTTGAAGAGAAATTTCCCTGAAGATTTGAAGGACTTCTGTAGTTGTGCCTCTCTGCTTTTTTTCTTTAAATTACTATTTAAATGGTGTTAAAATAAACTGCTTGAGCTGAAAGTAGGCAGGCTAAAAAGGGGCGTGAGTTTCAGATAAAATATGTGCAACATACTCTTCTACATTTGTGATATAGTGTTTTGTTCTGGGCATTATATGGTATGTACCAGAGCTTGCTGGAGTGGAAAACGATGCCCCTTGTAACTAACTCCCACGTCTTTGTGTTAAATCACTCTTCCTTTCCCAGGTCTCCAAGCAACAGTATCTTAAAGATGAAATATTCATTTCTGAAACCTAATTTAACTTCAGAGTTGCCTGAGCTGCAGAGCTTATCGGTTCATGGAATCCACAAAATTCGATGAATTAACAACCCTTTTCCATAGATGGAAGGTTATTTTAAATTTTTTTCAGGATCTTGTTAAAATGCATCTTCCAACTTTTAACCTTGGTTTGGCTGGCTATGATTTAATCATTTGTGATACAGGGGATAAGAAAAACTAGACGCAATAATCTTCCCATTAATAAATGCAAGGCATTATTGCTTTATAATAGCTATTTGCAACCCTGAACAGTGCAGCCCCATAAATAAATGAAGGTTAAAACATTTCAAGGCTGTTCTCTATTTCCCTTGTTTTAGTTCAGATTTTTTACAGTATATTTTGTCCAGAACCTTAAGATTATCTAACAGATCACTAGCGGTATATTTTAATCAGTTAAGTCAGTAACAAATGAAACTGGACATAAAAACATTATGGAAATAATGAATGATTACAAGAGCTTAGAAAGGCTGAGCTTTACAAATGCTATTATAAACCAAGCTAAGGTGAACTCACCAAGAGCATCTGTGGATGCTTCCTTTATTTCTGTGAATTTTCAGTGACCGGCAGCTGGATGTCTGTGCTTCTGCTGTTTAATTATGAGACTCGTCAGAAGTATCTAATTTGCAAAATTGTTTAATGTGGAGATAATATTGTCTCCTTTTTCCTCATCTTACACTAAATATGAAGAAATGGTTGGAGATTGGAATACTTAGATACTTTTTGGAGGTTCTTATCTGGAGCTAGGATTAATCATTAGTGCATGCGAGTCATAAATCTTAAGCATTTATCTAGTCTTAAAGACTGCCATTGTTTATTATAATTGTTGGGTCTTCCTGAAAACACAGAACAGCAGTGCTGGTGATGCAAGATGCAAGCAGACCCCTCCTGCCCACCTGAGCTTGTCTCTTGGGCTACTTCTGGACTGGCCTGAGCGAGGTGATTAGACGTGCCAGGATGTCTCTTGGAGTAACTCCCCTGGAGTCACTCCGGGTGGAACAGGAGTTCCTCTCCTTGGATGTCTGCTGCTGATAGGTCTCATGAAGGAGATCCAGTAAAATCTGTTACTGGTGGTCTCCTTGAGAAAAGGTGAAAATGAGATGGTGGACAACATGCAATGAGTCGTGTAATCTTTCTGTTGCTCTGCTCTACAGTATGGCTTCCACAGAGGCTGTTTGGATTTACAGTCACCATATGGCTAGAAATATTTTCTCCAAGGAAAGAAAACTCTGGAGAGTTGAATTATTGTATTATAGGTGTATTATGGAGTAGGTGTATGCAGACAGGACTTGCTCATCACTAACTTCAGCCCAAATATAAATAAATCTGCTGGTGCTTGTGATAGTCATTAATTCTGATCTTTATCCTAAAACCTGAATATTTTGCCTGATGAAAAAGATTTACTTAGCTGCAATTGGGTACACTTATATTCCAAGGAACTTGAATGATTGCTTAATAATTTCTATCCTTCTGTATAAAAAAATATTTTCGTTATTGTTAGGTTCTTATTTTGTTTTTTCCGAGCTAGAATAAAAAGGCTGCAAAGGTGAGAATTTATAGATATTTAAAAATATTTTCCCAGGAATTCTATTGGGAGCTCTTAGAATGAGTTTGCATTTCAGGGCGAATTTTTAATGTTTGCTATGGTTCATAAATGTCAAAAACACAATCACGTTTTTCAGCAGGAGAAATTACAAGCCTTAATTCAAGCATACCTCATCATTTTGTAGCTATGCTTCTTTTCCAAACAACTAGGCAGAACAAACTGGCATGTGTGCAAAAGGAGTAAGCAGAAAGTGCTATAAAAATATGTACTTTCTGCATGGTTTTTATAAAACTCCTATGGTGTCTACCTTTTTTCCTATTTATATTATAAAGATGCTTTGGTTGCTTATGCATTTTTTTATTATCAGAAAATATATACGTTTTCCAAGACTGTGGTGACTTACAACTAAATCAACTTAAATATAAATCATAGCAAGATAATAACCCATTTTTTTTGCAAGTTAGACTATTTCTCTTGACTCGTGCTTGAGAAAAGACAGAAAAAAAATAGATGAGCATTGCAATGCTCTGTGAAGGGTAGTAATCAGGGCTTCTGCAGGACCAAATTAGCACCCCTTTGTTTTTTAGAATTATGGTTTGTTTTAATATTTCTTGCCATTACTTGTGCTGTGGTTTTAAAGTTGTAGCCCTAAAACTTTAACCTTAAACAGCTCTAAAAAAAAGTACAATTAAAATGTAGTGAGAGACTATCTGGAATAAAGGCTTCCTTGCTGTAATGTTGAACACTTACTAGAGAAATATAGTGGTCTCTTCTAAAAAGAAACAAATCTGTGAGAAAGCATCATCCCAAAAGAAAAGGTCATTCCTGGAGGATGTGAGCAGTTTTAGATTATTTAAGATACTGTTGTGGAAGAAGAATCCAGAGGCAGGACATTA
Organism: Phalacrocorax carbo; assembly: GCF_963921805.1. Taxonomy (NCBI): domain Eukaryota; kingdom Metazoa; phylum Chordata; class Aves; order Suliformes; family Phalacrocoracidae; genus Phalacrocorax; species Phalacrocorax carbo. The sequence continues at coordinate 28,779,471 of NC_087520.1, forward strand.
AGTTGCTTTTCAGCCTTTTGGCTACAATCAAGTGTAGTGTGTAGTATATCTGATATGTGTGATATTTGTTTTGTTTTTTAAATCACATGGTGGGAAGACAGGAGACTCTGCCTGGATTAAGGTAGATGTTAAGTCCAGAGAGCAAGTCCAGAGTCCAAATTAACCTATTGTGGAGGGAGGCAATTGCTGTTTTTTGGGGAATGATGGGATCAATCTTGGTGCAATTCCTGATTAGCATGTAGGTCTTGATAGTACTCAGGACAGAGCTAAAGAGGAGACAATACAGCACAGTAAAATGAACCAAACTGAGACCACAAGAAGTGCAAATAAGGAAATTGTGGAATCAATTTTTTTAATCTTGTATACATTATTTTGATGTGGTGCAATATATCTCAATATGCTGTAAGAGAGACTTCTGGATCACAAAAGCACTCAAACGTTGGTTAATTTATATTTCAGAAGATAAGTTGGCCAGCGGCTATTCCCCCTTCCTTTTAAATGTTATGATTAATGGGAGAAAATAGTTTGGAACAACTGTTCTTTCCATTAATATTCTGATTATCAGTGGTGTGTGCCAGTTCAGTGCAGAAAACATAATTCTAGATTTCTCCTCGCTGCTGCAGGCATGTCTCATAACCAAGAGCCAGCTCTAGTAGCAGCACAATCTAGATCCATCAGCTCCCTGATAACAGGCAGTGAAGAGTGTGAGAAAGTTTAGATGGTGCATACTGTGCTTTTTGACAAAAATACACAGCACAGAAAAAGTATATGCCCTGCAGATCAAACTTTTGCTGATATGTAGAACCTGAATAAAGCAGGAATCTAAGAACAAATCACAGAGAAACCAAAAGTAATTAGCACTATAGCCACTCCCCTTCTTACTGGCTTATCTTCAATTTATCAATGTATTTGATCATATGTAAACAGACCATTGTTAGGATGGAGAAGTATTTGGAAACATTTTCTTGTTGACATTAATGAAAAATAACATTTGATTCCCTGGGTACTTTTTCAGCTCAGCCCTGAAACTGAACATAATTACCAATGTTGCATTACAAAGTGGAGCTCTTTCTGTTTAGGGAACAGAACAGTCATTAATGAGAGTTGCTTTTTTTTTTTAAGATTTTCTGCACAATGAGTTTAGTTTATTTCACATGCCAGTCCTTGTCTGAAAGTAGCAGACCTCCCTAAAATAAAAACCAACACCCTGTCGTTGCCTTTTAGTTTGTGCTTGATATTTTTTTTGTCAGAGGGAAAATAAAACATTTTAATTTGACTTCACTGTCATATGGTTAGTTACCAACCTGAGATTTCAGTGAGATGTCCTTTGAAGATTTAGAAAAACAATTAGTGTGCAGCAAATAGTGATATGACTCTTAATGGCAATTTAGCTGATTAATATCCTTTCATGTTGCAAAGCAGCATGAAACATAACGTGTAAACGAATGCCAACAATGAGTGTACCAGGTGTGTTACCAAGAAACAATCTCTAGTGTGATTTAATTAATCAAAGCATTGCATGGAGCAATTATGAGTAATCTCATGTAAGTGGCAGTGGTACATGATCTTTGATTTAAAAATGGCTTTAAAGAAAGACATCATGGCTTAATAACTATGCTTTGCCAGTCACAGAACAAACTTCTGCTTAATGAGGCATTTGTTTTCTGGTGGGTTGTTTTCTTTCTTCCTCCACAAAAAAAACCCACTAATGATTTCAAGTGTGGGTAACTGGATGGATTAAAAATCACTAGTCTATTGAATATGTTACTGAATCATATTCTTTCAGTGCTTTTCACCATGCACTTTTCCCTGAATCTGCTGACTTAATTTTTTTTTAATAACTTTCTGAGGGGCTAAAGCTGCTCCTGCTAAGGAGGGGGCATTCCTGACCAGCCTCAGGTGGCAGCTAAGCATGTTCATGTGATTCCAAAGCCAAAGAGCCTGAGGTGCTCTGCAAGGTTAGTGGAGCTGCTTCAAGTGAGCATTTTGGTGGAGAGGAAGAGGGCTCAGCTCACAGTAGAGGAATGTAAAAGAAGGAATAAAACCTTTCCAGAATGAATAGAATGGGCAGGCACTCAAGGCCGATCCAAAATCAGAGTAGTCCAGTGCTTAGCTGGAAACCTCAGGATTTGTTATTAAAAACAACTGGAACACAAATCTATTTAGAGAATTGGGAAGATTTTCCCCTCTGTTTGTTGGAGGAAAAATTATTATGACAGATTTACCTGTTGAAAAAAATCTTGCCTTCCCAATAGAAATTGGAAAGGTTTATCACCTACCATCTTGCTCTTTTAGTGAGATTATAATTGAAATATGTTACCATGCTGTTACTAATTGCTCTGCTATTAATAGTTTTCAAATATCAAAGTAGCAAAAACATTGGTTTTAGATCCTAACATAAACTATTGATGTGTGGATTTTCCCATGTCCAAATCCCAGCTCCAAGAGAACCTTGTGTTTTGAGAAACACACTTACGCTACTGGTGTAAGGTCTTTCATCGAACTTAATATAGCGATATGTGGCTCAGACTCATACCTTCTTGCAGAAGTTGTGGGACAGAAGTGTGGGCACTAGCTGTTCTACCCATGCACAATTATTTCACTCTTAAAATTCTCTGTAGGGCATTTGTAGATGAATTTCATTCGCTTTATAATCTGGAGGTGAAAGGAGGTCAAACAAAGCTGCAGACATCAGCCCTACAAGAAAAGCATGTGCAAAAACCAGATAATTAAAAACAATAGCTGAACTAAATGCTAATTGATGGAGAAAACTTCATGTAAGATGAAAAATTCTGCTACTATTCAGCAGTTACATTTCTGTTCAGGGCACTTTTCAGAGCTTGTTAAATTAACATTTCTATGTCATTGTGGTTTAAGATTTCACAGTGGAAAAAAGACAACTGAATACACAAGCTCTGGCACAACTCCCACTGACATAAGAGTGGGAAAATAGAGAAAGACTGAAGCTTTCATTCTAAAATATCTGCAGAAACTTGGTATGCAAAAAAAAAGTGTATATGGAAAACATTCCTGTTGATACTATGGCTGTGCCCCAGGACTTAAGAGGGCGGTACTGTCTGCAACTCTGTGCACTGGAGAGAAAGTATGTGCATTTTTGAACATAGTCTAAAAATTTTTTCTTTAAATGGAGACCCCTCCTGGGCCCTCAGCCGTCAGCAGAGCTGAAACTGTTATGTGAAGAGCTTAATGCTGTTTTCCTGAATGCAATGGGTTAAGGACATATAGCAAATGATTTTAAAAATTACTCTTGGTCCTTATTCAGCTTCCTTTTAAGTTCCATGGCCATCTTTGTACAGTGGAGCCTGATATTTTTCTGGAATAACAAGAAGGAACTTTTTCAGTTTCCTAGTAAAACCTGGAAAAAGACGTTTAGCTCAAGATGGTAGACTTCATTCATATATTTAGGAGTCTAGATTTCCTTTTATAAAGAAAGGTGGCAAAGTTTTCTTTCTACTTGATATGCCTTCTAGCTTGCGGTGCCACACAGTGAAAACAAATACCTGCTCGCTTTGGTTCTTCATTGGAACATGAACATAGTATCCCTTCAGATGAGGTGTGTGACAGTTATGGAAATATATACCTAGGTATGAATGCCATGAATATCATGAAGTCATAAAGTAGTGTTGCTATTAAATGCATGTGTGGAAAGTGTAATTTCTTTACAGGAGCTGTATTTGACTTCTACCAAGCCAGGGGCAGTGGAGAATCTTTTTTTGACCTTGATAGTTGGTCTGCCTGACCAATGAGTATGCAGAAATTGTTGTGTAAGCAGAGGAATGCAGAGGCTGGGCAACAGAGTAGAGAAGCAGCTTTACTAGAACAGCAGGTATGTTGTGTAGCAATGGGGCTCTAACACCATGTTGGAAGCACTAGGGAAGAAGGAAAGGACTTTGTCTGGTGCTATACTTAGGAACAGTTGAGCAAAGTTGAGCTGGAGAGGCAGAAACAGACTGCAGAACTAAGCACGAACAATGAGTTGCAAAGGTTCAGCTCTGGACAATTTGGTGTACTTGGACTATGTCCCACTGTGCTCTAGGTTAACTTAAGGAAATGACTTTTATTATTATGTGTTTTCATGAAATGGCTTATTTTCTTAAAATTGACTGATAAAGTAATTGTTTTGGTGTTTTTTTTGCAAAGTTTCTTTAGTTGAAATGTTGCACTTAACACTAACATTTTTTTAATGTTGCTGCCTGCATTTTGTTTTAAAGAGCCGTGGCATTTAAAGGCTATGCATAAAAGAGTTAAGATGTCCAGAACATACAGTGAAATTTTGCTTTATGCATTGCCTTTCAACATCATGTCTCTCTATGTACTACATATGCTGGGGAAAAATAACAGCTGAGAATGTTCTGGGTTACACTTTGTGGTTCTGTCTTAAGCTCCCCTAAAAGAAACAGAGCTTGAAGTTTAGCCTGAAAGTCAACCTATTATGCCCTTCTTATTTTGACACATAAAATTTGTGGGTTTTAAGATCAATCATGCAGAGGCCCAGAGGAATAGAGTAGCAGTAAAATATCTCCCTTGGTTGTTAATTTTCTTGTTAAAGTAGGCCTTTAACTATGTACATTACAAATCAGACCACTGTTATACATGCAAAGTAAGTGGAATTCATCACATTTTGAAATTTATTATTAAACACAAGCTTAAATCCATCCTTTTCTAGAAGTACCTTTAAGGAAGTTCTGAAATGTTGGATGAGATTCATTTGACTCCAAGAGCTGCAACTTTAAAACAAACAGATCAAAGAGCTTGTGAATGTGATGAAAATCCTCTAAAATTCTTAGAGGAGAAAGAGCTCAAATATTGCTTCAATTCCCCTCCCACCTCCACAATTCATGGCCTTTAGGGAGGAGAATTTATACTTCCTTCTATAGGTGCTATTTAAACCTACTGCTGTTGGAGGCAGCAATTAGTTCTTCTGACTTTGCTGGCTGCTTTTGTTTCCTCTTTACCCTGTTTCTTTTGCTGAGCTGGGAGCCTATATGGGCTAAAACCAGCACTGTCAGCAAAATATGTCAGCCAAAACTCTCATGGTACCATACTCTAAGGAAAAAGAAAGTGAGTCCACAGAGCAGAGGAGATCCAAGAGAACATTTCGTCCTAACAGGTGTGTGTAGAACTGTATATGCAAGGTTAACTGATTTTTGGCTCTTGCATTCTGGGACAGAGGATTAGATAAGCTTGGGGAAAAAAAGTATGTCTGAAAGATGGACATAAACAGTGCTGTGTCTCACAAAGGAAAGAATATTTTTCTCTTTGATGGTATTTTGACTACCTCAGAATGTGGTGAACATGAAATTGGTGGTTTAGTCCCTTGTTTCTTTTTCCTATTACAAAGTTGTCTGCTCAGAACCCATTCAGGGTTCATGTCTGATAAACCTACTTTAAAACAAACAAATGGCACAACCCCAACAACAAAACAAAAAGCCCCACCCCTCTTAATAACAAAAACCTCATTAAATTCTCTACTTTGTACCTATAGGCTCGATGATTATAGGCAACACACAGTGCAAGTTGTCCAAGATCACACCATTGCCAAACTATGACTCATTCTCTAGTCCCACAGTCCTGCAGTGAAAAAACCTGGCACAGCTTACTTCCCAACATATCTCTTTCTCTGTGCTGGATCAGCTGTGCTGGCTGACAAGCTCTATCATTATCAAATCTAGGAATTCATGAGTCATGACTCAAAAGTTATGAGAACTTACAAATCACAAGTGCTTGTATGCACGTGTATACACACATTCTCAAATGGGCACCAATTATACAATACATATTTCCATATATGAGGATTATTGTATCTATTTTACATGACATCTTCACCTTTCAGGTTTACATTTCACAGTGTGTTCTTCACATGTTTGAAAGTTTGAAGTCTTTGATTTATCTCAAACAAAAGACATCACTCATTTTCTTATTTTGCTGAAGAGCTCTGGAAACTAGTTTTTAAAATAAAAGAAAAAAAATTAAACAAGTGATCAATGTTGTTTTGGTGGATCGGAGTCAAGGTTGAAATAAAACACATTTTCTGTCTGTGTCAGAAGCTGTTTTCCTCCTCCTCTAGTCTATTGTATGACTAGCCTACTCGGAGCAGTAGACCCTGCCTAAGCATTTATTTCCAGGTATATAAGGCTATAACCTTTCCTTTTATAAGATACTAAATTTCTGTGCTGTTCTTATAAGGTAGGAATGTGCATATACATATAACTTGGGCTTGGAATGAGCTATAATGCAGCAATATGACAGACTGGCATTTAAAGTGTATAAAGGCATATTTCTGGTTTAGATCACAGAAGCATAGATTATAGATTAGGGCTTCTAAATTCTTAGTGGTTTCTGAATTTGCACATAGAAGTAGTCAATACATAATGCATGACTTGCACATATTATGTTGTTGTTATGCAGTTTTCCCCTCATGCCTCTAATTTGTGCTTTGACAACATATGTGGTAGAGATAGTGTCTGTAGTGTCTGTGCTCTGCAAAATTTACAAGACTGCAGGTGTCTGCTATTGCTTTTCAGGGATTGCAGAGGAGTTCTGTCACCCCTTTCTCTTATATTATCTATGGACCCTGATGTAGCTGTAAGTCTATTAAAAAAAAGTCAGAAATTTAAAACAGTGAGTGGAAACTGTAGACATTTTTTATTATTATTAGGAAGATTTTTGTTAGACATTAGGAAAATCTTTCTAATAGCAAAATTTGGCAGGTACACAGATTGCCCAGAGATATTATGGAATCCTTATTGGTGAAGATTAAGTCAATACTAGAGTCTAACACTGGAGGAACTTGTCACTACATTACAGAGCTAACTCAATGCGCCACATCTCACTTTTGAAGCATTATTGCTGGATAAAATAGCTGCATGTTAACATGTGGCCCAGTAAAAGCATATGGAAAACAGCAACCATTCCAAACCCTTACACCAGGGTTCTCTGCCTTTCAGAAAATGGTGGTTACTTCAGTTGGATCGCTATAGTTCATTATGTCTTTAAAACCAGCCTCTTTAGAAACCTAGAACCCCTATTTGCTCATGTCATGCACTGCCTTTTCTTCTCGCCACTCCCAAGATTTGTTTTTGTGCTGTTTCTTTTAGAGGAAGAACAAGATTTCCCTGGTGTATAAATAAAATCTTAAAACAGAGTAAAACCTACTCTAATTAAAAAGAAAATAAATTGTATTGTAATCTATTGCTAAGACTAGAAGTAGATGTCAGGAACTGTCTGTGCTTTCACAGCATACTTCATAACTATTTGAAGGGGGGTGCTACTTCTCTTGTGAGCTATAGGACATGTTTCTCCTGGGCTAAAGTCAGAACTCCTGTTCACCTCAGTGAGAATTGGCTCAAGTATGGACTAAGTAAAGATTTTGGGTTTGATACTTGAAGAGTAAAACAGAACTAGAGAGGTTTTCTTGCTATAAAAACATGATTTCTGTACAAGGTGCAGGGCTTGGTCCCTCCTGGAATTCGGGACAGACCAAAATGCCCAAGCAGAGATCAAACGCTCTCATGCTACAGAAGCCAACTGAGCTCTCAGGGATCTGCTCCCGTGTTACACCCCCACAGCTTGGCAAGGGGCAGGGAGCACAGGATTGCTTCTGGTTTCTTTTTACAAAAGAAGAGTAGACAAAGAACATATTGAATAAGAGCTACACACAATGATTAGGAAAAAAATGCATAAGTTAATATAGCTTTTATCCTATTTGAGAGATTGTGCTTCCTGTAGCTGAGAATGCCACTTACCATAGTATGAATACGTACTTTCTTCAAGAAGTAATAAAATAAATATTCAAGTATTTTACTTTTTAAAAAACTTATTAGGAAGAAGTTATCGAGGTCCATTTTTTTTTCTAGTTGTGAAAGAGGCCAGTGCTACAACACCAGCACGCTAGCATTTTGTCCACCATGATGATCAAAGGGCCCTAATGTCCTCTAAAACACAGAATGTAGGAAATAAACAGTGGGAGAAATTTTTGCCTCCTCTTGTTTGGTCTGGTGTAGAGGATCAAGTATTTTGAGTAGGGAAGTTGTTTGCTGCTGTGTTGCATGAGTTAGTTACATCAAATATTCCTAAACAATCTCTGAAGAAGAGGGCATGGAGAATCAGTACTGCTCAGAGGGCTAAGAAAATGTGTTTAAACCAATACCCTTTCAGGATATTCGATCAGGTTGAACATGTTTCAGAAAACATGGGGCCAAACAGCGAAATGGCAAAAATCCGCTTGGTGCTGTTGAAATAACTTCAATGCACACGTGCCTTACTGACCTCTGGCAAACATAAAAAATTGGACTCTTAAAGCTGACTCTGCATTTTTGCCTGCTGTCTTAAAGCCTCTGGGACACCTGTCACTTAACTGTTTAGTAAAAGGCTGGGTCTTCTTTCAGATACCTGACTGAGAACAAGCTGAAATTCACGGGCTATTGGAGGCTCAAGGCAGAGCCAGGAACAGGATAACAGCATCCAGGTCTCCTTTTGTTTGGTGCTCGTGGTGGTGGTGTTCTTTGTTTAGGGTTTTTTTTGGGGGGTGGGGTGTGTGTGTGTGGTGTTTTGTGGGTTTGTTTTTTTAAGGGAAAAAAACCAAGGGGAGAGAGACTTTCCACATGAAAAGTGGGAGAGTGACCAAAAGCTGAACTTTGGGCATAGGGGTAAGAAGAGTCTGAAATGAATGAATTAATGAGTTGGCTTTTGTGGTTTTTGTTTTTTTTGTGTGTGGTTTTTCTTTCAAGGTGCTGCTTGGTGGACGTAGGTATTGGGCTTTCCATTCCATTAAATTGCTACTTTTTCACTTGAATTCATCTGTGAAAATCAAAGCCTACATACATAAGAGGTGTTGCTTACATAATTAATGCATTTGTCCCTAAGTTTTAAGGCAAACATGTAAGTTAAATCTTTCTGTACTCACCCTTTCCAAATGCATATGGCACCTGAGTGGTTCTACACCAAGTGTGCTGAAGAACTGCACATAAAACTTTCGTACTACATGGAAAAGCCAAAGTATTTCAGGTACTAGGGATACAGCTATGTGCATTGCAGTGCATTTCTCTGGGGTTCTGAAGTATTATGTTTGATAATTTGATAACCATATGAAATTTAATAAAGTCTAACATTATGTAATACAATGTACAGTAAATGCTGTTTATATGTCTCACTGATAAACAGGACATTTTGTCATCTCTGAACAGTTAGCTGCATGTGTGCTAAACGTTGCTTTTAATTAAACAATGAAGAATGTAACAACCTTTACTCTATTGTAAATTTTGATGTGGTACAACAATTTGATTCCTTAAAAATTAATTGCCTAGGAGTGTGTTTAAGTAATATTGATTATGCTGGTGCCTTGTGTTGATCTGTGATACTTAACCCAGCATTTAAAATGTCTTTTTTTCCATTATACATTTGTGATGCAAGAATAAAAGTAAAGTACAAAACAAACAGGCACTTGAATTCTAACAGCAATAAACAATAAACGTCAGGCATCTGGAAATTATGGTTGCAATTTCATCAGAGTACACTTTGTTCTTCTATTATGCCTGTATGAATTTTGCTACAGGCAAAATCTATTTCAGATAACAGTTAAGAACCTTTCTAATCCACACAGATAGTCATGGAAAAATGCTAGAAAAGGAAATGTTGGAAAATGTAATATTGCCAAGTAAAACTGACACTCGTAGAAATAATGTGGTCATATTTAGAACTGCAGAGAATTTCTTTAAGACAATGTTGAAACAGAAATTTCTGGGATGTTTGACCCTGCTGAAGGGCATATAACTAATAATATGCAGTGTATCGTTAAATGTGTTTGTGTACTCTGTATAGATAGATATTTATCTCTATACTATGGGCTAGTTATTTTGCTTGTTTAATGATTGTTACCTGAAATAGCAGTTACCAAGTCAAAGTATACATTTGAAGCCAGTACTTTTCCACTGCCAATGATTACATTTGAGTAGTAACTGTTTCTGCTCCAGGTCATCTCTATTGCCCTGTGAAGGCAATTTCTGTTGCCTGATAAGTTATTAATTTTACACTTTTTATCATGCATTATGATGCTTTATAACTCTTTAATTTACTCTGAAGATTTATGGCCTGTTGATCAGTTATAATTCTGTCAAGTTCTAAAAGTAGGTTGTCTTTTATACATAGCATTTTTGTGCCAAAATGCCATGTTATGGACAGCTTAAATTCATCCTAGGGTTATGCTAAAATAATACAAAGCTTAAACTTGAGTAAGGATGACACTGATGTTAGCGAGATGGTTAATGTTTTGTACTTCTGCTTTTGCTCTGGGATATAACAAAATTGAAAGGATAACTTGATTTGTACTCTTTAAATGATCTTTTCCAAATTGAAAGCAGGTGTATAGGCTTTCATTCATCTCTACCTTTTTAGTAAGAAAGTCTAAAATTTCTTTCAGTGTAAACATCAGTCCTAGAATTTTTTCCATACTTGCTAAGGAAGATGTCTTTTGCCATAATAAAATGCAAGAATATATTATTTGCATCTGCAACTTGCTTTCTTCATGAACTAGGTGTTCCTTTCAATAACAACTAAAAGGTAATAAACATAAAACTTGATTCATATTCATGCAGTAAACAGTATGGTAATAGAAGTGTTAAAACTTGTAACTGTGCAGTGGTTCCAGTTGTTTTTTTATGAATAGGTATCTTCTTAGTGTTATGAAGTATGACAAAAATAAGGTTACTGGAAAAATGTACCTTCTATCCTGATGAGTCAAATAGTTTTAAGGAAAAGGTTTTTTTATTATTATTATTAAAATGGTGGAAGTAAGGGTGGAAAAGTTTTGAGGAATATATTTGGAACAAGAATTGTTTTCACCTTTTGATGTATTACTCAACACCAAAGAAACTAGAGAACTGTGACTCTTTAAAACCCTTATCCTACTTCTGAAAAAAAAAAAGCTTTAAAAAAATAGATGCAAGATTACCTCTTTACTAGTAGAGGGAAAAAGTTTATTTCACAATGAAAATTAAGATGTTTCTTTCCTCAGTAGTGTGGTGTCTGGACGTCTTTTGGGTTTTTGTTGAAATGTAAAAAGGAATTTTTGATCAATGTAAAATAGTTCATAACTTTTTAAACAAATGCTTTCTAGTTTTGCATGTGTCAGAGATGGGGAAGTCTAATGTTTTCTCCATACAATTTTTTGTGGAAAAGGATAGTTCTCTTTGGCTGCAAGAATGTTTCCTAGTGCTCTTTATAAACGAGTAGAACATTTTCTCTGTATATATTTTATTTAACTGATAGGTTTGGAATCACTGAAGTACTTGAGGAGCAAATGCTAGCTTGGGCTTCTCTATTTAAAAATGTTCTCTTTGAACAGAGAGGTAGAATTTGGTTTCAAAAAGGGGAAACAAATTGGGCAAAAATGCTGCAAGCAACATGGTTTGGGGAGGAATGCAAGTTCTTCTGTTGATTCCAGCAAAGAGATGTAGTTTACCGAGTCATGAAGAAGAGTCTATGCAAATTGTCCATGTAACTTGGCTGAAGAGGCTGTCTTCTCCCTCAAGAGCTGGATTATGTACAGAAGTTTAAGAATCCGTCTATAAAATTCAGGAATTAAGCTCTCCATGTCAAACTAGAATTTTTTCCATTTCTTTCCTACTCCCTTGCTTCAGTCTTGGTGAATGAACACTTCAGTACCATGTTAATGTTGGTAGCTGTGCTTACAAAGATTTCAACAGTCCATATCTGTCCTCCCAAATGATGTGAGCTGAAGAGAATCTAAACAATCCTGAAGGTGAAAATAAACCTTAATATTAAGTATAATCTCTTACAATACTTGTGATGTCTTCTCATGGGTGTTCTAGTTCTGAAATATATGATCAATCCAAGTGCAGAAATATAAAAAAATCATTCATATGTAATATCAGAATGAACAAAACATATTGATGACTTTGATGCCACTAGGCTTGCAAACCCTAGGGCTAGAATTTGTCATGATTGTGCTTGTCTGAATTTTTAAAGAAAAGAGGACAGACTCTGTCTTAAAGTGGACTACATGTGTGAGAAGGATTAATATTTCAGCTCTTGTTGTGAGATCACAATCATACTCTAGTCTTTGGCATTATTTTTACAAGGAGATAGAGCATGCAACCATAGGAACAAGCAGAATCCTTTTTAACAATGTGTGCTGTATTAAGCACTAAGTTAATATTCAGTTTGCAGCTGGTTATATGTAGTAACTTTTAGATTCAGAACAAATACTTATTTAAATAGAATTTATTCCAAATGGCACACAAAGATCATCTCCCCATATACTTAGTGGGACGTCATTTTGAATGAAAATGTTTTACCTGAACAAATTTGCTTATAATTTTGCTGATTATGGACAGAAGTCTTGTGTTTTCCTGTAAATTTTCAGTACTGTAAGCCTTTTATCTCTGTTTTATATTTGGATAACTTAAATTCTAGTTACTATATTAAAATGTACAAAGGACCTAAAGAGATGTTTTTTCATTAACATTAGATTTTTAATTCAATTCCCTGGTATACGTCAAGAGCATCTTAAACATTAGTAGTTTATTAATTTTAAAGCTTTTTAGTTCTAGTAGTGTTCAGCGTAGCCTTAAATGACCAATGTTCCTTAGCTGTCTCCCAAGACGTGAAACAGGAGAGTAATTGCCTCAAGTGTACGTGTACAAACACACGCAGTCTAGGAAACAAATGGGAGGAAGTGGAGCTCCGTGCCCCCTCAGAAGGTTATGACATCATAGGAATAAATGAAACATGGTGGGACAACTCAAAAGATTGAGAGTCTCAATGGAAGGTTATAGGCTCTTTGTAAAGACAGGCAGGTTAGAAGAGGTGGAGGAGTCACAATCTACATTAAGGAAAAACTTGAATTTATCAAAGTCAGCTACGGTGATTACGACTGCTCTATCAAATGCCTCTGGGCTGAAGTCAGAGGGGTGATCTCCAAGCAGCACCTCACAGTAGGTATCTGCTACTGACCTCATAACCATGATGACAATGCTGATGAAGTGATACTTGGGGCACTAAAAAGCAACAGAACCTGGTCCTTGGGTGACTTCAACTACCCAGACACCTGCTGGAAGAACACATGTGAGCTGCTGTATTCATCCACCAAGTTCCTGGAATGCATAGAAAACTATTTCCTCATACAAATGTTAGATGTGCCAACCAGGAATGAGGCACTGCTGGACTTGCTATTCACACACCAAGAAAACCTGCTTTGTAATATCTCGGTTAGTGATAACCTTAGCTGCAGTGATCATAATATTGTGGAGTCTGGGATCCTTCTGAGCATGCAGAAGGTCAGTACTAAGACAAAGGTTCTAATGTTTACAAGAGCAAACTTCAGCTTGCTCAGGGCTCAGTTGGGAGGGGTTCCATGGGATGCTTCCACGGAAGACAAAGGGGCTGCCAGTGAGTGGTGGGAGATTTCAAGAACTCCTCTCTTGAAGCATGAAACCAGTTTATCCCCTATAAAGGAAAGGGAAGTAAGTGGAGCAAGAGGCCCCCTTGGCTCAACCACAAACCCCTGGATCTACTCAAATCCAAAAGAGAAGCATACCAGAGATGTGGAAGTGGAGGATTATCAGTTGAGAGCTACAAAGGCATTGCCAGAGTGTGCAGAGATGCAGTTAGAAAAGCAAACCCCAGCTTGAATTGAAACTGGCTGTAGATGTCAAAAATAGCAAGAAACGGTTCTTCAGACATGTCAGCCACGAGCAGAAACAGAAGGAAAACATAGGCCCACTGTTAAACAGAATAGGAGAGTCAATCACCAATGACAGAAAAGGCAGAGGTCCTCAACACCTTCTTCACCTCTGTCTTTACCAACACTGTAGGGTCCCAGGCTTTGGGAATGAAATTCCTGGTTGATCCAAACACTAGCCCACCATCAGTGAGGGAAGAGTTAGTACATGAATTACTACATGAGCTTGACCCCTACAAGTCAATGGGCCCGACACAATCCACCTGAGGTTGTTGGAGAGAGCTGGTTGACATCATTGCAAGGCCACTCTCCGTAATCCATAATCTTTGAGAAGTCATGGAGGACGGGGGATGTCCCAGAGAACTGGAGGAAGGCAAATGTTACCCCCATCTACAAGGAAGTCCTGAGGGAGGCCCAGCAGTCTTGCTTCAATGCCTGGGAAAGTTATGGAATGAATCCTCCTGGGGGCCATCACAAGTCACATGAAGCATGTGATTGGGAAAAGCCAGTGTGGCTTCACTAAGGGCAGATCATGCTTGACAAACCTGGTGGCCTTCTATGACAAAGTGACTGGCCTGGTTGACATCGGGTGGGCAGTGGACATTGTCTACCTGGACTTCTCCAAGGCTTTTGATACGGTCCCTGACAGGCTCTTCCTGGAGGAACTGATGTGTTATGGCCTAGACAAGTGGTCTGTGCAGTGGGTGGGGAACTGGCTGACAGGCTGCACCCATAGGGTAGTGATAAATAGCTCTTTCTCAAACTGGCAACCTGTCACAAGTGGAGTCTCCCAGGGATCAATATTGGGCCCAATGTTATTCAACATCTTTATAAGTGATCTGGATAATGGGATGAAGTGTAGCCTGATGAAGTTTGCTGATGACACCAAGTTGAGTGGGGAAGTAGGCACTCCAGAAGGGAGAGCTGCTCTGCAGGAAGATCTGGATAGGCTGGAAGAGTGGGCCAGCAAGAACCTTATGAAGTTCAGCAAGGACAAGTATAAGGTCATGCACCTGGGAAAACATAACCCAGGAGTGCAGCACAGACTGGGATCCACCTGGCTGGAGAGCAGCTCTGTGGAAAGGGACCTGGGGGTCCTGGTGGACAGGAAGCTCAATGTGAGCGAACAGTGTGCTGCTGCAGCCAAGAAGGCCAACAGGATGCTGGGTTGCATCAAAAAGGGCATCGCCAGCAGAGAGAAAGAAGTCATTATCCCGCTCTACTCAGTGCTTGTCAGGCCACACCTGGAGTCCTGTGTACAGTTCTGGTCCCCGCTATACAGAAAGGATAGAGACCAGCTGGAAGGGGTCCAGAGAAGGGCCACCAAGATGATCAAAGGACTGGGAAGCCTGCCAGATGATGATAGGCTGGGAGAACTGGTTTAGTTCAGCCTTGAGAAAAGGAGACTCAGAGGGGATCTCATCACCATGTACCAGTACTTAAGGGGTAGCTACAAAGAAGACGGAGACTCCCTTTTTACACGGAGTCACATGGAGAGGAAAAGGGGGAATGGAGACAAGTTGCTCTTGGGGAGATTCTGATTGGACACCAGAGGGAAATTTTTCACAGTGAGGACAGTCAACCATTGGAATAATCTCCCCAGGGAAGTGGTGGACTCGGCCACGTTGGACACTTTCAAGAATCATCTGGACAGGGTGCTGGGCCATCTTGTGTAGCCTGTGCTCTTCCTAGAAAGGTTGGACTAGATGATCCCTGAGGTCCCTTCCAACTTGTGATTCTGTGAATTCAGGATCACAGAATTCTCTCCAGATTTATTCCTTGAATCATTGACTCACCTGCCCTGTTTTGAACCCAGGGACCCTTATTAGTGTCCTACAGTTGCCTTTAGTGCTACTAATACCTTGGTTTTTACTCAGTTTCACTTTTCAGCCAAGTTTGAGCACGTTTCAAATATTTCTCTTCTCTCCCACAGAATTTCTGCCAGCCTAGGGCATATTTCTTGCATTTTGTGAAATACAAGAATTATCCGAGAACCCATGATACTATTCTTGTGGCTTCTTATTGATTATTAAAAAAATAAAAACAAAACACGATCTTCCTCTGTTTCCTGAGGTTCAGGTAACTATATACTCATGGAAATCACAATTACAGAGATAATTTTGTTATTGCATTGTCTCATGCTGCTTTGGGTCTCCATTGATTCATTCTTCTCCATCGTAAATTTAAAAATCTGTCATCTTCCTGAAGGTGCTCTTTGAGTCTGTTTTTTCAGTTCTTTGGGTAGGAGAAAAAAGCTTTAGCACATATGTGTTGATTCCTCAATTTTGTCAGAAATAGCAAAATTTTGTCTGCCTGTCCCACATTTTAAGTTCTTTCATGCTGTCTTTTTATCCCTAAAATGATTCATGAGGCTACTGCTATGTGCTGCTTTAGTCTTTACCTAACAAGTGGTTTATGAGGAATTAACATTCTTGTTTTGGCACACTGAAGTTATGATACTTTTAAAAGATGTTTCAAATGTAAGTTGTTCCCATTTGAATGACCTCCACCTTAGCTTTCTGTCCTTCAAGCATTGAATTTTTTCTGCTGTCTCAGAGAAAACAGGTCCTGCAAGCTCGTCTTGGCACCAGGACCAACTTGATGAGGACTCTCTCTGAAAGATTCTGAACAGAAGTTAGTAGTAACAAAGACCTCATCCTTTCTTATTGTTACCGTAAGTTTCACACATTTTTATAAGAATCAAAGCACTTTGTGTCCTAATTTATGTTGGGACAGTAACAGTTTTGGGTGCTTTTGGCTCTCGGACACATTTTTGCTCCCTTCTTCCCCCCCAAATCCTCCTTAAACATATCAGTATTAATAGGTTACTTAGTCCAAATTCTGTGGCTGGGGACTTAAACTGTGAACTTTAAATATTTACTTATCCTTATGTTACATAAATCTAACCTGCAAAATGTGTGTTTCATTCTATGAAAGAAAAGCTGAAAATCTAACATGAGTTGCAGATATTTATGATTACCATAAAACACTGGTTGGTGTATGAACATAAATCCTTGTCTTCTAATAGGGTACAGAGATTCTGGGAGAGATGCTGTCTGGTAGGTTCACCTGTGCTTTATGTTGACTGTATCATCAGAAAATACTGTTCAGTTCTGTAATTTTGACACGCCACAGCCCGTGTGATACAAGCGAGAAAGATCAGATGCATGAAAAGCACAGCACAGAGTGGGAATTTGACGAGTACAGAGATAATGTGGGGCAATATGGACCTTAGTCAATTTGGAAACTTGGAGTGTTTACGCAATGGAGTTCTAGGCTTCCCAATGACATTAAAAAAAAAAAAAATCATCATTTTGCCTGTCTGCACCTATCTGTAAAGTAAGAATGGTGATATTTCTCTCTTTTGTGAAGCTCTATGTAAGACTAAAGGAATGTTATAAATTATTATTTAAGTAAGTTCTGCCTCTCTGACAGCACAGATGTCAAGTAAGACCAGGAGACCAGGCTTTTATTCCATTAAAAGGACAATTTAATACAACCTTATCAACTAAGTCAAAATCTTGATTCTGGATAATTTCTTTTGCATCTTTCTCATTTTTGGTTGTTGGGTTTTTTTGTTTTTTTTTTTCTTCCCTGTGACATCTTCCCTGCCACCCCATCTCTTGGAAGTTTGAAAAAAACAATTCCAAACCAAAAAACCAACCACGGGCTAACTTGTCACCCTGATTTTACTTTACAGCCATGGAAAAAAGGGGACTAACATTTACTATTAATTTACTATTATTTAATTTATTATTAATTTACTAGCTATTCTGTCCCACTTATTTATTAGGTTTTCTTGTGTAGCAACAGGGGTTTGGTGTGTCTAGAAAAGTTTGCAATCAGTCAGTAGACCACAGGGAGAACAACACTACAGTTTTACATGGGGGACTTGCTGAGTGATATATTTTTTCCTCTCCTACTGTATGGATTCCAGATTCTCTGCAGTGGAGGCTGTGACCTACTTAACAAAAATGAGATTGCTTAATGGCTACTGATTGGTTGTCAGAGTGTTTTCTTTAAATATGCGTATCCTTCATCAGCTGCTTTGTAATAATAATAGTCTCCTGTGTTATCCCATTTGTCTGTTTATATCACAAAGTAATGTGTCATACTATAAAATGCAAATGTGCTCGTTGAGATAAGCTTGCTTTATCCTGATGTTGAGTAGTGTAACTGCATTACGTGATGTACAAGGTGTCAACTAATTAGGTATTAATATATCTTATGTAATTGAATTTCAGAAATCATTTCTTTGAAGTGAATAGTTCTCTAAATTGCTAGGCAAGAGCCACCAAAAAATGCCAGTGCACAGGAAATGACGCAGAGATAATCTGTGGAAGTGTTTGTATTAAGAGACATAAGGTGACTAAAGCACCACACAGATAACATAAAGGAGAGCTAATATCTTGTTATATTTTTGTCATCTTTATTCTACTTCTGGTTATGTGCCATTGCAGTTGATGAACAAGGCAGAGTTTTGCTTCAGTAGAAAGGGAAGATACTTACTTCTAATGTTCTGAGTTGTTGTATTTTGCATATTTGCAACTAGAGTTGTTAAGAACGTCTACATGATGGTTTCATAAGTTACTTTATTTTGGTTGGGTACTATTAGAGAAAATGGGAAAAAGAAGAACCAAAGGATGAAGCAATTATACAAGAAACATATGTGAAACAAATCCTTTAAAGTTGTTTGGGTTTTTTGTTCCAAATGTGACATTAGAATCCTAAAGGAATAAAATCAGTCTGCTTTGATTGAATTCAGCAGGAGTAAAGCAAGGCCAGTGTAAGATGTCTTGATAGTACAACCTTAAGTAGTTAGTGTCTATGAATACTGGATAGATCATATGGAAATTTAGAATTATGGTTTATTTTTAAGAGGTATCCAGCCCTTGACTTGATTTCCAAAACTGCTTCCATTCTAATAAAATGTGGTCTTTCAGTTTAAAACCCTGCTGGCCTTCTTCAGGGGCATTACTAAAATCTCTATGTCTGGACACATCCCCCTTACAGCTGTGACTTGGGTGATCAGACTTTATACACCACGCTTCAAAATCTGCAGTTAAGATATTCCCGCTATTCTGTGAATGCACTAATTGCCTCCTGAAACTGCAAATTTATGGACAGGGAAAATTTTTTTTCTGTGTCAACTGTGTTCTTGCATGGCCCACTAATCATTTGTATTTTCTTTGAATCATGCAGATGTGTTTGCTGGGGTAGAGATGGAAACAATAAGGACTGTTTTACCCCTGTTACAAATATACTTCTCTACCCCCACATGGGCCTAGCCCAATTGGCTAATCACTTCTGCCTACATTTCACTTCATGGAATGTTTGCATTTTTATTGTGAATTAATTCCCAATTTCATTGTACTGAAAAGTCCTGTTTGAAACCTAGCAAATACCAATTATGAAGGTATGCCTCCCTAGCCAATTAAAATTTGCAGGTGCAATAACTTTGCTATCAACAGCTTTGTTTATCTAGAAAGTTTTATATTAAGAAATATTTTGAAATAGTATTGGAAAATGAGTCCATTAGAAATATGTTCTTACTGCTTGGTGCTAAAAGGTAACTTAGGAGGGAAAGACTCACTCTGGATGAAGAGGAAATAAAAGGAAGAAACAATATTAACCTCTGTTTAATTAACTATAAGGGCTCAGATTGCAAAAGGGGCCTACCCTTGCAGATAATTAGACTTATGTAGTTGTTATGTAGGGGCAATTTTACTTCTGTAGCCTGGCTATCCTTTGTACAGAGCAATCCTTTACCGTGAAGCCAGTGGGAATACAATGAAGCACTGTAATGACAGTGAAAATAAAGCAGGCAGTTTTACTTAGAAAATGGAACATAATAAACTGTGTGAAGTATTTGGAGTGAAATACGTAATGCTCCCCAGATTCTGATAAACCTTTTCCTGGGAACATGCAGTGATTGACTATTAAAAATAGAAAGGCTAAATCCAGAATCAAGAGGACTCCAGGAACCGGTATTGGCTAAGCTGACAGTATGTGTTATTACTAACTACTTAGAGTCAGGTTTCAGTTTGCTGCAGTCACGCTACACAGCACTCAACAAGTCTTATGCAGTTTTGGAGTTCCTGCTGGAAACAGGCGAGAGCTTTGCCATCTCTTCTTACCTAGCTCGTTCTTTTCCCTTATTCAGGTTTCAGTAAGATCTTTAAAGGCCTGTCTTACAGGTGTGGTTTCTCCAAAGTAAGCCATGATTCATCCTTGTACAAGGCTGTGATATAAGATATGGTATCCTAAAAGAAGGTCATAGATTGCTCTTCGAACAGTGGGAAACACAAACATAATTTCTTGAAAGTAACTTAGAGTCTATCTTTTCTGTGTGGGTTTTGGGGGTGGGGGGAGTGGGGTGTATTTTTCCCTATCAAAACTCCTGGTTACCCCTTCATACAAAAATCCCGAAGTCGAGTGACAGAGGTCTGGCTAGGTCAAGTTTGATGCAAGTGTATTGGGAACAGTTCAGTGGGGTTAAGGGGTCTAACAGACCTCTACCTCTTCTCCCTGCTAATGATTCTACCAAGTCTGTTGTGGTCTGGTTCAGTGTTTTCCCACAGATTGCTTTTTCCTTCATTCTGTGACCTCACTCTTAAATCTTTACGCTCAGAAATTTTGGCTTATGTGACATACAGCTGGAGTCATGGCACTACTTTTTGATAGTGGTGTGACTTTCTTCTGAGCCAGGTGTATTTATTTTCATCTCTCTACTGTTCCTCCCAACAGTAGCTGCGTAGTCAGGTGAATAGCTGGCATTTTGCTATTGTCACCAGCCACTCTTATATTTCTAAACAAAGGTAGCTCATGATGAAAAAAATAATCCACATTGCCTCTTGCTGAAGTATTCACTTGTGCTGGTGTAGGTCTTACATGACAAAACTCCATCCTGAACGTCCTTGGAATACGTATGCCTATAGCTTATGGGAAGTAATCTGTGTGGGCGTTTGGTGGCCTCAGGCAAGCCAGACTGGGACCTGGCTGCGGAATGCACTTCTGAATGTGCTCACAGCATCTTACAAACTGACATAAGAACCCAAAATACATGTATGAGTCAATTTTACAAAGGTTGTCACGTAGCTACTTAATGACTAAAAAAAAAGAGAAATGGGAGCTAGTTTCTTTTCTTTCTTCTAGGCACTTCTACTTGGTCAGGCTAAGCTTATCACTCTGGGCTACTCTTCCTTTTGTGTGCAAGAGGGAAGATGTTTAGTCTAGCAAAATTTTTTGCCCACCTCCTACTTGCTAGTTGTAGACCTACACATCTGCATAAGGCAGCTACTCCACACGAATGTGTGGGACTTCCTTCACTGGGGTGGAGAAGGTGTCTTGACTTGCTCTAGTTAGTTTAATTTACACATTAGTGCTTGCTTAAGATATGTCAGAGGCACAAGCTAGCCCTTCTTGCATATGGGTGTCTTTATAGGACTGAAGCCTTAAATGAAAGGCAGCTCTCATAAAATTTTCTTCCAAGGGAAAAGGAATGGATACTGTAATAAACACTATGCATAAGTGAAAGATAATGTGGGGAAAAAAAACCCTAACCAAAACCAGCTCATATCCTTAGCTTAGTTGGCACTTGGTGCATATTGGACTAGCTAAAGCATCATAATTAATGATTTAATGTGATTAACTGTAGTGGTATTTGTACTACTTCCAGTTTCTTCCACAAAGCTGCTACTAAAGAAATCTTTCAGTCAACAGCAAAGTGATTGGTTAATGGCAGACATGGAGAATAATTGACAACTCAGCCAAAACATCTCGGGATGAAATATATTTTGCCAAAGAGCTAAAACCCTTGTGTTGAGAAAATGCATTTTTTCCCTCTGATCCATTCTGTCAACAAAATATTTTTCATTAGAAACATCAAAGACGTTTTATCTGCAAATTTCATTTTTTGAATCCCTTAATCTATTCTGTTGACAAAAACTTCTGTCAACTGCCTTAAACCATTGCATTAACAAATTTCTTGTTGTCAGTCATGATTTATTCTTTTGGCAAATGCATTCTCTAATATTCTGCTTCATTCTGTGGAGAGAATCTATAAGTCATTCTCCATCAAAATTTTTTAGGAAGTGAAAGTTGAAAGTAAAAGTAGTGTCACAGCTGCTAATCTGAATTTATCCACTGACTTGGCTTATTTTAAATATGTCCAGCTAAATTAAAGTTTCTGCTGAATAATGCAAAAGTTGAAGTAAGGAAGTTGTACGTGGAATAAAATCACATTTCTCACTAAATGTTTTCTTTGCAGTATCTGTCTGCTGATCATAGCTTTCAGGCTCACAATACAAAGATGATCTCTGACGAGCTGTACTTTAACTGTTTTATAGATATTGATGTACCGGAGCCTTATTGTAACCTCACTGCTTATAATGAACTACTGATATAGAACAAAATATTGCAGCTAACTCTAATGTATTCCATGCTAATTTAGCATTAACCAATGTAATGTAGAAGTTAATTACTAGCAAGTTCATTCCTTAAAGGATATTTCTGTTTAAAAGCAGAATCACATGATGATAAGAAAAGGATAAGTAAAAGCTTAGAGTGGGAAACATCAGTAACCTAAATTAAAAAGATACTATTAGTCTTTACTTGTACAAATGAAAAAGAGAGTCACTAGAGTTTATGATCCACGTATAAGACAAGATAATGGATGGACAGTGATTTATTTCCTGTGCACTATTAGTCTGTATTGGATATAACTTTGCCTTGTCTGATTTTGTTCAGAGATATTTATTTTTCAGACATTTCCTTAGTTGCCAGATCAAATATAATACATGTATTTGGGATTAAAAGGAAATATATAGGCAGCCTAACTACTAGGTAATTTTCTGTGTACAGTGTATAACTCCATATCTACCACATGGTGAATGAGATTGTAAAATAGAATTGTGCTATTAGTATCTTATTGAAAGTATCTGCATGTGGTCCTGAGGAAACCCTTCAGAAATGGAATTTACTCTCAATAAAATAGGAATAATCAGGTGTCAAAGTAGTCCTACAAATTTTTGCTGTAATGGTTAATTTTTCTGAGCTATGGCAAGAATTAAGCTGTAACCCTTGATTCCTTGGCAGGATATCATAATGAGTTTGAGTCATAGTTTCAGCTTAGCCTCTGCTAGCTAGAAAACAGCAGTATGCTATTTCTTTACACCTGGACAATTTCTTTCATCAGAAATTCTGAATTGTGCCACTGTGTAGTTTGGCATGCTAATATATGCCAAGAATTGGTAGGAACTTGACATATGTGGCTGAAAATGTGTGCCCTGTGAGTAGTAAATATGTGACTAAGGACATAATTTTTTTTACTGCCAATGGTTAGGACAGTTAAAATCAAAACTGTAAAAGAAAGAAATCACTGCAAGAAACACCAGAGTGATACAGGCGCTTTCCAATTATGTTTGAATTTACCCTTTTATGTGCAGGGAGAAGTCCCATAGCTCTGAATTCTCCAGCGTATTGTGCTCAGCGTGTCAGTCCCCTACCCAAAGAAGGAACAACCACAGAACTACAAATAATGGCAACAAAAGATTAGTACAAATACTAAGACAAAATAGAGAGATTCTAGGCTGGGATAAACCGCTACATTTGCGTTGAGGTGTTACTTGAACAAACAGTTCAGTAAGTCTGTAAAGTAACTTGTTGCTGACTGCTCACAATGCTGTTACCTGTGCCCTTTGAAATTTTTGAACTGAGGTCATCGAGATACTATTGTATAGCTGTGGATTTTGGTGGGATGTAGATCGATCATCTTTCCTAGTCCTGTGTTTAAAAATCATGCACTAAAACCAAGCTGCCTTTTGAACAAACATTTGGTAATTTCTGACTTCCTGCAACATTTCAGGGGTCCTGCAGCAGAGTATTCTGGGGTGGTTCTTGAAAGATGAAGGCAGACTGTGGTTTTAAACAAGGACTTGCCACAATACCTGAGGTAGGTAGACTGGGGGATGCACAGGCCAGCTGACCAGTTCAAAAGCAAACATGTCCCCAGAGCAGGCATTACATTGATTATTGTTATTTACCTTTCACAGATGTAAATTGAAAAAATCTTTAAAAATAGATCAACCCCCACTTCCTCTGAAATAATTTATTACTGTGTGGGGACTCTTTCTAGTCTCAACTCAGCCCATTCTTTTTGTGAAGGAGTAGTCTGTGTTCAGTATTATTTTTGTTGACTCAAATATTTTTCACTGTTGTGCAGTTTTGGAGGGACTTTAAGTCTTGCTGTAGGTTAGTTTTTTTTTCCTTGCTGTGTGCTTCCTGCATTCTGGATCTTCTTTTCATGGATTTAATTTCACACTTTAATGTCAATTTTATCTCTGGAGGTTTTTGCCCTTTATCTACACAGGGACTACAAAGCAGTTGCTTTGTATAAAGGCTGCAGTATGCAATTGACTTGACAGGTCATCATTTATTAGCATCTTTCATTAGAATGTTAGGAATTTGGCATGTCATACATTTCCAATAGAATGTTTGATTGACAGCAGTCAAAATTTATTTCTTCATCTACTGTTGTACCAAATACTGATAATAATGAGTTGCATGCAATGCCAGTAATTAATACAAAAATATGGAATAGCCAATCAAGGGAGTATTCTGCTCAACATAATTTCTGCTACTTTCAGAAGGGGATCCTAAATTCTTGAAGAATAAGACTTCTTGAGGTTGAATTTTATTTACAAAAGTGTTGTTCCTTGTCATAATACAAAAGCTAAAAATAAAGATGACAATCATTTCTATCCTGTGTAACAAGCCAGAGAAACCCAACAAAGCAGTGTAATAAAATGATTATTGTTTGCATAATAATAAATATAATGTAAAATTAAGGGGACTACTCTTATATAGCCACTTACACCTTTAGGGCTAATTGAAACAGAAAGTGGCTTTAATTTAGACTTTGATCCTGAGGACAACAGTACATCTGACAATTTTACCTTCAAGAAAAATATTGGGTTTGAGCAATATGTGAATAATGTATGCATCATTGACTTGTTTATCACTAAAGGAGTGTTCTTCTCTTTTCTCAAGCTAGAAAACCTGTATTGATCATAATTGCCCTAGTGACAGAGGAAGCTACTAAGAACAGTTGGGAAGTAGGGGAAAAGTGTAGTTCCCTGAGTAGAAAACTCGACTCTGCAAAAGCACCTTTTACTGCAGGGAGCGTAGTTGTCTTCAGTGGAGGTGTAACTTGTTGGAGTTGTTCTAGACAAGCTCAACAACAGGTCTGTGTACATAAAAAGAAGGGAAGCGTGAGGAATTAGGGCTGTACAGGCATCTGCCTAACTTTGAGCATGCAAGTAACCTCAGAAGTCAAGAGAATTATAGAGAGGCATTTACTTTTTTTTCTGATGGGGACTAAGTTAATAAAGAAGAATGATAACAATATATCTGCTCTATGGATTTTTCCAGTGATTATTCAGTGGAGGTTATGTATAATGGGAGCTGATTACAGTTTAATGAATTGCTACAAAGGAAAGGACAACGCTGTGTAGAATTTTATTTTTGCACAGAAAGAAAAAGAGCAAAACTAGACATTTTACTACTTTCTCCAAAGGTTAACAATATTTTACTGTTTTGCTTAATGAAGGCAATAATCATCCATGTTCTCTACAGCCTTTAAAGTCTCCACTGCCCTGCTTTCCCACCCCCACCCCCCACCCCCATTGACAAGAAATGAGAGAGGAAATTGTGAAGAGGGTGCACAAAGAGTATGGTGTTATAGCATGGCCTTCTCCTTCAGCAAGTCTTATTACTTAAGTCCAAGCCTCTCACTGAGATTGTTGGGATTCATTCATTGCGCCTATGGGGGGAGAAAAAAGGTGACTTGGAGCTAGAATATGCGCTAGGAGCAGTTTTCAGTGAGTTTCCTCCTTGGAGTTGTAATGTGCAGATTACTTTTGCTAATCCTAAATTACTGGCCTCTCCCTTTCTCACACTATAAAACAATAGTGTTGGGGGATGGAACTGGTATTCCTCTGTTTCACTTTGCCTGGGTAGGAAGAATGAAATAATTGCAATTTTTTAATCATATGACAAAAGACTTTGCTGTAGTAAAGGTTTGGTGTGGAGTTTGAAAAAGCCAAGCGAATACCTGTACATTCCTTGATGCAGCTGTATCAGCTGGGCTGCAATTATAAAATCTTACTCCTTGTGAAAAGATACATTTTCAGTGGAATACACAGTTTTATCATGGCACAAGAGGGAGAACATGGTGGAGAGGATGGGGCACTGGAGACCTGAATTCTGCTTCCAGCTTTGCCATTTTCCTGGGAAAAGTAAAACTTCTTATTTTGTTTCCTTATCTGTAATACAAAATACAGATATTTCCCTTCCCTTGTGAAGCCCTGGAATACCCACAGTATCACAGAATAATACATTGTTACAGAAACCACTGGTCATGAGAGTTAAATAACACTGGAAAGCTTGTTTTAAGTTTATATATCTTTTAGTTTCTTCAGTAGACAGGGCGAACTATATTCTGTATTCCCATTATGATAATTTCCTTTGTCCTTCTGATTCAGTTTGGTCGTACTACAGCTGCAGAATAAGGGTCTCCATCATTTGTTTATGCTATATGTTGTAAATTATATGTTTATTTCTGAAGCTTGTAGCTTTTTGCTGCACCACTAACAGTAGGATGAAGGAGTACAAGAATATGCATTTGTAAGATTTGCCATTGGTCCCTGCAATGACCCTGATTTCACTTAAGTACTTAAAAAATCCTCTAAGAGAATAACTCTGTTTATAACAATTCTCATGATTCCCTAAAATCAGCCTGCCATTTAGCCAGATAGATACAGCTTGCAATACCTGTGAATACATGCCTCATTTTGGCCTTCATCGTATATTTCTGGTGTCAAGCATTGATGAGATCATAGTTGATAGTAGTTGATGATACAGGATGAGCAAATGGCAAGTTGAAACATTTTAAAATCCATCTGTTCCAGAATTTACTCAACTGGACCTGATTTCCCTCCTGTCTTGTGTCAGCTGATGTAAAATCAGGAATACCTCTACTGAAGGCAAATCAATTATGCTGTGTAGAAGAGGTGAAGGTAGGAAAAAATGGTTGGTTCCTTCCCTGGTCTTGTTTGATTAAATCAAGCTATATCACAGAAGATGATAGAGTTCTGATCTGACAGTTTTTAGACAGATATAAGTAATTATATGTTGACCAATTACTATATAACATTATGGATTTTTTTAACTTAGGCTATTTTATACAGTCTCCTGAAACCCCTAGTTTTCCTCTTTCTCAATAATAATGCATTCTAATGTGAGTAAAAGTAGGATTTCCTTCTGTTCTTGAATTCTATTTGTTGCATTTTGGACAGGTGTACTCAAATGGTTGTTTCTAAACAGTTTGAATATGGCTAGTTGACTTAATATTTGCTATAACAAAGAAATAAATAATTAAACTCTGCAAACAGCTAGCTAAGCACTGAATGCTTCCAGAATTTCATTGTGAATATGCCATTTTCTCATCTTTTATGTAGATTTATATAGTCTATTTGGTTCCTGTGGAGCTGATCTAGGGAACCCAGTCTATTTCCTTTCATTGTGATGCTGGAATGAAACAATGTTGGAAATGAGTGGAAATGAGCTGATTATTTGGAAAGAACTTTTTTTCTGTCCATATTCATTAGTCTGTCCTAAATTGTATTGGTCCCATACATTTTACACTGTAACTTTTATTCTTGCATTGGTGTTTAAAACTCCTTGATCAATAGCATGTTACGTTGTAGCTTTCTGCTTGTTGTGGTGTTTTTTTTACTCAATCTGTTTCTCAAACACACAGCATATGTGCACGCATACCCCTAAGACAAAATCATTGTTCATTCTTCTCCATAGTGTGCATATTGCTTAATTATATATAGACAGAGATGGCATTCTAGGTTTTCTTATTTAAGTTTTGGATGAAAACTGATGGCTGTGCCATTGGAGCCAGTTGCGTAAGGACAGCATTAGCACTTAAGATGGCTCAGAATGTAGATATCCAACTGAACAATGCAGGACCTGGTGGGTGAAATCAATGTGAAATGTGCTGTAAATCAGTTTATTTAAATATTACTTAAAAGTTTATATTTGTGGTCATATTGAGCGCTCTACTAGTAGGATTAGCAACTTGCTGTCTGCATTCCAGGCAACCAAGGAGGGTTTGTATGAAAAAAATAAGAATACAGCTGAGCAAATCATGTATTGCATAGTACAAGGCTGAAATACTGTGTTTTCTGTTACTTTATTAGCATATTTATGCAACATATAAACCTTGGTGTTTCAACATTGCTCATTTCCAGCTCAATTAAGGCTGTCTCCTGAGAATGAATAATGGTTTAGGAAGAGCTCCTCTTCATCTACAGTGGACTTTATGGCTAAAACAAGGAACAGTTCTTTTTTGAATCACAGCTGCACCAGAAATTTGTTTTACAGTATAAGAACTATGAAAGACACAAATTCAGTTCTCTGACTTGCTGATGCTGCTAGGCTATCCCAGATTGCTCAGGACATATAAAAATGAATAAAAGGCATTTGGAGGGTTATGAAGCTATCCTAGTAATTGCATTATAGGAACTTATTCTGTGCAAAACAAGGCTTGGGTGCAGGTTCTTTTGATATGCTAAATACCTTTTGCCTTTGTCCTTTTACACCTTTCCAAATTCTGCTGCTCTTCCTCCTTTTTCCACAGCTATTTGATTTTTTGTGTGTGTGTGCTGGCTTTGTATTGCTTGTGCTTGGAGCAGATTTGAGCATTCCAGTGAGCCTGATTGTTTCACTTCTCTGAACTTATTTCTGTTCTATTATATTAGTATCTTGTTTTTGCTGAGCAAAGCAGCACAGCAGGTCCAGCAGCTGCCAGCGGTAGGGAACATGCCAGACCAAACCAAGAGCAGCTGTTTCTTTTTTCTGTGTTTGACATGAGCTCAGTGTAATTCTTTTTATGTCTGTCTTGATATTTTTCCTTCCTAACCAAGAAAAATCTTTGAGATAATAAATAACTGAGACTTGAAAGTGACACCTGTCAGTGGACAATTGGGTCTTCTCTGACCTGTAGAGATGATGAAGCCAATGATATTGAGTCAGACCAGCTTCCCTACTGAAGTATGCCATGAAATGTTTTGTTTAGCTGATGTAATACTGTACCTAAACTAAACTAAGGAGGCAACTAGATTTAAACTAATATGGGCAAAGCATGCAACTTTCCCCTTTAATTCCCCTTGTCACTTCGGAGATTGTGAAATCCTGTTTCTGCGTGTTGACAACTACAAGTGCGTGAGCTCCTATCTAATTTAGGCCTTTGATAGATATGCTCAAAGCAGAGAGGAAAGTTACCTTAAATCTTCCAGATTTTCTGACTTTCAGCATTAGGCTCTTATTTAGTATGTTTAGAGAGAGACTGATGACCTTTCTACTCACTGCAATATTCTAATTGGTTTAAATGAGCTTCATAATTGTCTGATTTTCTATTCACTGTCTTAAGATGTCTGTCATAAAAGCTGCTATAAAAATATGTATTGACTTTCAACAAATACTGACTTTCCTCTGCTAAGTCATCAACCATTTAAGTGTGTCCTAATATTGCGTAGGGAGCATGCCTGTTGACATAGAGGCTTAATGTGTAGACAGTTAAATCAGTGAGACCCTTACCATTGACTTCAAGAACAACTAGATCAGGATCCCAAGAATTTAGGGCTCAGGGTGTCCTGCAGAATGGAATTGAGAAAATGAGATTTATGTTGCTCCTGTCTTTTAGTTTCAGATTAATATAGGCTGGTACTGCTGAACAGTTGTCTCTTTACATTCCACTGTCTGCCTGTGCAGAAGTAACTGAAATAAGAAGCAATATGACAGAGACACCAAGACAACACAAGGCTTGGCTGGTGCCTATGGAGATGGGCCCATCTCTTCTCTTGAACCTTGAAAGGGTCTGTTCAGTTTCCATGACTCTGAGGGTTCAGTGGGGATGCATTTACTTCTGTTTCTCTGGAGTTAGTAAGACTTGTTCTCTGGGTGGAGAAGGGGACTTTGTACATGAGCTTTTTTTTGCAACAATTCTCCTATTTTGAATGGGTTTTTTAATTGCTACCTGTTTTTTACATTTGTTTATTTTAAACTTCTCACTCACCGCCCCCTCCCAGTTCCCTTCTGTGTAAGTGTGCTTAAATGGGGAATTTGTGTGCTGCAGTCCCTTCTCTTCATGTCTAATATCTAATTGCCACTAGTGAAAAACAAAGAAAATGTGTGAGAGGACCATCATAAGGCTGCTGTTAAGTACAAGCCAGTAAAGCCTTGGTGTCAGAAATTAATTTTAAAAAAACTGACTCTGTGGTGTACTCTCCCCAGAGCTAGCTGCTACTGTCTAGCAAATACATGACAGTTGGGTACATTTCTTATGTCCAGTGGTACTGCAGGTTTGTTCAGTGAGTTTTTAAAATTTTTTTTCCATTGTACTTGTATAATATTCACAGTGCTAATTAGCTGTATTATTACACTGTATCTCCCTTGTGGTTATTTATTTTTAAGCTTAAATCACCTTTAACCCATTACTAGTTATTAAGAAGTGGCTCTTTTGTATTGAATAGGGATGCTCACAAATGAAGAGTTGGTTTCATTTCTTTACAGAATATTTTTATATTGTACAGTTCAACTTTCATAAAACTTTCCTACACTAACAAGCCATTAGTAAAAATCTATCATATTCAGGTTATATTTCCAAAGCGGCATCCATAAATATAGCCATAATCCAACTGAAAGTATATGTTGCTTAGTGAAAGAAGAGTATATGTATTTTAACTTTCAGCATTTCATTGACATTTGTCTGTCTTTACCTACCGTGTTATCAAGAAGATGAACATGGAGCTGAAAAAAAAAACCAAACCCAAAATAAAGCTTTGCTCAGCTGAGGTTTCCCAGAAGTGACATGACTTGGAGATTATATTGAGACAGAGTCACATTTTGCTTGATGAAAGTATTCTGCATTACACAGGGATGTTTGTCTGCAGGGATATGGGTTACACTAAATTACTATTGCTGTTCATGAACAAAAGTGGAGTTGGATTTTTAATTTTGCATCATCCATTACATTTCCCCGAGTCCTGCACTTTAGCACTAAAATATTTAATGCTGAATTTCTTAGTATTATATTAATCATAGATGGTGGATAATTTCAGTGACACTGGAATAAGTACAGTGTTGATATCTTACTATCCTCACTAACTATGCAGTTAAGGAACCTGCTTGTTGATACAAGCCAATGGAATAGAGCAAACTTGCATAATAAATGGAAGTCACAACTATACATGGACATACCATATATGATGATGATAATGCATATAGCAATAATGAACTATATAAGCAATAAATATATATTAACAGTAAAATTTCAGAAGAAGATTAATCATTGGTCAATAAAATAAACTAAAAAATCAAACCAAACAATAAAAACTTTAACAAAAGCCAGACCTATTAATCCTGCGTGGCAAAAACAGGGCAAAAGTAACCACTTCTAAGAGTCTATCTGAAGGGTAGCTACATCTGACTGGTATCTTCTCCAGGAAGTAGAGTATGTGCTATTGGTGCTAGTTAGCTTTTCCAGTATTCTAGAAAGATTTTTTTAAAATTTCCTGATCAAGTCATGCTCCCAGGTTGTCAATATTCCATTGCAATGATGTATAAAAATGTGTGTATGGTATACTTTAACCAGATACCTGGTTATCTTTATAATGTAATTACATGACACTCTACTGGGAATTAATCTACTTCAGACTCTCCTGATTTTCATGATTTTCTAAATGGTGTTTTAACCCTAAGAAGCTACAAAAACCCCTGTTTGTATTATTATTTTTTAAAATTATATGGAAGTAGTTAATAGAACTCAATTTTAAAAGTATTTTAATCCTCTTTGTGATAATTTCCCTCTTGTAGTTGTACATACAGACACTATATTGATTAAAAGGTAAATGGTTATCAGCTTTAAAAGAAACATCAAAGAATACTCATTGTTTTCTCATATCTGAATTCGCTCTGAGCATACTGGATATTCAAGTATTATTTCCTATGAACTTTTTCCTGCTTTGGCTGACTAATGACCAGTAGATCTTTTTCGGAAGTATTAACTGTATGATATTATTTTCAGTTTATAGACACTTGATCTGATCACCTCAGGTACAATCCAACATAAATGTTTATGAGACTACATGGAAGTATAGATTACCATAAATCTGCTAAATATATTCCTCCCATTTTCTTTAAGACCTACCATGAGTTATTTTTTATTCCCTGGTTCTTTCCAATTTCATATGGATCTTGAAATGTATTTAGCTATTTGCTTTCTCTGTTCCTTAAAGGATTCTTGTTGAAGCTGCTTGTAAAATAAGCATGGTATAAGACCCATTGATGTAAATGAAAACACTCTTACTCCATTCATTAATTGCAGTAGGACCTGGATCAAGGTGACAAATCTGATTCTGCAGTTAGGTGCGAAGTGGTGGAGGTCAGTGGGATGTTCAGAGCATACAGCATCATGAAACAATATGGGGGTGGGGAGGCGGGGGTGTAGAGTAACATCCTCTAGTTCCCTTTCTATACATCTGAGAAAGTGAGACTGTCTCCAAAAACATGACATGCTTGATTATACCTTGCTCTATAAAATGGCATACAGATTCAGTCCTCTCCTCTGCCCCTCGGGTGCTTTCTTGAGACTGCAGTGCCAGTAAAAGTACCTCCTTAGATTTGCTCTCATACCCCTTTATAGAAATAGCCTCCTATGTGATTCCCTGGTCACAGGAGGAGATGGGAATTCTCTGCTCCATAGATGTTGGTAGCCAAAGGAAACTGAGCAGATACATATGCATAATGGTCCAGATGGGAAATTTTTTGTAGTACTTATTCCTCGTTAAAATGAGGGTGGGAGGTGTGAACCCAACCTACTCCTTAAGACAACCTCCATTTGGAAAGCCCAGATTTCAAGTTCATAAAGCTTATTTTTAGGTTATCATATTTTAAAATAATTTAGTTGTCTATTTCAGTAAAGCACTGCATTTCCATTGAATTTGATTTGTAAGATAATTTTTTCCTGGCTGTTGCCAGGAGAACAAAAGCAGTTTTTGTACTCCAGTACATTGAAGCTAGTACACACCGTATCTATTAGCCTTCAGAAATACTGCTAAAATAATCAACATCAAAAGTATTGAATATGTTAGATATTTAAATTGCATTTACAGTGGTAAACAATTTTATTTTCAGTCTGCTTTAGGATCTGTATGGCCCAGTATTGATTTTAATTTCAACTATTTTGTTCTGGTATCTGGCTTGGCCATTATATTAGTATTCCCTCTGGAAATCCAGCTTTTCTACCTAAAAGAAGTCATGCTAAATGGAAATGACTAATGACCAAGGAGAACAGTTAGTATTTCACTGAATTTAGAAATACAAAAGATATTGAAGACTTTCTGCTGTAGCTATTTAAACCCTCTCTGAGATGCGCTTTGAATTAAATTATTCTAGTACTGCAAAAATGGCTGCAAGTGAATCTGCAAAGGGCCAGAAGTTTCCTTGCAAATACAGTCTTTGCTGGTCTCACTAGGAGTTTGAGATCAACGAGCATCCAGCTGGATGGGAGGGAATTAGAGTGAGTTTCATTTGAGGGCTTGAACTGCTTCAGATATGGTAAATAATAAAGCAAGCTCTTTAAAACATACTGCCAGTGTCTATACCCAGGTGCTTTAAAAACTGGTTAAATTCAGGTGCTGCTCATGTTAGGGAGCCTAGCAGTAATACTGTTTTTGCAGGATTATTGTACCACAACCATAATGTCATCATGGTTGACTTAACTTGACTGAGTGGCAGGTAGTAGTTTTATGTCCCTTAATTGTATCTTCTAAGATTTAAAGGCAATTGACAGTTACATGCTACAGAATTCTAGTCCATGTGAAAATAAAGTAACTCTATACACCATTTTTACTTTTTTTGATGGTAGACAGGCATACTACTTTTGCATAGTTCAGACATAGGCTCCTGTTATACCGTAGGCAAAGTTATCCTACTGCCCTTGTACCTGAATACAATATATATAAATCACTGGCCCAGACGCAGAGAAGATTTTAAACACATGCTTAAAATTGTAACATACATTTACCGCTGAAATGAATGTGCACAAAGCGTAAAATCAAGCATCTCCTCATTACTATAGGCCCAACCAACTCATAAGCCCTCCAAGAGTTTCCAGCCCAAAAGTTTTCCAGCTGAATAGCAGATCATTATCTAATGATCTTCGAAAAGATATGAATTAGAGGCACCAAAAATATATTCAAACCTTTCATTGTAGATATCAAATTTCACATACTTCCTGCCATCACTACATGATATAGTGTGTTGCTCCATGTATTAGATGAGCAGTTAATGACAATGTTAATTTTTGACTTGTGTATTATTTGATAATGTCACAATGTACAACTGTAGATGTCACATGGTAAAAAGGACTATCTCTTGTCTCTCAGTGTGGGTGTCTTAATCAGATAGCTATTGCTATTGAGGAGTGCCTGGGGAAGGTTAATTCTTGGTAACTGATACTCAAGAAGTTCACCTAGGGAAGCATTTCCCTTGATTCCTGCCCCCCTCCTCCCCTCCTTTCGACTTGTTTCCATAGTCACTTCATTCGCCCATTAGGTGTGTGTTGTTTGGTGGGGTTTTTGCTTGTTACTTTTGGTTGGTTGGTTTGTTTGTTGTGGTCTTTTTTCTTGTTGTTTTTAAATCCATGAAGTAACTAATTGAGAATTTTTATGGTTTGGATTTTCTCAGTCAGGTGCTGAGATGCTGATTACCCTAAACTTTCACTGAATGCAAGAGGAATTGTCTCTGTGCATATCAGGATCAAGCCATGAAATTATTATGCAAAATAGTTTAATTGAAAGTGTTGTCTTGTCTTATCAAAGGAACTTAAATGCTATTGAAATTCAGGGGAATGTGGGCATCCATCTTCTTTTCACTCTGTTGAAAATCTCAGCTAATACTCTCTAAATAAATTAGAATTTTACTTGTTTCTGACCAAAATAATAATTTTTTCATTTCTTGATGGTTATATAATAGTAATTTATCTGCTTTTGTGTACTAGTGTGCCCAGGCCAATAATAGCTTCTTTGATGCAGCTGTCATGAATTGCATTTACTATGTTTTTGGCAGTAGCTTCAGCTCGTTGTAGAAACAGTGTGAGGAGCCTATTTTAACTTCTTATTCTGATAATCTACATTATTTTTGGATAGAAGAGACACCTTTTTGTTTGCACATAGATTGGCGTTCATTTTTCTCCCTATTTTTCCAGTAAGCCTGAAGCAGACAAGGAAACATGATTTCGTCCAGTTCTTTTGCAAGTGTTGTATTGTCACATGCCAGAAGAGCTACTGAGAACATTCTGTTCTGTTACTTAATTAAAAAAACAAACCAAAACCAACACAACAACAAAAAACCTCTCTCTGCTTCAAAGAAGCTCATAATGACTCATAAGAATCCTTGTGGAAAATAATCAGGTAGAATTTATGAAGATATCCAGTGGGATTTCATTTTTCTGGAGGCTTAAAGTCTACAGTGTGTGTGTGAAATGTTTACAATAGACTCATAAGTATGTTTGCTTCATGACTGATGAAATGTAGATATTTTTTCATTATAGACTTGCACAGTCTGAAATAAGGACTTTATGTATGCCTAAATGTAACTCTGTATTACAATGCTGGTTAACTTAAATATAAATCTAAACATGAATTGTTCTGTCTTTTCTACTGAATGAAATTTCTTCCCCTACTTTACTGCAATTTATTGTTATTTCAATCTTATTGAACCTTTTGAGCTATATTCAAGTTTTGAAACCAGGTGAAATTCATGAACCCCTTTTCTTTGCATAGTTATTACTTTGTTTTGTATTACTTGTGCAGTCAGTTCATTTTTTTCTTGGATGTTCTTGTGAAGGAAAGATGTGTAAGTATCATCTCTGTATAAAAGCTGGATTGGCATGAGGGAGAGGAAATTAGATTCTTCCTTTGAACTAATTTTCACATATTCTCTCTGGTTTCCATTCTACTTGCTCTCAAATGCGTTTTACTTCCTGTTCCCTCATTTGAGTTTATCTTTTCTCATGTCTTTTTGCTCCTCTTTAAAAAATTTTTTAATTTAAGAACTGCTTCCAAATCTACAGTTAGAGTGGATTTGAAATCACTCATCTCTAGTGCATTGTATGGGAATTCGGGAACACACCTGAACACTGTCAAACGCAGAAGCTGCTTCGACTACTTCTAAATACAGAAGCCACTGACAGTGGTTTCTGGTGGCAGCAAGTGAAACTAAGACAAAAACCAATGGCCCAGGCATCTCATTTGTATAACGCCTATGATCCAAGTGGCTTGATGAAGTAAAATGTAGCTTCAAATACTCTGGGAGCTCCGAGCTCAGGCATTAAAAAAATCCAGCATTCTCCTATATTAACATTATGTGCTGTTTTTATAGGGAACAAAGGAAAGGTGGATGTGGTGATGTTTGATTCAGCACTTTATTGGGTGCAAAAGGTGAAGTCTTCAACTAGCATAGAACAGGTTTGGTTTTCTGAATTTTAACTAGTCTCAGGAAAGGAACCAAAAATAACATGGTTATTAACATTCCTACTTGGAAGAGGTGGTATAAATCTGTATGACTCTGCAGCTGGTTCCATGGAACCAATTTGTATCATTTTTATGACAGCCGATCTAAAAACATGGAACGTATTAGAAGAAACCTTATCAAGCCAGATGACAAACTAACTATGGGTGTTGAGAAAGTGTGGCTTTTTTGCTAAGTCTAATATTTAGCTGTCCATTATGAGTTTTGCTTTGGTGGTTTTTTGTTTTGTGGTTTGCTTGGTATGGGGTTTTTTGGTGTTCTCCCCCCTGCCCCAAGGGTTTGACCAGGTCTTTGAGGCTTGGGTAAGAAAAGGAACTGGAAGACGAAATCCACTTGTTTTATAAGGTTTTGGTAATTTATGTTTGAATTGGGAATTGTAACAGCTAGTTAAGGGGGTTATAAAAGGACTACAGCGCAGCAGGTATACCGAAGTGTTCAGTTTACATCACTGTCTCTGTGGGGCAACTGTGAGCATGGCTAGATAACTGGGCAGCTCATAACACTTGCAACCAGGAAACTTGGCTTTGTTCATAGTTCCACTGTTGCATTTCTGTGAGGTCTTTATCAAACTATTTCCTGCTTCATTTTGACCACCTATAAAATGGAGCTGAAGTGCTTTCCACTGGTCAAGTACTCCAAAATTTACTGGGGTAAATTCTTTGATACATAACTGTTATTAAACACACTATCTACATGAATTCTTGGGCTCAGTTCCATCATCCCAGTTCCTGATTTGATATGGGCTGATTATCCCCAGGGCATCTGCAAATTAGTTCATTCCCAGTCAGCCATTTACACACTAAAACTTTGGTCCAAAGGTCACAACCAGTCTGCTACTCACAATAACATGAAAACAAGTGTGCAAGAGCTTGTGAAGAGGTAAGCAGTCACAACATCATAAGAATTATATCTCTGACAGATATATCTCTGTTACAAAGAAAGAAAACCTTGATAACGCAATATACTAGAGGGCTTAGTGTCTTTTCTATAGATCTATGGCTTTAAAGATATGGATTTTAAATTAACTGAAATATAATTAAAGGTATGTCCTTAGCCACTGTACACTGTAAAACATTTACAGTAGCCCTTGGGACAATGCTAGCTATACTTTGATTTTTACAGTCAAAACATCTCTTCTTGCTCTGCATTATGGAGCATAAAAAGATTTGTAACAATGGCTGGTGTTATTTGGGCATTTCTTAAGAAATCATTTGAGCTGATCTTCCATTGATAGAGTCAAATCTGGCATGAAATTAAATCCAGTTCAAGAACCTCACGAATAGCAAGAGAAGGTCTGGCCACTAAAGTTCTCGCAATTACTTTGTGGTCTTTCCAGGATTGGTGTCCTGAAAACCAAAGTGACAAATCTGTCTGTGTTTGGGTGGTCATCTATGCCTCAGTAAGCAGGCTTTAAAGACAGGTTCTAAAAGCCAGAGGCACTCAGATATACTCCATTAGAAAATCATTCCATTTCCCTTCATGGTCTGAAGATTTAGTATCTTAGGGGCTTTTGCTCCCCAGTCAGTAGTGGTGTTTGATAAAGGGGAGGGAAAAGGAAAAAAGGGGAGGGGGGAAGGGGGCCACGACTTGGATTTACAGAGCAAAGACTCTGTATGTAATATATTTAACTGTCAAGTACTTGTTCTTGTGAGTAATGTGCACGCTTTCAAACAAGAGAACTGAAGTTATAAAGAATTCTCATGGTGAGTGTTGTAAGAGATGCATCCATGATAGAAGGTATTGGCAAGGCCTCCAAGCTGTTTTCTTTAAATTTGTGTGAGTATTGGATTATTTATATTTAATCTGTATGCTGCTTTTTATTTCCTGGATTTCTGAAACACAAGACCAGAAGAACCCGTTCCAAGACCTGAACAAAATATAATGTTTCTTTGGACAGAGGGTAGGGTCCCAGAGAAGTCTGGGAACCACCAGCTGAAATATGGTAACTGTTGCAAAGAGATGTAAGGCAAAACGAATGAGTAGCCCCACACTGTATTGTCACAAAATCCCCACGTTGTCTTAGTGTAGTGGCTGAATTCAATCCCTTTTTCCCCCTCTCAAAGTCTTCTGACATTTCATTGGTACTGTAAGATTGGAATTTGACAGATAAAATATCATGTAACAAACAAACTTCATCCTGCTATGCATGCTTTCTCTAAAAGCTGGGCTGGGCACACTGCAAACCTTTTCTGTATAGAGGGTTTCTTTCTTAATACCCTGCATAACCACATCTCTTTCCAGACCTCAGTGTGTGTGTGTAATTGTAAGCCTGAAGGCTGCTGCTTAGGGTTATCCTCTTTGGTAATGTAGGAATATAAATGCTTCTAATACTTGAGATAAAGGTACTGCTCCAAGTTTTAGTATCTAAAAAAGAGCCTTGTACTCTGTATGTGAACACTTGTCAGTGAACTCCAACTTCTGATCTTGCATTCTGCACCGTGAATAATGCAGACAAAATAGCGTCCAGGTGCTTTGCCTGGCTGTCGCTCAGATTCAGCCTATGGAACTGTTTCAGTCTTGATGCAAACTGCATTATAAACACTCTTTGCTTCTGCTGACAGCAGAGAAATGACTCTGGGATAAATAGTGACATTAGCTCAAAATGTCCCTA
The DNA here is from genome assembly GCF_963921805.1 of Phalacrocorax carbo. Lineage (NCBI taxonomy): Eukaryota > Metazoa > Chordata > Aves > Suliformes > Phalacrocoracidae > Phalacrocorax > Phalacrocorax carbo. The sequence goes on from NC_087520.1 coordinate 28,818,464, forward strand.
AAGAATTGCAAGTATTTCATAAAAATATTTATCTTTTTGTTTCTGTGGTTGTTTAAGGCTGTGCAATGACGCATAGGCAGATGGTATGTGATGGATAGTCCATCAGTATTTCATATCACCCCAGCAGCCACCCTCTAGAAAGAGAGACCGGAATTAAAAGGTTAATATTTGTTAAAAGCTGACATTTTTGTATTCTTAAGGTTCCAGTTCCTGAGGGAGGAGAAAAAAAATCTAATTTACAGGATATATTTTAGAGTTATGACTTGGAAAGCATATTTTGTTTACTTTGCTTTCTGAAAAATCTCAGTCTAGCAGAGAGTTGGTGTTACTCTAAGTCACCCAAGTTCCACTGAAGTCAAGGAATTACTTTAGCTTTTCAGCTGACAGTCTATCCCTTATATTCTTACTAGATTAGATGAGCTGGTAAATAATTGCAAGGGAGGTGGAGACACAATTTACATTTGCATTTCGGTCAATGTCTGTATTAATGTGTTAAGCTATTGCTCTTGGCCCTATGGCTATACCTGTGTACAATCTTACATAGCACTAAATGGAGTTGCCTGAGAGAAACTGAAACCAGAAAGTGATCCATAACCAGGTAATAACTCCACTTCCACACTTGAAGTTCTCATGAGGAACTGAGCCCTCGGACTTCCCAATCAGTTAAATGGGGTCCTTCTGCAACACAGAATAACAAATTCCAGGCCAGGCTAATTCTGTTGGAATCAATGGAACACTACAAGCAGAAAAAATTGCTCTAGTTTAACATTATATCTTGTATTCCAGACCCCTCTTTCATTTGATGTGGTGGAAAGGGCAACATAATTCCTTCAGCTGATTTAAGCGTGAGTCTAGTATTGCTTCTGCTTGTTAATTCCTTGGTAGCCTTTGTTCAGCCTAATACAATTCAGTTTTTCACTCCATTGATACTTAATATTTATAACTGCACTTTAAAATATGGACATGCATCTTGATCGTATTTGTAAATCAAAACCTATTAAAGATTATAGCTGCGTCAAGATTAGAATCACACCCTATATGTGTCAGTAATGTTTCATTAAGTGACCAGAGGGTAGTCGGGTAGTATTTTTCAGTATTAACTGGTATGACCTAGCAGGATTACACTTTCTAGAATTCTTATCATGGACTTTGGATAGAATCTGAATATGCTTCATAATTACTTTACTGCTTAAGGCTGCTGGATATTGTTTAGAGTGCCCACATATATATGTTAAGGTTTCAGTATTTCCAATTTTATTGCAGTATTACACTGATTTTTCTCCATTATATATAAAGCATAAAAATTTAATCACTCTTAACACTGATATTTAATTAGTTGTAAGTAAAGCGTTATGGGATTATATTACTTAAAAATATAAATAATGATAAAGTATGTTTATTTTTACGATAATATACCTAATAGATGAAAGAAAAGGATAAAAAATACTTATTATAGATGTTGCTAAATCAAATAATTTAGCAATGATGGATTGGGTTCTGCAATCCTTTTTTGAGATTCCTTTTTTCTTACTCCTCGAGTAACCTTACTGATTTCAATAAAGACCACTTGGTAGTTAAGTACAGTAGTGTAAAAGAGGGTACCAGAATGTTTCTCAGTGGAAAGTGGTAACTACTCTTGGAAGAAATAATTCCGTATTTCATGAGAGTCGCTACATATTATTTTTCATTTCTTCCTATTCATGCTCTCTTTCTAACCAATAGAAAGGTCGCTGTCTCTCATTTTGATTTGATTCCAGGGAGGTTGAGAGGATTGGCAGTCATGTTTTATAGCCAGGGAACACACAACATTCCTAGGGTGCTTCTCAAGTGTATCAAAACAAAATACACAATCACATCTATCACACAAGCTGCAGGTGGCATCATGAAACATCAACATTATCATCACAGTACAACTGATAGCAACTACAGGTCACCTTAAAACCATAACAGTTTTTCATCTCAACTCAGTTGTTACTCTCTTAAAATGTATGTTTTCTCTTAAATTACTTCTTTGTCAGAAGGAAGATAAATGGAAAGAATTTGGCAAAAAATATTGGAACTGAAGCTTGACTATAAGGTCTTGCAATTTTTCAGCATGAGGCTTTCTGGAGGCACAAGGGGTGCGGAGGCTACTGCTAGTCTTTCCAAAGGAGCCAGATCCCCATGAATGTAAGTCTTCATGTTAACTCTGCTCTGTAGGGATTGCCCAAGCTGACAACGTGGAAGATTCACAATAGATTGCTTCAGTCGGTGTGGTTTTGGACTTTCTTTGGATGAGCATTTAATTGCTTTATTATACTCAGTAGTGGGATAGGATTGAGGTGGCGGGGGGGCACAGGACAAAAACCACCAAACCAACAACAAAACCACCCACCCCAAAATACTTTACAGTTGTCCTTCTTTCCTAGAAAAAAATACAAAACCAAAAAATGGCTCTGAGGATGCTTATAAATATTTTCTTTTCCCATCACTTGAGCCTCAAACTTGCCTCACCTTCCCACAATAAAGTTCTGTCTAAAATAAGACCTTCACAAATGGCTTCTAATTTTTCAGCATCTCAATTATATATTCACAATAAAATGCAGATTTTAACTTAAGACAATTTCCATACTTTTATCTACTCTGTAAAATAAGAACATCATTTTTCACCTGAGTTTCAAGAACCTGAGTGAAAAGAAGATCCAACTGTCCGTAACAATTATCTGTAACCCATTGATCTGACAGTAAAATTCCTGGAAAGGGTTAAAGGCTGCCAGTTTGTCACCTGATAATGATTGTAAATGGATGAGATATCTCTCATTATTTTCTTTGTCCAAGAAAAACAAGGGAAAAAATGGTGGGGTGGGAAAAGATAGGACTTACTACCCTTTTTGGAAGAGATGGGTTTATTTCAGTGTTGAGTTTTGTTACAGTAATGATTTTTTTTTTTGCCAAGGGAGGGGCAAAAAGTGGATTGGGACAGGTCCTGGGCTGCTTTCTGGGCAGATGGAAGAGCCTCGGCACACACCTACTCCACCCAGACTGTGCTGGCATGGATGAAACCTTGGTAGACCCTATAGGATAATCCCAGAGTGTGAACCTCATTGGAAGTCACACAGCAGTAATAATAATGAGACAGTCCCCAGAAAATATACTTTAAAAAAAAGAAAGTATTTTGAAGTGCAAAAGATTTATGAGTCAAGAGGTCACAGAGAGTGGAAGGTTGTTCCTGGGAGAGAAAAATGCATATTTCACTTCATAATACTCTTTGAACTTCAACTCAGACATAGTCCTGTAAAGTCCAGAGGGAATAATTTGCTTCTTTGCACTTATCTGATATTTTTCTTTTAAAGTTTTTTAAAAATTCCTTTCAGAGACATTGCAGAACCAAATTATGTCTCTCTACATCTGTGTGACACTTATTTGCTTACTTAATGAATTACATGGGATTTCTAGCCGATTCATTCCTGTTCTACTATTTTCCCTAGGTTTCTTGAAATTTTGCAAGAGAAAGGCACAATCCACGGCTTTATTACAACTGGGGTTAATGCTAGAGACATGTCATATGTATTTTAATTAGTAGCAAATACAAATTAAATTCCAGGATAAAATACTGTCATATCTTAACACAGGTCTTCAGGGGGTCAATAGTTTCACGCTTTGCCAGAGATGAGGGCTGTTAATGTTAATATTGATTAAAGCATTGAAGGTAATATTTTTCAGATTATGGTATATGTCATAGCCTTTTTTTCTGGCAAGATGATGCATTTAGTTGCTGGCTGCAGAACATAGTGAGATAATTACCTTACTGGCTATATGGAGAATAACTAATTTCTACCTTAGGGATGTATATCTGTATACATGGAGCACTATATATCTACTTATTACTGCAGAGAAAGAAAGAGGAAATGTGTGTGCTCATATACATATATTTGAAGAAAGAGAGGTAGATTGATTCTTTTATCCAAAAACGTTTGACTATTGACAGAGGCGCATTGCTTTTTCACCAGCTGACCTACATGAAAGAAGCCAGCCCCTAAGGGTATAAAACAAAAGAACGTGAGGGTGAAAATGAAGATGTTTAATTGTGGAGATATGTAACAGAGAATATTGTATCTAGTAAAAGCTGAGAGTAATATTAAGTCTGTTGTTCTTGAGACATACTCTCACAGCTTACAAAATACAGTGTGATAATTTCCTTGAAGCAGTTATGGCATGTAAATGTTTGTTTTAACCTGTGGCAAGCCTAGATACCATTTTAAATATTTGATGTATAATTTTTTATTAAAATCTTTGTTTGAACCTAGGTTGAGTTAAGAGCTATTGATTCCAATACCAGTTTTAGCTTGAAATGTGTACTTTTTTGGTGGTCTAATGTGGTTAAGGGACTGGGCACCCAAATATTTGCTCACTTTTTTTCATCTACATCAGATCAAAGATACTGTGTCTCCCTATGCCTTTTATTGGGTTCTCTTATTCTCAGAGTACTTTCTCTGACAGAGAAGAAATAACTACAACAATATGTTCATAATAATATGTTCTGCGCAAGACAAAATATTCTGGTGGTTTGCCCTACCACATTTTATTCCTCCTTCTATTCTTAGTCACAGGTCAGTTCCCATCATAGAGAGGTGCTGCTGTGTATGTACTCCACTGATCTCTTTTCATCAGTGTAGCACCTGAGCTGCAGTAGGATCCCTGAGATGTGACCAGCTGAAAGGGATAGAGAAAGTGGATGTGACCTTATCCTCAAAACAGACTAAATCTTTGCTATTTGGTATTAGAACAAATGGAAGTGCTGCCTGAAGGGCAATGATCTTTAAAACACCACTTAGATGTGAAGATGGATAGGGGATTGAGTGATAATTCTTCCTAGTAATTCCATGCTGGGTTTTAATGCAGCAAAGTCCATGGGTTGAGCACTTATTTAGGGGGGTTGGAGAATTGGCAGATAACTACAGACCTTTGGTGTCAGAGACCCTCCAAAGCAATTAGTGTAAAGCATATCTGTCTCAGTTATCTCCTGAGATCATGTGGTATCATATGGGCGTATGGGAGAGAAATAATTTTTTTCAGAATTCCTATAAAGCCTAAGAAGTATTCAGTAAAGGGCATTCTATAGATGATGTGAGAGGTTATGGTCATAGGTAATGCTTGCAACATGGCAGTTACAGATCCTCAGCAGCTAGTTTATTGAAACTAGTGGAAAAGGGGTAGCTTCATTAATCTTATAATGAAAAGTCATTTAGGCTAAGAACTGGTGAAATTTTCAAATCACGTTTTGATATTTTACTTGAAAAAAAAAGTAGACTTTTGAGACTGCGATGGTGCAGCGAGGGCTGGCTCCTCCCTGGGGACCAGGAACTGTTGGGGACCCTTGGGCAGGCATGACCAGCAAAGGAGCAGGGCAGGTGGGAGGGCAGCACCCAGCCCAGACAAGCAGGCACCTCCATGGGGGTGGGATGAGGCCAGGCCAAGATGTCAGTTCATGAGTGAGGGGTCAGGATCAGGCCCTGGTGAGGATAAGTAGGGTCAGACACAGCATCAGGTGAGGCAGGTCATGCCCAGGTAATACAAAAAATAGTATCATATATGTTGTGCTCGCAATGACTTTTAAATAGTTTTAGCTGCTCTAAAGGCTACTCAAGTAGCTTAGTAATATCCCATCAGATCTATGCAATATGTATCTTTACTACAACTTTTTCTTGCTAGTACACTGTGTATTTTATAATGTCTTATGTCATTGATAAATATATTTGATCTATTGCTCTTCTATTTTCTTTTTACTACTCAATGGGTAGGATTAAAGACTAAGTTTAGTGTTGCAGTTTGAAGAATTAAACTCTCAGAGAGAACATAATACTTTTATTTTTCCTTTTTCTAAACAAAGAATGATTAATATTTTTTTGCTTCTGACACTCATGATACAGATCAAGTCCATTCTGTTTCTATTTTTCATTCTACAGTGAGTAAAAATACAGATTTACATGACTCAAACATATAATGATATATCAGCCTGAGCCTTCACTTTCCTTAAGAACACAGCAATTTATAATTAGGCTTGATTTATGTATGCTAATGTGTGATATGAGTCGGAAAACCAAGGGACCTCCAGTACAATGAGATACAAAATGGGCAATCCATAAAAGTTACCTGTTGGCATTTGTTTTGTGTTGTTTTATTTTTTCCTCCCACTTAATGTGTTCTTTCACACTAATTTATAGAATTATATTAGATGTTTAGTCATTTTGTGCCTATATCAAGGTTCTTCCCTGACACGTAGATTCCTTCAGGCTATAATAGTTAGTGGGAAATTTCATGTAGGGGTGTGACTATTCATCTCATCCGAAGTGCTCTATAAAACTGTTGCAAATGAGAAGTGGGGAAATTGTATTTTTTCCAAGTACTAAAATGAAAAGATGATTCTTGTTATGAAATCACATGCAGAAGGATTTATTGGAAGTGGCTACTTTTGAGACTGGAAGACAGTAGAGAAGTTTTAGAAGTGAAAAAAAATCTAGACTATGTAGATATAAAGTTATTCACTGATAATAACTTTTTTTTGATAGAGTGAAAATATATTTTTGTGTTAAGCCATTTAATTTTATTTCTTTCAAATGTGAACTGTGCCTGAATTTGTTTCATAAAAGTGCAGCAGTTAATTACAGAAAAAGATATTGATGAGAAATAGTATCAGGAGAATTTTTCATTCCCAAAGTATATATGCCATACTTTGGAAATCACGGAAATACATGTGTTGCAGTGAAGAAGGGTGAAAAACGCAACAGGTATCCAGTAAAGGGTCACTGCCACCAAAACTTGTACATTCAAGGGAATTGTTTTCTACGTAGAGGACTTTTGTTTGTTGTTTTGTTTTTTTAAATTAAAAAACAAGCTTCAAAAGTGGAGATGTTGGAATTGCCATTGGTTAAAGCTGCTGTTTTAGATTAAATACGGCCAGGAAATAAGACTACCTGAACAGAATCCAAGACAGTTAATGAAGCTACTGGGCAGTGCCTAAGAGCTCTACAAACTCCATGGTTAAAGCAAGTCAGGTGAAAATGTCTAGCAAAAAAAGCACTGATTTCTGAAGACTTCTCCATGAAAGGGAGCTGAGGATAATTCCTTGTTTTCTTTTAATAACAAACATTTCCTATGTTTGCTGCTGAATTCTAGATTCTAAACATGTGCATGATCCACTCAAATTCCTGCCATATGAGATGAGATATTAGGATTTTTCTGGTTCAGTGTACTTCATCTGAGAACTGATTAGAGTGACTTTTAAAAATGTCTTTACTAACAGATCACTTGTAAGGGTAAGATTTCTTACGTGATCTTCACACTATGCTTTCTTTCTCTTCACACTGTGCTTTCTTTCTCTTTCTGCTTCTTCAGTGTACGTGTATATTTCCCATAACTATCTTTTCAATTAGGGCCACTTAAATATCCCAAAATTGTCTTCTCATTAAAGCTCTACCTGTATATATGCCAGAAGCAGATGAGCCAGAGCACAGGCTGTGGTATAGTGGAGGTAGCTAAGATTTCTGCTGTTCTGCTTCCTCTAATCAGCACTACTGAGTAGTAGTATATAATAATGCAGGCAAAGTATATCCTGAGTTTTTTTCTTCTGCCCATCCTTATTATTTGCAATAGGACTTTGACACCTTTCTACAGTTTTTGTCTTCTCTGCTCAACCCTGAAAGTAGTTTGAGTTGGGCTTTCTGGATACTGTGGACTTGATCAGGATTATAGCCCTTGCTAGGGGTGGTGATAATATTCCTCACACAGCAAAGGCATGAAGATGAAATGAAAGCAACCAAAACCTGAAGGCTACTTATTGACTAGTACTTGAACTACTCACCTATTTGAGACAAGCCTAACTCATACTTTCATCCTTTTTCTTTTTCCTGCATATACGTGTTCACATCCTGGGGAAAATCAGCAAATCTAGAGAAGATTTAAAGCTGAGTCTGTTAGTGTTGCACTTGACCAAGGAAAACTAAATTATGTCTTACCTATGATTACATTGACAGTGAGAGCTATTTCCCATATTTTCATAATAAATTCCTGATTCCTTTGATTAGTGTAGGCTTATGTTTCATATTTACCCTGGATTTCATATATCACATTTCTAATGTATCTTGAAAGACTCTGAAGTGGCTTAAATATAAACCCTCCAAAATCAGCAGGTTTTGGGGTCTAGTGAAAAACATATTTCCAAGCTTTTATTGTTGAATGACTGGTATAGCCATAGAGCTGATGAGCACAGTTTTTCATAGACTAACTATATAATGCGTTGGTGTTTGTGAAACTTCACTGAATGACTGCATGAAGTGGCTTACCTTAAAATTTATAGGATGATAGCAGTGATTTTAATTCTATGTACTTTATACTCAAATAACAAATTATTATGAAGCTGCAGATGGTGTTTTCATTTTTCACTGAGACACTATTTAAATTTTGCAATTAAATTATTCTTTAGGTAACTTGGTACATATTGTAATTTATACATAACCACTAGGAATCAACATCTCTAAATGATCCTGAATCCTTAATCCAAAATATGTTACAGTAGGTGATTGTTAGTCTTCAGCTGCTGATTTGATTGCAGATGTTACTAGGGAGACATTACTATCTTAAGTGTCTTGGGTTTTTTAAACCTTATTTATGGGTAAATATTCTTCCCTTACTTCATTTCTGAAATACAGTCTTATTAAAGAAAATGTCAAGGATTTTTTTCGCCTTGTGTTGCCATTATCTGTTTTTGTACAAAAGTGGGTTGTGTTTATGATTGCTGTTATGCAAGATTTAAAGGAAATCTCCACATGGTGGTAATGCATTCTTCTTTGATCAGATAAATTCTTTTTAAGCTTTATCATAACATTTCTGTAATGAAGCCAGGTTCTTTTGCAAATTAAAATAATATGAAAGTGTTTTGACAGTTACAGAAGTGAATGCTATCTATACTTAGCAACTAGGACACACAGACCTTTTGCTGTCCAGATAATCTTACAGTATCACTTCATTACAAAATGTCACATCTGAAATAGCATTTTAGTTTTTTGCATGCTGCTTATTTCCTTTATAGAGCAAAAAAAGTCTTTGCATTTTCCCAACTTTACTCTCATAATGAGAGATTTGGCATAAAGAACACATTGTATTTGTGCTGTGGCCTGATTTTCTTATCAAGCACTTGCTATGTTCCAGATAACTTTAACAAGTGTGGTACTGTGTAACACTTAGTTATGGCTGTGCAGTTCCTTCAATCCATTTGCTGAGTTCCCAATGATGATAATATGCGATCTGTGTGTGGAATGAAAGCTGTATTGAAACTTGCAGCTGCTGTTAGGGTCTCTGCTAATTCACAGTTTCCTAAGATGTATGAGAAGTGGAAGTGATTTTTTTTTTTTGTGGCTTTCTCCTTGCTTTGCTACAGAGTGGATGTTGCGGCAGGTTTACTGTTCATTTTTAGAATCCTAACAATTTACATCTCAGTTTTATTCTTCAACTTGTATGGCATTCTCATTGAAATTATTACTGTCCAAACTATCTCAAAATATAGTTAATACTACTTGAAATTTATGTAGACTAAATATATACTTAGGACTTTATTTAAAAACTGTAATGCACATTTTTCCCTTAGTTGTTTTATATAGTCTGATCAGATTACTTATGTTCTATAATGAAGCTAAAAACAGACTCCTGAAATCCATTCTACCCATGTACTATCAAATATCTCCATGTCCAGAGGTCCGCAAAACTCAGAGTAGAGTGCAGGTTTTAACAGAGAGGGCTAAAAACTGAATGAGATGTTAAATGTGAATTTTGAAACAAATAGTATGGGTAACAGGGAAAGGAAGATGCTCCCTAGACTGGAAAAGAAAGGGGGAGATGTATTTTGTTATTTGCTTGCATGGATGAGATTGCACCCACATAGGTGTTTATAAATGCTGTTTAACCCATATAGCTGTACGCTGTACTACAGAAGCAGCAGAAAGTGTATTAGGGGACAGTCCTTCACATGATACTGCAGAGCTGTGCTGTGACCTGGGGATGAAAAAGTTGACACTGACCATAGTGAAAAGAATGAAGTGGCACCCTTTTTGTGCTGGTAACTGTCAAACCTTGTCCCTTCTTTATAGCTTCAATACCTGATATTTGGGCCTGTCATTTTTGGACCTGGTGAGGTGTTCCCGTCTGACAGCTGTGCCCACCCTGTGGTCACAACTGTGGTGTGGAAATGGCAGAGCTACTCTTGCTTATAAACAGGTAATCCTATCTATGCTCTCCCTGCCCACTGGTGTGTTCATACCCAAGCTATGAAACACCTCCTACACCATCCCCATTGTCTTGTACTTCTGGGCAGTGAAACCACAATATGGGGTCTGGAATTTGATGGTAAGATCTGTTCCCACTGATATATTTTTGCCTGTCTGCCAGTAGTTTGGTGACATTTCCAGGAGTCTTGTTTATTTTTCAGTGATGGAGGTGGTTGTTTGTTGTGCATTTTTTGGGGTGTTGTGTTGTTTTGGGTTTTTTGTGCTGGTGGTTTTTTTTTGTGTGTGTGTTTTTTTCTAGTACAAATTATTTGCTTGTAAGTACAGAGTAGCCACCTTTGTTATGGAGTTGGCATAACCAATTTAGGACCTCAGTACTTTTAGAGAGTGTACTGTGCCTGACCCTATTATCTGCCAGAATCCAGTAGTAGTTGAAATGACAGCTCTACCTTAAAACATTATTAGACCTGGAATCTAGTAGGTTTTTCTTCTTGAGCCTTTTCACTTAATGTCAGAGTCCTCTAACAAAAGCTATGGTCTCAAACCAGTTGTAAAGAATAATACCAATCCAAAGTAACTATTGTTTGAACATTTTCCATATTCCATACTGTATGAGCTTTTTTCATATTCATATGACATTTCTATTTTCATTGGCTCAGGTACAATGAGTTCAATACTTCCTTTATTAAAATCCATTTTTTAGAATAGAAATAATTCAATTTTTCTGCTCTCTACAGTACATGCTTTAGCACACTGCGCACACTTAGTTTGCAGAAGAAATGCAGGGTGAATACTTACTGTTCAAATGCACAGGAAATAAAAGGTCCTTTTTAAATTTGATACATGACATGATGTCATGAATAAGGAGAATCTGAGTGTTAAGAAGTGAGTGGCATCCTGGGTCATCCCACAGCTGCAGAGTCAATCAGTAAGTTGTCTGTGAGCCTATATCACAGTGGCATACAAAAGAGAAAACCTCAGATGTAATTGTTTGTTGTAATTTGTATTTACCACAGACCCCTTTCAAACTTGTGGAGGTTAGTTACTGCATTTTGGATTCTAAAATGTGATGGTAAATGAGTTCCTATCTGGAGCTGTAGTCATTCCTAAACTTGTTTTGGGGAATTTTGCACAGCTGCATAATCACTATAGATTGATTATAGTTCTTAGTATAGTGGGTGCAAATGCTGGTATAAAGTGTAATGGCCTTTAGAAATATATCAGTGAAACTCACTGTGTTTACAAAGCAGTGCAAAACAAGTTTGTCCATGATAGAACGAGTCCAAAAACTAACACAATGCATAAATCGCTTGTTATGCAGGAGTCCTGGTAACGAAAAGAAAATATAATATTATGATTAACAATAAGCTATAGATTCAGAAGTTAATGAATTAGAAGACATTAATCTACCTGTAGAAAAGCTGAGTATTTGTGTAGTTAATGCATTTTATTTGCTTTTTACCAATGTAGCAAATTATTTGAAGCCAGCTGGGAAAGATGTTAGCCTAATTAAAGATTCTGTCTTATGTTAAGGGAAATTGTACTTTTTATTATTTTTTAAAAATGTGATCTGTATTGGCAGGTGGTCTTGTCTCCATTGGAGACAGACATATCGTTACAACTGAATGAGGTGCAAAAGCCAGTTGATTTGAATATTTAACTGATTTGTAAATTGATAATCTATTTAAGAAATGTGTCAGTTCCTTACAGACACAAGAGCTAATGCATGAAATAAGTGGTTTAGATATGTATTTGTAAAAAAATATTATTGTAGGTACATGCTAGACTGGGCTTCTTTTAACTGTGTATTATCATCTTGCTTCAAAGCAGTCTTGAAGAAAATGTTCCCAACTCTATGGAAGTTCCTTTTTCAAAGTCATTATTTGTATTTTTCTGGTCCCTAGAAGCCACCACGTATACAAAGTTGAGGTGCATGTGGACACAGGCAGGCAGAGCATCTACAGCTCCATAGTGCTTAGAGAGCTATTGGGCAAATCAGGCAAAGCCAACAGGCTGACATATTAAGGAACTGAGATAAAGGGACATCAAGCAATTTACAGTTTACGTCTGAGCCAAAACCTGAGGAAGCCTATAATTCTTCCTCATATTTATCGAATAAAATTTCTAAATATATCTAGTAGATACAGATCACTGAGTTCTCATTATCCTCCTGTAGTATAAACAGCTCTTTCCTAACTACACATAATGAAGTTTTTTCTCATCCTTATGTTTTTCAAGGCTGAATGGTTCAAGTCCCAAAGCTCATTCTCACAATAAAGAATTTTAAAATCCTCAAATACACCTTGTAGACTTTCTGGCATAATTTAAATTTTGTTTTGAAAGAGCTTTTAGTAGTTGTATTTTAAAAGAAAATATTTAAAGAGTTAAACATTTATACTGGAGATGAGAGGTTATTGTGGTTTTGTGGAGGACTTTCTGTTTTGCCAGTGTTTCTTTTTTGATACAAAACTGTGTCACAACCATCTAGTCCAGAGGAAATAATATAGTGAAACAGTAATTGCAGAGCCCAGGATGAAATCCTGGCTCAGCTAAAATTCAATGGAAAAGCTCTCACAGGTGTCAGTGAGACCTAAATTCTACCCATTGGTTTCATTGCCATTGGAAAATTCACACTGAAGCACATGACAGCTCTCCTGTGTGCTGACTGGCTTCTCCAGCAGTAGAGGAAAGTGAGAATAAGAATGTATGGGCTTCATCTGCTCCCCCAGAGTTGATTTCCCAGTGAGTTGAGTCAGAATCATAAATACGTTCTTGATATTTAAGCTAATATCAGAAGAAAGGGTAGATTTTTTCAATTAGTTACTCAAGAATTTATATTCTGCTAGCTTTATTTACAGAAGTTTATATAGCTCAGTTGGCCTAAGAAACTGCTAAGTCACCCATTATGCTTATTATAAAATTATTTTTAGATGCATACAGATCCTTCAAAGTAATATTTTTTAATTACAATTTCTTTTTTTTGCTTTGAATATCTAAATTCTGTTGAAATCAACACAGATAAAACTATTTCTTGTCAGATCTTGATTTTAAGCACTTGATATATTTTCTAGAAAGATTAATAACCTAACATAGATCCTCATGAATGTTCCATTTAATGCAGTTCTGTGTCCTGTACTACATCTTAAACGCTACCTTTCCTATATCCAAAAGATGCCTAATCATGATTAGATAAGGAACATAAAACTGGCTGGAGCACTTCAAATTACTTGTCTGCAGCAGGAAACTCTTATTTCCAGCTATGTTTGACTAATAATATTAGCCGATAATCTACTAATAAATGCATGATTTGCATTAAAAAAATTAACGTTGAGTTCATGGTGCAATTTTAGATTATTTGAAAAGCGTTTTCAGCTTCATTTGCAGTTATTATTGACCCGCTGATGAAGCAAGACCATCACTCTATGCAAGTTGCTGTAGCTTCATTGACATCAAAAGGCAAATTTAGACAGGATACAAATCTAGCTTTTAGCCTCTAAAAATACAAAATAAAAGTCACCACCACACCAAGTAATTTCAAAACTGAAGAGAAAGGACTGCTCAAAGTAATGTCTGCCATCTGAGACTGCGTAGAAAGAAAAAAAAAAAGTCTCTGTCCAAGTTAACAACGTTTTTAAAGCTTGTAACAAAGACATGAACCAGTCATTTTGGCAGTAGTTCAAACAACAAAGCTGTGAAATTACCTGATAACTAGTTAAGGCCATGCACACCATGGAGTGAAATACTGGTAATACATGGAAAGAGAATTGTAGGCAGATGGTCAAGGCAATGGGAAGAAGAGAGACTGGCAATGAAATTCTCCTGATAAAGCAAGTAGTATAAGCAAAATAAAATATTTAATTTTTTTTAGAGTAGTCACTTCTGATTTAGCATATTTTCTTGTGGATTAACTTCAGCTGAGAAACGATTTGTGGATGTTCAGCAGGGGAGAAGAAAAGACTGAAAATCGGCTTGGTCTTAACTCTCTCTTCTTCAGGATATCTTCCAACTCATACACACTTAGAACATCGGACATGGTCATCTGCTCAGGGGAGATGGGTCATAATCTGATCAAGTACCAGATTAAAAATTAGATTTTTGCCCTATTCTACCTGTTGGAAGATTGTATACTGAGCTCTTCAGAAAGTCTGTGTGTTCTGGCAGGATGGATTAAAAGGACTGGAAAGGAGGCTGTGAATTCCCAGGTTGTGATTATGCATAGGTGGCTGGCTGTGTGACTCTGAAGAAATAAGCTTTTTCCTTGAATGTCATGACTAAAAGGGCTGTTGCCAAACATAATTTCAATCATATGAGGCATTTTAATACAGGTCCAGGTAAGTAAAGAAATTATTTAAATATAGATAGATTACTGGCAGTCACACTTTCCTGAAATACAGTCTGATTTTTTTTTTATGCTTGCACATGCTCTCTCTCTCACTCCCCCATCGCCCATGAATAGAGACAGAGGTGTAGGAATTCTTGCATTTTATTTGTGTGCTTGCAATCCACAGGACTTAGTGTTCTCACAAGCTGAAAACAACTGGGTATTGCTGTATACCTTCTTCCTCTGTTTTTGCACTTCATCCTGTTACTGAAGGAGACAATTTTGAAGCATGTCTTGATTTTTTTAGCAGAGTGTATGTGTGGGATTGTTGTTGTTATGCTCTGTTTTGAAACAAACATGGTTGTAGTGGCTGTTTTAACATTATTTACAATTTCCTTATTAGACCTTCTTATACCATGATCTACAGAAAACCAGTTCTGCCTGCAGCAATCTTAAGAGCTGCTCATGCAATTAGTGCAAAATCCTGTAACAACTTTAAAGCTGAGGCATAAGGTGTTCAGTGTTATTTCTAGTGTACTCATAATACTATAGACAATACTTAGTCTCTGTTAGTTGGACAAATATTACTTGACTTAGCTGTGTGATGACTTTACAGCCTATAAGCAATGTTTCTTCTTCAAGAGATATTTCTGAAATAGGAAGAAACTCAACATTGATAGTAAATGCAATGAGTCAGTCATGGCAGTTACTCATAAATGATGTGACCTACACCTAAAGTAAAATTCTGTATAAAATTTTCTGTCTGAAATAATAACTCTAGAAGTGACATTTGCCCTTTAGATATACAGATAAAAATAAAGGGTAAATTAATCATAGTGAATGAGTCACTTTAAAGATTACAAGCTTCCATGGTATTATTATGAAAGTTTTGTTCCCTGAAGATGCTCTACACCTGATAAGGCTTTACAAATTTAATTGAAAAAGTTTAATAAAGAATTAAAATTATCATGTGCCCTTTTGCTGAAATACAAATGAACTAAGAGACTCTTTGTAAAAGAAGCTAAGGTGAATTGCATGTTCATATTCCTTTGAATACCATATCAATTTCTTGCTACTGCTAATAAAATTATGGTTGGTTTACTGGGTGGAATGATTTTAAAATAGCTTCTGTGCAGATATTACAAAGATTTCAGTATCACTATTTCATAGTGTTGAGATAATGGGAATGAAGATACACTTAAAGGTCATTGCTTATGTTGTAGTTGTGTCTTACAATGCCTGAATGATGTTCTTTAAAGAGTAACTGAATACTTATAACTTGCAGGACTGATAGTCTTTCAGATGCTGACAAACATACATCTATCTAGATAATGGAAATTATTCTTTTTATATATATGTGTGTTCATATAAATACAACATATAGTGCATTCAGCTGTAACTCATGAATAAATCTTGAAGATGCATGAGGAATCAGGGCATTCAAATCTGATTTTCAACTGAAGGGAAAAAAAGACTTGAATTATATTTCTTTAATCCATTGGGAAGAAGTGATTTCATTTAACCCTTTCTCTGTTAAAAATACTTGCTAAGCCATAAGTCTAAAGAATTTTGGTAGAGATTTTCAAAGGCTCCCAAGAGAATTAGCATTTAACTCCCACTGAAATAAGGCAGTAAAGCCTATTGAATTGCTAACAGAACTATTCACAGAACTTCTTTGGTCTTAAAGGTACAGGGCAGCTGTATTCCACATCCTCCACTGGGCTTTTGTTCATTTATCTAGTCTACTTTTTTGTATGAAGATGTTGAGAGATTTGTACCGCTGTTATACTCTAATACTGTGACACTTTCACAATACACCTTTAAAATTTTATTGCATTTACTGCATTTATAAATAAATAAATTGCATTTATTGCATTTACCTTACTTTCTAAGCACCCTTCCCATCTGTTTCTTCTTGATAAAATACCCATCTTTACTGGAGAACTCAGGTTGTTTTCTCTGATTTTTATAGCAAATTCTATGGTTTTCTATAATGTTCTTCTATGTCTCAAAGACATAGTGTGCAAGAGAAGGTTTTAGTCTTCCTACAGGTGTGGTATGTCTGCAAGAGGCTCTATCTTTTTCCTAGAGTGTGATGTGGATTTAAAAGATCTGTTAAATCTGTGTAAGACATTTTTCTGAGATCAAGAGCAGCTCGTAGTTTCCCCTAGCCTTCTCTTTTAGAGAACAGGTAATAATCCTCCAAAATTAACAGTGTTAACAAAATCGTAACTTCAAAGATGAACTCTTCATTTTTTTGGCCATTCTCCATTCCTTTCATCACATTATGCTATTTTAAGACTTTTTTTTTTTCTTTGTAATACACAATGTACTTCCATTCTGTTTTCCAGTGCATCTTTTTATCTTTCCCTGGATCCGGACACTGAATTCTTGTGCCATTATGTGACAAAAGCAAGTTGACATGACTTCAAACTTCTAGACTTACAGATTTAGGCCAAACTTTGAATTTATTTATTTAAGTCAACACAGGAGATGTTATGCTGTTAGCAATCTACTTTATCTCTTCTGTTTTTATTACAGTAAAATTGCTGGCTAGTCAAAATACTTCAAAACAACAAATAGTTTAAAAATATACCGAACAACTTTTTCAGAAAATGTCTTTAATATTAAATGTTAACTGTAAGCATTTTCACTCATGTCATTAGGGAGCTAACAGCAATTCTCCCATGAAGGGATGGGACAAAATGAAGAGACTATTTTTAACATCTTTAACCCACAGCCTCCAAGGAAAAGGTACTTCCTGAACTTTCACACGAACACTGATCAAAACCTGCTCCTTTTTTGGGGATTGTGTCCTGGGTATTTGCCACTCACAGTACTAGGCATAATAAGTGAACTGTGGCCTTAATTTTAAGATTAATATTCCTAGATGGCCTGAAATTAAGGACTGGACTGAAGCTTTAAGAGTTTATGCATGGATGCAATTTGAATCAAGGCACCTGGGGACTTTGAGTGTGAATATATGAAAATAGACTTTTACTTGTGATTAATTTGGACAAATAGATTAAAAATAAATGAAAATGAGAAAATTTGAAAGGTGAGGAAATATTTACAGGGTGAATCCTCATTAATTTAACAACACAAAGACACCAATGCCTTCTTTCCCCAGCCCTGATGTTTAACCGGTATGCAGTGTTGCGGCTAACACAATCTCTTCCAAACAACTAGTAGTTTGTAATTGGGCTTATATTATCTGGATTCTACAGACTTCTGAGTCTTCATACAACCTAAGAGGTACAAGGTGCCATGTCAAAATGCAGAGATTTATAAAAATTCCTTTTAAGCTTAAGCAGCTCTAGGCATCTGCTAGTACTCTCTAGAAGAGGGTCCTTTCAGCCTACAGTAGGCACAGACACAATCAACTAATGGGCATATCTATATTAATCTTAAGATAATATTTTAATCACTTTAATTTTCACTAGTCTTTCAAGAAAAGAAGGGAAAAGAACCCTACATCACCAGCAGATTGTTCCAGTTTGGAAAAAAAATCTCTCATGAGCTGAAATGGGAAGTCAGCTGAACTCAGACATTTTAGGACCACAAAGTGAAGTGTAGGAATATGGGTTTGGATACATTAGAATACTGTTAAACAATACTGTTAGAGCTGTTCAGTATTCTTAATTTACTGGGATTTGTAAACAGGCTTAGACTTTCCTAATGTACATTCATTTATAGGTGCAAGAGGATTGGCTCAAATATTTTTGTCTCAAATACTTAAGCTCCCCTTTTTCTTCTGTATCACTGCTGATTTGGCCAACAAATTAATTGGATTTACAGCACACCAAATAATAAACCTGACTAAAATTATAAAAAGTGATATGTGCAGCTATTAATATGCTCTTTTTATAGTACCTTATTCATTCTTTAAAAGCCTATTAAATAACTTTTAATGTTTGTAAAGCAGAAGAAAGCCATGTAAACCTGAGATAAAAACCAGTGAATGTGATTATTTAGCAGTAATATAGATTGCTTTTACACTCTTCTGTTTGAGCCCATTGAGATATTATATATTTCAAGAGATGAAAAGAAGTGTAGCTACAATTAATTACTATGAATTGAAAGCATCAGTTAAGAAGTATCTAATCCTTGGTAACGGAAAACGGTGATGGGAAAGCAGTGAAAAGAGGTCTGAATTTTAGTTACCCTTGATTTCAGCCCCTCATCATGGCTGAAGAGGAATAAATGCTGTAATGTCACACCCAGATCTAGCTCTGCAGTTTCAGTCTGACAGCTTGATGTCAGCACATTGCTGAGGGGAACCTACCTGGAATAAGTCTACGCACAGCTCATACTATGTAACATTATGCTGTCATCAGGACAGATGTGCCTGAACTAAGACCATGCTGCCATGCCTAGGCTTCTGCCAATAATGGTAATAAGATGCCCAGTTTAGGCACACTCATTTCTTGTGAAGCACGCTACTTAGCATATCTTCTTCAAATCGTGGTGCTTGCACTGTTAAAATCAGTAGGTGTTTGGCAAGCCACCAGGTATAAAGGGAGTTGGCAGTCTCAGGGGAGTGGAAGCATAACTTCTCAAACGGAAGTCATAAATTATTTACATGTGAAAAGCAAGATGGGTGTTATCCTGACCTCATGTGAATGCAGAACAGCCTTCTTCACCCTTTCTACCTGAGGTGCAATAGGGAGGCAATTGTCTGTGCAGCCCAAGGATGTTTTGCTCTATTACAAGAGCACTGTCTCAGAGTCCAACCCGCTCCCCAGGAATTTTAAAGTACCTACTGAAAGCACCTTAGAGATCGTGACGGAAGCTCCCGGTACAATAGTAACTTTGCTAGGGCAGAATCCTAAACAAAGAATGAGAAAACAAATTTATCATTTCATATCCATTAGTGGCTAGCTATGGTGCTGTACACACATTAATAATAAAAACTGTTAGGCCTATAAAATAAGGCATCTGCACATTTCTGAAATATATTCTTTCTGTTATCAGTACCCAACTTTTATGATAGACCATCATGTAATTTCCTGAGTATGCTGTTCCTTAGCTGGTGCACATATAATACATCTGCTGTTAACAGGAAATAAATATGTGCCATTTTGGTATTAAGATTCATGTCCCATCATGATATCATATCTTTTTTAATTTTTTAACCTATACCTGCAGTAAACCAGGATGCCGAGGGACTTGGATGATCAGATAATGTTAGAAGCACATGGAACTAAAATGCTTTTCCTTTCAGTGTCTTACCACCATCTGCTACATTCTTTAGAGTGGTATTATTTCTACAGACTATTAATAGGAGTTACACATCAGCCTGAGCTGTTTCTAAATACTTAATTCCAAAAGTAATATTCTTGGTCATATATTTGATACAATTTTTTAACCTCCTTAGACTGAAACTGTTTTATCTTCATTTTTCTGATATTTTCTTACCTATATAGTGGTACTTGAAGCTTCTGTGTTGGAGTTTCTAAAAAAAACCCCAAACCCCAACAGAACAAACCACTCCCTTATTGTATTAAGGAATATTATAATTTTTAAATGATGATGGATTTTCTTGTTTTCTATTCAGATTATTTGATGTGTGTGATTAACATGTTACTACTGTGAAATATGTTTACTCTTTTCTTCATCAAAAAAAACCCCATGTATATGTGAGGATTCCATTAGGAAGTCCTAATTGTATTTCCTCAAAATTTCATCTTTGCATATATAAACACACACACACTTTGCAATGACTTACAGAACACATTGTTCAGTACCTTGAACTAATATATTTTTTTATAGATAGGTGGGGGGGAAATCTTTGGAATTCTTGTTCAAGGTACTGAACAATATCTCTTTACTTTTCATATTTTGTTCCCTTATCCTGAATTATTTAGTGGCTTAGCCATGTGGTGGGAGATTGTTTTGTTTTATTACAGGGGAGGCAGTTCCCCATGAGACAGATTAGAAATTAATTTTTATTTACTTCTTAGAACTGTATATCTGCTTGTGTCAATTGAAAAATGTATGCCTCAAATTGTACACATGAATCTATTTTCCTAAGATTTCAGTTCTTCAAAGATTAATTTTATTAAGCTAGATGGTAATATAGTTTATAAACATTTTATAAATGATTGTACAATATCCTGCCATAAAATAAGCATAGATTCAAAGGTGCGTAGTAGACCTTGTAAAATAAGTCCTAAACGTGAAGGGCTCTTTATTTTTAAGGTATTAGTGGGCACATAATCCAAATATTCTAATGCATGGAGTGTATTATAGCTATATATAAATTGAAGTGATTTTATCTGTGTTAAGGTTTAATAATTCATAGACTTTACACCCCTTGTCTAATAAATACAAGTATTATTGCTATTAAAAAAAAATGCTGTTGTGAGTTTCTAGTTTATTAAAACTGACATAAATTAACCAGTAAAGACCACTTTCTTCTCTTACGGGAGTATTATTTTTTAAATCATCTTTGTGTATTACAGTCAGTGCTCCTATTGACGTCAAGTATTACACTCCATAGTACTGATCTGAGTCCTCTATTACTCATTAAAAAAAAAAAAAAAAAAAAAAATCAGTGTCCAAGCTGTTGAAACAATTAACCCACTACAGAAGCTTCCTATGTTCCCAGAGAATCTTTTAAGGATGGTTGTTAGGAAAGCAAACAAGATAGTTTCACATGCTCGTAGAATGCTATAGAACTGGCAGGGGTATTAACAGCTCAGCATGATTCATTTGTCCTTCTTGAGTGCTCCAAATCCATCACTCCACATGACAAAATTCACATTTTTATTGGATTTATGCTTCTTGGAGAAAAGCTACATTTCCATTTTTAATAGATTTTCAGCTTCCAGAATAAGCCTTAAATTTTTTGTTATTGCCAATCTCCTAACAATTCTGCACAGGCAATGTAAGGCTTATTAGTTTATTTTTGTAACAGTCTGTATATGCACATGAATGCAGGTTGCTGAGCAAAGGGAAAGAGGTCTAATTAACCAGACAGTTAATTACTAGGACAACACCAATCTTTTGTTTGGAGCAATAACATTTACATAATACAGCAGTTCCAATTTTTGGTCTGAAAGAAATAGAGCAGGCTGTCTGTTAAATGGTGGAGCTGGAGGGGACACATTCTAAGCTCATTTTTATCAAGGTAGGTAGGAGTTTCATAAATAGTTGAGTAAAATCTGAATCAGATACAGTTATGTTTACTATTGGGATATATTTACCAGGTAAACAGAGCTCTATTGCTAAAACCGTCAAAAGCAGTCTATACTAATAAATATGTAACTTTGCCAGTGTAATAAAATTTTCTGTTCCTGTGACTCTTTCCAAACAGAGATTGCTAGTCTTTAAACCCACAGGCAGCACAGTTAAGACAGAAAAAATCTATAATTTAAACCTCTTCTGATCCTGTAGCACTCAACCCTGAAGAATGCCTATACAACCCAAGGGGTACTTGCCTCAGAAAATTATTGTCTCTTAATTGGCCTTCTCTTTTGTCTGGAAGGGGGGGATGTAGGAAAGAAACATATTCAGCTGTCTAAATGGAGATGTTGAGTCTATGGTCCTTCCATAATCAGTAAAGCATGGGGTTGCATTGCTAAAGCAAACATATGCCACCATGAGGAAGAAGTGGAAGAGAAATGCAATAACAGATTATGCTTAGGATACTATAAATTGCATTTTTTTAACTCTTTATCTGTACAGGTTATTAAGAGACCCTGGACAACTAATCAAGACTAGTTACCTAGATTATCAGCCCCTAGAGGTAATCTTTTTAGGAGCAAGAGGTTATTGCCACTCAACTGCCTAGGTAACTGAGTTTGGTGGAAGAGCTACAATTCCTCCAGTTGTCTTCCTCCTGATCTATGGTGATCATGATAGGATTGCACAGACAGTAACTGTTCACTTCTGTTAGTCTGGTCAAACAGGAGCTTGAGTTGTCCTTGATGGCTTTATTTTATTTGTCCAGCCAAGTATGGATGAGGAAAAACTTGCATTTAGGAGCATGACTATTCAGTGGGTTTGGTACCCTTGCTCCAAAGGAGGGTATTAACTAGTGTTTCAATTTCAAAAGAATTGCTCCTTTCTCCCTCTGTTTCTGTAAGAAACATGTCCAAGTGCTAGTGTCCCTTACAGGCTCACTTGATGAAATCTGTAGTCTTCAGCCCTTCCTTTTTGTGGTTTTCAGGTCCACCCTCCCCCACCCCACCCCTGCCCCGTTGACCATATCTTAGTGTGAACCTGACATTTTGATTCTGATTCCAGATCCCATAGCCTCCAAAAAAGATTGGTTCAGGTAATCTAGTTTGCATCCTTCTCCAGTAGGAGTTACATTATAATTCCCCTAAAAAATTATTTCTCTTTATATATTGCTTCTCAGTTAGGTAGTCTTTATGCAAATTCTAGTGGGCATACAGTCAGCTGAAGCTGATCATGCTAAACATGCTGTGTCCCTGTTTTACAAGACACTCCTGACTCTAAGTAGGTTTGATTCCATATATTTCTAACCTAATTTCCATCTCAATAGTATCACACCCCATGCGTTTGCACATTTCTTTTATTGAGACTTGTCATCTGAATGCTACCTTTTATTCCACCACAAGGTTTTACATAGGAATACTTGTTGTCATCTTATGATCTGCTGAGCATTAATATTCTGCAAGGCACTATGGATGTTGTGCTTCACTGAGCACGTTTCACCTGAAAGCAGTTTTTTAATATAAATATTTGCTTAATATTCTGTACATTTAGAGTATTTTATCTGCACCAGTGCTTTACTGAAAGTAATTTAAATTCAGTGGGAACTGATTATGCATAAAGAATCAACCTCTTTCATAGTAGTTTTAATAATATACATATAGATTATAAAACTTATATGCCTGTTTGGAAGAACATTTTGTGTGGATAAATCCATGTCCAAGCACTTAATCTATTTCTATACAGACACTGGATTGTATATTTAAGGGACTCTTTCTGCATAATATTGTGTGGTGTGCTTCTGAAAGTTTAATTATGAGGCACCCTTTGCATAATAGTTCTTTTTATTATAATGGTAAGCTATTAATATAAATAGTGTCTCATGGAGGAACTGTTTTAGCTCTTTGTTTATTCCAGCTGCAATCAATTTGGAGAGAGAGAGGCTGAACCCTTGCACAGTCTTTGAATTGTTTTGTTGTGATGGCAGTCTTATTTCACAGGTCTTTTGGAACATACTAGGCGTTGCTGATTTTTAACTGATAGTGTGTGCAAAGAGTTGTTGTAGATGGCTTGCACTTTTGGGTTGCATTTGCCTCATGTGGCTTATGGGTGACCAGTGTAAACCAATCATGTGTTTTTCCTCCATCCCACTTAGATTGGATGTATTTCTTATCATAGAATGACCTAAATTCTGAAGATATCTTTCAAGGTCCTGAATAGTTAAAGTGGGCACCTAAAGTGTCTACAGGGCTGAAATTAAGCAGCATGACATACAAATCAGTACTTGTCCTACCTTGGGTGGTCCTGAGCTGCTGTCCTAAACCTGGACTGGTATCTGAGATTCCTAAATAAATAGCCTGATCTTCATGTGCGATGAGACCTCCAGAACCTCTACATTTCAAATTATATTTTTGTTTCTCAGAGTTTTTGAAAATAATGTAAAGGTGTAATACAGGTTTTACTACCTAAAATTAAGCATTTGAAGTTCGAAACTTGAGATTCTCTTTGTCTTAGTTTCCACACCTGTGAAGTAAAATTAATAAATAATTAAATGTTTTAGACAGAGGTGTATTATTAATGTTAATTTATAATTAATGTTCATACATTTTTTTAAGATTTGAAGTGACATACAACTGTTAAATATCACAGTCATGGTAGCTCTACTAATGAAAAGGATTACTTGAACAATAGAAAAAATTGTTATCCTTTCGTATAGTTTCATCACTGCAAATTTTAAGAAGTTTGTTTTAGTGATGTCCCAGTTACATAGTATCTTTGGTCTAATGCATTAAATTACAGTTGTTGATTTCATTGCATTTTAAATATGTATTTATTTAGAAATAGATTGATGTCCTACTCATAACTGATATAAAACTTGTAAGGTGTGTTGATGTTGTGCACTTTTGAGGTACATATCCGGTACTGACAACCTTATAATAAATTATGGCACCATGTGATAAATCATAGAGCTGTTGTAAAATATTATTTTGCAATTCACATTCAATGTCACTGTATCTTTTTCCTGTAGGTTTGAAGCTTAATAACCAAGCAACCTCTAAAAATGGTCAGCCTTCTCAAAGCATGAAATCTAGATGTGTAAGAAGGTCAATGCTTGCTTCAGTGACCGTGACAGTGTAAAAGAGACTATGCCCTACACTTTCCACTGTTTCTTTAGCAGACCAATAATGGGCTTTTGTAGAGCTGATAAAATAGGTGTTCAGTTTAAGCTGAATTTTAATTTTTCTCTTCAAATTTTGCTAGTACTCTCTGTAGAGTATTATTAGTTATCTATTGTACCTAGTGCATTCTCAAAGCTGGTAAAATATATTAATGTATTTTTTCCCTTCACCTTGTAACTACTTTATAATTGTATTAGACACACATTCTACTTCTAGGTAGACCTATTTGCTAGTAGTCCTAATAGGAAATTCTGAAGTGCTTAAATTATGATATTTTGGTGGGAATGAAAGAATCTTTTTAAATACCAGACTGTATTCCTTTGACTGCAGACTACGTTCTGCTCTGGTTTCAAGCAGCCCAAGTGAATGGAAGGGATATGAGAGTAATGGAGTTCAGAAGTCAGCACTTGCTGTACATCTCGGAAAAAGGAAGCTTTATAATGACTTATTAAGATCCAGGGTTTGGTACCATGTTCTCATTTCATATAAAACTGTCATGGTTAGCAAATTAAAACCCAAAAACATTATATGCTTAAGAATTCCACAGATTTCAGGTCAAGTAACTTGCAATGGTATAGCATATGTCAGTATCCGAAACAGGTCAAAATACAGTGTTTCAATAAGGCTTGAATGAACAACTGTTACTTTATTCTGTTACTGCCTATTGGTAGTTACCTTATTTTTCAGCATTTCAGCATTATATTTCCTTCAGTATAACTTTTATTTATGAAGTATAACTTCAGTATAACTTTTATTTCAATTGACAGAACTTAAAAACATATTAATATACTCAACTTTAAAGAACAGTTTAAATTTGTTATCCGTGAAGGGTATCAGCTATGGTTCTTCATATCTTAATGTTAGTCCAAGCACTTGTGGATACTAATTTTTCTTTCCTTTTCCCGCTTCTTTTGTAACAGAAACGAGCTGGTTAATAGTTATGTAAACTGAACTATATGTTTTGATCAAGTAATAGTCTATTGCTTTAAAAATACATTCATTATTTGGTTTTGGCATCCTTTTTCCTTTGGCATATTATTATCCTCTCATAATTAACTACCTTATTGTCATATCTAGATAGAAACTGTTCAACTGTAGTGCACAATAGAAAAGACATGTCTGTCAAATGAACACTGAAGGTGCTTTTCTACACAAAGTTGCCAAAGAAACTGGTGAGGACAAGGGCAGGGCATAGTTTCTCTTGCACCACTAGTAGTTCTCGGTGAGTTCCTGAAATAAGAGGATTAAGCCAAGCGAGCAGTTTTAGTTTTACGTTTAGGTTTGAAAAGCTAGCAAATTCTAGGCTTGGTATGTAGGAGCTTTGAGTAGAACAGCACTGGACTTTCTGCAGATTCATTTGCACGCATTTTGCTTATGCTGAGTTCAAGAGACTTTCTTCTCCTCTGAACAAGAAGTCAGATGAGGAATTGAAAAGGTCTAATGAGTCTAATCCAGAACCATCTTAGAAATTTTGGGGTTTTGCTCATCATCTAAGAATCACCAGGCTCAGATATGCTCGGTGTATCAGAAGAGACCTTTGTTTGCTGTCTAAGCCAATCCTGATATACAGCACTGACTAGACTAAAAGCTGTAGCTAGAATCATTATGCAAATAGTGACAAACAAGTGCAAAAATGTGAAACTGCTCATCTCTGGGGGAAAAAAATCAGATTTGCTGAGAACCTTCTATTATCTACTCTTTACTGTTATTTATACTACAGCCATTGGCTATTTTTGTTTCATATGATAGCATTGGCTGAAAATGAATTTAATATTAGTCTTTATTGCACTGGGGACAAATGGCATAGTGGTCAAAAATGTGAGAAAACACCAAACGAAGTGTAAATAAAAGAAACCTTTTATGCTGCAGCAAAGGAGGAATGTAATTGTGTAAATGGAATGACACTCATTTTCTTGCCTGTAATAAGGTCCCACACACGCTTCAGATATGAACACGTATACAATAATTTTCTGATCAAAAAAGAAGTTCCCAGAGCTATGCCAGGATTAATGCAATCATTTATGTGAATCCATAGGTTCAGTCCTGGAAAGAAAGATTTTTATATAAAGCTTTCTTTAATCAGGATTGTGTATATTTCCTATTGGCTGGTGGAAAGGACAGGAAAGCTACAGGTTCTGTAACTTCTGGCTTTGCTGGTGATAATGTGCCACCAGGCTGCTCAGACAATCAGTGTAGGTAGTTCTGCTCCTGCATCCATATTTTGTCACTTGTATCTTGCAATCTACAGTATGTTTGATGAATCCACACATATTACGCTATTGATTACAAAAACTATTGCAATTCACCATTGTGTAGGAGAATGTGATTTATTGAAGCTATTGGCCTTTTTGCATTAACTACTTTTGTTAATTAATTTGTATAGCTTCATTCAATATTTCCATGACAATAGCAAACCTAATTATTGCATTTCACCAAGATTAAATGTAAGATCTGTTTCTTATAAAGTACTTCATCTAGTTTCAAAGGAAAAATTCAGTTCAACATAAACCAATTGTCTTCTCAAAATGATGACTTAAGAGTTGTTGAATGTTGTCCTGGTTTCAGCTGGGATAGCGTTAAATTTCTTCGTAGTAGCTAGTATGGGACTATGTTTTGGAGTTTTGCTGGAAACAGCGGTGATAACGTGGAGATGTTTTAGTTGTTGCTAAGTAGCACTTACACTGCTCAAGGACTTTTTCAGCTCCCCATGCTCTGCCGGGTGCCCAAGAAGCTGGGAGGGGACACAGTCAGGACAGCTGACCCAAACTGACCAACGGGATATTCCATACCATATGACGTTATGCTCAGTATATAAAGCTGGGGAAGAAGAAGGAAGGGGGGACATTGGGAGTGATGGCGTTTGTCTTCCCAAGTAACCGTTACGTGTGATGGAGCCCTGCTTTCCTGGAGATGGCTGACCACCTGCCTGCCCGTGGGAAGTAGTGAATGAATTCCTTGTTTTGCTTTGCTTTCATGCACAACTTTTGCTTTACCTATTAAACTGTCTTTATCTCAAACCATGACTTACCTCACTTTTACTCTTCCAATTCTCTCCCCTGTCCCACCAGGGGGGAGTGAGCAAGCGGCTGCGTGGTGCTTGGTTGCTGACTGGGGCTAAACCATGACAAATGTCCATGGTTGTATATATTGGGTCTAACTATTACTTAATGCAGACACTTGATATAATTTTGTGACCTAAATGATAATTTTTTTTACTGTTGCCAAAAAATAGCTTTGAACTAGGGACCGCTTGGTGGACTAACCTTTCTGTTTATTTTAAAGATGTGGCTTTCTGTAGAGAAAATATTTAGCTCTCTTCATTCTGAGAGATAGCCCATTGGAATTGACCATTTTTCATAAAGAAATGCAACTAATCTTCATTCTCAAGGCTTACATCCACTTTTTATGACAAGAAGCAAATTCTATTCTCAATATAATTCTGCAATAATATTACTGAAGGCACAAACTAATGACCACAAAAGGTTGTTTTGTGAACTGGTGGTGAAAAGCAAAACCTTCAGACATTAGGTAACATGCAGGTGCATGCTTATATTTTGTGAATATTATTTCCACATATGGGCAGGGAATTAATGGATGGACAGTGCCATAAATAGCTCATTATTCATTTGTATGCACACATGAATTAGCTTGACCTCCAAACACAGTTGTTGTCACAAACTTATGCATGTTCACAGACGCTTGTGACCTGATTACTAAGCATAATGCACTTATGGACTACCATAACTAGAGAAAACCGTAGTGTCATTCTAATAGTAAAAACCGCCTCATTTCTTCCTTTTGCTGCAGGGAAGCAATGGTGTTTTAATTCAGTTTTGGCTTTGGTTACATTATAAGCTTTGCACAAGGAGCTGATGAGGTGGGTTGGTTGTTTGATGAGCCATGAGACCAAAACATGCTGATGAGTATTTTGTTTATTTATTGTTTTAGGTTTGCTGTAAATGTTGCCAGTTTGGTTTTTCTGTTGTTGTTGTTGTTTTTTTCTTTTTTTAGGAAGCAAGTGGTTAATGGTTTTGAGTTTGTTTGGAGAAGTAAGATTTGTATTTACTTTAAACCCTCTACATACCACACAGCTGAAAATGCTGACACCTACAATAATATTTGAAAAGCGAAGAAGGAGGAAAAATAAAATACTAATGTGTAGAACCATGAACAAGTTCTGGTGTAATGAGTGAAAGGTAGATATTGTAATATATACTTAGAAACTTGAATATCATTTTATAAAAAGGATATAAAAGGTGTGACCACACCGAGGGCTGTTTTTCTTACATTAGCTGGAAAAAGTACTTTTTATTGCTTAATATCTCATTTATGTGTAAGAATTTGATAAGATGAAATAATAAAGCCTAAAAGTGTCTTTAAGTCTATTATATGCTTACCACAAATAATTTACATGATGAATACAAACTTCATCCTAAAAAATGACTCTGTATTTTTGTCAGTCCTAAAATAGTCAGATCATATATGCTCTTTCAGTGTTTGGGAGAGGGGACTTTTACAATCAGGGGTTTTTAGCAGCAAAACAGCTAGAGATAGGAAGAAAAATGCTTGCATGCTTGATCTTCTACTAGAACGCACCACAGAGGCAGAACCCAGAAAAGGAAAAATGTAGTGAATATTTCAAAACAAAACAGGCAAGACCAGCTTTTACAAGAATGAGGGAAATGAGATACAGGATGGAAGAAAATTTGCGGAGCCAATTTCCTATTGCTCAGGAGCATCACACAGTAGTTAGAACACACATACATTGGCTGGGAAGGTTTGTTTTTTTGCTGCTACCATAGTAAACCCTTTATGAAGACAAAAAAATGGAGTTGGGATCTACAAAACCTATTCCATGAGAGTGAAGAAGCCATGGGCTCTTTTTGAAAGCATGGTTTGGATATTGTGCCACTTCACAAAATCACATGTTGCAGAGAAGGAAGAAGCATAGCCTATCCGCTTATTTGCATTTGCTTAGGTGACATGGCATTGAAAATAGGAATAGACAGAGAAGTAACAATATTTGTGATTTCTGATAGGGTGTACAGGAAAATTAAAAGTACCTTGGAAATACTTTTTACAAAATACAACAAAAGCTATGTATGGTATGCCCTACCGTATCTTTTAAGTATATCTGTTTTCTATTAGAATTCATGCATTTTTGTCCCTCCACATTGTCGGACAGAAAGCTGCCATCTGAGTTTTAACTGACTGAGACCATAACGTGCTGGTGACTTAAAGGAAAATTGGAAACTTAAAAACTGTTATGCTATATTTAGTACAGATGAAGGCTTGGTAAAAGAATATTGTTTAAAATCAACTAGAATAAAACCTCTGTACAATTTTACCAGAGGAACCTGGAGAGTTGATTTATGAACTTATGAGGCTGGTAGAGGGGAGCAGGGTTTCTCCACCACAGCTGTTCCATCCCTGCCTACAGGGGCCCTGAAGCCACAGCAGAAAAAATTTTCTTAATGAGTGACCTATGTAACTGCTCTATTTCAGAGAAAAACAGATGAGGTACAGCAATAGGTAGATGGTGTTGCCTGCTATTTGGTTGACATACAAACACCTGGAAGAATTCAGAGGAGCATTTACAAAACATGGAGAAAGTTCTAAAGACACAGTTAACAGTTAACAGCAACATTCTGCCACTGTTGAAAACAAGCCTCTTTGCTTGTGGTACTGTGTAACCCAGCGGAAGAGCAGACAAACACCATTAAACATGCAGTAATATCCAAGAGTGTCTGAGCTTAAGTTACTTGTTTGCTATGGAATTTTCCTCTAAACATATCAGTGTGAGTCAGTCTGGTACCCGCCCTCTACCTGAAAAAGAGAAAAACAGATTGGACAGGAAAGGAAAGACTGAGGTTTTTGAGAAAGCACTGAAGGCATTGAGTATTCCCATGCTGTTTATACATTTTTTCTTTAGCCTTACTCATAGGGTGCAGGTGAATAGTGCTGCTTTCTTCAGAGCTGAGGTTGTTGCTTCACACAGTTTAATAATGGAAGTAAAGTCCTATAGTGCAGGTTGAGAGAAACTAAACCTGGAAAATGGGGCTTTGGGTATAGTTTCAGTTTGTTTAAAAAACACTTCTGAGTATACTAATCTTAAAGGAAGGTCTAACTACGTAGAAAGGAGAACCAAGCAGGATACAGTTAAAATTTGGTTCTTTGACATATCACTCTGAAATTAGTTATCAAGCATCATCAAAATCATACTAAGGTGTATTGTGATTTGTCCAGTATACAGGAAAATATATGAAGGAAATTTATATATATATGATGTGTTTTCTAGATGACCTTTTTATTGCAGCTGTCAAAATTACTCTGTGACAGATTCAATATTTTATTTTGCTTACAAGTAAAGTTCTATATATATAATTGAACAGCAACTTCAGAACTCACAATTTCAAGAATTCACAGTTGATAATGAAGTATGTTGTCAGATAACATAATGAACATCAATTTGTAAAAATAAAAGTGATGAGCTGCTTCTCAGTTTTTAGGTTCAAACCTAAAAAGTTTGAGTGTGGCTCGGAGATGGAAGCTTTATATTTGTTTTTGTAGGGAGGAAGAAAACAAAACTAAGTATACCAATGGCTAATATGTATTCTCAGTGGCTAGAAGAGGGGCAGCCTGTGCTGAAAACATAACTGGTGTGATTCATATGATATCTGTCTCTTACCTGTTGCCCTGTGATTTCATTGCAAGTAACAATCATTGCAATTCATGTCTCTAATATTTTCATTTGCAAAATGCAAGCCAATCTAATGCTGCTCATCGATATTGTCTCTG
Organism: Phalacrocorax carbo; assembly: GCF_963921805.1. Taxonomy (NCBI): domain Eukaryota; kingdom Metazoa; phylum Chordata; class Aves; order Suliformes; family Phalacrocoracidae; genus Phalacrocorax; species Phalacrocorax carbo. The sequence goes on from NC_087520.1 coordinate 28,850,200, forward strand.
AGCATTAATGGTCATTTCAGGCAGTACTAAACATCACATAAGTAGAGTTAGGATTCCTTTCTCTCCATTAACATTCCTTCCAATTAATTTATATTAGAATAGTGTTTCCTGCAGACACTAAGATGAGACATTCAACACAACAGCTTAAAGGGTATTGCTGCACTGTGTTGTATTTTTCTTTCTTGTGCAGGTCTGTCCCATGCAGGTGGTCTCAGAACCTCAGAAAGTTCTCTCTCAAATGGGAATTATTCATTTGACTTAATTTATTGGTATTGTTAGACTTGCTGGAAATGCTGAAGAAACCAAGCCTTGTAAAATCCATACCATAGAGATGGAAGTATATTTTCAATGTGCAGCAATGACACTCTGTCAAGTAATCAAAGAAAGAAACTTAAAAGGCAGAATTAAGTGTTGTGTCAGCTTTTGGGACTATCACTTATTTAGTGGATGTAAAAGGAGGAAATAATGCAGTACGTTTTCTAGCCCTTAGGAGATATGTACTCCTTACAGTTAATATGACATCTGACATTGAAAGTATTCAATTTTTGTTAGAGAAGGTAATGCAGGTACATCAAAATGGTGTTTGTGCTGTGAATAACTCTCATAGTATCTAAAATGATCCAGGAAAGAAAGCAAGTATCCATTTGTCTCTTTGATGAACAAAGTGTATAGTGTATGTCCCTTCCTTGAGGTTAATATTGTTTTTATTCTGAAATTGTTATCTGAGCAATTTAAAGGATGGTTGAGTGACATATGCAGAGTACAATGCAGCCCTACTATCTCTTTATTTCTGTTAGTCTGGGCTGGGTTTCAAGGAATTCATGAGCTAGACTTAAACTGAGCTTAGCCACTTTGGCTTTGTTGTAGTCATAAGTAGAAATGAAAGCAGACAGAGTTTAAGTGGCCTTAAAATTAATAGAATAGTTTTTAGCTGTTATTCTGGATTCTAAATGAATACAGGAACATTTTGATACTGCATTTTCTGAGTAGTAGTATTTATTTTTATATTCAATATAAAATGAAAGCATGCCTTAACTTATTGCACTATTATTCAACCTACAATTTGAATATGATGAACATACTTATTTCAAATTAAATCCAAACCTGTTCAGTTAGATGCCTCTCTAAGGCCTAGAAAGATTTTCTGCAGTGGATGCAGTATCTTACCTGTACAAAATCTCCCCACTGAGTTTTCTGAGCCTTTTTTTCCCACTGAAATCCACTGTGGTGATCTCCAGATCACCACAATAAAAGTTCTTAATTACACTTCTAAGAATTAGAATCTTTTGGAATGTCTAGAAAAATCAATCACTTCTTCCTGAATTTGACTCCCTGTGACTTTGATACCATCTTTAAATCACTGTTTCAAATAAGGATTTGATTAGAGAGTTGTATTTTGTCTCTGCTTTCCTATTCTGGGATGTTAGTGGTGGTATCTGGGGGGCTTTTAGAGTAAAAATATTTGTAAAGTTTCAGAAATAATATTTATAATTCATGAATTATTCTTTTTTTCTATTTCTTTGTAAATGTCAACTTCTGTGTAAAGTACAGTTTAATTTAAAATATTTTTGCAGAGTTACATTCCCACTGACCCAAAGGTTTGTGACTGCTGCAAAACTCAAACTAGATAAGCTACTGCCTTGTACCTTGCAGTGATAGTTAATAGCAGTATAAGTGGGTATGAAATAGTATTTGAATAATGATTTGCACTCATTTTGCACTGGTAAAAATTACTAAGTGAAATAAGGCTCAGAGCAACAGAGAACCAGGCTGTGATTAAAATGTTCAGTAGTTTTACTGTTGTGAGTGACCTTTCCCAACTCCTGTTGTTCCATATAAGTGCTTTGAGGCATCTTTTCTTTTAATCTTATTGTGCTTTGTGTTGCTTTTCTTAAACTTTTTACTATCTGCCAAACGTTTTTTTATCCGTTGCAAAACATGAAAATATTTCACCCTTCCATTGAAATTATTACAGTATGACTTTTGACTAGTTTAACATTTAAAATATTTAAAAGGGGGGGGGGGGGGGTGTTTAACTGGAAGGTTTACTAAGATCTAAGTGTGTTCTCTGGCTTTTACTTTCTTTACATGTGAAGTCTGGGAATCAGTGTGTAATGTGGTATGATTCCTCTATCAATTTTATTCTTTACTTTTTTGCATTTTCAGAAGATTGAAACCAACAGGGTTTAATTTGAGGATTTACCCATGCAACCTTGACCATCTCTGTTCTTCCACAGTCATATAAGCTGCTGTTTCCTGCCCAAGGCATGTTTCATATGCTGTAAATATATGAAATAAATAATTCTTAACTGTTTAAAACAAACAAAAGCCCCAAACCTCTACTCTTCACTAGAAATGCTAAGTAGAGCTTTTCGAGGTCCTGACATGTTCTCGCCCTCACTGAGGTCAGTGGTACAATATTGAAGTGGACATGGGACTCTTCCAGAAGGACTATGGATGTGCTTTAGAACTCTGGTGCAGGATGATATCCAGAGCTAATAATGAATTCATCTTATATAAAAACGCTAATGTCTATGCAGAGCTGTAATTCACTGTTATTTTTAAGAACTCTTTTCTCTCTTTTGTCCCCGCTCTCTGGAAATTGTAGCCATGGCATTTGTGTTCTACAGACAATTCCATTACTTATTCATTTCTGTTTCTATCTTTTCAAAGGCTGTTCAAATCCATAATTACATGCATTTGGATTTTCATAATTCAGGAAGTGCACCACCCCTATCCCCCCATACTCCCCCCTACCCCTCGCTGGTGGGGGTCCTTCTGTCCTCCTTCCTTTGCATTTCTTCTAGACAGTTACAGTATGATCCTAGGAGTGATGAAGAAATTTGGCAATATTGATTTTCTACTATTTTGTTTGCTTTCTAAGTTATATACATTTTTATATATATATGTATGTATCAGTTTCCCTTCAGGACACTTAATTTACATATGTTCAAATACTTGAGACTGGAATCTAGATAAAATTACTAAGATAAAGCTGAAATTTAATACTGTTGTCAATCTTTGTAAGCTCAGGACTTCTGCTGCCATAGTTCTAGTCTGATTTCATCCTCCCTTTCTAGGTTTATTTTTGATACAGTTGATCCATTTCTGTTAGATTATTAACAATGAGCTGAAACCTTTCAGTATGCCAGGAAGACCATGACTTATAACATTCCTTCAAAAATCTGAAGACTGTAAAAATCTGACTTCATCTGTTTAATATATTGATTGATAGCTAATACCCTGTTCTTCAAAGCTACATGGGGAATATACACAAACTATCTTGAAAAAGTTTTATGTTCTCTTTTTTGTGCTTGGCCAGTGTCCTGTGCTTTATTTACTTAAAAATATGTTTTACATACTAATATCGGGTGTAAAGCAGTATTTTTTTTTCAACAGGAACTAGCCATGTGATCCATCTTTCAGTACAGACTCTGAAGCAGGTACCTTCAGCCTCCTTGTGTCTTGTGGGAGCTGGCATGCTTTGAGTTCCAAATAGTCCAGTCCTGTCTTTTGAATATGATTTTGACTATGAATCTAGCAACTAAACGTTGGAAAAGGACACTAATACAATAATTTTTTAAATGTTCCTGCACTAGTATCTTAAAAAAAAAGCTTCCTAACAAATATAGATAATCTTATTTCTTTGAAGTTAATAGCTTCCGTGTAACTGTCCTTTCTACATCATAATAGCATCTCCTCATCACATAATGAGCCATTAGTCTTTTCAAAAATTGTATGCAAATCTTCTTGAACTATTTAAAGTCTGAAAAGTCTAAGCAGTCACTAAGAGGTGAGGTTTGGTTTGGTGTGGCTTGTCAAGCCGCACCTGGAGTACTGTGTACAATTCTGGTCCCCGCTATACAAAAAGGATAGAGACCGGCTGGAAGGGGTCCAGAGAAGGCCCACCAAGATGATCAAAGGACTGGGAAGCCTGCCATATGAGGATAGGCTGGGAGAACTGGGTTTGTTCAGCCTTGAGAAAAGGAGACTCAGAGGGGATCTCATCACCATGTACCAGTACTTAAGGGGTAGCTACAAAGAAGATGGAGGCTCCCTTTTTACACGGAGTCACATGGAGAGGACAAGGGGGAATGGAGACAAGTTGCTCTTGGGGAGATTCCGATTGGACACCAGGGGGGAATTTTTCACAGTGAGGACAGTCAACCATTGGAATAATCTCCCCAGGGAAGTGGTTGACTCGGCCATGTTGGACACTTTCAAGAGTCATCTGGACAGGGTGCTGGGCCATCTTGTCTAGTCTGTGCTCCTCTTAGGTTGGACTAGATGATCCCTGAGGTCCCTTCCAACTTGTGATTCTGTGATTCCAATTCAAAATATATTAAATGTATCAAAGGTTTTTCCATCACCCAAGAGATATATTTTGCTAGCTTAAGTGCTTTTCTGACTCAGGGCATGGATCTGTGATCTTACAGAACTGAAGGACTATATGGGGAGAAAAGCCAGAAAGTCTGAAATAGGCTTTTCTAAGCCACCAGTAATATCTTGGGAACATCATGGGAGACTCTATCTTCAGCCCCAACATTATACATTTTTTTAGGTGTTTCTGGACTTAGTGAAAAACCTTCTTATGAATTTACTCATTAATACTTCAGTTGTGCTTGGACTAAAGGGTACACAGTATGTTTATGTAAGATGCCTTCTCAGGATCCTAGTAACAGCAAATGTGGAAGTTTATGAACCTGACTTAAATTAATGGCAAGTAGGTAGTTCTAGTTGGCTCAAAATATGAGGTGAATGTTAGGTCTTAGTTGTCTCAGACACTACTGCAGTACTTGGTATCAACATGTCAGTCATTCTTTCCCTGTACAACCTCATTTTCTCTAAAGAAAATGGAAGTTTGATGCACTTGCAAAATTGCAGGCCTGATGATGAGTGCAAGTAAGAAGGAAAATTTCTAAATCTTTGAGTGCACCTAGCCATCAGCTAGTGAGGCACCAACGCCTGCCTTTTTTGCCCATTGTTATCTGTAGATAGAAAACTGCTCACAAAAATAGAGTTTAGGTTGTAACCCTTTGAAAAATTGATGTAAAGATACCAGGAGCTATATAGTATCTTTAACGTAAAAATTTGGCAAATGGACTTCATTTTGTCATTTATTTTTTAATGCCCTTTCTTTGTTTAAATCCTTATTATGTTTAGGAAGAGAATATCCAGTAGATTGGGTAAAACTCAAATAACTTTACAGTAATTAAAATGCAGATTTATTTCTGCAGTGTAATATCTTTGAAGCATACCAAGGTCTGCTGAGGGAGTCTGTTTTGTTTGTGTATCCTAATAGAGCATAATGACTGCTTTCAAGCCATTATAGTCCATCATGTTAGTGTCTCCATATGCTGGATATACTTATCAATGATATTTCCTCTGAGAAGTGTACAACAGTTATGTGGTAGTGTGTGTATATATATATTTTACTTTTAATTTAAAAAATCACTTCACTTTCAAAATAGCAGTCATCTCTTTATAGACCTTTGAACTTGGGTTTTTCATTGTTTTAATTTTCACTAAAAGTTCCAGGTTAGTTGAAACAAAGCTTTTCACTTATTTGAGAAATAGGTCAACTAGATCATAGGTAATGGTGAGGTAAGCTTTCCCATGGTGTCCTGCCAGAAGTTTACCTGTTGGCTGTATGGTACCCCTCTGCAGTCAGTTCTGTCCACCTGATTGTTTATAAGATCATTCCCAGTTCCATATTAACACCAAGCTAGTGGCATCCCCATCCTTGATGAGGGAAGAATTGACAGAGTGACTTCCTAGAGCCACCAACATATCTGAAATAATGATGCTAAATAGCACCTACTAAGGCACTAAGGCCATATCTGGTCTGTAGGACAGGAAAGGTTTTCTCTGCTTCCCCACCTGCTGGATTTGGGGACTAGATAAAAGCTCCCCCTTTCTGCCCCACTTGCCTGTTGCATTCCTGTTGGAAACACTGAGTGCGAAGAGTAAGGATTATCTCGTCTGAATGTGGAGTCAGGACATCACTCAAGCCTTAGGTCACATCCCAGGTCCCCATGGTGTGATATTCTACGTGGCTAAAATGTAGTGAAAGTGTCTTCTTTTGGTGAAGGAAGGGGGGGGGGGGGGCGGGGTTGGGCCTGGCCTGGCCTGGGAGTCTCCCTGCCAAATTCAGCCCTAAGGCTAAGTTGCAATGTCTTGGAAATAGTCTGCAGTTACGATTAAAATGCTGTCAGATCCTTTAACTTCAGCTGTGGGAGTGGGGTTGCTGTACTATACAGAACCTGTAAATTAGAAATATAAAGTATGTTTTAGAACTAATATGTGTCTAGATGTTCTATTGCTTTTAATGCCCTTTCTGTTCCTCTTAATTTTGCTTTACAGTGTGACAGTGATGAATTGATGTCTACCATTTCCAACTGCCAGGTAGACTGTGTACACATTTATTAAGAATAATTAAAAAGTAACAAATTGTAAAGTGATAACACTAACAACTAGTGGAAAAAGTGTAGACGTTTTGACAGTATTTTTGAATTTCATTAAAAGATGGTAGTGACAAAAACCCAAGAGACTATTTCTACTTTACTAAAGAAATAGGTCACAGATTCAATTACAGTCACTGAAGCATGGACTCAATCTATCATGGCAAATTAAGTACATTTTAGCAACCTACTTTCCTTTAAAAATTTTATAGACACTTTCACTGGAAGAAGAAAGACTACAGAAAGAAATGGCAAACTGAAGGCACTTTTTTTTCTTTTTCTTCCTTCCTCTGTTGCTAAGGAGTGCTTGGCTTATTTACTACAGGTGTAAGACAGAAGAAATCATTATGGAACATGAAGATATGTAATCATCATTTTTCATTTTTAATTAATGAGATATCGTTTGTTCTTTGACTCAGAAGCATGGTTCAGATTGAATCCACAGTGCATCAGCTAGATGCTTAGTTCTCTCATTGAGAATTCACTAATTCACTGCACAACCTTATGCAGTTTTGCCACAGATCCATAGTGCTGGGCTGAAAATGTGTTGTACTCCCAGTTCCAAATAAATAAATAAATGAAGACACATACAACCTTTGGATATGGTTTAGCTGAGTGCAAACATCGGACTGCTGAAACACTCTTTTGCCCATAGCAGAATTGATTTCATGTTGACAACCGGAATTAATAAAGATCCTCTTTCAACAGAGTAGCAGTGGCCATATTTGCTGCATTACTACAGCAAAGATAAGAACTGGTGAGAGATGTAATCTATTTCCTCTTTAAATATAACCCCCAGATTTACTATGGTACCCCTAGGAGATTTGTGCACTTTCATATATTAGGGTATTCAGTGACCTTTAGATAGTAGATGCATATTAGGTTGGTTTTTTTTTTTTGTTTTGTTTTTTTTTTTTTTTTTAAATGTATAACATTTGATTATGCAAAGAAATCTACATCTATGACACAAATGAAACCAGAGTGATGTTGGTTAAAAATAACACAATGCTTTCCGAGGCAATGTTGATTAAATATGTGATCTTCTCGAAGTACACTGTGGACAAGATGCTTTACGTTTCCAGATACACCTCTTTCCAACAATGCTTTTTATTTACTATTCAACATTTATTGCTAGTTATTCAGGGCCAGATTCACCATTGCACTATTTCACTGTGACACCAGGAAAGCCAACAATAGGGAAAGATGCTTCCAGTGACAAACATATCCATGTCAGCACAAATTGTGGAAGGTTGAAAGACATCCACCACTCCTATTAGTCATCAGATTCTGCTGTATTGCAGGTACCTCAACAATCATGGGAATATTAGGTGATAAAAAGACGTCCTGCTTTACCCTTTCAACCTTAATATACTTACTTTCTTGTCAAAACTACATTTCCCTTTGAAACCATTCCACTTTATATCTATATTAAAGGCACAACATTTAAGTAACTCCTGTCCTGGGTTTTCATGTACCCTTGCTACAATCCATTATCCAGAGAGGAGAAGTGATCGTGATAGCAGCTAAAGTAGTGAACAAGTATTTTGCAGAAGAACCAAACCTACAGAAAATTCTCCTTCTTTTGGTTATGTTCTAGACTTGGTGCTAAACCCCATTTTTCAGGAAGCTTCTTAATTAATAAACATAATATTTCCTTTTTAGCAGAATTAGAAGAAAAACATATTGGGCACTATCAATGATATTTAATAAAATTGAATGAACACATAAGTCTTTGAATATAGACCAAAATAATAAAATGGCAAAATGTTAGGAATTATGAAAAGCAGGGTTGGATGAGAGAATTGCATCACAGGTCAGGAAGAGTCTGGAAAGAAGGAAGGAATACTGTTGGAGAAGAGATTGGAAAAGAACTGTTGACTTTGGGTGCAGTGTAGCTGTCCCCTTTTGAGTTGGAGTATGGAAGATGGAGCTATGTCTCCGATAGTGAGGGGGACAGGATGGGACACAGAAGGGACTGGGGCTTAGTCATAGTATAGACAAGGAGAAGGAGAAAATTACATCATTATATACCAAAGCACCATGCAATGAATTAATATTAAAACAGTAATTTGGAAATTCTTGCACCCAAAGAGTTATTAATGCATTGTAACTGTTCCAAATGGGCCCAAAAAGTTTAGCATTATTCTAAAAAAAAAACCCAAAACAACACAAAAAAACAAACCACCAAACAAATGTCTTTCAGTACAAAAGGGAATATTTTTAAGTTCTTTATTGGCTTTAAATATATCTGTCTTTCTGTTGAAATGACTGAACATGAAATAGAATTATGTTCATTTTAACATATTTCGCTAACCACACCAGTAAATGCTATAGGTACTTTAATCACCAGTGCCTGTAATTAAATAGATATTTCTTATGAAGAATGTAGGATTCCCTCCAACCTTAATATAACGTGTATATTTCTGTAGCAGAGCATTAGTAACTGTAAATGCAAATAAGAAAACATGAGCAGGACTGTTTCTGCTCATTGTTATACCAGCATATTGTGGGAAGTCGTGATTCTAGTAAAGCTTAAAAAAGTTTTATGAGTGTCCGGTGGCTAACAGACAACCAGGCTTGATGTTCCAGGCAGGTGGTTTCTGACATATTCCTGCTAAATGTGCAGAACATAATGGAGGGCAGCAGAGCTGAGTGCTGCTGTCTTCCTCGTTCTCGCCAAGGTTCTGGAGGTGTTTCTACCATGTGAAAAACAACTTGTATGATTGGAAAACATTCCTTTCTCATTAGCGTGTAACGGTGTTAATATGATTAAGACAGCAGCAGTATTATCTAAATGCTGATGCTATTAAAAAATGGTTGTTGAATGTGTTACTTTGTGTTTGGCAGATGTGAAAGCTTAAACTGAGGTATGTTTAAATACTACATTAAGTGAGATAATCAAGTGAAGATAGAGAAAGCATAATATTTATTCCTTATGTCCTTCTTTTTCCATTGGAGCTTGCAGCTGGTGTTGTGGCTGAAATCCACTATTGCATATAAAGCGACCATAACACTATGATACTTTTGCCGCTTGATCTCATTGGAGGGCTGATATTTGCTTTTGAAGCCTATGAAGTAGATGTTTAAATGCTTTGTAGGGGGTACACTTGGGAAGAGAAGCTGCTTATAGGACACTCTGTGAGCAGGTGATATTCATGTCCTGGGATATGTACTGGCTTTTAATTATTAGAATTATTTAACTTTGCTTTATGAAGTCCTAATGACTGCACCTGCCTGTTAAAAGCATTTATTTGTGTTGTTCTGCAGGTGTTATCACAGCACTTCAGCTTAATCTTGGAACTGATGGGAGGGTGGTGATGTTGGGATGGAGCATGCTGAGCTCTGACTTCAAAATCAGAGCTGTTTTGGGGATTTTCCATCACGGTCATGCTGGGAAGTTCAGGTTTTCAATGCCTGGCTCTTGAACAGCAAGTCTGGTAAACTAGGAAGGAGCTAGCTTTATCAGAAGTTCCAGTAAAGTCGCTCTTTAATTTTTGTAGTCTATCTACTTTTGTTATTGTTAAAACGTACCTAGAACTAGGAATAGGGGATTGTGACACTTCTGCTTTAAGTGGGGAAAAAAAGAATAGATTTATTCATAGTTTATGCGGTGTACCTCTGAAAATATTCTCTTTTCTAAACTGTTTTCTCTCTTTGTTCTGCATCTCATTTGAAGAAGTACCTTTCACTTGGAATATAGAAGCATCTAAATGTACTGCTTTGAGGTGGTTTTTTTTTTGTTCTGATACAGTAAGTCTTGCTAGTTTTAACATGTAATTGTAAAGAATATGTAAAGTTTGGAAAAACAGCTTGAAAAGAACCGCAGCTGTAGACTTGACTTGTAACAAATAAGACATATATTTTTAGTCACAGTTAATAGTCTTGAGACTATTTACATTCTTGTTCTGTGCCTGAATCATAGGAACTGAAAGAGTTCTGTCAATGTCACTACAGCCCAGGTGACATCCAAACTTATTTTATATAAAAATCTTCACTGCCACCTCTAAGGAATTATCGAAAATGTTAGAAAAGAGGGAGAAAAGCTACAGCCTTCAGGAAACCAGTAGTAAGCATTGGACCCCATGATAGCAAAAATGGTTTTATAGTACCTCATACATCAGGAAAATCTATGGGCACCACTTTTTATTCTAATGCTTCCATCTGGGTTGCAATTTTATATTGGTACACTAGGTTAAATTGATAACATCTAAAGTACCATCTGGTAAGAGGATCACTGAAGTTGCAACTTGTATCAACTTTGTTGTTTCTATGTTCACAGTTGGAACAACTGAAGGAGAGGAATATATTTGATGTTAAACAAATCATTAGGAGAACATCCTAAAGTCACTTGTGTGTAACAGTGATTGGTGTGCTAACAGGCCTGATGAAGATGTAAATAAAATGAAAATGTTATTTAATGACTGGGGAACCTCCTTAAAACAGTCAAGGTTCCCTTTAATCTCAGATTGTAATAACTGACAGCCTGGTTGTAGGGGAAAAATTATTTTCTGAATAGCATGACTCATCTGGAGTGTGCTGTTGGAGTGCTGGAAGGAACAACCATCATTTGGTGTGATTTCATAGCTGTTGCATCAGGGCCTTTAGGACATTCTGCATAAAGAATCATGCTTTAGGCTTGTGGTGAAATAGCAGCTCATGAAAGAGGACTACCTGGCTTTGTACACGTTGCACTAGTATTTTGTGGCTGTTATTCTAGCATTTGGACCAGTTTTGCAGGAATCATATAGGTGCCCTTCCACAAAAGTCCCATTTGTTTTTTTCATTCTTGTTTCTTACTCTGGATATTATGTAGGATTTTAGCAGTGGTGGAGCAAATTCTGCTCAGTGAATTTCAGTAATAATGTCTGCTTCTCCATGTGAAACCCTTGTGCACCAAGAGATGTAAGCATGTGGCTTATCCCAGGGAAAAGAAAGATGCTTTAGCCCTGGTACACATGCATATCCAGTGCTGCTACTAGGATGGGGAGTAAGTACCTTTCGCTCTCTCTATTTGAGCAAACCAGAGAGACACTCTTGCAAATATGACTTTCTTCAGTTCTCAAATTCTTTTTACCGGTAGGCTTAGGAAATGTTATTCCAAAGAGAAAACAAGGTTTAATAGATTATGAAATAATATATTTTTTTCAAATCAGCCAGTATCCTAAGTAAATAACACACACATAATCAATGAAACCATAAAGTTTTCATGTCACACTGGAATAATTGACTCATTCCTCACTTCTGGAAGTCTGAGAACGAATTGGGTTCCAATGAGATCAGTTTGCTATCTCAGCTAAGTTAGCTCTCTGGGCCATAAATAACAATGTGGTTTAGCATAAATGTATTTATTTTACAATTTATAAAGTGCACTCATCACTAGGATTCTTGGCATGTATACAAAGATAACAACAAAATAAGAACATATTGACTAGTTTTAACTAAGTGAACTCCTTCAACATATCCTTAAATATATATAAATCATCGCTAGCATCTCCAGGCCAAGGTGTCAATAAATATATAAGCCTTGGACATCGCTTTGAAAGTCAATGAACTAGGGAGTCCATCAGATCACCAGGGAGCTATTTCCAGAGTTTAAAATGCTCTAACAAAAGCTCTCTGACTCAGCCTTAGAATCTAAATCCATCGGATGATATATTTAAATCAGCCATTAGTACTATTTGGGTGGAGTCAATGGCTGTGATGTTATACAGGGAAAGTGTCTCACTCTAGCATAACTCTGAGCCAATGCTGCAGTAGTTTGCAGCCCAACCTATGCTGCACCTGCAAACAAAGGAGGAAGGTGCTTTGCAGAAGTTGCCATGTGAAAGCATGCACTCTGCACTGGCTGATGCTTCTGAACTTGAGGGAAGTTCTAAGAGAAATGAAGACAGTAAGTCTGCTTTGGGGCCTGGTTGGAGGAGTGAGGGCAAAAGCTAGTTAAGTCTACCTCCAAAAGACTGAGGGAACTTTCTTGGTTTAGCGTGTGTGTGGTTTCTTCCTGACAGCAAATAGAGCTGAGCCAAATACTAGGTAATTTGCAGTTACTAAAATTTGGAAGTGACTTGAGAGCTCATGTAACAATTTCTCACTCAACTTTCCTCCTAAAGAAGAAATTCAAGATGATTTTTCACTGAAAGGGTTTCCAATGTTAGGATGGAGATTCTTGGCAGATGATGATTTTTCTTACCCCAAGGTCCCAGGCAGAGCTCAAATCAGTGCAGTGAAGAAGTGCTGTACAGATGACAAGTGATTACAGCACTTTCGCCAGAGGACCTTGCTCTGTGTTTCCCCAGGGTCCTGGGCCTGGACATCACTGAAGTCATTGCTATTACTGGCTCCTCATCCAATACATCTGAGTATCTGGTCTGTAGTTTCTTTGTGCCTTCCATCCCCATCCATTTCACTGTGCTGTTGTGAAGATATTCTAATGAAAAGCTCTGGGACCTGTCTTGAGAGGTGCAACAAGTGCAAGTGACTCTGCCATAGCACAGCAGAGGCCTGGTGCCACAGCGGGGACTGAGCTAAGGGTGCAGCTCCCTCTGCTCAGCTCCACTCCACTGCACCACCCTTATCACAGAAAAATGGAAGTATCCCAAGATTCATTATGTCAGAGTAAGAGGTTATTGTTAAATTATTAGACACGATTGTCAACAGGCTATCTACAAACTTAGGAGGTACTTGCAGAAGATCTTTTCTCTGTGATTTGCAATAAGATTTGTAGAGAAATTACTAAGTAGTGGAAGCTAAGAATAATACTGACGCATGGCAGGATTGTGAATCATCAGCATTAAAAAAAAAATTCTAGGCTAGTGCCAACCGGCCTTGGCAGTCCTTGTCTCCAGTTGCATACTCCAGGCCTTAACATATTCTCTGAGGAGGAAGAGCTGAATGAACCTAGGTAGAAAGACTTAAGTCTGCTTTTTCTACAATACTTGCTGTGAAGGAAGTGGCTAATCCATCTTAATTCCAATTACTTTTATTCACAAAGTATGTGGAAAATTCATGGCAGCAAAAATTTCCATGTCCAGGAGACAGGGAGAAGATGCAGTCAAAATTTGCCAACCTGTTCACCTGTTAGGCTTTCACAGGTACTACTAAAGGAAAGGAACAATGTGTAATTTGTGACATAACCTAGGAGTTTTAAACCGTCCAGGGACCAATTATAGAGATTTGGGCACTTAGACTGCTAGCAGCCTTCCAAGCTCCGCGTGAGATGTTCCTTCTTTCAAAAGTCATTGTGTACTTCTCTAATTATTTTCCATAGGATAATTGACAGTTTCTGTGCCTCACTCATACAATCAATGGATTCTTCTAATGACAACCTGAAGATTAGCACTGTATCATGCTTGAGAAATATCCCTAAAGCCTTGGGATTACCTTTTCCCTGCTAAATCTACTGATCTGATAACTCTTCAAAGCCCTTTCATAATACACTTCACATAATGTGCAAAAACAGCCACTGGGTTTCTATTGAGGTCAACTCTGTTTGTGGTATATTTTATGGTACTTTTTGTAACTTAGTACATAAAGATCTTACTGATTTTTTTTTTTGTCCAATATGTGTCCATCAAAATATGCAACCAAAATACGGCCAACTGTTAACAGGTGAATATACAATTCACTTTTATGACAGGCGGGCTTCTGTAAAAGCTAGATCTAAGTATTCCTTAGGTAACTGCTCACTTAGAGAACAACTCACAACAGAAATAACATGCCTAAGTAGGCAAACCATGTTCACCTCCATGAAAAATTATTCACCTCTAAGTAGGAGTCATGATATCCTAATGTAGGTGGACACTTAGTGTAGATAGCAAGTCCTAAAATTCTTGCCTGTCTCCATATATTGGTTTCCTCAAATATAAAAGCAAATTTAAATCTTCATTGGATTTCTTCTGCATGTGAAGAGGTAAGGTTGATAAACGGTGATTTTTATTTCTACCAAAGCTCTTAAGATAGGTCTACTTGCTTGCTCCCAGGATGATGTTTGTGTGTACAGGAGAAAAACATAACTAGGCTTTGAGTTCTGCACAACATAATCCGTGGCGAGTATGAATGACATGAAAGGCAGCAGAAATTGCCTGGGAGGAGGCTGTTTTTGTTTGTTTTGAAAAAAAAAAAAAAAAAAAGAGGTTGAAAAGATTCTTTCTGTGGCTGATGCAATCTGGCTGTGTTTGCTCTGAGCTAGAGACACTTGTGCATCACAGCGAAGGCAATGGAAGGGGTGGGAAGAGGAGAAAGTCAAGGGGTAAATTGCACTTGCTGTAATACCTGCTTTTGATCTAAGCTTTAATTGGATGTGATTTAGAATACTGCTGGCATCACAGGGCATATTAATACTCTTCTCTTATTCTCTATGCTGTCTGTCCCTGAGGGAGCTGTTATGTTTCTGTCTGTGTTAAGGCTTCTCTTGTCCCTTCTTTTTTCAGTGAAAAAGCATTGGATGGTAGGAGAGAAATTGAAGACACCTTGTTTTCCTTTCTAAGTGGCATGATAACTTCTGTGGATGTTTGTCACGCACTTGTTTCGGGCACAGCTCACACAGTACTTATCCACATGCCCCTGAATGACCACAATGTGTTGTTTAATGAAGTCTGTTGCTCCTCCCTTTCTTTTCCTTGTTTTACCAAATATTGGGCAGCAAGTGTTTTTGTTCTTTTTTTTTTTTTTTTTTAAGTCACCTGTTAGTCACCCTTGGGCTAGAACAATTTGAATATGCTGTCATCCCTTACAGATATTAAAACTGCATATTTTATTTTTACTGAACTGCCTAAGGCATCTATGGAAATTACAGTCCATGGTCAGGATCTTCCTCACTCTTTGTCAGTTTGGTGGATAATATCTCCTTATGTAAGGAAGTTCAAAGAAAGTTCTGTAATATCAGTTTATACTTTTGAATCACTTCTAATCACTACAGAAATAAATTTAGTTACTAAATCAATGAGCTTTTCGGGCAGGTCAAATCTTATTACACCATCTTGTGGAAGAAGCCAGAAACGACATAACTGATGTTAAGCCAACAGGTGCCACGCTGTGTACGGTTACCTAGTAAACCCAAAATACCAAGACTTCATAGATTTTATGTGGACGGTGTTGGTTAATGTCTATTTTATTCTGAAACTTCGATTCAGAAATATTTCAGCACTTGTGTAATATGAACATTGATTTCTATGTGTATTTAAGTTCATATTGAGTTGGGTTTTTAATGGAAGCTAACAGGGAGATCTGGGGTTTTTTCCTCTCATTTGAGAAAATGGTGTGAAAGTTCAAATAACAGAAGACTGGACTCTTGTGAAAAGACAGGGCATTAAGTATTGCTTTCAAGCTATAAAATTAAAATCTATATTATGTAGCTCATGACATACTATTTCCATTTTCCTTCTGTCAGGCTTTTGTGGCTTCAGTAGGCATTGGCTGAGATATCATCTGTTCAACGGGCTGACATGGTTTTGTTTGACTTCTTATCTTTCTGTAGTTCCACTGAGAATTTTTTTCACAACAGAGACCTCTACTGAAAGGAGACAGAGCAGCTCTGCAGAGCTGGTGCGGTTCTGTGCAGCAAATCCACTCCGACGAGACCAGTTGTTAATCAGTGGTATCACACAGAATTTTAACAAGTGCCAGAGAAAAATCCATTGCTTACCTCATCTCCTCATGGAAATAGAGGAAAATAATAATTAAGTAGTTAAAAGTCTTACTTTATTTAGTGTTTTCAAAGAAGTGGGATATGTGTTCTATTCATATCACACCAAAGCCCTAATGCTGCAATTGGTGTGCAAATTGCTCCAGTGGGCCTAGCCTTTTTTTAAAGACAGAATTATGCACTTTATTATGTGACATAGTGTAGTTAAAAGATTCTAGTATCTTTTGGTTTAGTCATGCAATGTTCATAGGGGAAAGAACAAGACCTCTTCCAAATCAAGTTGTGTAACATAAGCACAACACTGACATCTGGTGTTTAAATCAGATTTACTCCTGGGCAAGGTTAGGTTAGCAAGTAGTAATACTTAGGGTTGTCAGGTGTTCAGGCAGAGGCCAGGGTACAGAGGTATGTACAGAGGCAAAGTAATGTGTAAGTGGTCTTGATGATGTTAGCCTAGTGTCCTCAAGGGTCTGTACCTTCAGTCACTGCAGTGGGAGCTCCTAGTATTTTGCAAATCTGGCCTGCAAAACCTGCGCTACCTAAAAAAGGGAATGAAGAACATGTGGTGAGGTCTGAGGGTCCTCATACTGATTCTGGGGTAAGGAGGTGTCAACTAAGTAACTAAAATTCCAAACTTGTCTGGTTAAGGACAGTTTTCCAAGAAAAGATTCGGCATAACAGGATTTTTTTCTATTTGCAGTAATGTTTATTTAAGACTTTATAATATCCTTTTTGTTAAAGTGCCAGTTTGACACATGCAATGGTAATTTCTGTCTGACCCTTGCATTTTAGATAATCTCTGCTATGTATTTGCTATATATTTTAAAAGCCGTAAATGGGCATGATCATTTACCAATACTTGTGTAGCATGCAATGTTAACATTTGTTTCATGGAAGCCAAAATCTTTTCCCCTTTTGTGCAACTGTACCTGGTTGTTGGCTGATTTTTGGTTTTGTTCTTCCTGTCACCCCTGAAAGAGGTGGAAAAAGAGAGTGGAAAATATAGTAGAAGGTGATGTGGGATCAGGCTTATTTAGATAGCTTTGAGGAGAGTAGTCAGTTTTGTACTTTAAAATATATAATGAGTTCTCACGTACAGATGAACTAATCATCCTTAACGCTGTCATTTCCAAGGACCCAAGAGAAAAAGCAGATGCTATTTCCCTATGACTTGGCTTCTGTAGCTGGTGCAACTCAGAAAATGTACAAGCCTGTTTCTGAAAATAGGTATTGCCCCAAGACTAGGCTGAGGTTCAACAGTGATCTGTTTGCTCTGTGATGAAAACAGACTAGGTTTAGGAAATATGTGAAAACCTGCTGTTTATTTCTTGCTTTCTCCAAAAGTTTATTCTATAGTTTTGCCCTACCCCACCTAAAGGAAGTGATTAGCCACTCTTGTCTTCCCTGTCCTGTGTAGGGCTAACATTTCTATAATTGGCATTGAATTATAACAGAAAAGAGGCTCTTGCATGTCTGAGTTTAGTAATGATATTAAGCATCTGCCAGTGAGTGAATGGAAAAGATGTTGGAGACATGCACTGGTGAGCAGCACATGTTTAGCAGTGGTACTTGTGTAATTATTTTTTTGCTCTGTGAAGTGGCACATGCAGAGAAACGTCCAAAGTGTCGCAGGGTCATTCAGCTCATGGGAAAGAGAAAACCTGGGGGTCATTAGTCTATCACAAGCCCTTAAAAAGTAGAGATTTTAATTTGAATGTTCAGTCATCTTGTATCTCCAGCCACATGCTTTTTTCTTATCACAAAGGCCTCATGGGCTTACCTCCTCCACTGCATGGTGTACTTGATTACACACTATACAGAAAAAGCTTGAAAACAAGAGAAGCAACAGCATTAAAGAAAATAAAGTTGCCATCAGAAAACGTTTGAAAGACTTCATGACTCACCTTCAAAGCTCAGAACAAAGTGTTTATTGTTATATTTCTGAAAATCAGTAATGAATATAAAAGTCTGACAAAAAAGGAAACAAATACATCCCTCTGAAGGGACTGGTGAGGCAGTGGTGTGTGTGGCTAGTTCTAATATACTCTAGCCTATTTTTCTGAATCTTCGTTCATTTAGTGTTGAGTCAGAAGTCTCTATTTCTTCTTTTACATTCATAATAGCCACTGAAAATAATAAGTTTTTAGCTTAACCACTGTAAATAGAGTTGGTTTCATTCTTTTCCTTGATTCCCTGAGCATTTGCTTTGCATTTTAGTGCTCTTTACTTTTGCACTGGAAGCTCAGCTAGAAATTAATTATGTTATTAATTTAAAAATATATTTCTAAAAGCAAAACCAGGTAGGAGTGGTGGCACTTAAAAGAATAGGTAGTATCATCACACTCCTGGTCTCAAAAAAGAGTTCATATTCAATGTATTCCCTAGTAATCCCAATCCTTTCAAGACAAAGCCTTTCAAAGTTCCCCTGTGGAAAAAAGTCCAAATTCCTGGTCTTGTGGAATTTGGGGGGATGGGGGAAACTGGGAGGAGACCATATAGGTTTTTTTTACCAAAATAAATCCTAGACATATTGTAAAGGACAGAAAAGGATGCTATCTCTGCAGAATACACACAATAAACCTATACAAAGTCAGCACACAGATTTGTGCCATCTTTAATTTGATTCAAATTTGGAGTATTTTTCACCTTTTCTGTGGCTGGCCAATGGAGAGGCTAAACTCCATGTAATGAGACTTAACAAAAGATTGAGACTTCATATCTCAAACCAAACTAAGAGAATTCACACACTAGCACCAAAATGTCAAAAATGGATTGCAGGAGTTACAGAACAATATATTCACACCAGAGGACTCCTTGCAGTGCAGTTGCTGAGGATGGAAATACCTTATCAGGAAACACCTTATCACTTTCTTCTGTACAATCTGAAAAAAAAAAAAAAAAGAGCTGAGGTCATGGCTACAAAATTCCCAGAATCATACAAGATGTAGCTGCTACTTTGGTGGTATTCTTGGGGAGGGGGGAAGGGAAGGAAAAAAAAAGAGAATTCATGTAAGAAAGAATGTTTTTGTAAGTACCAGTATGTATTTACTGTTTGTAAATGTAGGAATAGCCCCTCAAACTCTATCAGTCACTCTATATCTGGAGCCAGTATAAATATTTTTTTTCTAATCAATATCCCATCCTATTACTTCAGTAGAAGTTATAATACTTCTATAAAAATTCCCCAAGGAAATTAATCCTCTGAATTCCTTTCCAGATGCTCTATCTGCATAATCTAAATCCATCCACTGATTCCATATGGGTGCCAAGGTCCCCTGGGATGATTTCCACCTATGTCCAAACCTGCAGGGTTGCAGGCACGTGCTTAATATCCAAGTCAGCAGAGTGGCTCATGCAGCAAAATTACTGCTGGGAGATCCTTTTTCCAGCTCAGAAGTATTCTGAATTTAATCCACTGAGGTATCAGTATCTTTAGGCATCTAAATTCCCCTGGTGCAGCAGGATGCTTTTATCACTTGATATGCAAATGGTATGGGGGGAGGAGGAGGGATTGTTGTTTATTCGCTCTTGTTTTTAATCTAGAATTACCTTCTCCTTTGATTGCAACAAAATGTGCGGGGATCTGAGCTGAAAACATTATGATAGATAATTTTAAACACTCAAGAAAAATATTTTTCATCCATTTTTACACTAGGAACATAAAGAGCCTTTTGAAGTAATGGCTCGCAATCTCATAGTGCTATATAGATGCATTACAAGAAACACCACTTTCTTTGTTTCTCATCAGTGTGACAAGAAAAGGTAATAAAGGTAGAATTTGGTTTCTGTATAACTCAAAGGCAAAAGATACTGTTCTCTCTTTTCCCATCTGTGTACTCTACGGTTGAAGATTAGATGTTCTGTGACCCAAAATGCTGTCAAAGGTAATGAGGGCTCTGCAGGCAACCACAGAGTTGATGTTAAAGGATGAGTCAGTAATCTGCATAGGAATAGCAGGAGGGGGCTGAGATATTGATAACTCCATTATCCTTTTGAAAAGCAGCTTCCAGTCTACTTTCAATGTCTGAAAGGAACATTTTTGAACACACACAAGTAAATTCCCAACTTCTCCAGATTCTTTTCTTTCTAGGATAGATGAAAGAGTAGTTTCCTACCCCCACCCCCACCTCTCTGCCCTCCCCCGGAACAGTTGAAGAAGGAATTTAAAAACACTGTTAACACAAGAGGGACTTGATGTTGTGTTAATACAAAGAAGGGGACTGCCTGTGCAGTTAAACAAAAAAGAAGCCAGAAAAATAGACAAGTATTTATTATTAACAGGTTTTTTTAATAATACAGGAAGTTGCAACAGGATACTGATGGGAATGGAAAAGGGTAGGAAGGTCTATGGATCTCTGGTTCTGATGGAGTGTTGCTCTGGAAAATTGATGTTAAGTTTTTGTAGGACATTAAAAATAAAATTTGGATTGCAAATGTCTCCACATTGGAATCCAGGTGCAGAATGGAAAACTGCTGTAAAAGCATGAATTCTTTATGATCACTGTTTTAAATTATTTTTAATCATTATTATTATCTAGAATTCTACCACTAGTATAATCCACAACGGGAAATGGTATCAAAACTGTGTGGATGTCCCCTACTAGAAGACCTGCTTTCCAGACTTTGGCCAGGAGAATGAGAGGGGTCTGAGTGCCTGGGCCAGGTGAGGCAGGAGCTCCCGTATGGCAGGTCCCAGGTGGTGGGTAACTCATGGTGGACACTCCCAGCCAGTGGTTGGTTGCTCTCAGGCTCACGTAAAGAACCCATGTGGGTACAGCAAAGGTTTGCATTTCTTTGGGATTAGCAGGAGTGTACTAGTATTCTAAAAGATGAGGAAAGGAGACGATTAATATTCTTTGTTGGTTTCTTTTTTATGGATTAGAAATCAGGAGAAAATGCAGGCCATTTAGAATAGCTCTTTACCATTAGACTCTTTGACAACTTTCTTCAGGCAGATTGTGGCCTCCTCACTCCTTTCGCTCTGATAAAACACTTTGCAGAGACTCTTAGGCTGCTGCGTAATCTTGTATCCTCAACACTCCAGGCTAATGCTAATGCTGCTATAGGAAGGAAACTACTGTTGCCTAAAGAAGAGTGTGTTTGCCATCTTTTCAGCTGTATTTTTTTCTTTCTTTTTCTTTCTCTCTGCTTAAGAAAACAAAAGCTGTGTCCCTAGTCCTTAATTCACTATGTAGGCAAGACACGGCTGATCTGTTTAGGGTTCATGTGGAAGAACTGTTGAGCTTTGGGAAAACGAATATTTGTTCAATATTTTAAAAGAATTAGTTTGCTGAACATCTGCTTCTTATAAATATTCTAGCAAATTAATTTATAGTCAGAAACATTTGGGTAAACAGTGAGCCTTAAGCAACTGCTAAAACATGTCTATGGAAAGGTAGAATTCAAATTTACAATCTTATTTATGCTAGAAATATAACTCTAGGATTTATGTTCATCCAACTGGGAAAACGCTATGCTTAATCTAAACAGCTCAAATATTGAACACTCATAATTCACAGGCCAAAATAAAATAAAAAGTGCCTTTTTTGCAGATGTCACTCATCAAATCCATTGCATCTCATTATATAGCAGGGGCGCAGGGGGATTATGGGGCACTAAGGTGCATATGACAGCTTTGTATATATGAGTATTGTATACTTCATGTGCACAAATGCAGAATACATACATGCATATTGCAGTGCTTTTACGTTGCATATGGATATATTCAACAGTAAAAATGTACCTGTATTCTCTCATAATATTAATAATAACTGAAAGACTTATGTTAATATTGTCCAACTATATTTAATAGATTTTTTGTATCATTTTGAGGCTGGGGATTGAAAAGAACCAGCAACCTAGCTGAATTAATTACTCTGCTATTTGCAGTCTAGTTTGAGATATCTCTTTTGATACTATCTCTGCTCCTCTCTTCAAGGTGAAAGGCCTATTTCACATTCAAACACTTCTTAGCTTACTATATTTATATACCTTTCCTTTATTTTTCACCCAAACAGTAGTTCATTCATTTTAATTTAATCCTGTTCTGTTCCTTATATCCCTCTGTTTGTCACTTGTGCTGCTCGTGTGCTGGCAACTATTACAGTCATCCTGCAAAGTTTGAACTGGTATACAGCTCAGTCTATGGCTCTGCACGCTGGTTTAAATCACTTCTATAGGTCTTCCAGCTACAATTAGTAGCAACACTACTAAGACCTCTGGCAGGCAGCAGTCATTGCAAGACTTTTGTTGGTGCTCACAGCAAAAAATGAGAAACCATGAGAAATGACAGTATCAAGGATGTAAGAATAAGGTGGTGTCAAATCTGAATTTGCAGTTTTCTTCTGTGATGAAAACTGTTCTGTTTTTTCTTAGTTTTTTTTTCAGAATTTGTATGCAACTGTGTAAGCAGTGTTTACAAGTATTTTTGAAACATTTTATTAAACTATCCTGCAATTAGTTTCTTCATTAATCTGCCTCCCCCACTCTGAAAATTATTTCTAGCTGCAGTTGCTTTATTCTTCTCTGTTGAATTTTTAGTTTCTCTATAGTTTACCTCAAGTTAGTGACTATTACACGGTGATCTACTTCCTTACTTCAAGGTTTTTAGTATTTTATAATATACAGATGAGTCTTGTTTTTTGTTAAGTACATAAGGTACCTTTACATAAAGTAGATCAATAAAAAACAAGAATCTGTAGACTGTTTTCAGCTTATATTTCACAAATAAAACATTGATGATCCCTTTTAAGTTGGCCATCACTCATCCAGCAGGTTTCACAGATAGTAACAGTTCGTTAGTGATTTTGGGAGGAGAAGATGTATGACATTGTAAATATTTAAAATCAAATTTGAAAAAAAGGACAGAGATGAATGTGATCAAAGCAACACAATGCTGAAGGCAACATTTTCAAACCAACTTGGTAGATACTGTTTTCACTTGTCAGTGGCAGTATTGAAAAGGAAGTTAAACTAGACCTGGTGCAGGGAACCAAAATTCCCTGGCTGAAACTCACACAAGCTGGAATACAAAGACCAGAATAACTTCTGCTAGATCCAGACGGGGTGAATAAAACTATGCTAGAGATTAGCACTTGTTAATTTTAGCCAAAGGTGAATTTTCTTAATTTAAAAAAAATTGAAGTTGAAATATCACCTCAAATGTGGCCCCATGCACACAGGGATGATACAGGAATTATCTGCATTAGGGTGAGTAAAAGAGTTATCAGTTTAATTTTCACCTCAGAATTGTGAAAGTGAAAGAGTATTTCCAAAAAAACATATAATTTCTGCTCTTTGACAAAGAAAGTATTTAGTATCCTTACTCATATATTTATATCATTATATTTATATAGCACGGAGGAACTAATTTACATTAAGCTTGTTACTCTCTTATTCTGTGCTGTGCTCTAAGTGCAAAGAAACTGCCCTATGGCCAACTTGGATTGTTGCACTGCTTATTGCTGAACTTTGGAAAATGCTCTGAGGAACTGAGTGCTTTTAAAGCCAAACAACAACTGCTGATAGGGCTATGGAATTGTTTTTCTCTTGGTAGGGCAGTCTCATATAATGAGCACAAACATCAAAGAGTAATTAACAAATTTATGTCTTTTACCTACCAGTTACTTTAAATCTCCTCCCAGCATTCAGTTGCTGCCCTTCATTTATTGCCAGGAAAAGACATACCTGGGGGTCTTTGATGTTATTATAAGTTGAATTAAAATTAATAAATGTAGAAGTACAAACTTTAAGACAATAGATCAACTCTGAAATTATTTTTAGTCAATTAATTTTAAGATGTATTGCAGGATGCAGTTGTGTCTGAAGCTTTTTTAGTCACATTTTGCAGTAACATACTGCAAAAATTGACATGGCAATAGCTTAAATGTTTTCATTATACATTGTGCCTAACTAGCAGTAAAAATATTCAGACCATTTGTGATGCACCCTGGCTTTAGAAATATTCTAAGAAATACAGATAACTATGTAACACTGAAATAACAATAAAATGAATAATCAAATTACAGGGTATCACTTTCAGTGCTTACATCAGTCATGTAATTTCAGACCGTACATATTTTTCAAAATTAAAAATAACTCGTATACAGGCTGCCCTCTACAGTGTTGTTGTTCAAAGACACAAACATGGAGTTTTGATTTTTTAAAAGGTTTGGTTTGGTTTTTTTATGATATATTTTTGGTTTGGTTTGGTTTTTTTTGTTTGGTTTGGTGGTTTTTGTTTTTTTGTTTTGGGTTTTGTTGGTTTGTTTTCTTTTTTAGCAATGGTAGTTATAAGGATCACATAGGACTGGCTTCTTGCTTTTTATTTGCTGCATTTCTGTGCTATAGGAATAGGTTCATGGGATAAGTCAGGTTGGAAGGGACCTCAGGAAGTCTCTAGCCTAACCTCTGGCTCAGACCAGAGTAAGCTCTGGGGTTTTAGACCTCAGGGCTTTGTCCAGCTGGGTCTTGAAAACCCCCAAGGATGGAGACTGCATAAACTCTCTCTGCAACCTGTGCCCCTGCTTAGCTGTGCTTGGTTCCCTCAGTCTATTGTCTGGGCTCCTGCTCATACAGGCCAGGATGCTGTTGGCCATCTTTGCTGCCAGTGCCCTGGCTGGCTTGTGTTCAGCTTGCTGTCCTGTGGGACCCCACTGCCTCTTCAGCAGAGCTGCTCCCCAGCTGGTCAGTCCCCAGCCTATATTGCCGTTTAATATTTTTCTGGAATTTAGAATGTCAAAATTATTTAGATGCTAAACACATATTTGCCAAGTACCATTTGAATAGATTTAATTTTCTATTTCTACAAACTAAAATGCAAAGTGTAAATTTTAAAATCTTCATGTTTGTTGAAATACGACGTAATCAAAATATTTTAGACTGACCCATCCTTTCCTGTTGCTCTTAAAAATAAAAGAATAAATCCAAATAAGGTGTGTTCATCACTACTCTCTTGCTTTATTATTTGTCATATATTTTAATACATAAGTGACATCTGATGTATTACTTAATCAAGAAAAAAAGAATTATACCTTGCACATAATCAGTTATTTTTGCCATATCAAAAAAATTAGACTAACAGATGAGGAAAATAAATAAGATGAACTTTAATAATGAAAATGATTAGCCTTTGGAATTTTAGTTGACAGCTTTTGAAAATTAAATTATAAGTCAAGTACTGATAGGTTTGATATCTTCTTTGCAGCTTTGCAGATGATGTATTGCAGCTGTAATGGAATATCATTTATCATCTGATAATAACAAATGTAGTATTTCTGAGCTTGTCATCTCTTCTGTGATGACAAATAGTCCAACTTGTAGCAGTGATAATGGGATTTTATAATGATATCTCCAAACCAACTCTGCTGTAGTGCAAGATATTTTACTTTAAATCTCAAAATACCTATTAAAGGTAGATTACAATAGCCAAGCTTTTGAGACCTGCTTGTGTATTAAGCTTCTGTGCTACAAAAGTTGCATTTTTTCATTTGTGACATTGAGTTCTGTAATACAGCTACCTTGGTGTGTCTGTCCAAACCATTAGATCCTTTGAAAGCATCCTTGTCTTTTCAGAGACCAATAGACAGTTTTAATTTACTTGAGCCTGTCAGTTAGAGCATATGAATGTTCATTCATTAGAATGACTGAAAAAGGAGTAATGGTGAAGAAAAATTGGTTTTGTTATATAAAATGCATTAAAAACATAACTAGAGAATCTACTTCTTATAGACAAACATCTATGAGGATACTAAAGTAACTTCAACTACCCTAATATTCAGATATGAAACACAACCTTGATGCAAGTAATTTTAACAGAATTTGATCAGGTTGTCCAGATGCTTTGCCATTAAATACTTAAATAGGGCAATTTGAAACATATCTGATTATAAATATATTCTTCCAATGATTCTTCCAATCTGAAGATATAAAAAACTTAATCTGAATTTCTCAGGTTTAGTTCTGTATACTCTCTTGTTTTCCATGAATATTTATTTAGACAATTTTATTTCAAATGAACATGCAGGAGAAGTTTAGGGATAGATTTGAATTTTATTTTAAAAAGAAAATTTGACTTTCTCTAATGCAGTGCAGTAAAATAAGGGAGCTACTTCTAAGTTTACTGTAATTCTCTGGCCTCTTTCATCAGAGATAGTGCTCATGAAAAGCATATGGCTGCTCTGTTACTGCTGCTTTTGCTTTTTGTGTGAGTGTGTCCCATTAAGACAGGTCCCAGAAACATCTGGTCTGGGAACAGGAGAGACCTGTTGAAGAGCTCTGCTGGACCCTGGCCAGAGCCTTGACCCCAGCAGCCTTCCCAAAGTACTGGTTAGCAGGGCCAAGCAGGAACCTTAACCACATTTTTGCTTGAGAGAGGGCCAGACTGATAAATTCAAGAACTGTGCTGTGTGGACAGGTGAAAAATTACTTTGGAGACCTCCAGAGCATCACATGCACTCTCTGCATCCCAACAGCTGGCTGCAGCCCTGTTGAGGATTCAGAGATCAGGACCTTTCTCCATGGCAGCTACTGTAATATTAATGGCTGTAACGCTGTCATTGAAGCATCTAAAGAAAGCACTGCTTAGTGTGCAGCAGTTTGGATTTTACATCCACATACTGCTCACAATTATGAAGCAATACACATTTTATGCAAGTCTAATTCAAGACCTAAAGTAACTTATAACCATATTAAAAGATATCCATGTTATTATCCACAGTGTTTTACTGTCAGCATTTCTAGATAACATTAAATCTTAAATAAAATTAATCCAAATTGCTCCTTTTTATTATTACTTTTATTTATGAACAGGTGTTGAAGTTTCAAAGGGATGCTATGTAATCAAGACTTCACAGAAAACAGTCTGCTGAAATATGACCAATAACTTTTTAAAATTCTCAGATTACAGTAAAAGTCAAGAGATTTAGGAATCTTTAATCTAGTGATTACTCTCAAGTCTCTTAGACCCTTTTCTTGTGAAAATGAAGATCAAGTAATTCTATATTCTGTGTCTAAGGGACCAAGTATACAGATAATATACATAATGTCAAATACTTAATACTTTCAGTTGAATGCAACTCATGTTCATAAACTTCTTCCATGTTCTAATGTAAACTGAAAAATTTTCAAACTATAAAGCAAACTACATTATATGTACCCGCTTATGAACAATTCATAAAGAGAAAAAATGTCACTTGCAAATGCAGTTTGAATATTTTACCTGGACTTCATAAAATCAAAATAAAAGCATGCTTAGAAATGGAGCATTAAGCAAACAAATAACCTTCCACTCTTTCCTTCAAGTATACCAAAACCTAGCACCTTGGATTTTCCCTTGAATATCTAAGCAGTGACATAAAAATCCAAAGACTAGGGGCATTGACTTGAAGATAAAAGATAAAAAAAGCTGAAAGCATAGAGCATGCCTAAGCAGTGATAAAGTGAGGGTATGATAACCATCTACAAGTATGTGAAAAGTGTTAACACCAAGGCAGGAGAGGAATTGCTCAGTAAAGTGAGGGTATAGCTAGAAGTTACAGGAAGATATTAAAAAAGGTAAAGTTTTGGTTGATTATCAGCAAGAAGCTTCTGACAGTGTTATACATCAGTTGTGGGAAAGTGTCTGAAGTGATCTCCCTTGGGATGCTGTTAGCTAGAGCGGACAATCCACAAGATGATTTAAGAATAATCCTGCTCTTGTCAGGCACTGGGCCAAAAACTGATACAGTTTTTGACATTTTCACATTTTCTGACTCTTCATTTCTAAATGTAATTCTTGCTGGTGAAAAAGAAATCACATGATTTTATATCAACATAAACCCTCTATTATCTAAGAACAGATTTATCAACCAGTGAGAAATCCTGCAGATGAATACCAGTGCCAAGAGTTTCCTACCATGTTACAGCCTTGAAACAAATGACTGATGTCCAGTGCTAATCATTCACCTTCTGTCAGTTCAATTGCACATTCCTCTTTTAATGTGATCTAACCCCTGCAGCAACTGAGATAGTGTACATCACTGCCATAGTCAGACTTCCATTCATCACTAGAGAAAGAAGCCACCACCTCCTCCTCCTATCCCTACCTCTATACCCCAGTGTTGCAGATACTTCAGCCAACCGAAAAGGCCGAGATAGAAATTAATAAAAGCAATTTAAAGTTATTGCGTAGGTTTTTTTAGTATTATTTTTCTTCTTTTTTTTTATTCTAGAGATTTTGCTTCGAGTGCAACTAATGGAAACATATAGTCTTTGACATTGAGTCTTTGTGAGGTTTCTGTGTTAAATGAACATTGATTATTAAAGTATTACAGCAGTGTAAATGTACTTCTAATTCTTTTGACTTCAGTGGCATTCTGATGTACACCAGCTAGGAACCTGGCTCAGAAACCTTGTCTTTATTTACCTATCCAAATGGCTGGCAATTTGTAAACATGTAAATCTAGATTTTTAAAAACAAGCTTATAGGAATAAGAAGAGAGGAAGCACAAAAAAGCAAAACCAAAAAGGTGGTAAAAGAGCACATGGTAGTACCATACTAAATTCTTCTGTACACAGTCACTACCGCATTCTTATTGATGAGAGTATTTTCTTGAAAATATTTGACAAAATCTAGTCATCTCAAAATCTAAATACTGAGTCCTGCTCTCAAGTAAATCCACCTGAGCACTGCAGGAAAACAGAACTGAAACCTTAACTAATTTCCACATCCTTTTCTAGCAAGATCAGTAAATCGTAGGTAGGAGGTAGCACCTCAACTTTCTTTAATTAAACTGTTCCCCTACCTGTTCCTTTCAAAATCTCTTTCATATATGCTCTGTTTTATTTTATTCTGTCATGCCTTCAGTTGCTAAGACCTCCACAGTGGATAATTTTGAAATCTGCTTGCTATGTTTTCTTATAATATTGTGTTCATAATTGTTAGGGTTAATAAAAAATACATTTAAATTATTGAAGTAACAGGGCTGAATGCAATTTAAGAGCAAATAATGTTTTTACACCTTTGAGGGTAAATATTTCTACATTTTAATATTCACAACCACAAAATCATCATGTTCCAGGCTGTAGATTTTTCCCCTGCTGATGTGAGCTCTTCTGAACGTAGGCTCTGACCAATGCAGACTAAACTTTTCTCCTGTAACTTTGTGAGAACTTTTTAAAGCTTAACTCTCTGTCAATAAGTTATTGGATAACTTAATAAAAATGAAATGACAGATTTGTGTATGTGACAGGCCCTATGAAGTTTATGTCTTAAACTGCTATTTTCAATTTGACAAGCTCTATTAAACATAAAATCGAATGTCAGCTGTAATGAACATATGATTACATTTTATTATTAAAATTATCTTTGTAAGATAAAATTAATTTTTTTTTTACTGAAATGTATACAAAATTAAATACTAGATGGCTTGGTTCAAATAAGTATATGTGCTAGTCTTTCCTTACCTTATCAAAGAGGTGATTTTCTATGCATACAGATGAGTAGAGCTGGTGAATAATGTCAGGAATAATTAATAAATTGTTATATGACTTAAAACACTAGTGTGTTAATGTCCATTTTATCTGCTTTCTGATTAAAAAATTTTCTATGTAGTTTAGCTTATGAGTTGGTTGTAAATAAACTTTCCTCCTTCTACCAGATATGGATTTCTAGTTAAGTTGCTTCCCCAAAAAGCAATATTAATCTAGAGGGGAAGTAGAACAATTTATAATATCAGTTAGTTCAACTAAGAGACAAATTATACTGTGTGGTTGATTATGAGGTTTAAAACTCAAATATGCAAAAAGTGTTCATCTACTGACAGTTCACAAGTCATCCATAGATAGGAAATAATTTTCACCATAACTGGGACAACTTTAATGAGAGAATAATACATTAAAAACGTTGAAGAAAATTATGAGTAGGAAATACAGTGCTGTTTTTCCAAAAGGGTTGTTGCAAACTGCTTGCCTGTGTTATCTGGGGAACTGTAGAGTGGCTGTCTCCATCCTGACTCGCTCTGGGGGTCTTCCAAGTTAAGTATACTCATCTCTCTACGGATTCTGTGGAAAGGCTTCTGTACCTAGGGGTTGGAGCAAATCTCATCTACTTGGGACTGGGCATAAAGCCCAGTGGGCTAGAGGGCTCCTTCACAGTTACCTGCTGCTTTGGTCTGAGCTTAGATTCTGTGTAAAAATTTGCCTTTAAAAAGCAAAGGACATGCAATAAGGCTATTTGGTTGTCTGTATCTACACTGTTAACCCAACTTGCAGAAGGCCTAAATCTAGCTGAGGCTGGGGCTGAGGAGGCAGAAATATGTGTCATATCTTTCTGTACTTGCAGGTGCTGCTTTGCCTGGGTTTGCACTTCCTATTCTAACAACTATCCCAGTACACTTTAAAAAGAGATAGGTATGGCATGCTTCTACAAACTTGGGTGTTATTGTGCAGATTAATCTCCTAAAAGCTGCTTTTCCCTGTTACCCTCTCTGAGCTAATTGCTGAAGGGGGTTTCGGTAGTACTGCCGGAGTGAGGTGGGTGAGAGAGTGATCTAAGTAATTTCTGATGCTTCCCAACCACACTTCAAAATTCCACTGTGAATTTTCCATGTTCATGTTTTGATTTCTTCATTTGTTTGTGGACGTTGTGAGATCCTTTGGTCAACATAAAAAAGTGCTCAATTCTTACTTCAAGTGTTTAATTCTCTCAATTAACAAGAGATTATGTAATTGAGTGACAAACAATGATTCTTGCAA
Organism: Phalacrocorax carbo; assembly: GCF_963921805.1. Lineage (NCBI taxonomy): Eukaryota > Metazoa > Chordata > Aves > Suliformes > Phalacrocoracidae > Phalacrocorax > Phalacrocorax carbo. The sequence goes on from NC_087520.1 coordinate 28,881,034, forward strand.
TGTTGTTTTTTGTGGTGGTGTCTTTGGTTTTTTTGTGTTTTTTGTTGTTGCTTGTGTGTTTGTTTTTTTTTCCAAAGGGTAATTTTAAAAATAACTGTGTAGAAGAGAATGGCAAATTAAAGGAATCCTTTTGTGGGGCATAAGGGGGAACTTTACCACTCCTCATTAAAAAAGTAATAACGAATAGAGAATGGACTATGAATTCCTTTCACCTGTTCATACTGTTCATGCATCATACTGTAAAAAGCCATAGACACTATATTAAATAAAATTAAGTTTCCAATTTATATTCATGTACACCTGAAATGAAGTCACAGGGTTTAAAGGTTCTGCTTGTACATGTTCAAGGGCAGAACATTCCAGACAGATGATACTGGTATTGCATCAAGCATACAATATTTTTATTATTTGCATGAATCATACCTATGACTCTTTGATACCTCTGGGCTATATATTCCTAGCAGATCTGCACATTCAGAGGATTCATAAAGTACATTTGAGCAAACAAGCTACCTACTGTTCCTGTTCATCATGTCCCTTATCTTAATAAATAATGAAGGTGCCATGGGCTGACAATGAAATATTTTGAAAATAGTTTTAATGTATAGCTGGCAGAGGACCTGTTGGGCATTGATAAATTACACAAACAGAGAGTATGAGAAATCTGTAAAATATTAATAGTCTGCTTCTGTGGGCTGTAAAGAAGAATATACCTGTGTCTTACACAAGGTCTTATGCTACCCACATAAGGCTAAAGGGAATGTTTCCTACTGACCCACAGCATTCATGTACTGCAAACAAAGCTCATCGCCTCTGATATTGCTCAAAACACTGGTGAAGTGAACAGTCCAAGGGACTTGAAACACAGTGCCTGAAGATTCATCTGCAATTATTGTAGCATGTGGTCCACAAGATAAAGCTATCCCCGTGGTGAAGAGGTGTAGAAGTGGCTCTTGGGTTTTAAGGAGAGGAGTGAATTTAAAAGGAACCCCTTGTGTCCCACTACTCAGGGTACCCGTTACACTCTGGGTGCTTGAGTTGCTCTTTGCTGGTGGCTCTTGGATTGCACTGCCTGGAGGGGCTGGTTTACAGGGGGATATATGAAGTATGGGGCATGCTGTCACCTGAGGAAACAGAGTCCTGACATGATAATGCCATAAACAAAGGGAGGAAGGATGGGGTCACAGCCCTTCTTCCTCATCTTCTGCTGAGGCCAGGAGCTCTGTCATTTTCCTTTACCTTAATAATCAGCATATTCTAACTGGGTGAAAACAACTTCTATTACACTCTTGTCTTTATTTAGGGTAATAGCTAAATACTGCAATTATACCCCAAGGGATACTTTCTGTAAAACTATTCTCCAGTGTTACTGTAAAACCATTAGACATCTGGTTACATACTGTCAGGAAGCTATCTTTTATGTAATGATTTGGCAATATTATTGCTCTTTTAGAAACACTAGTTTTGAGAGGAATTCTCCCTCAAACTGGTGGATGTTTTGATCCGGATATTTTATTATACATCAAATGTACTGTCTGCAACAAAGTGCTCTTTGAATTCAGTAAATTAGGATTTCTGTTATTTCTGCTCAAAAAATAAATTCCTTTAACAGATTTGAAAATTATTGAGTAGAACATATTTTGACTGGGAAATGGGTAATGGAGCAATGCATTAAAATGGCAATATAGTATCATGATTTTGGCTCACACGTGATGATTTTACTTCATTTCTGGATAATTCTAAAGTTGAATTAAAGCTACAAATGTTAGTTTCAGTGAGAGAGATAAGCATGTGTACAAATTAGAGAAGTACAAGTCTCTGAAGAGTTTAATTTTTGTAGTAACTATACCATAAAACTCAAAATTCTGCCTTAGTAGGGCTATATATGCAAAGAAGAGATTTCAGTTGGTGCTCGACACAGCTGCTGGTGGGCTGAAGGTGCACTGGGCACCTCTGCAGCCCTCTCACCACCTGAGAGCCACCTGTCACAAAGCATTTGCCCTGAGTGACAAGACAAAAAGTGGCAGTTGTCTGTCCATTACATGTAGTTCATAGAACTAAAGAATTTTTTTTAAGTTTTGGATTTTGGGTTATTTCACACCATACAATTTCTGTTTAGAGGACAGTGTTGCATTTAGGCATAAGCTGTGAGTAACTAAGTGTTGAAGCACAAGTATGATTTCTGTTTTTTCAAATGTATTTTCTGTATCCCAAATTATGTTCAAATTGCTTACTAATATATGAAACAAACGTGAACTTTTTTAGTTATCTGTTTAAAAATAAAATCTCTGTAGTTATCTTAGCTCTGAAGTTCAGCTAATATTTTTATCCACTTCCATCTGTTCTTATTATACAGCCTTAATTTAATTTTAATAAGAAACACACAGATGAGTAATCTGTAACACAATCTAATATTCTATATGTGAGTATATTCCCCATTATCTCTGATATTGAATTATTTCACTGTGGAGCATAATTATCTGCACAGGCAAACTCTTATTTAATTTCATTTAAAATTATGTAAAGATTTTCCATACATCATGCGCTAACCTTGCTGCTGGATTAACGTGATGGACTATCAGGACTTCTTTAGGGACATAATGCACTGTTGGGTCAATAGTCCATGAACAAAGAAGGATTTACACAATAATCTATAATGGCTCTTTAGGAGCTGTTATGGTCTATCAGGATAAAAATCAGGTAGATAACACGTATAAAATGCATACTTACTTGTGGAAACAAAGCATTTGACTGCTTAAATTCTAGCCCTTTAAAGGTCAGGTTAGATTCTTTTAACATCTTGAATGCAAGTTTACCTGTGAGAAGATTTAACTCTACTTGTTTAATTGCATGCTATGTAATAAAAATGAAATTCATTAAACTACACAGCAGGCTTATGAAAAAAAGAAAATATCTCTTTTTAAGCTATCGACACTTCCTTTTTAAAAATAATTTTCAATGGTTTATTTCTACCATCCTCTCTGCCTTGGTGGCCAATGAATTTCAGAAAAGAGACACAGTGACCTGGACCCAAGAGCCCCAAAGGGCACGGGGACTCCTGGGAGGCAGCATTTCAGCTCTGCAGCACGCTTTGGTGTTTCAGCCTGCCTCTGGCTACACTGCCACTGCTTTCCTCTGACATTTTCCTGGGTGCGGGTGTTCCTAGAAAGCAGTTTATATCCCCAGGAGATGGTATGATTGGCTAGAAAGATATTTGTTTCCACTTTTCTCTATGAAATTATATTCTCTAGTCTTACATGTTAAAAGAGAGAAATATATTTCTTGGCAGGTTTGTTTTGTCAAGCTCTCACAGTGTAGGATGGCACAACAATAGTTGTGTTTCAGCCTCAGCAAAGGAAAAGGGAGGATTTAATTTGTTTTCATTTAAGTATTTTCCTATTAATAGAACAGCATCTTCCTATTGCTCTTACATATAACACTAATTTTTGGTATTTAGACTTAATGTAGACATTAGGACAGTTGGATTTAAACACTAGCGAGAGATCCCTTCAAAGTGACAAGCTGGCACCAAAGAGGTGTGTCATATATAATCTTTCAACATTTCATAAAGCAATATAAACTCCTGTGATCTTTTTGCAGTAGGGGGCAGCAGAACAGCGAGTATCTGCTGCGACGTGGCCTGCGAGTGTTGACATGGGACTTGGCAGTTGGGTAATTTTTGATATTGTCCTGACACATAAACACCTAGAGTCAGGTTTTCAAAGGTTATTTGCACAGTAAAAGAGGAATTAGCCAAATGAACTTACATGCCAAAAGTAATTTTGAATATTCTAAAAAGACGATCGTCCTATGAAAATATTGTTTTTGGACAGAAAAAGCCCTTGCTGTCATTAATGTGTGAATAGAAATGAAAACATGTTCAAAATAAATGAGCTTAAATGACTTCTGGGAAAGTGCAGACATAAAAATATAAAATTGCACAATTACAGGTAAGTCCAACATTACTTGCAAGCATCAGGCCACATTACCTCAGCCACAAAACCCTCATTTTTCTATATTTAATATTTGTTCACAGCATAATGCATAAAATACGGTATTAATATAAAGAGTAACTGTGGTGCATAATATATTGTTGTGTTTGTTATTATGCAATTTACTTCTAAGTCATTACCTACATAAAAAGTCAACAAATTATCAGAGTTTATTCCATTGACTTTCTCACAGCTTGAGAAATAGCCCAGTTGTATTATCACAGTCTGATATATTTCCCATTAACTGAGCTTCTTTGGCAAGCTGGCATTTTAATTTAATTATACTTTTTTGCTAATGGTCTTTATTTTTCAGTGTCTCTGTGGTAAAATGCCTTTAAGGTGTGGGATTTTTTTATTTCTTCTTTTCCCTCTTTTTGGCATGCTTTAGTGTAAATTTATAAGCTGACAACATTTAGTGTAAAATTCAAAGAGGTAAAATTAAGGAATCTGTTAAGAAATCCTATGCTTAAATGATTAAGCATTTCTTCACTTTGAGAATGTGATTTTTTAATAAATTTAGTATCGTACACCCATTATTAGGACCTGTAATGGAAAGAGAATATACCCTGTATAACACAGAAGTTGAGGAGGTTTCATGCAGTTTCATGTGTGTTGTCTCAAAAACCTTGTTATTGGGCTCAGCCTTAGACCACTGAACTCCTATTAGGAGATTTGCCATGTTTTTTGTTGGTGGATAGTTTCTTGGTCCTTAATGTACATCCTTAGTGTAAATTAAAACTTCTGTTAAGAATAAAATACACATAATAATACTTCTGATATATGATTGTTAGCAATGTAAAGTTCCATTTTTAATACATACACTGATTTTCACTCTCTAGTCTTTTTTGCAAATTCTCTTAGCTCCTTGCTTCCAGAAAGGTGGTACATACACATCCTGCTAATCCTTTTAGCATCCTCATGTTTGCACCATCACCTTCCTAATAGCCTGCAGGAACTGCTGGATCTTTTTTCCTGGAACATTAACAGAAGTTTGTGGTGTGATCGCTAGCTGTTTGCTTTGGCACCTCCTAGGAGCCAGAGAGAAGAGGGTAGGAATTTTTCAGTGGTGGGACATTGCACACTGGGGTGTGAATTAGGAGATCAAAATACACCTAAACAAATGGGACCCATGCTGTAGGGATGATGGAAAACCAGGAGTGGACATAGCACATCCAACCTCACCGCAATTACAGCTTGACTAAAGCACTGATAACATTGCAGAAAGGGGAAAGCTGCTGTATGGAGAAAATGTACTGAAAACATGTGAGTTTTTTTAATTAGTGCCTTATGTAAATATAAGTTAGTGACAGTAGGCCTATCTCTGTCTTCTGCATACCTGATAAAATAAGTATGACTGCAACTAAAATTCCACCTTTAATATGAAAAAAACAAAATAAGAAATCACACTTTCAGTCCTGACAGCAAAGCTCTCCAATTTCTCACAAAGAAGTGACTGCTTTACAAGAGTGTGCCTGCGTGCATACTTTAGTGTCAATTGCCTTAACTGCAGTGCAAGTTTAGAGAAAATTGACTGCCTCCTCCTCTGCTAAATTCCCAGTAAATGCTTCCTGGTTTTCCTTCTGCCATTATGTCTCTGTCCTCAACACTGATACCTTTTACTTTGTGCTTTACCCTTCTAAATTTTGACTTTTTCTTTCTTTGGTCTATGTTCATAGATGCTGTTGTACTTTTTGTGGATAGTTGTTATAACCACGCATACAATCATAGTATATACTGAGGCACGTGTTAGATAAAAGCAGCCCTCTTAACCATATATTTGCAGATTTTGTTTACACTGAGTTTCTGCTTGCTGAAGTAAAGATTGATTTTGTCGCACAAACTTTGGGATCTGCTTACCTAAATTCAGTCTTGGCATGGGTTGATTCCCCTTCATGTGCTCAGTTTAGAGCTTTTATATTTGCTGCAGTTGGTCACAGCTAGCCAGATTATGTATCAAATATAATGTATGCCTTAATGACAACAAATAGTAAAGAAATCATTTGCAGTAACTGCAGACTGGAACCCTGTACAAGCTGGGCTGTATACAGGAGGCAGAGCTGTCTTGGCTATAGCTGCTGTGACAAATGCTGTTTGTTCTCTGTGCATGTCAGCTCTGCAAGATTCAGTATCACAATTACATCTTCCTAACTGAAGAAATCATGTAATGAAAATAGGTACTCACTGGGCTATTTAAAAGGTCTTGGAAAAGGATTGACATAAACATCCAGAAGAGCATGAAAATGAAACCAGTTCTTGGTGTATAAGAAAGAAATACTATTACCCATATATGAAGTATTAATAAAGATGTTTTAAAAAGATTTTCCTGTTGAAAAAAACCCCAAAACTCAGAAAAAGCCATAAAAATTAGTTCAAGATCTTGAAAAGATATCCATAGTTGAGACTTAAGGAATTCAGTGTATTTAGATCCCTTAAGACAGTGCTAAAAATGGCCAATTTAACCACAGGAGGGAAAAGGAAACAAATGATAAAAACATCCTTTAGCCAAGTGACAGTGCATAAAGAAGTTTGAGAGTTAAAGAAACTGGAATAAAAAATAAAATACCAGCCTAACATTAAGATTAATTAACCACTAGACAATTTAAAGTGGTGATCTCAAATGCTGACTCTCCATCATTTGAAATCAAGAGTGGGTATCTTCCCAGCTAGATGAAGACAGAGAGCCTCAGTTGTGCTTGTCCATCATATGCTCTTTTTCAGACAAGCTCTTTAATTTGTTTGCACTTGCCACCATCCACAAAAATGTATGACGCTTTTAATAGAAAACTATTCTTTGGGGCCTCTTTCTATCATCAGAGTGAGTGCAGTAGATAACCTCTCGTTTTACTCTCGTTTTACAACTTCCTCTGTAAATGTTGGCTTGACAATTAGCATTTTCAAAGTTTAAGAGCAACCTTCAAAGACAACCATCACCAAACAGAAGGATGATTATCCAACCAAACATCAGGATTAATGCAGACCATTAACAATGTGATAAAGTCTACCTCAAGCATTTATTTGGCGCTATTCTCTGTCCTCGCTAATACTGATGCAGTAAAAGGCTGTCAGCTCAAATACTCCCAAAGTTAGATTTGAAGAATATATTTACATATTCCACATTTGTGTAATATTGACCTAGAGTGCTGGGAACCTGTTGGTGCTCCCTGAACTAGGAGGGACTGAAATGTAAATGCTGCCACGAAGCTCTGCCCAAGGCAGAGTGCAGCTGCCTACCTCAGCCAAAGCTCGAGGCAGCATTGACGTGACCTGACAGATCTTGGGCTCAAGCGCATTCAGCATGACTTTGCCTTGGCTTCTCACTGCCAGCTGGCTTTGTTTGCAAGCAGTTAGGAAAAAAGTAAAGAATGTGTTTTGCCACATTTTTTTGAAATTTTTATCATACTACTTCGTTCAAAGGTCAGTGTACGTAGTTGGTTGAAAGTTGAAATTTTGACCATACTGCTGCTTTTGCTGCTGATCTGAGCAGGTATGACTACTTGGTGGCTGAGCCTTGAGCTTCAGGCCTTCAGTCTGTGTCTGTTCCTGGAGCTCTGGAGGTTGCCATAGCAGTGGTGGTGTACTGGCTTTGTTTGTTTAAATCTGAGCAGTGTAAACTGTGTTAACGCATCCCATCAGGACGGCTGTTCATAAGGATAGGAATAAATCAATTAACTAAATGGATTGTATAGTTCATACAGAGCACCTTACAGTGCTCTTCCTTCATGCCTTATACTGTGATGGCAAGAACAGAGGACATCCAGAACTGGTGGTGTGTATGTTTTAAACAATTCTTTTGCTCATGCAAAACTGAGAAGTGGAAGTTATGTACAATAGAAGGAGAACAATGGGAGAGAGGTCTTGACTGCATTTTTCAGAATAAAGCTGGAGTAGAGCAAAACCAGAAGATGTTAGCCTTTACTCACACTGTGCCCTAAAGGCCTGGCATATGGTCATAGCTTTACAAGCAAAATCAATTTTATTCTTCCATAGAAAATAAACAAGTTTTTTGTTGTGTCTTTTTTTTTTTTTGGCTTTGTTGGTGGGGGTTTTGGGTTCTTTTATTTTTTTTAATTCACAAGTATTTTTCCCTTTTCTTTCTGTTTCATAGTGTTCTGCATCCATTTTTATTATTTTTTTTTTGCTTGGAAATTAACATAGTACTGGATATTAATTTGGTATACAAATGTTACTATTCCTAGTCCTTTACAATGAGCATGGACAGATGCAACTGTTGCCAGATGGAATAATTCTTGCATTCAGTTAAGATTCCCTACAGCATCTTGCTCTAATGCAGTGTAGTTCAGGGCTGTTAATCATTAATTAAATTCCATTTTATTAGATAGTATCTCCATAAGTCATCAAAAATAAGGCAAAACAAAATAAAAAAATGTTTTCAATCAATTTTACATCTGAAAGTAAACAGCCTTAGTCATTTGTGGCATTGACAGGATTAAAACTCACGAGCAAAGTTTGTCCAGCTGCGATTCCAAAGGAGGATGGTTCCGTAATGCAGCAGCATGAAAGGAGGAACTCCTGCCACATACACTGGGTGGTTTAATTTTGGAAACAGTCTAATAGTTCTGGGAAATTCATCGAAATCTGCTAAAGCAGACTGATAGATTTCAGTTTAAACCTCTTAAACGTTGTGATGGGGTAGCTGAACCCCAAGACTTTTGAAAACTAATGCAAATAAAGAGCTTTTGGAATTCATGTAAAGGAGAACTTTTAAATCTTTTTAAAGGACAGAGTAGCTGTAATTTTATACAATTTTATACAATCTGAAGGCAAGAAAGAAGTGACTGCAGCAGCTGAGCATAGGCTGAACTTCACTGCTTCAAAGCTGACAAAAAGACACTTCTAAATTTTCTGAGAATAATATAGTAAAATCGGAGAAGCTTAAGAGAAGAGCCAAAAGAATGATTTAAGATGTGTAAAACCAGTGCCACCTGAGAAACTAAGTCTATTCTGCTTATTGAAGAAAAGTTAACTAGTGACTTGATCAGGGTGTATAATTATCTTCCTAGGGAGAAGATTTCACACTCAGAAGGGCTGCTTTAATAAAAAAAAGAGGTAACAAGGCAAACCAGCTGGAAACTGAAGCTAATTGAAGTTAAAATCAGAGGAAAAATTGGATGCAAGTTTTCAGTATGAATGTTAATTAATCATTGGAATACCGTTGTATGTGGCAATTTTCCACTGCCATTAAATCAAGATAAAACAAAGCAGAACAGTTTTAGAGGGATGCAAACTTTCGTACTAGAATAACATAAAATTCTTGGATTGAAGAAACTAATTAAAATAGTATTACAATTTTAAACATGATCAGTTTTGCAATTTTAAAAGCGCTAACCGGGGCTACTGGGGCTCTATTTCTTTACCTCCCTTTGGTTCAAGCACATCTCTAGTAGGCCAGTGCATATTCACTGACATCTTGGTATACTGCCTCTTTCCTCTGCTTATTTGAATCTTGAACCTATTAGAAGCCAATGCTCATCAGTGTAACAACTGTTGATTTTGAGGCTGCCATGGATTTGGGTGGACCCTCTGGGGGTCTCTTACTCTCTTCAAAAGTCTGTATCTGTCCCTTCTCTATCTTTTCCAGGCACAAAAATTAATTGTGTGACCAGGCTGTAAAAGAATATATAGCTACACATATAGACAGTATAGGTGGTTGCTGCCAGGAGGAGTGGTCCAGTTTCCATAATCATCCATCTCCCTTTTCCCAATGTTACAGTTTCCTGCTTTCCTTTTACTGACTCTGCTAAATTTGCTGAGGTAGCTCATGTGCCTGGGCATAAAGCTATTTTTTTTTCTGTATGGTTTAGTTTAGAAAGTTTATCAGAAGAATCTGTTCAGAATGGCACTAAGACAAGCCAGCACAAGAGGAGAGGCGGGAGCATGCAGCTGAGAGCAGGAAAGGGGGTATGCTAAAGGGAAAGGTGGATGGGAGAGAGTGTCCTGCAGCACTGAGCCACAAATCAACTCAGAAATCACTTGTGATTGTGCCTCAGCTGTAGTCACATGGAACATGCACACTGCTTGGTGATAGATAATGTTTTCAGTGCTTACGAAACTCAAGCTACCCATAGACATATTTTTGCTACTGCTGCAGCTTTATATAACTGTGGCCATTACTGTTTCTTTTGTCTTTGTTCTCTGGAATGTTTAAGAGAGTTCTGCACATGCTGTTTAACGAGATTTATTTGGCCTGCAAGCTGCAGATGGGCAGAAATCAAAGGAGGTGGAAGTGGACATTGACATGGCCTCCAGCATGTTGTTTATGGAGAACAACCTTCTAGTGATGTATGACAAGTCTGAGGTCAATTATTAGTATCTATTAGCCCTTTGGAAAATGGAGAAAGCAATAGTTCCTGATGGTGCATTTTTTAGACCTGGTTAAAATGAAGAAGCCTGATGTGAGAAGAAAAAAGTGCTTCAGTGTCTATGTGTACAATTACCACACAACACCAGGGCACCTTAACACTCAAAATACTTAACACACCAAGTTATCTTGGTAGGAAGAACTGTCATCTAGATTCTTTCTCCCCTGTATCCCCTCTGAAACAGCTGGATTTGATTATTTATTATTATTCACTTCTTCCTCCTTTTTTCTCTAAATTCTCCTCATTTCTCTTTTTTTTTTTTTTTTTTTGGAAAGCTAAATCAAAGAGGAGATTTACATTGAGTTCTGAGCACAGTGAGCGATGCAGTAACTTGCTCTTCTGCAAAAAAGAATTGTAAAGTCTTACATGAGCCACCTCAGGCCAGCTCTCCTCCAGTTCAGCCACATTGTGCAGAAATGGACAGGCTTTCCAAGAATTTGGGGAAATGCCAATATAACATTAACATGAAAAATATCTGCAGTTGTCTAGAGTAGCTGCTAAAGTGATTTCTGACTACTGATGTTAAGTGGTACTGTAACATTATTTGTAAGATTCAGCAGTTTTTCATAGACCTTTTTTCATATAATTGCATATAGAATAGAAGTAAAACAGATTGGTCATATACATCTAAGGAATTATGAGGAAATTCATGCATACTTGAAATGGGGGCAGTCAGAACTGTAAAAAAGATTCTTTTTTACAATTTTATTGGCAGGAGACAAAAAGCGTCTTTTTCACTTAAAAAGGGTTGCCTATTCTTCAGAAAACAAAAAAGATTGAAAAACTAATTTCTAAAATTTAGGAGAAATAATACCACAAAATATTCCTTGGCTTCTATTATTTGTACCAACGATGAGTACTTGTACAGAAGAAAAAGGGTACAGAGTCCAAAAAGACTGTTGTCTTTAAAATGAGACCAGAGACTTTTTATACCAGCAGTATATCTTCGAAGTTAAGTTTTCTTCCGAAGAAGGCCCTCTACCCCACTGTACTGCACTTGTTTGAGGACGTCAGTACCCAGTGACAACTGCCCTTCATCTTTGCAGTGTCAGGGCAAAAAACCTTTTAGGAAAAGTGATGATTTGGACATTGAGTAAAAGATATGAGAGGCTGCATGAGTTGATCAGACGCAAGCCTACGATGCCTCTGTGTCTCTCCGACAGGCTGTGCTAGAGGACATGGTCTAGCAGAGCAGCTCTCATAAATTCTTTTGAAAATATTTGAATGCACTTTCAGTAACAGAGGAGGGAGAGCTCTATTGTCTGTGAAACTGAGGCTTGCACAGAGCAAACCATGTTTGTTTATGCCTGGATTGAGACATAAAACATTCTGGGGGCTCCAAAGCACCTAGTTGCCAATATCTCCTCATGTCGCTTTGGAGATACATCTTGATAAACAGAATACTCGAAGTTTTATGTAATTTTACATTAATATTTTTCTTGTTACAGAAAGGATTTCAGTTTGTTCCCCAGTGGCTCCACTGCAACAGAGCAGTGGCATTTACTCTGGGGAATACTGTGTGTGGGTGCCTCTGTGGGAATGTGTATGTGTGCGGAGAGATGATAGTATCTATGTTTGTAGGCTGTCATTCAGGTGTTGGCATCTGCATTGCTAGCTCACAGCAGTGAGATTCTCTAGGATTAACCCCTAAATCTTAATGAAGACCTGTCTTCAGAAATCCTCTTCTACAATGGTTTTCAGTGCTTTAGGCAGACATACAACTTTCCTTTCCCATTCATAACTTGGAGTCTTATCCTTTTTTCTTTTTAAATTTTTTTTCCACTCTCACAGAAATTAAATGGCAGTGGCTGGCTCCAATCACCACATTTTCTCTCAGCTTAATTTCTGCTACAAAGTTCTCCAGTTCTTTTATCTGCACAGCTGTTTTTAATGGGCTGTTCAGAGAAGGAAATGATAATGGGCACTTTGTGTTGTTTGGATTATCACTAGTTCTAAGGTTGGCAGCCAGCATTGGCAATATGCTCTTCTTCAGGCTGCATTTTCTTTTTTAGCTGGACAGCAACCCAATGACACTAGACAAAGCTGCAGCAGCAGGCTGGCTAGCAGCAGTGTGCTATCTACTACTCATTCTGCTTCAGCTAATACCCTAGTAGCTGTGACTGTCAACTTAGGAACAGTTTTCCTTCCTATCTTTATTTCTTTCTTAATTTTTCTCCTTATCCTTTATCTTTGGAGTTGTTTTCAAGGGAAGCTAAGGGTGAAGTTGAGATTCATCAAGCTATATAACACATGCACAGAAGGGAAGTATGAAGTATATTTTTACGATAAGGCTGGTTAATAGATGTGTAAATTAGGGAAGTGTCTAAAGATGCTTTTGAAAATGTCCCAGCCTTTCCCAAAGTAACCTCTAAGCCTTGTCATTTGAAACAAAATATTTGGGAAAATGGATGGATAGTGTGTGATTAGAGTCTATGTGAATTAGAAGGAAGGTTTGTATCCTGCTGTCATTTCAGGTAGCTTTCTCCAGTTTCAGTTAAGGTGACACGGTTGAAAAGAGCCTGTCATTTTTATATCCTCTCTTGACCTCTAGATAGCTTGGATATCTCTACAGTCCTCTAGAGGAGAAAAGTAAGAATATATGAAGGAAAGAATACGAAGCAGAACTTTCCTAAGTAACAATATTCTTCTCCTGGTTGTTAATACTGGCCACCAGCTTGGAACAGGGACATGTGATGAAGAGTTTAGGCTTCTTATTTCAGCCCTCTGTGGATACTATCATCATTGTAAAAATCACTATGCTCTTAAGGTCAAGCCAGATGTAGAGTCACTATTCAGTCTGCTTTGTGGCAACATAAAGCAGTTTATTCATCTCACTGAGTAGCCTAAAATAATAAACCCATTACTTCAGTTACATTTAAAAAAACCCAGTTAGATACTAGTTTTGGAGCAGTTTCATTGGGTCAGCCACTATACAGTGTGTGTTCAGTTGCCAGGGATTTCTAAGAGTTGTTTCTTCTCTGCAGTGTATACTCTAGTTCAAGTACCAAGGAATTTTACTCACACAAACAGAGCTAGTATCTTTTTGGTTACTGAAAGTCCACTACATTTTATCTCAGATGGCAACATTTTCTGATTTCTGCATGTGTTTGTATGTAGTTTTCTCTAGTGCTTAGTAAATTTATTCTGATTTTTATTATTTTGGAAATAGGATATATACATACATGCAAAAAGTCAACATAGTTTGTCAAAGGTGCAGCCGTAAGAAATGTTATGTGATATTACTTCTTAGTACTAAATAGAGTTGCAAAAACCTCTGTTTAGTTTCTAAGGGAAAATTACATCCTCTTCAAAAACAGAAAAAGAAGGTTCAATTTGTTAAAAAAATTACTAAATTTATTCCCAGAAGGGAGAAACACCCTCACACAACTGATGTTTCTGCTGGAGAAGGCATTTTTCACCTTCTGAATTACCAAAAATTTGCAAAATTTTCAAGATTTTTCCCAAACACTTCTTGAGAAACTATCAGTTCCATAATGGAGAAATAGGGAAGTACAAAGTACAAGTAGCTAAAGGAGATCGAATAAACCTAATATAACATAAAAGCAGTTGGAGGAAAAGAGAAAATTATAATAGAACTGTTGTCATATAACCATCTAGTACAGAGCCAACATTTGAGAGAACATTGTTATCAGTATACCTAGCACATTCCTTGAACTTAAATCCATAAGAAAGTATGTTTATTTTTCTAGAAGAAAAAGGTCTGTGAACTCAATGTAGTCTGACAGTTCTCAAAAGCAGTGTGAAATTATCATTAACCTCAATTACTGACAAATTGTCTGCATGTTTTTTTGGATATGCATTAAAAAAATAAGGTTTTTTAATATAACAATAATATTTAGTGTTTTCGTAACACATTCCACCTCTTGAACTGTTTTGTATGTATTAATTGTCATGACACATCTGTGAGATAGGTAACAATGTTAGAGTGAATTGAATAATTCACAATGAATAATTTATTTGAAGAAGTTAGTTCCTTGGTAAGCTCTCAGAATATCCATCAGAATCTTACTTTAAGATTTTAAAGGTTGGGGTTTTTTTTCTTTTTTGCATTCTAGAAACATTTATTAATTACAGATACTTCTGTTCAACTTTAAGCTATTTCAGTTACTTTTTGTGTGCTTGATGTGATAAAATGTTAAAATAATGGTAAGATGGTAGGAGGATGATCAGGAGATGAGTATACCCTAGTCACAAAACACATTTTCCTTTTGTTCGATCTCCACGATTCATTTCTCTGTGATGTGTTGGATCCTCAGGCCAAGGCACTCTAGGTCTTAGGATGTACTTTTTTGCACCAGATAGGGCAATTTTCCCTCACTAGTTAAGCTTGCTTTGCTCTAAAATGAAAGAGCATTAGTTTGAAGTCAAGTCAAATTGTAAAGCCAGCATGACAGAGTAGATGTTCAGTGTCCAAATATAATAAGGTAGGCAGGAAGAAGTTAATATATCTAAAAACTTGCTATTTGTAGCTGCTACATGACTGGAACAGGAGATTTTCAAACTTGGAGTGCAGACATCAAATTCAACTGGTAAAAAATCCTAAAATCTTATTTTTGAAGAGGAAAGAATTGAGAAGAGGAAAGGAGGAATTTTATCACTACAAGCATAGCATCAATATATGTATAAGATTCTCATAATCTGATTGGTAAAGAAAATAGCAGGTTCCCAGATATTCCTTGAAGTCAAGGGCCTGATAAGCCAACCGAAATCAGTGGAGAAAATGTCTCCAAATACTTCAGTAGGACTCAGATCAGGTCTTCAAAGTATGAATAAATGGTAATCGAGAGTAACTTTATGCTGAAGAACTACAATGAAAGTATGAGCTATATTCACTCTAGTACAATATAGTAAGAGAAAGTGATTATGATTATTGGATTTCATAATAAGTTTAGAAATCTTTTCCTCCTTTGGTTTAAAAAAATGAACAAAAAAAGACGAAACTTCAGGTGTTTATAACCCAAATTTTATAGTCTGAAGGAACGTTTTCCACATCAACTCAAATACAATTCATGTGTTTATATTAACGACACTATATTGTACTGTCAGTTTCAGTAAACTGATGTTATTATAGACCTAATGTATGGAAAGTGTCATGAATGAGGCTGCACAAGGGCACACACTATCCAAGACTTTTTTTTTAAAAAAGAGGCTATTTAACTTTTAGGAACACTAAAAACACAAACTGTGTCACATAAAATTAGAAATCAGTTCATAAAATAGTAATAACTGACCTGCACAATGTAAATTTCCTGAAATGTGCACTCATGTTGGCAGCAAGTAACAGCTAATGAAGGGAGTTTACAGAGCTGATTAACAAGGCCCTATGCTTTTTATTAGACTCATTTTGTTAATCCCTAAAATTAAGGAATTCCAGGTGTATGGAGCCAAGTATGCAAATGATTTCCTTCCGTCTAGCTGCTGATTTCATAAAAGGTCCTCCAAACAGTGAAATAAAAATAAAATACAACATGCATAATGTGGAAAGCTTTACTATGTATGAGAGAAGAGTCTGGCTTTACAGACTTAAGCACAGTGTGCTGTAAACTTGCCACAGATACACATTTGAACAAAGCTGTAAAATAGGTAAAAATAAGTAAATTAAAGGAATGAATAAAATGGGAGGAAAAAAACCCAAAAGAAAAACCATGCCTTCAGTTTACTGGTTGTCAGTTCAGCTGTTGTTACAGCTGAAAACAATATACCTAAAATTAAGCTTATCAGACTGGTGTAAGGCATACAGATCTCTGCTGAAGCAGAAGCATATGTAAAATGATAAAGGAAGCCATCATAATCTCCTAGAGATGTACCAATTAGTCTGGTGGTGCTATGGTAGTGCCTACGCTTCTTATGTACAATTATACTTTTAAACTGGTTATTAGCCTATAATGTATGCAAACACCTAACTCACTGTTTAATTTTGGGTATCCAAACCTGGCACCATTAAAGTCAATGATAAAACTCCTCTGACTAAAACAAATATACACCCTCAAGCTGCTCATTACTTTCACCTCCTTTCATCTTGTCACAGATTGGCAAAGTATTTTAGCATGTGAGGAGTCCCAGTAACTCTTAAAATTAACCCTAGCTTTTGAAATTCAACAGGCTATAAAATACTCACCAGCTTTTGGGGCAGACTGCTCTGCTTCTGTATGACATTACATAGATAATTAATTTCCACTTTAAGTTTGAATATCTTATAATTTCTGTAAGTCCAACATTATATGTTTCAGGATGCTTTTTTTTCCATATAGCCATGGATAGGCACTGTCTGTTCATCTGAGAATAGTCCTTATTTACCTTGTGGGACAAGTGGTGCTGTAAAACATGCAAGAAAGGGAAGAATTTCCAGATTGGCAAGCTATGGTTTACCTGGAGTCAGTAAAAAGCCATGAGGCCAAATCCAGGAAATGCAAGACTAAACAAGGAGTGAGTTCAGGGGGAGGTAACATGCTGCTATAGAAGCGCACTCTTTATAAGAGACAAAGGCTCAGGAGTCTGAGATGAGACTGGCAGTGGCTTTAACAATGTGATGAGAAAGGCACCTATTCGCACGAATAACAGCTGTCAGTCTCTGATTGCTGGAGACCATGTAAATAGAAAGAAAAACCTCTATACTGCTTTATTACATATCATAGATTCTTTACAATGAACTTACCTTTAGGATTTGGTCCCGAGAAGGTATTCTTACTCAAGTAAATGGATGAAGTCAGTAGAATATCCTTGTATCCTGAGCCTACTTACAGGTATGTAGGACCGAGTGTTTAGGTAGGCATTATCTAGTAAACTCATCTTGCGAGAGTGTGGCAAGGTGAACCAATGGCATCCGATGCCGTCAAAACAACCTTCCTGGGAACATACAGTGCACTATGTCCTGCGGTTGCTAAAGGCATCTAGGCAATTGTCTAGCTTCAGTATCATATCTGCAGGTTAGTCTGGCTATCGATTTTCCACAGAGCAGCCCTGGGAAGGCTACCTGTGGGCATGAACTATCTGGCCTTCCAACTTCATTTTCCTGATTAAATGATCTTGAGCTTTCCTCTGTGTCCTGTCAGTTTAAATATTGCACGTGATGCTCTTGGATTGTTCATTTCACGTAAAAAGTAATCTTTCAAATGGTTTATTTAAAAATCTTTCTTTGTCTCAGGACACCACTGTTTTATGTAGTGGGTTGGAGGAAAAGAAACATTGCCTTTGTCTCTTGTGTAATGTGTGTGATTGTGGTTGCTGTATTCCAGCTTTGGTCCTAATATATTTCAAATTATATTTCTCTAGTGATGTACTGAAAAAGAAAAGTATTGACATTCCATCCAGGCTCACTCAGCTTTTTTAAAGGTGATTAAAAAGAGGAAATAATTACTTTTATGACCACTTCACCATAACTAAGCAAAATGGCAGAGATGTAAATGACAGTATGGCCGTGTGTGCTCTTAACATGTGTGTACTATTCAGGTGCTATTATATGAGACACTGATGTTTGAGTCCTCATGAACTGGCAATGCTTGTAGTGTATTTACTCATGACAAGAAAAAATAATTGATAAATGTAAATATGTAAAGGCTGTTCCAGTTACTTGACTTTCCAGTTTGTTGTGTATTTGTCGATAGAGCAGACAACCACAAACTGTGTGCTGAGCTTTAAAGATACTCAGTGGGTGTTGGAAATAAAACCAAAACCAAACCAAGCAAGCAAAAAAAAAAAAAACCACGAACCACAAACCAAAAAATCTCAAAGTCTTAGAATTAACCACAAGTCCAGTTTGCTCAATGATCAGAACTGAGTCCGACTTTGAGTCAAATAGAAAATATCGTTATAAGTCTTATGCAATTAAGTGCCATTTTTCCAACCTGTTCTTTAATAGCACTTGTGTGCTGCTAGTACAAATCATGTTAAAAAGGATATGGAGCAAAGTTTGGGTAAAAGTTGGAAGTGTGGCATGTGGTTATTACTATAAATTTTGTCAGGGAAGAGTAGCTGTCAGGACTTGGATTGACAGTGAGTGAGCAGACCGTGTTAGTACGCACGGCATCAGTTCATAGTCAGTGCTGCATAGAACATGCCAATGGTATTTTTTTGGTCTCCCAGGAAAGATGTAGGAGGATGTGATGAGAGGCAGCTGTGAATGAGCATTCTTTGACAAAGGTCAAATGCAATTGTTTGCCATCTGCCCGTTCCCAAGTGAGTTGTATTTAATCTCAGCCATCATCTTTAGCAAGCTGTACCAGAGAACTGTATGACATGCTGTGATAACAGTATCTTCAGATACACCTCTCTGACATGCTAGCATATCTTTTCAGGTTGCAAATAAAACATTGAATAAAAATCACAGGTAGGAAAAAGCTTCCATTAAATGAAATCAATAAGTTTATTATTCAGCCTGTCATAAATACAAAAATAACAGATTTCAGCATTCGCCATAAATTCGTTGTGAAACTGGTATAAAGCAAACCTTTTATAGGTGCAAGAAGTACGTCACTCATCCAACCCAGTGGTAACAAGAGTAAATACAGCTCAGAATTGTATTATCCAACGTGCAAAACAAGGAATTCTTTCATAAACTCACCTAATTAGTCCTACTAATGTACATGTTCACAGTCTAGGCATCAGCCAGATATACATGCACTATTATACTCTAAGAATTTTGCAGAAGAATGAGAGCATTTTTTTTAAAGGAAACTAAACACGAGACTTCAATACTTACTATTGATATTTTTATTTTATTTTGAAAAGACTGAAAACAAAAGCTTGATCCTTTTGTCATTTATATGCTTTATTAGTGTTGATTTTACATGAAACCAATGGACCGATTTATCGGAGTATGCAGGACACCAGAAGCTGGTAACTCTAGTTCCAGTTAAAATGTTTATCATTGTGTGAACAAATGCAATGAATTTTGGAGATGAAACAGATAATTACATTCCAATTTATGACACTGAAACCTTCAGTCAGACCAATGTCTAATAAGAAATCCGTGAATAGTACTTCCATTAATATAAACATAGCAACTATGTGGAGAGGTGCTTTTCTATTCTGCTGTGAAGATAAATAAGCATCTTCTGTTGCAGGTACTCCTGGAGCTCAGCTTGGGCCTTGATAACGAAGTGTAGGCCCAAACTTTGCCAAGAGCCATGATCATTTGTAATCTCAGAAATGCTCACATTGTGATCTAGATCCATTCCTGCTCCGAATATGCTGTTTCATTCCACCTGGTGGGCAGTAAGGCACCAACTCGCTCAGCAAATAAAGAGACCCATTTTAACCTTTGCCAAATGTCACACTGACATTGCAGTGTCCATCTCTCACAGGCATGATTTTGGGATGGTTTCCAAAGATGCACTTTACTGACAACATCCTTTTTATCTATGGTAATATGCTGGTTTCATGACTGTCATCAGGTTTTCATTGGCAGAGTCAATGTGTACTAGCTGTCCTCATAAAACACTGGGGTAAGATGGGGGTTATTTGTGATCAAAGCTGACTTTACAGATTTTCTTTCAAGAATTCAATTTAATCTAAAACCAGATGAAAGAAGTTTGGGGTTTTTTTGTAACAATATTCAGAGGGTAGCAACTTGGAATTCTTCTTGGCTCTTACCTTTCTGCATAAATTTCTGAGTAGATTAAGCCACTGCAGCTTTCTTGAGAAGAATACATACCCGGGAACCTCAGACTGTGTGGTCTCAGCATAATTTTTCATATCTCTCTAAGGCAGAATTTCAAGCAAAGTTGCAGTGACCTGCCTGGTTACTAGTTTCATATACTTCTTTATATCCTACAAAGATGGACACTATATTGGTATTGGCCACCTCTCCCTGCACCTTATGAGACATGCTACCTAAATGCTGTTCTTAAACTCTGTGTCTTGACTCTTCCCCCATCATAGAGTCTGCCAGCTTGAATCAGTGAAGATGAGGAAGATTTTTGTAAGCTCAAGCTGTATTTAATAGGTTAATGTAGATCTAACATCTTATTCTTGAAGACTTGGAAGCAAATTATTAGCCCTTATGGAACTGCTTTTCCAAACATAGTCTGTGCGGCTTGATGCTTTGTTGTGATCAATTTAATGTAAGAAAATATTGTGGGACCTAGACTCAAGAGAATTATTGTATGTTTATAAGTTATTAAAACCTCACTGTATTTCTAACTCCAAATAAGACTGTAGTCCTAGACTCGGAGAGTAACAGTTCCTGGCAGAACGCATCACAGATAAATAACTTAACAAAGTATCATTTTACATGCACAGAGAAAGATAGTCAAGATTCAGAACAAACTACTGGGAGCAGCAATAGAAATAACAATTGTTTCAGGAAAGTTACGCATGTATGTGGAAGAATAAAGTAAATCTGCTACCTCTAAAAATGTTCCAGGCATGGACTAGGCACAGACTTTGGTCTCCTTTCCTGTTATAATTTTCTGGTTTTGCTTTGTCTGAGAGACTAAAGCATGTATTCAATCAAACTCACTGCACTAAATCTGCTATATGGTTTATCTTGAGCTTTAACTTCAAAGTGTTTTTACCTATTAAGAAACTGATTGTTCCTCTGTAATTGAAAGAGGAAGAAACTATTTTCAGGGTATGAAGATAACAAAACTGTTTTACTATAACACGACATACATGTTATAATATATATGCATTGGATCAGGTTCTCCTTCTGCTTACCTGGACTCAGACACTTCTCTCATACACATGTGACCTTCAGATGGTGGAAAAATCCCTTTTAGTAGGAGGACACACTTGCATTATTTCTGAAAGAAAAGAATCCATAGATATGGTGGTGTTATTCAGAGGTTAAATTCAGTTTCTGCCTTTCATGTGATATAAGACACTCATCCATAACTCTTGCAGTTCATGAGGATGCTGGAAATTATCTCAAAATGGGTGCTGAGAAGAGAAAAAAGGCATGCTGAAATGAAGCAAATAGTTTATTTCATCAATTAAAATTTTAACTTATACTCTATTTGACTTTTCTTGGGTTTTATTATATTGCCTGAATGGGTAGCAAATCATATTTCAAGCCACTTTAGAACACCTGATTACCTGTGTTCCTGCAAATTGAGACTTCAGAGATTCAAGCTGTTGCATTGCAGCTTATTTTAGCATTGCATTGTCATTGGCAAAATACAACTGCTGACACAGTGTGTAGGTGGTAGAGAACCTTTGGTGTGTAAAATGGAGTTCCTATTTTAAGAATAAGGAGCAGGTTGTTTTTCTGTTAGAAAACAGCTTTATGCCTTCAAAACAGCTCTCTCATTAGAATAGGTTTGATTGACTGTAAGCCTCCTTCGTTATTTTTTCTCTAGTTGTCCTATAGGCAAAGATCAATTGATGTCAAACCTACCTGTTTAAAAGTCATGAGAAAAATCTCTACTGATTGCAGGCAGAATTACAGCCTGCCACAAACTGCGTTGTATTCAAGAATGTAATGGTTAGTCAGAACCACAGCATTAATTCTAGCACAAGCTGAACTCAAGCTTCCCTAAACATTTTGTACAGTAACTAAGAAAGAAACTTGAAGAGTGTTGGATTTGCAAAAATAGTCTGATCAGCCTAGAAATACTAATGTCTGCTCTGCCGGATGAAAAAAAAAGTTTTTATGAATAATCACAGTGCAGTAATATTCAAAATATTACTCTATTTCCCTCTTTTTAATAAGGAGAAAATATTTGTCAGATGTTGTTTTGGTAGGTGTTAGATGCTTAGTAATGCTAAACTGTAGCACTTTGTGTCGGACGACAAAATGTCTCAGAGCGCATATGAATTGTCAGTGATGTTTAGGTGACCTACAGTTTAACAGCTTTAGCACTAGCTCTGTAAATGAAGGAAAAACAAAACAAAAAATACCTCAGATCATGCATTAGCTGCCACATCAGCAGAATTGTGGTTATTTCAGCAGTTTTTTTAAAGTTGTTGAAGTTATTTGTGTACTGAGCACTAATTCTCAGGCAAAAAATCACAAGTTATGCAACATACAAAGAAAATGAAGTTGGTGTAAAAACTGTTCCCGTGGGGCAACTCCTGCCACTAAGCACCAGTGGAAGTGTGGGTAGGTTAAGTAAAATCAAACTGACTTTTTGTTAATGCTAACAGACATTGCAATGTAAATATGGAGCTGTTGTCCACCTTCCTCATACACAACTGATTTTAAAAACATGTTGAACAGCTTGGAGTTTACCTCCTCATATTGAAACTCATGAAGTCAAGCGGTAGGAGGTCATCCAAAATATTTTCTAGCAAAGTACATAGATAGCACAGTATTAACTATTGAGAAATAGGAAATTAGTTTAGAAATAGATTCTGTAGAACAGGAAGAA
This sequence comes from Phalacrocorax carbo, assembly GCF_963921805.1. NCBI lineage: Eukaryota > Metazoa > Chordata > Aves > Suliformes > Phalacrocoracidae > Phalacrocorax > Phalacrocorax carbo. The sequence continues at coordinate 28,903,735 of NC_087520.1, forward strand.
AGTAATCCCATTATGCAACTACACAGCAATAGAGGGCTTCATCCTGAGGAGCTGCATGTCCACTTGGTCAGAGTCACGTGCAGAGGTGCTCAGCTCACAGCTTCTCTGCCTGTTAATAGTCTGGTGTTGCACCCCAGAGAACTATTGAATCAAATCTACTGAATTTGTGGAGCAGAAATGACTTTTAAAGTGTTTTGGGACATTTGATATCCATACTAAGCTATGCTATGCTAGGCAGATTTTATAGACTATGAAATAAAAATCAGAGCCATGTCTCCCCATCAAGGAATTTGCTCTACTGCCTCTAGAATACCACACAGAAACTTTTCTCCGTGTCTGTGAGACATAAGGAGTGCAACAGGTGTGTAGATAGGCAACTCTGGATATTAGCAGATATCTGAGGGAAAAAAGGAGATTCCTTTTTAAAATTAGGTACAGCTTCAGAGGTTTTGTCTTGTTCTTTTTCTCACCAGGAATCTGGCTGCAATATTGTATGTAACTACTCAAGTTATTGACATGTGTTCCAGGTTACAGGATATCTCAATTGAGGTTATGAAAAATTATTTTAGCAACTACTGTATAAGTGTATGTGACTATTCTAATTAGATGTTAAATTATATTTTAAATTTAGCTGCTTAATACAAAAACTATTATTAAGGAACATTCCTTCGTGTTCTAAATGAAAGATTGAGTGTGCCATTAGTTTATTTTATGGCAGGAACATGACTAGGGAAAGAAATTCTAGGTGACTGTTTGGATAATGAGTACAGAGATTTAAGATTTGATTGACAATCAAAATTTCTGTTAACCAGAAAGAACTGAAGAAAGACTCTAATCACTGACAGAGAAAATCCATTAGCTTCAACATATTAAACAAATGTTTCCTTGTTATAAAAAGGAACATTTTGTTGATTTCTAGAGTGTTCAAAATAACAGTTTTAGAGAATCTAATGGTTTTTTATATTTAGGCACTATGAAGTTCATTGTTCCAAATGTCTTGAAAATTTAGTCATACGAGTAACTGTACACACACTGTTAGTTCTATTAATTTTTAAGAATTACTTACATGTGCAGTTATATTTTTCTTCTGTTATGAAAAGTTATCTCATACCATGCAGCTGGAGCCTGTCAGACTCTCCACATTCATGCAAAGACCATATAAGACAGTTAGGAGGTTTGGCTTGCAGCACGGGAAGGCTTTTCCCAAAGTCCGAAACTTGGGCAAGTGCTGCAGTATTGCTTTTGATCACAGATTAGGGCCACCAAACAACCTTCATCTCTCTCACCTCTGATACCTAAAGGCTAAAGCTTTTCCTCTGAGCAGGCTGGGGTCTGCCCACTTGTATAACCACTGTCCCTCTGCAGCAGAGCTGGGATATCCCCCAGGCTTCTGTTTGCTCTGGAGGACCCAAGAAAGAATTTTGGTCCTTGCTAGTTTGGCGTCCCATGATAATTCCTTCCTGGCTATTTGGTATCCCTGTCTAAAGTGAGATATGTTGCTGGTCACCCTACAGCTTCGCTAACTTCACTAACCATAATTTAAGGTTTTCTTTTCATAAGTAACAAAAAGCTAGTTTCTGTTGTGATGGAGCCATACTGTATTCTCAGCTACAGTGGTACCACACCATCATAGTACACTCGCCCTCACAGTGATAATATACTTTTATCATCCATATAGATCAGATGATATTGAAACACAAAAACCTTGTCATAATTGTAACTTCAGGTCAAAGAAGAATCTTACCTTTGGTTTAAGGTTGAAATATTAGCCACATTTTGCTCTGAAAGCATAACAGATTCCAAGCACTATCTGGCAATACTAAGACCAAATAAAAAAGCTAAAAACTGATTTCCTAATCTGTTTATTTTTGATGTTTGAGTATTTCTGGGGTTGCAGACAAGAACTAAATACATTCAAACTCTGTCACATAATTGTGACTCCACAGTTTACTGTGCTTCGAAAACTTTTATCTTGTTCTTCGTGTGTCCAGCATTGATTTTAATTTCATTTTCCCAGTGGAGTACTGTTTCACCTCAGGAATTGCAATGTCCTGAAAGTTAATGAGGCTTACAAGGGAGAAAGGAAGAAATAAAAAAGTACTCCTCTGTTAGGATTTAATCTCCTCGAGACTAACTCTACTCTGCAACTCTGACTTCTTTAGGAATGACTCCTCTGCAGACTATAAAGTATTTCTGCTTCAAACTGGTATCAGGGACAGCAGAACTGCCTGTCTCATTTGGGGAAAGTATGGATAAAAGCTTTTTAGAACTATTTTAATAATTTACAGTATAATAAAATTGACGATAAAGAGATTTTAAAGGTCATCTTGTAGCTTAGGAAGAACCTTATGAAGTTCAACAAGGAGAAGTGTAAGGTCATGCACCTGGGAAAACATAATCCAGGAGTGCAGCACAGACTGGGATCTACCTGGCTGGAGAGCAGCTCTGTGGAAAGGGACCTGGGGGTCCTGGTGGACAGAAAGCTCAACATGAGCGAACAGCGTGCTGCTGCGGCCAAGAAGGCCAACAGGATGCTGGGTTGCATCAAAAAGGGCATCTCCAGCAGAGAGAAAGAAGTCATCATCCCGCTCTACTCAGCGCTGGTCAGGCCACACCTGGAGTACTGTGTTCAGTTCTGGTCCCTGCTGTACAAGAAGGATGTGGACAGGCTGGAAGGGGTCCAGAGAAGGGCTACCAAGAATGTCAAAGGACTGGGAAGCCTGCCATATGGGGATAGGCTGGGAGAACTGGGTTTGTTCAGCCTTGAGAAAAGGAGGCTCAGAGGGGATCTCATCACCGTGTACCAGTACTTAAGGGCTAGTTACAAAGAAGATGGAGACTCCCTTTTTACATGGAGTCACATGGAGATGTTAAAAAAAATTTGGAGTGCAGAAGACTGATAAATTCTGAACTATTTCAAATTACAATTTTAACTTGCAAGTAAATTTCTCAGATCAGCTGTAGGAAGATATGAATTAAAAATACAATTGGAACACATCTCTCATTGCACATCTAGTACCCTAGACTTCAATCTGTACCACATCAGCAAGAACATCTTACTCCTTTTCTCTCACAGTTGAGGGAAAGGGGCAAATTTCATTCCAATTCACAGTTGTGGGGAATGCTGAATAATATTAGAAAGCTCAGACATTTTACTCAGTAAAAATTCCCACTGTCTTCAGGGGGACAGACCCAAATTGATTTGAGACCATTTACATAAAATATATATAGTATATGCAAAAGATTCTGAACCAGTTTCTGGTGGTTTCAGAAGGTCCCTGAACCAACCCACAATATTTGCCAGACACCACTGATTTGAAGTTGCTTTTTAGCATGCAAGAATTAATTCAGTTTGGCTAATGAGTATCTTGGACTTGTTTTGATCATCAAGGTGATTGCTAAATTTATCCAAAACTTTCATCAGTCAGTGGTAGTTTGCCTGACCAGAGAGTGAAATAAATTTCCCTGGTACCAGCGTGTTTGTTATACAGCAGTAATTTCCTCCTTTGATATTGAACAATGTGTTTAAGTTCTAGGCAGAGAAAATAAATTATCAAAATCCATATTTTCTTCTCAAAACTTCATATTTAAAGTCAAATCATAACATCTGGTTAAAAAACCAGTAGGGTAGTAAACAAAACAACAGTTCAATGTCAACTCCAGCCATCAGAGTATCTAATCACCTTAGCAGATGAATGGATTAATTGAACACTGTATAAAACACTGAACATTTTCTTCTGTTAATCATTCACTGATTCACCTTGAGGGTAGGATAAGTGGTGGATTAACCTAAACTTAATTTGTTCCTTCTTAGGCCCCATACTTGGGAAGAGTGTTCTGAATTGTGAGTGAGTAAACTGTGTTCGCTCAGCAATTTACTCACTGGCTGCACTGGCTGACACCTTATGCTTTCAAAGGACTGACAGCTTTTCAGAATTTATAAAGTATCTGCTTTGTCATATAGACCTCTACATGCTGAAGATATTAACATGTCTAATTATTTTGTGATAGTAAACTCATTTTATAGTTTGCCTTTTGTTGTCAGACTTCTTAAAACTAACAAAACTACATATTACCAGCTGAAGTTTGGGAGTAAGTATTTGTAAAATCTTTCTGGTGATGTATTCTCTCAGCTAAAACAGAAAGTTCAACATCAGTATCTTTGAAGGCAGTTTCCATGAACCTGCTCAGCAGAGTTAGCAGAGTGCTATAGCTGGCTATCTTATCTCATTTTACAAAACAGTGACTTAACTTTGTCATTTGCTACAGTAGCCAAAGCAAATAAATATTGGTCGTTCTGTGAAACATTAGGATTTAAAGTCACTGAAACTAACTACAATGAGTTCCAGAAGGTATACCAACCTATTTCTTTGGAATACGTGTACTGCCAAGGGTAAAGCCATGAGGTATTAATCACTAGAGATCTGTATAATGTACTGGATATGCAGGAAGTCCCGTAGCCTGTCTGAGTTCCTAGGAAAAGCAGGTTTCCAAACTAGTATCTCTGAGAGAATTCAAGAGTGTCTTTGGGTAAACAAAGGATTCAAGTGTCATCGCTATATCTTATCTGATATATTTTTAAAGTTATTGTTTTAAGGAGATTTGTTTTCATTGTCAAAGACTCTTCAATAAATAAAACCATATTATACTGTACTATTCAAATCATAATTAACTGCTCTGTATTCTCTAAGCATGTATGATCAATTAACTAATCTATGCTTTTACTAGGAGACTTGCTTTTGCTAGGAAGCTTCGTTTATGAAAAAATAATCCATGGCTGAACCTCTTTCTTTTGAAAGTTACAAATTAAAATCAGTGGACCCTGTTAAGTGCAGCTTCACAAATTAATATGAAATATAGTGCTTTTTCATAAGGTTTGAGAACCAGATTTAAAAGCATATTGGTGTTTGTGCACAGCAGGCAATAATGATCCATTATCCTGCAAGCAGAGGAGCTAGCAGCAACACATAAATAAGAAGCAATTGGACCATCTGCTTTGATTTCTGTAGCATCCCCAGAGGATGTGAGCAGGAGTTGACACTTCTCTCCATCTGCCCTTACATTATCAATTACAGTTAAATTATGCTGCATGCTACTAGGCTGGCATATATGGATTGTACATTGTGGCACCTGAAAAATATAGAAGAAAATACATAGGTTGCAAGCCAGCTGTTTATTTACAAGTTCTTGATATTTTTATCTTCCTTTCTTTGATGCCTTTTTCTAAAGCTTCTTAGAGACATCTCTGAGTAGTGTGAAATAGAGAAGAAATTAGATGTAACAGTAGAGCACCAGGCACAAAATATTCCAGTTTCCTGTTTTATGGTTGAATCCTGAATGGAGCACAAAGAATCAGGTAAAGCAGATTTTAAATTTTGGAAAAATAAGTTCTGAGTACATCTGGGTCAGCTGCTCTAGACAGTGTTTATAAAGCATATTAGAGCAGGCGGGGCAATGCATACTGAATGTATTTTGTAGCTTAGAAATAATGTGTAAAACTGTAATTTTTATGAAATGTTAAGTGTTTATGAAAGCCCTGGGAGTGGTAGAAGCAGAAATTGAGGGCCACAGTTGCTGTGTGCTGCAAGCAAGCGCTCTGTCAAAGTGTCTTACTGCAACCCACAGGAATGCTGCTCTCTTTTGACCAGGGATAATTTTGTTGTAAGTTCATTCAATTTTCGACCTTTTTGATGGATGGTTGCCAGTCGTGCTGAATTGCATTCTGGTTTTGTGGTATGGCATTCTGGCCATCGAAGCTGACATATGAACACTACTTAACAACCTTCTTTTTGCCCTGACTGCAACTGGAAGTATGGCGCATCCATCAATTGCGCTAGCCAGTTAACCAAGGGGTGCTCCAAGGCAAACACACTCCAAACTTTGAACATTGTGCCTTTCTCATAGTTTCTAACACTACTACTTGCATTTTCAATACCATTAGCTCTCTCATTAAACAAAGCCTTTAGCAAGTGCTACAAAATAATAGAATTGATTACATATATTTTAATAGCCTCTTGCTAATGCTGTTTGATAAGTACAGGCTATTAGAATACTGCACAAGACAGAAATTAACACGAAAGAAAAAAGATTCTACAAAGACCAGAAAAAAAACCTTGAACACAATTTAGCAAATAGCATGCAGCAAAGAGAAACTGAAAATAGGATTTTATCTGCATTATTACTACCTGTTATAATAAGCAATTGAAAGGTGCTTGCTGTTCCTGAAATTCCAGCAGAGAAGTGTTACAGTGAGCTTTGGGAGTTACAGAAAGGAAAGATGGGCTGTCTTGCTATATATGGGCTATATTCTCACAATTGCATATATTTTACTTATTTTGCCTTTGCTTATTGGGAGTGTTTGGCATTAGCAGTAGTGCTATCTGAAGCGAGTGTATTGCAGGATCTGCCTCCCGTGTCTTACTCTACAGGACTTTCTGGAGGCCACTCTACCCTCTCTTAAGGGGTTTTATTACCTTTAGTCTAGAAAACAAAATATTTTTCTCTCTGGATTTCTTCCCTGCGTCCTCTGAGGTCTGTCCTCTCCTTTTTTCATTGTTTCTTGCAGTTGTGTGTTTTTGTACCTGCCTCATTATGAGATGTCTTCTCCCTAAATTTGCCTTTTGAGGGTTATGTTGACAAACCCATTCTTCCAGGGGGGAAACACGGTTCTTACTGACTTCACACGTGTTCCTCTCCACATGTGTTAAAATTATAGTATTACTCTATATTGCAAAGTAATTTATCATGCGAAGGATATGAGAATTGTCCTTGGCTAACAAAAGACAGAGCCCTGCTCAGGATCCCAAGGTACAGGCAAAGTTGCCTTTTTTCTTCATTGAAGTGGAATTTATCAATATGTTTGTAACTGGATATGTTGGTATCTGTCTTGAGTCTGCCTGCTCTAGCAGTGTTGTTATCCTTGGCATGGACATGTAGGAAATTCTCTCTTTATCAGGCCACTGTTACTGAATATGCCCTTGGAGAGACCAGACCTTCCCTCCACTGTTGTTCATGAAATCCAGACTAAAGCAGCAAACTCTGGGTCCAACAGTATAGCTGTTCTAAGAGCTTTAAAATTCTTGTGAAGTGAGACTCTCCCAATCTTCTGGACTTTATTCTGTGTGTTTATGCTAACTTCATGCTAACCTGAGAGTTTGTGTGTGCTTGTCTGCATCTGGCCACTTGTTTGTGCAGGCCTATGTAGAAAATGAAATGGAGTTTTTCACAAGTGACTGAGATGTGAGGTTGTTAAGATAATCTGTGTTTTGAAAACATCGACCTACAAGACTTGTCCAAAGCATGTAATAAGGTGGTGATGGAAAAGTTTTGATTTTAAATTAAAATGCCTTAAAATGAATTGAAATTGTCTCAAGTTCCAGACTTACAATGTTGTTATTGAACAATTCTTTTTTGCTGCTTTGTTGCTATGAAAGCTCAGTATTTATTTTCTTCCCTTTTGGTGGGGGAGGGGGGAATTCAGAAGCAGCTTTATAGTGCTATGTACTGTCTGAATTCTATAACTAACCAGTATCTTTCGGCACCTTTGTAGCAAACTGACTCAAATATGTTGCATTTTTCCAGTGGAGCAACGCTAAGAGTAAGAAACCTGTAAAGTAGAAAAAAGCAGCTAAAAAGACTAAAGTAAACTAAATACATTTCACATTCTGTACATAGCTCACAATAAGCCATCAATGAGAGTATCTGTGAAATCAGTAAGAAAATTTTTACTTTCTTAGTCATCACTTTAACATAAAATCCTTTTTTTTCTACCTGTTTAATGAATTGGGCTTTCAGTTTGCATGCTTATGTACAGTAGATAACTATGTGAAAAACATTAGTTTTCTAGTTTACATAAGTGGTCCATAAAACTAGAGTTAGTAGCTCAGTGGGTAATTATTTCTATGAAATTATTATAACATATTTGAACAAGGTTTTACATTACCATGGTAAAATAAATAACAGTTATGTATATTATATTTCATTTTTCAGCAGCAATGTTTGTTTTTTTGAAAGATTATCCGTCAGAATTGTATATCTTTTGGACAGGGAGGGGCAATAAATGAATGTGCATATTGTTTACACTTGCATTATGAAAAGAATGCAAGTTACGAACCTGTAAATTAGCTAAAAACTCACTGAAGACAAAAGAATGAAGTTGCCATCTTTTTAAAAAACTTTTGATGAGATGCGTGGCTCAGGTTATTAATCAGGTAATCTTAAAATAGGTGGTTTGTCTAAGTAATAAATTGCGAGATGTTTGGTAAATTATGGAAGGCAAATTCAGTCTCTCTCTGTCTAAGCCCAGAATGGACGTTCAAATGCTGCGAATATTGTGTTATGTCTCTGTGTATGCCCTAAATAGAAGTAACAAGAAGGCCTCCCTAAGAAAGGCTTCAAAACTGCCTTAATAAAGCTCAGTAAAAAATAAGTCTTTTAAGGCCAAACCTAGCCCAGGCCTTTTCACACTGCTAACCCTCAATAATAGGAAGTTGCCTAAATCCAAATGCTCCAAGTTCACTTCTGGCATCAAGCTTGAAAGCTTGGACCTCAGAAATCAGGTTCTTGCTTTTTGCCAGAACTGGCCCCTTGCAAGGCAGTTCTGAAACACCAGAAAAACAGGGAGAGGAATGGTTTTACGTCCGTAAAGATAGAACTTAAAATAGTCCAAACTGACAAATACCAATATAAAATTTTTCTGTGGTTCATTACAATTAAGTAAGCAATTTCTGACAAGCTAGGGACCTGGCTGGCTGGCAAAGAGAGACCCAGGCTCCCCATGGACACCAGACCACTTGGCACACCACCTGAATGGGATGCCTTGGTCCTTGGGTGTTGCAGCTAGTACCATATGTGCAACTCAGAGTTGGAGCTCTTAGAGTATTGGCCTTCCTACATTCATAGATTGCTTTTAGGGTCCCAGGTTGTTATAAACTTGTCAGAGAGCTGTAAATCCCTCTCCCAGGCAACTCTGAAATGTTTTTGGTTTTAACTGGAAAGTAACAAAATGTCAAATTCTCGCATACTCCATAAAATGTAAAAAACTTTGTCTACCTATCTCAGCTCAATGAGTAAAGGGTTTGTTTTCACTTAAGGTTACCACATCCCCCTTTTCTTTTCTTTTTTTTTTTTTAACACAAACAGAAATTAATTCAAAGAACGTACATGTTTCTAATAGCATTTGATACAGCAAATGGCGGAAGAGGTAGATATTGTCAGTTCCTGTCCATCCAAACTTGTGTATCTAGGAAAGGCTGTATATAACCATTTAAAGATGTTAATAAATAATTTTCTTTTAGTTCAACAAGTCACCAGTGCATTTTCAGGGTAAAAGTAGAATGGAAAAGTACAGTTTCTAAATCTGTGTTAACTGCATTAATAGTGGCTTTTGTATTTCAGTTGCTCTGAACTCTGAATTTTCTTTCATGTAAATAGCCTATATTTTTAAAAGTCTACTGATTAAGTAAATCATTTTGTAGCATGTGAAAGTCCTTGTATTTAATTTGATGGATGGGAAGCTGCATCTCCCCCTTAAAGTCTAATTAATGTGCAGGCTTATCTTCTCTGATGAGTTCATAAGCTGTTCACAGACAGTTGGGATGTAGCAACTTTGCAAGACACTGTTTAAAGATCTCTGACATCTGAGAAAGCCACAAAATCCAATAATCCTACTTTCAGAACTCCAGGGTGTCTTTTGAGATCAATCTCATATCTAAACATCACATAAAGGGAGTGTACTACGTTATAGACTGGTTTCTATTGAACACCAAGTAAGAAGTAGCATTAGACATTCTTGAAGAAGAGTTTTTATCAGGGGAATAGAAAAGGTTGTCAAATTCTGAAAATTTTACCAATGATTAAAGCAGTACTATGAAAATTTTTTCATTTTTAACAAAGGTCAGCTTATCCTCCATAGACCTCTCTTGAGAGTATCAAGCAAATTATTTATTGAGAATAAAGTTGTGCAGCTTTCATGTTTATCTGTGTGCATGAACAGAGCTGGCATTAATTCTCTAGTCTCTAATCACCATGCGAACATGTCAACTATCCTTTCAAGTAGTCTTGGGTTCTGGTTTCAGTTGTCCTTTTGGTCCACATACATTCAGATAAAATTTCAAGGCAGTTTTAAATGCAGTGAAACTGTCTGAAAAAAAGGTTATGTAGGATTCATAATGTATTGGTGTTCTCATTATCCTTGTGTTGGTATTTTCATGCATACCTAGGCCACTCACATTCAGTCTGCCATGCTCATATTTCACAGTGTTTTTTTCATAGTGTTACAAATGGATCTAAGCATTAAAAATCTTTATACCTGCTCTGCAACAAAAACAGAACTAAAAAGGAACTGGTGCTATAAGTTTAAATTGGGCTGTTTAACCCAATATACCAGTCATGGTGTGGAGTTATTCCAGAATACCTCAAGGGAATGCACTTCATGAGCATGTTTTATTTTGCTCCCAACAGGAAAAATTCTCACGCTGTCAGTCACAGCGTAATAGGCACTGTAACTGAGCCGTACATTTGAGCCCATACCCCTGTGTACCTGTTTGCATGGAAACTCAACTTTTTGTAATTTGTTAATGCACTGAAAATTTTAAAGACTTTCATGTGACGATTTAATGAAAGTTTCTAACATCTAGCTTTATTCCACTTTGGAGTGGTGGCAAAATGAGCTTGACAGTTTTTTAAGGGGTTTTGTTTGTTTCTTTCTTTTTTAAATGGTGTGATTCATTTGATTGTGTTGCTTTTCTTTTTTTTGTTTTCCAAAAGCGTGTTCCTCTGCCTTGAGGCTACATACTAATTTTGGCCAAAATTTCTTTTGCACTTTGACTTGTTGCATTTGCTGGGTATAACATTAAAAGATTGAAACATATACTTTATATGTAGCTAAAGAAGTATTGTAATAGAACTTTTGAATATTGGGCTTTCAGGTAGTCTTACAATATTTAATATAAAGCTCCAAATTCTTAAATGGAAGGTCCAGATGTAGACATAACCTCAGCAAATGCATACACATGTCTGTATGATCAAACTGTGTAATTGTTTATACAAAGTGTTATTTCTATGCACATTAATAATGGGTGGAGCAGTATTCAAATACCACAATACTGCAGTTACATTGCTGGGATTGTTAAACCAGTTGTGGTTTTCAAACAGGCAATAGTAAAAGGCTTCTTGAATCTTAACCTCTGGATTTCTAATATTTACCTCTAAGAAATAAGCATTTGTCTGGAAACTACATTTGAACATTTGGATTCTGCCTCAAACTTTTAACATTTTAAACTGGTCCCATTTTGGACTCCTCCTTACTTTCTAGTGCCTGTCTGTTCTCAATGAGAAATATCAGTGTTGAGAGACACAACATTAATGAACAATAGGAAAGCAGTACTAATAGATGCAGTGAATTAAGCAGAAATATTTTGTGTAGGGCTCAGAATGGATAGTATTGTGTACTAACTGTGACAGATCTCAAAAAATATCTGTTTAATATGTCCTCTGGCAAATATGATAAGTTGATGTAAATAACTACAGCATAATCAGAGTAAATAAGATTTGTTTTGTTTCTTGTTTTTTTTTTTTTTTTTTTAAACTGGCAGTTAGTAGATGATAGCAGTTTCTAATACCAGTGTGATTCTGCTGGAATACAGACAAGGGGACACCAGTGTACTCTGCATTAAAACCTGTCCAGAAACAATGCATGGGTAACACAGGATTTCTGATCAGCTGCTCCAAGTTGGCATTTGTCTCATAAATATCATACCTAAATGTCTATTCTGTATTTCTTACAACTGCTAAAAAGTTTAGGCAAATCAGGTTTCATCACTCAGAAGATGATTCCCAAAGCACTGTTAATTTGCTAGTGGTCAGGATATTCTGCTGAAGCATGTATCTCATTTTAATATATTTAATATTGACAATAGATGCATATTTACCTGCCCAAATCTGGTGCTGGGGCTTAGAGTTCTGAAATGCAAGTACAATACTTGTACTGTTGCATTAAATATTTGCTAAGAAGTATAGCTACAGGTACTGTGGTTGTGGGAGGCATTTTGTGGTGTCTGTATTGGAAACCCTAACTGTAACATCCCTTTTGGCTTGTGGAGTTGTCAATAGAATCATGTAATCATGTTTCAAGACATTTTAAAATGCTCTTTTAATTCATTGTAATGGCTTATATATATATTACATTTTCTACTTTATTCTTCGACTTGAGTCAATAAGTATCCAATGTAAGTGCAGTTCATTTATAAATAAATTGATATTCTGCCCCTCATTACCTATATTTCTAATGCATTCTGATACATTAGTAAATAGACTTGTCTGATTAATCATTAGCACATGAAAAGAATTAGCTGTCTACTGCCAAATGGAACTATTGACAATGATAATAAGACCAGCTACTGTATCATCTGGAAGCTGGTGTTTTACAGGAAGGCTGAAAATGGGTGGTATTCCATTTGTACATGAAAACTGAATGACAGAAGTCATCTGTCTGTGTAAAAGAAAAATAGTAATTTCTCCATATGCCTTCGCATATTTCTACCACTAATATACAAAAATGCCTTTGTACCAAGGTTATTGATTGGACTGCTTTCATGCCATCTTCAGTTTGTTATTCAGACTGAGGGAAAAAAAGATAAAATGTATTTTCCTTCAAAGCAACATGTGTAAGCTTCTAGGATAATTATGCAGAGAAAAAAGGAAAAGCAAAAAATACCTGAATATTGTGTCTTCTTGCTACCATAATTTAGTTTAGCACAAGGGTTACCACCCCAGCTTTTGAAACTGGTCATGTGATTTTTCCTTTTTTTTTGGTACCATTTAAAAGCAGTATTTAAAAGCATTCCAGTACAATTGCTGTACATATCCAAGTTAACTATATAATAAAAGCAGCAACATAATTTACCAAAACCTTGTAGATAATTTTAGTATGGTTAGTACAATATTTGCATTGTATGCTAAATATTTGTAACAGGCGATGAACACTGCCGCTGTTCAGTGCAGTACTTGCACCTTTTCTCAGATGCTCAGAAATTTACATCATGTGGAGTGTTCATGAAATGCTGACAAGAAAGCTGAACAGGATTTATTAAACCATCATTAGCCTTCCAATATGTTCAAATAATGCACAGTTACCAAAGGCAGAAAGGTGTTAACCATATTCTAAATATTTTTAATAAGCACAGTATGCATTTAATTGCCTCATAGTACCTGCAGTGAAATGCAAATATCTAATTCAAACACCTTCAGAATTTCCCTTTGCCTGAGCAGCATTTACCCTGGCAAAGAAAAACGGCGCAGAGACCACTAGCTTCTGCTATTCTTGTTCATCCCCTGTATGACCCACAGACCCACAGGCTGATCCAGAGACTTGTTGTCAGCGTTTGCCATACCGTATCTGTTTAATCTGCAAAAGTATAGAGTAGGGGCCTTGGAGGTGCTGGGCTTGTTACCCCTGCTTACGAGTGGATCTTCTGCTTCTCATCCCTTACAAAGGCTCTCTGTACTTGTTACAGCCACCCAAGCCTACACTGACCTACTGTCTGCTACAGCCTCTGGTAGGGTGGTAAGACTGGGGGTCCCTTGGTGCCATCACTAACCTGTCACGCATTTGCACCTGCCAATTTCCCAGGTCGGGGCTGTTTTTCTGCAAAAGCCCCTGTAGCCATTCCTGAGCCCTTTTACTATGTTTTCTCTCAAGTTGGTAAAACATGAAGAGACTAAGGGAGAGTAAGTAATCAAAATGAGAATTGTTCTGTAAATATTTTTTTTTCTTACACTTAGTCTTCACCTTTGAAGAACTGGGGATAATTGTAATTATTAGAGACTCATTTTAGAACATCTTTTGAAAATTTGGACCTTGTATCCATATCATGGAATGTAGCATCTTCATTTTTTTAAAATAAAAACAATCATTTTACATTAAGTCCTTTTTCATGCTCAACATGAGCGAACAGTGTGCTGCTGCAGCCAAGAAGGCCAACAGGATGCTGGGTTGCATCAAAAAGGGCATCTCCAGCAGAGAGAAAGAAGTCATCCCACTCTACTCAGCGCTTGTCAGGCCACACCTGGAGTCCTGTGTACAGTTCTGGTCCCCGCTGTACAAAAAGGATGTGGACAGGCTGGAAGGGGTCCAGAGAAGGGCTACCAAGAATGTCAAAGGACTGGGAAGCCTGCCATATGGGGATAGGCTGGGAGAACTGGGTTTGTTCAGCCTTGAGAAAAGGAGGCTCAGAGGGGATCTCATCACCATGTACCAGTATTTAAGGGGTAGCTACAAAGAAGGTGGAGGCTCCCTTTTTACACAGAGTCACATGGAGAGGACAAGGGGGAATGGAGACAAGTTGCTCTTGGGGAGATTCCGATTGGACACCAGAGGGAAATTTTTCACAGTGAGGACAGTCAACCGTTGGAATAATCTCCCCAGGGAAGTGGTTGACTCGGCCACGTTGGATACCTTCAAGAGTCATCTGGACAGGGTGCTGGGCCATCTTGTGTAGCCTGTGCTCTTCCCAGAAAGGTTGGACTAGATGATCCCTGAGGTCCCTTCCAACCTGTGATTCTGAGATTCATGTGCTGTTGATTAGGCAAGTAAATATGAGCAGTGTGCCAAAAAGCAAATTTATTCATAGATAAGATACAACACTTCTTGTGCGTCCATGATAGATAAAAACTGGTAGAGATTCCACTAAGAAAGTAAATAATATAAAATGTAGAATGTAAAATATTCAGTCCCTCATCCTTTTTGAGGGCCTGAGGTATGATAGTGGCTTTTGGTTCCCCCAGTAGGAAAAGCAGCTGATACCTTGCTGCAGTTTAGATTTCTGATTCTTGTAATATTTAAGGTTAAGAAGTCAGAGGGTGCAAAATGGTGCTTAGCATGCTTATGTGAACGTAACACTTTGTTTGTGTGGTTCGGGGTTGTAGATACAAATGCAAAAGTGGTATGCAGTGAGCAGAAACGGTATAAGAAATAATATTTGTAAATGTGTCATATCTGAGTAGGATTAAAATGCAGCTATAGCAATTAATGTATTATCAAAACACAAAATACAAATAAAGGACAGGAAGCAACCAAAAAAACCCAACCTGTGAGGAAAAAAATAAAGAATATGACAGCATATATATGTATATTTGTTTCTCTGTGGGAGGAAGTGGCAGACTGCTACCCATAGGTCAAATATAATTTGCAAAGGAACCATTTTCATATCCTTTAAAAAAGTCAGTTGAGAAGAATACATCCATATGTTAAATTTAGAGAAATTGAAGACTTAAGTTTGTTCAGAATAAAGGCCTAATCTGCAATCTCTTTAACGATTCCCTTATTTATACTGGAGTATGAGTAAGGTCATTTCTATTAATATGGGTTCACAGGATGGGGCTGTGAAGTTTGCTGTATTCAGCTTTGTTGCTGCCGTATTTATAGTGTTTAGATTGCATAGTATCAGTGCTTCCTAGGTTCACTTACCAGCGCTTTCGAGACTCTGTCCAGGGACCTAATTAGTGCTTGAATTTGCAGTTCTCTTGTAAGAAAAGTGCTACATTTAACATAAGTCAATGAGACTTTTACTTTTGCAAAGACTGTTGGATCAGGCTCTTACTGTATACAAGAAATATTTCAGTATGATTACCTTCTCTTTGCTATATATGAAACAGAAGCAAAAAGAAGGTCATTGTTTTATGAAAAATATTAAAAATTCATTATATGTTTTGGTTTCTGCACTTGGATTCCTGGAGTAAACAATACTAATAGTATACTTTCAACGTGTCTCTTAGCAATTACTATATATTATGTAAATACTAGCAGGTAGCATACAGTAAATCTGCAACTGAAGAAATATTGACTTGAAACAAACTCATTTTAATTGAGAAACAGAGAACTTCTTGTGCCTTTTTACTGGCCTCAGATTCATGGTGTAACAAATCCTTAATTTCCTAAGACAGTACACAGAGAAACTGTAAAATGCCATTCGCAGAGTTCAGGGAATTAAGCAAGCAGAAAGACACTTTTACTAAAATAAACAACTTGACTAAAATCAATGCTGTAAAGTGCAAGTGTGAAAATCCCACTTTAATTGTGAAAGAGAAAAAATACATCCTCACTAGGAATAAAGATATACCTTCAGCAGCCTGTACCGAAGGGAATAGAGTAGATAAATACCAATATACTGCAGTGATGTATGTTCATAGCAGTAAATGGCAATATATCTTGCGTTTCCATCATGACTGCATATCGCTTTTGTTTTCTTACCTAATGGAATAATACTTCTGAATGCTTTAATGAAAGGTGTTTTCCAGGAAATTACCTCTTTCCAGGACTATTTTGAAAAAAGAATGCTCTGGAGCGCCATTCAGTGTGTTCTAGCTCAACACATTAGAATAGATTAATAAGAGACAGCAAGATCAGCTGTGTCTTGTTGAATATAGCCTGTTCTTGAGCGCAGTGTCTTTTGTGCACAGATCCAAACACATGGTGTCATAACTGGTGCTTGCTTAGAAATGTGAGCAAAATCTGTGCTGGGTCATGGCAGTGGCATGCAACAAGAAGGAAATGGAAACAAGGGGCATGTGCATGCAGTTTCAGGTGCTTCTTCACGCTTGGGCACATTTATATACCAGGCAGCCATACCCCTTTGAGGACCACCTGAAACTGCACATGAAAAACCGGAAAAGTAATATTTTTTCCTGATATTTTTGCAAGTTGTAACAAATACCTTATTTTCATCAGTTAGTGACAGAAGGGTCTTTCTGAGAACATTTTGGAAAAAAATTAATCATTTATTATTCTAAAACTACCAGTTAGATATCACAAAAACAAATGTCTTACTATTTATTTCCCTGGAATTATTGATTTCTACTTTCCTTTGTCATAGTTCTCCACAAATAATAGCCAGACTTGTGCTTACGCATATCAGCTCTATGTGCTTTTGATATTCTATTCATGTCAAGGGAAGGAGGCACAGATAAATATCTGTTTCCAGAAACCTTTGCAGCCATTTCACCACCACACTTCCATTTGTTGTAGTGATGCATGTACAAGCCCTAATTCAATCTTCCACATGTTGATCAACTTCTATATGATAATGAACTCTCAATGGAAGTAGTGAGCAGTAAGGGCCTCTGTGCTTTGTAACACAGATTTCTGAAGGACAAGATCACATCTAAAAGTTTTTATCCAGCTCTGATATTTATTAGGTTTCCATGTGTGAAGTTTTAGTTTGGTTTTCAAAGAAGGATCTTTGTTAAATATTCCCCTGTCAGCTCACCAGTAAGTCATTAAATCAATCTATGTAATGTGGGTTTGGTATTGTTGGTTGGTTTGTTTTTATCCTTTTAGTAATTTTTTCCTTGCTAAACATGGGAGCTTATGTGGTGCTGAATGCCTTTGTCTTCCGATGGAAGCTGACAACATGGCATAGAATAAGATTTTAAGTAATAGCAAATGAAATTACCAAAAAATCTGAAGGTTGCCATAGGCAATTGTGTGTCTAAATATGGAAATAAAGTATATCGTGTGCTTCAAAATCTGTGTGTCTCCCGCTACTGAACGTATGGGGCTATGCTTACAGACCAGAGAAGGTATCATAACAGGCCAAGTCTTTCTACCTTACTTTTCCCCCTTTGCTATCCTTAGAGCAAAACAGCAGCTGCCTATCAAGAGTTGAAAGTAGTTTCCCTTTTTACTCTATTTGTTTTAAAAGACTGAAGTAACCTTGTGTTTAGCAAAATGACCCTTACTTAAAAAGGTAACACAATCATTTTTAAATTATGAAGGAGCAACTTGGCAGCTTTCTAGCTTAACAGTTATTGGAGAAAAAATGATAGTGAAATGTACAGTGCAGGTTATGTTTTGCTGTAAATTTTATATGCAAAATAATGTCATTTACTTGCGAACAGATACTAAATATCTTTAAAATTAGATTATGAGCTTCTGTATCAAAGAGAGAAGAATCTGATTTCTGAGGAGTTTGAAAAAATCCAGTGTGGGGAAAAAATCCAATGGGGAAAGAATAGTATCCAGTGTAATGGTATGACAGCCTATTCCTATTTTGCATGAGAGGCGAAAGCCAGAATTTCTACAAAAGCTGGTGTGGAGGAAGGCTGCAGTTTGTTAGGCAAAGGTTTTGGTCTCCTCTTTCCACTGGTGAGTACAAAGGGAGTTGGTAAGTTTGCCTGGGGGCTCTGGGTACCACAGCAGAATGAGCTATTCTAAATATTTATCCTCTGAATATTCTCTATCCAAAATGTATGAATGGTGCAATTGTAAAAGCTGCTATTTCAAGTGGAATAACTTTATTTCGTGAGATTTTGATTTTATTATATGTCTTGCATCAACATATGTATGTTATGTGTTTATAGCAAACAATTAATTGTGCTATTATTCTCTGTCAAAACTACTACAGATGTGTTTTTTATTTTAAAGGTTACACTTTTCATTATAAATGGATTAGTATTTTATTTTATACGCGTGAGCAAATGTTGTATCATGAAAAGGCTAACCCTTAAAATAAACTAAATGCATGTTCAGTGATTAAGTGGTTTACTTATTTCCATTGAAAAGACTATATAAATTACTTAAAAGCCACATGGACATTCTTTATGAAGCTTATAGATTCCCTTTCAAAGTTCACTGACAAGGATCCTTAGAATTTTTACTTGTACCAGATTATACTTAAAATATGTTAAATTATTTTTGCTGTTTTCCTGTATGACAGGTGTAAAATGGAGTAAAATGGTCAGTACACCATGTTTTGTTAGTTTTTTTTTCTGTTAGTAAGAATTTGACTAGACCATGAAAAATGCATTTTAAACATCCTCATGTTCTATTACATTGTATTCTTTGGTATTTTTTATAACATAACAATTAAATACACTGAAAAATGTACAGTAAAAATATTATTAATAGTAGAAGTCTTATGAGATTTATATAAATTTATATTAATTTATTTAAATATCTGAAAGATATGAGTCAAAAATATGCAAAGTATCTGCAATATTGGATAATATTGCACATTTATAGTAACTTTAGGCTTGGAATCATGAAAAAAAGATGCAGGAAAAAATGCATGCCGGTATCCTTATGCCAACTTTTATTTATAACTGTCTTCCATACTGGAACCTATGTGACTAGTTCATTATTTATCAGGAATATATTACTGATCAGCAAACGTTGTGTTCAATTAGATGAATTTCATGTGATTAGTCCTCTCACTTTCAGGTTCTCCTCACCCCCAAGCATAGATGAGGTGTATAAATGTTGTTAAAAAGTTGCTAGTGGGGAAAGTTCTGTTCTCAGATGAATGAGCCCAGATTTTGATATCTAGCTCTGCTAAAGGCAATGACAAATCCCTTATTCACATGAATACTCTAAGGAGTTCATTCCCAATTCTTAGAAACTTTCTATAAATAGCTGATGGTTTATTTTTCTGCATGTGTAGAGGAAGTTTAAATAATGTTCATAATCTTGAACATGGCATGTAGTATGCAATTTTGGATGTGCAGTTTCATTAAAGGTGCTGTTTTAAGTAATGTAATAAATTTTGAAAAATATTTCCGTTTTGAACAATGTACCTATTTTTTAAAATAGAATAAGCTGTTTCAGAAATAGTCTCAGATTCACAGAAATCCTGTAATATAGATATATGAAATACCATATAAATATCTAAAGATCTGGAATACTTCATATGCAATTAATAAAAAAGCTTGATGTGGAACCTAGCCACTCTTTGGATTTGCCTCTTTGAGTTGTCTTTATATTTGAAATATGAGTTCATATCTGTACACTTTTAAAAAAAAAATCAGACATGACCTATGTATTTGTGTTACTATTTGGACTGCTTATGGGGAATATTTACACGACACTTTTCTTTTTTAATTCCCCTTTGCTTGACTTTCCTCTTCTACTTTCATTAACACAGCCATGAGAGAATTTGCAGGGAGGAGCAGAATTCAAAGTAGGTGAGTTTGGAAGAAATACCCAGCATTATTTTTCCACTAACTGTAGATTCAACATCCTTGTGAGTGTTTTCTTAAAGCAAGTTTTAGTTAGTTTTATAAACATTTATTCATCTGTTGTTTCAGCAGAAAATAATAAATATAGTAAAAATGACCAGTCTAATGAGATTCTCAATGAGAAAGTGTAACAGCATGGATAGAGTTGGACT
This sequence comes from Phalacrocorax carbo, assembly GCF_963921805.1. Classification (NCBI taxonomy): domain Eukaryota; kingdom Metazoa; phylum Chordata; class Aves; order Suliformes; family Phalacrocoracidae; genus Phalacrocorax; species Phalacrocorax carbo. The sequence goes on from NC_087520.1 coordinate 28,923,897, forward strand.
GAATGCTGGCTTTCTAGACAACATATTTTGTATTTATAAAAGCAGCAGAATTCTATATAAACTGATACTTAGTTAAATAAATGACAATAATAACAAAACCCCTACCCAAACCTTTTCCTTCGGTGACTTTTCTGTTTTCTTATTAGTGGAAAGAGACAAGGACTCAGTGAACTCTACTGTGAAGAATAATGGCCAAAATAGAAGATAAAGGAAGTTGATAAATACAATGATTTTATGCAAATAAACCTTCAAAAACTCCACAGAGATGATTCCTTTTTTTTTTCCTCAAAGCAAGTAGTGAGAGAAAAATATTTATTCTATGTAACTGAAAATGAATGTCCAGCTATAACTTGAAGAACCCTAAAGAATGCCTAATGGTTTCTCGTAGGCAGATGCAACTCAATTCTTGAACACTTGATAAAGCAGTCCTTGAGATCTCCTTCTAAATACTTGAGATCCTCTTCTAAAGAGGAAGGGCAGCAGAACTATCCAGGAGAAAAGACCAAAATAATAACAACCATTCGTTCTGAGCACAGATGAAAGCTAAAAGGCACTCAGGAGGCAAAGTGACCAAGAAGGCATCCATCATACCCAGCGTACATGCTGTAGAAATTATATGAAGGACAAAAATAAAAGTGTTCAGCCTTGGGCAAAGCTCTGTGCTGTGGGAAACAGAATCACTCTCCATCATAATGCCAATGGCAAAGTGCTAGGAAGGTAGGAGCATTAATATATCAAGTGATTGAAGACATGAAGTTCTCCTATGAAGAGAAAGATGTATACAGGGCGACTTTGAGAGATCCTAGGCAAATGCATGTAAAGTACACATACATGGCAAAAGAAAGCTTCCAGCTATTTGCCTGCCATCTATTCCCATTAAGAAAACACACTTGTATCAATTTAGATCTAGCTGGATTACAGAATTCTAGCTGCAATATACTGCTTATCAGCAGTAGAGATTTAATAGGAAAGCATGGCCAAGTTTTGGAGAACTACAGTAACACCTTTCTGAAGCTACTGAACAAGTAAGTAGTTAATGACTAACCTGCTAAATAAAAGCATTATTATTTAGAAGGAACAGAACAGAGGGCAAAAGGTTCAGAGCAAACAAGGGCTTTTTCACAATGTGAAAAGACAATCACTTAGCATACTTGTTTAAGCATATTATACCTGTTTATTTTCCATGTCTGAGTGAAATCTAGAAAAAAATCTGTACAGGTTAGAAAGACAATTTAAAAAGTTATCTTGCAGTTCTGCTGCTCAGCAGGGAACACTGAGGAATGAAACTCACATGTTGGCTACCATCACATGATTAGATATTGCATGAATAAAATGTCCATTGCTTGAGCAATCTCTTTGTACGTTCAAATGCTGGGCAGCTTTATTCTTTTTGGGTCAATTGTTGAAGGTGAATAGCAGTTGAAGGTGTGGAATAATGCAACACTGGCATTGGCGTTTCCTACTGTGACTTCACATGTGCTCACCATCTAAGACGATGATGAGTAGTGATGTGTACTAAGTATCTATTGTATACTGTAGTGCATCACAGGAATATGCAGATCTCTCAGATTTTTTTCTCCAATTCATTTTTTCTAAGCTATTTAGACAAAGGATAAGCCAGTCAAGGTTATTCTCAGTCAGGCCCTGAGAATAATCAAGTAGTAGCCATCATACCTTGATGTATACCTTCTATTGCTCTTCAAGAACTCAGTTTCTGACTTGCATGCTCACATCTGCTTTTCATATATGCTGACATAATTCAAATGTATGAATGAATATTTGAGCAAAATGAGCATTAAATATGATACCTAGATCTTGTTAGTCTACTAGCAATCGCAGAGTATACACAGACACTTTCTGAAGAATAGAGTGTAGAATAACTTCGATACTGCAGACAAGGGGAGAAGATAGAAGTGTAGGTTTCTGATGATTGCAGGTTTTGTACAGAAAGGGGGACAAGCATTAAGAAATCTGTTCAAATCACAAGATACTATGTTTCCCTACTGAGAATTGTTTTTTTCTTTATTATGTCCTGCTTTGCCAGTGTTACTCTAATTTTTTGTTTAACAACTGTTGCCATAAAAAAGACAAATCCAATAAATTTTACTTTTCAGAAGCTTTCAAAGATATTTGTTCAACCAGTACTATGTGGAAGAAAAATTCTAACATTTCAGTTTTCATTGTTTTAATTTAAAATATCATGAAGTGCTTATTTCTTTTGATTCATTCTGTTTGTTAGCAGTTCTCTTTCGAATACATTATTTTCTGTCTCTATTAGTTCCTTTCCATCTAAAAGAAAAGAATATTGAACAAAAAATATTCCCATGACTTTCTGACAATTCATAGCAAGACATTGGAAAACCAGATGCTAGTGTCTTGTAAATTAAAAAAGCATTATATAGACAGCCAGCTGTACCGTATAAACTCAGATTTTTATACCACATTATGGTGTTCTGTGAATCCTTATTTGTTTTCAACATCTGCTCAGACCTGTCCATACTTCCTGTATATTAATTATAAATAATCATATACTAGAACATATCTTTATGTTTGAAGTCTGACCCAATAAGAAAGCTATTATAATGTATTTACTGGCTGTTTGCTAAAAAGAAAATTGTATTCTGTTTACACTTTTGCTGATTAATGAAAATTGCTTTACTTTCCTGCATATTTCTTAGCTTTGAAAGAAACTTAATTGTCAGTTAATTTAGGCAAAAACATTATGGAGAATAAATTCCACATAAATATCCTTATTTTTTTTTTCAGTTCCAGTTGATTATTCACTTCCACATGACAATGTTATACTGTTTGGATCTTTGATGCATGCCCTTTATTGGTATTTCAAACAACTTCTACTCTCTATTTCTAATTTTTATGGGAAGTTACTAACTCCTCCTCTAGGCACATCACTTAATGAGAGTTTTAATAAGGCCTTTGCATGCGCTCCAAAACCAATTTTGGCTTTCTGTGTGCTAAGGTGACACAATGAATTAAAAATAGAATACTTGAAATTCAGAGTTAAGTGTTTCACCTGAGCCTGTATTTTCCCGCATAGATCCTGCATAGCTTCTCAGTTTGAATTAGAAAATCCAAGGATAAACCCAAACCAAGAGCTTTGAATAAAATGAAGCCAGAGCTACATGTTTATAAGATACTGCAAATGCCACAAAATATGTGGTAATATCCTAGAGGGTGCTCAGATCTATATAGGCAAGACTCCCATTCTTTTCCAGGCAGTGTAGGTTTTTGTGTTATTTCTGAGGGACTGGTAGCATCTTAGAATATCCTGTAACAAGATCTGCTCAGCCAGCATCAAGAAAGAGAGACTCAGATTAGAACAAGTCCAGAGAAGGGCAGCAAGTATTTGGAGGAGGGCAGGGAGTTTTCTTATGGGACAGGGCTAACTGAAATTGGCTTGGTTAGCCTAACAAAACAGGGACTGACTATAGAGACACAGAGCCAGCATTGTGGATGTGGAGCCATGAACTACTATAAACTGACCAGGAATAAATTTAGACTGGAAATAAAAGAGGCTTGTCACATGACACAGAGCAGCTCTTTCCTTGGACTGTGACCCCTTAGTTTTCTTTGGGAAAAGCTATCCCTGATAGGGTTGTGGGGTTTATTAGTCTTTGGGGGTTGGGCCTGCAGCTGCTGGTTTTCCTGTCTCCCTGTAGTTCATGAAGAGGACATATTCCCCAAGACTAGTGCTTTATCAGAAGCGTGTTGGTCATTTAAATACTTTCCTCTCTGAGGGTTTGCTATCTTATTTTTCTGAAAGCCAAATAAGGTAGTAGGGAATAATTCTTTCCCTATATTTGGCTACAGCTGATGTTTAAATAGCGGATAAAAGAAAGTATGTGACAAGAAGTCATTTTTAAGAATTGAATGTGCTTTTAAAGTGTGTAGTTTTTTCCATCCTTCATTCACTTCATTAAACGCGAAGCAAGCAAAGTTTTAAAATAGTTTTAATAAGCATTTAATAGTTCCTAACACATTTGAATGGAAATCGTTATATTATCTTTTCCATGTAGGAGATACTATTAGGCAATGGCTTTAAACTTAATATTTGCATAATTATATCTGCCATATAAATACTCAAATTTTAAAAATTCAACCACATTTGGGGATTCTGAGAGCTTAATTTTTTAAATATACATTTTTAGGTTGTAAAGGTTTTTAGTGGACTTTGAAACATATATGCATTAGGATTAAAGGCAAAAAGAACCAATGAGTGGTAAATTACTAGTGGCTGAAATAAAACAGTGTTTTGGGATCAAAGTGTGGGCCAGCATTAACACAAGCCTCTCTAAATTTTTGAATGTTTTCAATTCTACAGCTAAAATTGATGCCAGAAGAGTTAGATTATATTTATTTAATTTCCCCCTTTTTATAATCACAAATGCACTGAAATACACAGCACATAACATACTCTGCTTGTATTTCCCTGGGATGTATATAGTCTTATGCCCAGTGAAAACATGCCAGTCAGAGTAAAACTTTGTCTTCAAAAGTGTGAACTGAATATACCTGGTCACCATGAGAAAGTTAAAACAGATTATATTAAACTGTATGGTGTCACTGATTAATAATGATTGAGTCTGTAATAGCCTGCAAATGTAAACTGTTCATTTATTCCAAATACATATAAATTGGGAGAATGATATCGCCTATAATCTGGTGTTAGTCTATTCACTGCATCATAAAAATTAATTTGTCTAATTAATGACATTAGTCCTTTTATACATGCATAATTCATATTAATTGATAGGTCTGCCTAAAAAGAGTACCTTTTGGAAGAAAAATTATCCTATTAGTGCAAGTTTAATCCAAATCAGGGCTGACAAAGCATGGTGCTTTCAAGGCTTATCTCCAGCTTTGTTAATTGTCATAAGCATTCTAAATTGATTATTCTTACATTAGCATGGGACATTTCATTCATCAATGCTTTGCTGTAAAGAAAATTTTTCTAATGGATTTGGGTAGCAGCACTAAATAAGTGTGTTGGTCCATTTTTCCACTGTAGCTACAGGGGTATTCAAAGCATATTAATTCACTAATACTAAAAAAATTAACTACTAAAATATATAGAAATATCATACAAAATTAGACTTCTGACACTGAATAATTTTTGTGATATTTCAATAGTAAATGAGCGTGTGCACTAGCACTTTTATTGCTTTTCTGTTTCACAGATGCCTTGATAAACAGCCAATGTTAATATTTCTTATGAGCGATGTTGCTTTATCTTCTAGGGCCACAGGGGCATAAAGTATAGGATAAATTAGCTAAATATGCATTTTAAGGAGCTGCTTGGAGGAACAAAAATTATAATATAGCCAAGCTTTATAATGTACAACCTTATAGTTAGAATTTTAATAATTTATTTGCAGATGATCAAGTTTTCTGTTGGTCCATGAAAGAGTTCAGACATGGAGACTTTAGTGAAACAAGTAAACCTTAAAGTGTTTGTTGTTCTCTCTCCCAGTTAAGTTACAGTTCTGATTGTATTTGCTGCGTTTATGAGCATCCTTTTTAAAAAAATCTTTACAAATTCATCTGGTTTCTGCTCAGAATGGGAGGGATTGACTTTCAAAAACTACATTGCTTTTATATGTATTGGCTCTGTTGGCAAACAGAATGCACTTTATGTGCACTTTTTATGATACTCTAGTTTCTTTTCCTCATTCACCTGATCTTTGTTTGTCTTGCACTTTCCAGCATTCTGTTAATCACTGGAAGCCACTGTGGAATCAGATCTGTGGCAGTGCCAAGAATTTCAGGAAGCTTTTTATAGTACTTTGCAATTGAAGGCATGCATCATAAAATGAATGGGGAGGAAGGGAAGATGCTGTCCAATGGAAGTTAAAGGCCTGTTCTCTGCAGCTCTCTAATCAGTGCATATTCTTCCACTTTGTTGAGCCTGTCATTGAACAGCAATCCATAAAATGGGGCTGTGCTTGACCTCCATTGCTTCTGCTATAGTTTAAAAGGATCTATGAAGGAAACAAAACTGCTTTTCCCTCTTTCTATTCATCTCAGTATTCATCAGAGGGAGTAGGTTAACACTTCAGTTTAGCCTAGGAGTCTTGAGGTTCATTCTGTGTTTGTATGGGGCTTTGGATCCTCAATACCAAAGCTTTTTCCATGCCTATACTGCTTTATCTTGGCTACCTAGTTCCACAGGGCAGATTGGAGATGTTTTTGCTTGTTGTTTTTTTTTTTTTATTTATTTATTTCAAACATTACAAAAAAGAAATCTGAAGTTTTGATCTTTGTATTGTATAATCAGATTCTACTTCAGTCAACAAGAGCAACAGAAAAAAAAGGAGCTGAACAGCTGGCTAGGCTATTTTCCATTCTTCAGACACAAAACCTACATAAAAATGAATGGTGTTGGTTTGAATTTAGTCCTATGGGAAGGGATTTTACTCTTGCTGATGAATTTTATGCAGGAAGTGCTCTGTTACTCTGTCATAAAACCCTGACAGTTATATTGTAGTTGTACAGCACTGGGTGGTTCTTCAGCTTGCACCAGCTTAGGAATCAACATAACCTTAAGCCTGATATTACTTGCATTAAAACACAGATGCTTAGGAACATATTGTTTGTGCAGAAACACAATGGCAAGGACCACCTTTTTGCTTGCCTCTTCTGAAATGCTGACTCATTTCAGAAACAAATAGTACACCTTCAGTTTTATTTGAAATATTTATCCTAACACTGCAAATTCGATTTCTGTATAAAAATGCACTTAGAATCCATAAAAAACCCCATGTACTACTCCTTCCTGAATGCCATCATTTTTAAGTATTCTCTCTCCATCTATTGCCTTTGACTTAGATCCCGTCCTAATTTCTGAATTATATATCTTAATAACTGAAACAAGGATGGATTACACCTTCAAGTTTATATCCATTCCTGTGGTCTAAAAAAAAAAATAACTCTTTGTTCCAATCATGACTGGTTTTTCACATCCATTTTTAATCCATATGCCAAGCATTCTCCATAGGGTTCAAATTTCAGTGAAAAAGGAACACTTCCGAAAGTTGTTCAGTTTGGTTTACAGTAGACAATGTTTGGGAAAGACAGAGATATTCCATATCCCAAAACTAAAATATACCAGATGTGCAGCTTTATTCTGGTTAAAAACAGATCAGAAAAAAACATATATGATATTCTTTGTTTCCTAAAAGTAATTTAATATTGCTTTCAACGAGAATATGATACTCCAATTTTATATAGTAAAAATGGAAAAACTATATATCTATGATAAAGAAGGAAATGAAAACAAATGACCTGTGTTTAAAATACAATAAAATTCAATAAATATCTTCATGTCTGATATTAGTTGAATACATACTTCCAAGTCATGTAAGAATTAATTACTGTTCAAGTAATGTCGTTTACCAGTGCCTGCATTTAACAGATTGCTGGGGTTGACATGGGAGTCTGGTATTTTTTATTATTTTAAAATGAATGGAACTAACAGGTTTTTACTGGTCATTCAAGGAAGTAATATTGGGTTCCAGTATGCCTCTCATATGCTCTGAGTTTGAAGGATAAAAAGCAAAGGGCTAGTTTTTCTCATTAAAACACAACAGTGAAACGAGATACTCCTGTCTTCTTCCTTTACACCACAAGAAGCAGAACACAATATTTCCTCCAAATGCTTTTGTTTGTTAGGGGCTTCCTGTAGGTTTGATTGTTTTAAGAGACAGGATAAATGAGGAGGAGTTGAACTTGTTGGAAGATCTTTAATGATCTTAGAGTTGTTAATCTTGGAAGTGTTTGCAAGACATTGTTTTCCCAGGCTGACAAGAAGAGGCTCTCAAGATCCACTCACCTGCAGAAATTAGACATCATAGTAATGATTGAAGTACGCGACCTTCACAGACTAAAAATACGTAACCTACTGAATTGTTTTTCCTTGTCCATATCTTTTTCTGGAGTGAGTTCAGGCTGTCTGAGCTATCCTCTATATTCTCCACAGTCTTGATGTCTTTCACAGAAGGCACATGTGTCTAAGCATATATATTACTGTCCTTAGATTTCAAATTGTGATTAGGATTTTGAACACTATTGGGGTTTGAATGCTTGGAATTGGAGTTCTGGGTCACCTGGTTACAACTTCAAAATCTCAGCCATGAAATTCACATCCTATTAGAAATTCTGACGGCAGTGTTTAGAGATGTTCATATTTGGGTTTTTATTTTAGTCTTTTATTTTATTATAGTACAATGGCAGGAACAAATAAGATTAAGGAACCAAAATTATTCAGATGGATTTTCCCAAGTCTGGATCCCCATTGAATGAAAAACTAAAACCTGTCCCACAAAATTTGTGCTCCTGGTGGGTGTCTCTGACAAAAACAATGAATTTACTGCAGAATAGATCCATTCCTGGATAAATCTTTTCTCCAAATGTCAATTCTGTATGACATCTGTCTGGCAGTGTGTGCTAAATCCACACAAAGTCCTCTTCCATAAGCATCTTTAGAAATATTATTTGCTGGAACATAACTAATATTGGGTAAATGAAAAAAATCAAATGAATGTGTACTTTCCAGAAATACACGGGCTTGGGACACAGCCTGGCAGATTTCTAGCTTTATCAACCAACAGGGGGAAGGAAAATCCAAGTGTGGTGCTGTTTAGGCTGTCATATTCCAGTATATATCTAAAGGCAAATGAGGTAATGAACAGAAGAATTGTGACAAAGAACAGGCTTATGCTGAGAAGAGAAAACACCAATGAAGTCTGTTTCTTCTATGTTTATAAAGCCTTTGTCTCCCAAACCCCATAGCTTCTGATTTTAATTGGAATGAGGAAAGATAAATGAGTAAGACTAGTTCATATTCTGCTTTCTGCTCCTGAAAGCGTAAATCCTGAAAGAAAAAATCTCAAAAGTTTGCATTTGTATTACCTCTGAGTCAGAATATCTGTATTTGTTCTCACAGTACAGCGCTCTCTGATGCCTTGATTTAATAAGATTTGGCTCGGGTTCCTAATGTTGGAGAGTCTTCTGTGTAAGGCCCAGCAATTGGCTTACTCCCACTTTTTGTTTAGGTTACATTCTTCCTCAAAATAAATCATGTGTAGGCTGGTGCGAGAGAATTGACTGAACAGCCTCATATAGAAGATATTACTCTACAACATCATGGATTCTCTGTAGCTGTTAGGTTAGATTCTCTAGATCTAAATAATAACATTTCAAAAATCAAGTAGTGATATCAGTGCAAAATTGCTAATAAAGAAATGCTTTATGTTAAATTGGAGGTGTTCCAATAACCTTTCAAGTTCCAAACCAGGTTACTGTTGATGATTGTTTCGAGGCCATGCCGTGGTTTAGCCGGCAGCTCAGCCCCACACAGTCGCTCGCTCACTCCCCCACCAGTAGATGGGGGAGAGAATCAGAAGGGTAACGCTCGTGGGTTGGGATAAGAACAGTTTAATAATTAAAATTAAAAGGAACAACAACAGAAATGCAATGTAAAGGAGAACAACGAGAGGCGCAAAGCCCCGGGGGAGGAGGGAAGGGAGGGGGAAGGGGAACGAACCGCTGAAACAAACCGCACGCGCCGCAGCTGCTCACTGCCCGCCCACCCGACACCGCGCCACCCCCGAGCCGCAAACTGCCCCCACCAATATACTGGTCAGGTGTCACATGGTATGGAATGAACTTGCCATTGGCCAGTCGGGGTCAGCCGCCCCCACCATGGCCCTGCCCCTCCCAGCTCCCCACCACATGGCAGAGCTCGGGAAGCTGGAAAGGTAGCCGACCCCCCACGGTGAGGAGAATTAACCCCTTCTCAGCCAAAACCAGCACAGGCCAGCAGACTGGAAATTCTGGGAGGATAGGTTTTGGGGGTTTTTTAGTTTGTTGGTTTTTTTGTGTGTTTTTTGGTTTTTTTGTGTGTGTGTATATTTTTTGTGTTTGTGTGGGTTTTTTTGTTTTGGGTTTTTTTCCTTTTCTTTACCATGCCATTTCACTATAATTTTAATTTTGAGCCATCAGAACACAATGAAAACTGCTTTTCAGGAATACAGCATGGCTTGGTAAAGTGACGCAGCAGCTCTTGTGTACATCAGGTTATTGCTTTATAATATGACATGCCAATTACCGCACACTCTGTTACAAATTAGTGATGCCATGCCTTACTCTATGAGAATTATTATCAAATGCTGCTGCAGATAAAGGGCTTTATATGACCAAATGTTTATGATCATCCAGAAGGAGATAAAAGTTTTGCATTATCCAGGAGACAATCAGATTTTCTCTGTCCCAGCCATAAATGGAATACCAACTTCTAATATGTTGACAAAAGATTATCTTTCCTATGTTTCCCCTCCTCCCCCATTCCTTTGTAAAGCAATTTCAGAGTAAACAATGGCCTACCACCAAATAAGAGTTTACTAAGAATAAAAATTGAATTTGGTCTGCCTGTTGACAAGCTGATTGATTTGTGAGCTCTTATGACTGAATCCTCTCCTAAATGTGCTCTCATTTATCATGTGTAAGATTGTTTCAGAATCAATACCAGCTTAACACAGAAGCATTTCTGCCATGAACATTTTGAAAACCACTTGCCTTCTCAGTATTGCTACTAATTTTTTCAGGCAGAATTACCGGAACGGTTTAATTGCACTTTGCAAGTTAGCACATGCTTATACTAGCCTTTGCTTTGAAATGATGATTTTCAAACTAACTTCTATATATCATCTTTTTAAGAGAACAAAAATAGATTAAAATTGGATTTTCCTTCCTCTTCTAATGGGGAAATCAGATCGAACTTTCTCTAGTTGTTAAATGTGCCCTTTGAAAACCCATTTTCCAAAAATTGGATTTCTTAAATTAGCTTTTTAACATAATTATTAGCATTGTATTGGAATAAGTACCAGAAAGCCGTCTGGGAGAAAGCCTGCTTGTGTATATGCTCCTTTTCTTCCCCAGTGCTTGGAAGAGTTTAAAGTTACTTCTCTTGATTAAACGCCCGTAAACTACATTTTAAATGACAGAAAAAGACTTTAAGGTCAAATATAGTACAAGGAATGGAAGAATGAGGAAAGAGAGGAACACAGTAAAAGGTTCAGAGCTCTTCAAGGAGTTCATGTTATCTGAGGCCTAGTGTGCAACTCTGTCTGTGCAGGAAGATGGAGCACGGCAAAGCCTGGCTCCGCTTCGTCCCTCCTGTCACAGTGCAGGGTGCACCAGCAGCAGTGGTAGCATAGCTGGTGCAAACGGGAAGAGCAGAAGTGAGTCAGGCTGGGTAATAGACTGCCAGCCAGGAGAGAAGACTGGGGCGAAAGAATACTTGGTGTCATGTATCTTCCATGCACATTCTGAAATCAGTGTGGTTTTTTGATATATTTTTACACCTTCAAACAAATGTTGTATAACAAGCAGTCTGGATATGGCAGGATCAATTTGGGAAATAATTGTAAGGTTTATTCACACTCCAGTTTAACTCTGAACCCTCAAAGAGTTTCTGCTGAGTCTATTTGAATTTGGTGTTCTGAAGGACTTTACCTCCAGACACTCCCATTTGTGGTCTCATATGGCTCCACTTCCTATCTGTTGATCTCAGCGTTTAATCTGCTTAGAGTGAGTCAGAAGCACTTGCCTTAGTTCAGCCTGTAACGCACTGGGCTATGCAGCAGATCTAGGAAACAGCCATGCTGGTATTTAGGAGCATTGAATGCAATTTTAGAAAGGGCCTCCTGTGTCATCCAGCCCACAGACATTTCACAGGTTCCCATATCATACAGACCTTTTCATAGATGTGTCATGTTCAAAGGTACTTAATTTGAATAAAAGGCCTGAACTTCACAAGAAAAAAACATCCTGATCAAAATTAATCTTTTATACAAGCAAAACTTTATACTATGTAAAAAATACATATTTGATACATAATTATATCACATGTAACTATTCTTATACTTCATTATATTGTATTTAATATATAATTATTCTTTATTGATAGTTAGGTAAATTTAAATCTCATTTATTTCACCAAGGAAAAAAGACAAAGTCTTTTAATTTTTTAGGGAGTGGCTTAGCTTCTAATCAAAACAATTGGCTATTCATAGAGCCTTATGTGTTACATTATTCACAGTTTGTAAATGTTTTTACTGCACTTCTGTAAGCTTTGCTGCCATGTTATATTGCTCATACAGAAAATAAATCAGCAAATTTATTTTGAATTGTATTATTGCTCAAAAAACTTTCAAGTTCCACCTTGATTTTTAGATTTCTGCTGAGGTGGTGGTACACACTAAATTGTGTCTGCAGTGAGTATGTGCTCTGTCTCCACTTAGATCAAAGGAAGTTTTTCTGTAACTTTAATTAGAGCAAGACACTATCATATGGTTGATTTAAATGGTTTCATGGCTAGAAACTAAGTTTATGGAATAAATTCAGCATTCTGATGGAAAATAAGAAACTGACATAGTTGAAGTACTAAAACTGTTGAAGGTACTTGCAGATGATTAATACTGGACAAAATGATCATAAATAGAAAACAAAAGGAAAAAGCATTTAAATAAACATGATTGTTACTGTACTGTGCAGTATAAATTTGAATTAGACCTGGGGTTCAGCTGTGCTTTAATTGGTGCAGGCAAAACCTAAATGTGTTCTAAAGCCAAGTTATAAAATTTTTAAAAAGTTTCCACTTTTTGCTATCATTCTCAAAAGGAGTAGTAATATTTTTTTATGAAATATTTGTAACAACCTACTTTAGTACCATAAAGTGCTAGTAGGGCTTACCTCAGAGTGGGAGATGATTATAATGTATACATGCAGACAGATAAATGATTCAATTCTTACTTACAAGAACAGCTGACAGTGATTGCTTACGCTCATTTCCTTTATGCACACTTTGTAGACCAGGAAACTCCAGGTTTCATGGCCTTTCATGTTCTCCAAAGCAAATCAGTCACTCCCATAATAATTATTAATTATTTCATGTTGGCAGATTGTTTATGACAGTTGAAAGTACCACAAAAAATTCAAAAAAATAAAGAGGAGACTGATAAAATACATTACAGCTCCAGTGATAGCATAAATAATTATAAGCTGTTTGTAAATAACTAGCCAGGTAAAATGAGGTATTTGTTGTTGAGACTTGGCTTACTGCAGTCTAAACCTTCAGCTTTGCAGATTATGAAACTGAAGGTATGCAACAAACGGTTTTGTTCATATTACAGTGGATTTATCCAGGTTGTATTTGAGTCTCTACCCTGTGTATTAAGAACATATGTGGTTAAACTTTTATTATGCAAGATATACACCAGTTGGTTGTGAATTTCTTGCATTGTGCTGACTCCAATATTTAATTTCAGCTTCAGCCCTCTCAGAGCTGTGATGTTTGGAATATTTCTGATTTTAATCTGAGCTTTTTATCCTGCTGTGCTTTCAAACTGGACTCCTAATCACCCAGCTGAGTTGAACTTTTTATCTGGGGAAGGCTGTGAGGTATCCTCGCCAAAGATCAAATATTCTCAACTGCTGTGCAGCATGGCAGTGAGCCAAAGTGATCACCAAATGTATTGCAAAAAAGGAAAGGAACCTGTGATGTTAGTATTTTTCTCTATTAGAAAGCTCATCTGTAGCTGCCGAATTGGGGAAATCTTCTGGTAAGGCACGGCCTCTCTGAACAAAACCATGGTACAGAGAAGATCGTTGCTGTATATGACAGGTTTTCCTCAGGAGCAGCTAAAGTACAAGCAGGCTAGTGCCGAGCTTGTGGCATGTTGCCAGCACTGTGAGGTCTATGAGAACTGACCCTGCCATCTCGGCCTTCCTGAGGACTCCCCATCCCGTATGTGTTCTTCCCCATCACTAAATTTTCTTCTAGTAGGTTTGATAAGGTGGAATAGAGGGACAGAGAAGGTATTTCATCTCTGCTTTAAAGAGTTGAGAAGATTAGCTTCTCAATTAATTCCTTATCTGGTTGGCTAGAGGAGTAGTTTTTACTTGCAGGATCTGCTGACACTACTGGATGCCATGGAAAAAGTTGGAAATTATAAATAAATGTATTCTTGATCTTGGTTTGATAAGTCTAATTTCCATTTCTTTTCTTTTACCAACTCTTTTAAAACATGGTGTTATGGTTTTACGGTCCCTGTGCCAAAGCAGAGGTGCTGAGCTCTTGTGATATCCATGTAGTAATACTTGCAAGCAGAGTGCTCTTATTCATACTTATTCATACTGCAAAGTAGTGCTTCTGAATGGTTCAGCTTTAGCAACACACCACTGATGCTTTTCTACTTAAAAAGGGTCTACGAAGAATAAATGAATTGTGCTATGAATCATATGGACATTGTGTATCAGTACTCCAGCATTATTTTTAAGTGAAATGTTGCTACACAAAATAAAAATCCCTTGTGTTGTTTTAAGTTTACCATAATATAGCACTATAATCAGGAAGTTTATTCATTTATAAACATATCTTATCTTTAGCATCTCAGTCATATGCAACTGAGTTATCATTGTTTGTATTACGTAGATGACTCATTTCCCTTTCAAGGATGTGCAAATCATATGTCATATACAGTATCTGACCTTTCTTCTTCCAGTGTCTACAGGCCACCATTTGATTATTTAAAGCAATGCTTACATTAATGATAACTATGTCAAGCAACACAGTGCAGAAGAAAAAAAAAATGTCCCTTAAGGGTGGCTGATATTAAATGCATGCAATATTAAAATATGATTGCAAAAGCAATGCTGAGAAAAGTTTAGAAAAGACCACTTGGAAATGAGGAACAGCATGGGAAAAAGAGCAGTGTGGAACAAGCTGTCTAAGAAACACAAGTTTTTTTCCAGATTAATTTCAAAAGATGAAAGGATTGTCTTTGTGAAAATGTTGATTCAAACAGGGAGGCTGTAACCAAGAAGGCAGACCCTATTCCTGCAGTGCAAATCTGCCATAGTTTCAGATTGCAGATCAGACTGTGTCCCTTCATGATTTCCCCTCTTGAAACAGACTTCCAGAGTTCTAGTCATTTCATGTCAGTGGTTGTCTCTGGTAACACTTTTGAAGGGAAAGGGATAAGATAAAGAGGTATCCCTGGCAGTTAGCAGTTTCACATTTTTCTACTTGTCTTCTCTAACCACAGTCATTTGCAATGTCATGAAACTACCAAAAATATGCTTTCAGAGGTGCCTGGCATTACCCATATATAACACTGCATCCTTTCAGGTGTTAAGTGTTGGCAAAGCATAAGGTGCTGTGCAGACACAGAACAGGGAATCCCCAAAGTCACTTTTCTGTTAGATTTGGTAATGGGTGTCTGCGATAACCAAACAGTAGAATATTCAGATTGTGTAGCCTAGAGTACCAAAACAAACTTGAGTCCTGCTGAGGTCTGCTCCAAGTGCCAGAAAAGATTACTAGTTAGAGTCTAATGCTAAGCCATGAAGGGAGCCAGCTCAGGTCAGGAGCTCTAGGCACAACACAATGGTAATCTAGGAAAGCTCATGAGCTTGGCTTTATGTTGTACAAAGCAGGTGCTTCACCTTCAAGGACAATTTGGCTGTGCTGGTGGCATGGCTGTGTTTTCTTGGGGTCGTGGTGGATGGGTTACTCTGCTGAACTCAGACTGGTCTCACAGGGAGTGCCTGTGCTCCCACAGTGCAGTTAGTGTGCGGCATGGCTTTCCTAGCTGAGGTGACTGCATTGTCTGTAACCTTCAAAGATGTTCCTGCTTCCCTCTTTTCTTTACAAGCGTTGTTTTCCACAGGGTG
This sequence comes from Phalacrocorax carbo, assembly GCF_963921805.1. Lineage (NCBI taxonomy): Eukaryota > Metazoa > Chordata > Aves > Suliformes > Phalacrocoracidae > Phalacrocorax > Phalacrocorax carbo. The sequence continues at coordinate 28,939,647 of NC_087520.1, forward strand.
ACTTTTTATTATATATATATATTTTAAGTTCATTTCCATTACTCTGACTTATTCTGTTTTGGTGGAAAATCTGTATTCTTTTATGTATAAAATCTCTGTTTATGACATGCCAGGATAGCATATAAACTACTGTTGAATCCCACCTGTACTTTTAATCTTCTTGGAACTAGAGCATTTTACTAGCAATGAATGTTATTGCAATGATTTTAGTGCATGTAGTTTCCTAATTTGCTAACCTTAATATTAAAATTAATATTTAGGTTTTATATCTTTCAAATGGGAATAATGATGTTAGTTATTTGATGTTTATGTCTTTCAGTCACGAAAATGTTCCTATTTAGGCTGTAACAGGCCACACACATGTAATCACAATAAATAGCATTTAATATGTTTACAGTAGTGGAAGGATGAGGTTAACTTCTGTTTTTATATTGATGGACTCAGCTGGACTTGGAATACTATTGTTTACAATTAGCTACATTTTTGTTGTTGTGCTTTACCCTCAAATTAAATCTTTGTTTCATCAACTAACCCTAGGGATTCCCTGTTATAATCAATGTAATAAACAGCACTAGTTGATAGCCTATAGCTGAAGTTCATTTGTAATTAGGCTTGTGTTTAAAGAAGAATAATTTTCTAAATTTTACTGCAATAATTTTCCTTTAGATTTATTTATGAAAGGCAGGATTAAAAGTTGACTATGGTTTGTCTTGTCTCCATATGTCTTTAAAGCAAGGTCACTCGAACAGGACAACATTTTTCAACATCTTTTTTAAAGCATAATTTTAGAAGGGAAATTGCTAACAGTCAATAATGGCTGAGCACCTAACAACTCATTCAAAAATCTGCTCTACTACTTTGTCAAATGCTTGTTAAAGACATGGCTAATATATTGACTCCCCATATAAGACCAGAGCATGTGGCAAGTATCAGCGACACCATACTAAACAGAAAAATGTAGGAGCAAGATGCAACTGGCCAGGGCACAGATAACAGCTTCCAAGTTAGGTTTTACTTGATAAAAAAACAAAATGGCCGGAGGCAGAAGTCCTGCAGGACTGATATATAAATCTTTAACAGCAGTTCTCAGAATGCAGGTGATCCCCAAAGCCTTTTGTGAGTAGTGAGCAAAGGGACATCGAGTGAAAGCTATCTTGCAGAGGAGTTAACTTTACCCATTAAGTTACCCTTCATTGGGTAATTTTTGAAAATTTGTAAATACCTGCCTATGCAGCATTAATTTAAATATGATGAGGTGATCAGTACAGTGCTGATCTCTGATGAAAGTAATCTTGTAATAAGCTTTAACTTCTAAAGCAAGACATGAACAAAACCACTTGGTCATCTGAAAGAAAATAAATGGAAAGAGTGCTTTATAAAGTATGTTCTTGACTAACCAAAAGGAACAGCAAGCCTAAAGTGGTCCCAAACTTCGGGTACGTTTTATGCATGTTGTTAGATTAAGCATATTTTTGATAAAACAGAAAGTGGCAAATCTGTGTACCTCTCAAATTAGACCATTGGTGTTTAGGAAAAGAATAAAAGGAGAATGGAGCTGACAAGAAAGCTGATAGATAATTTAGGTATGGGTCGTTTAAAGCATATATCTGTGTGAAACCCAAGACAGCCCTGAGCAAGTCACTCTGGTATTACAAGTTGTCCAGCTTCCACTGTGAGTACAGTGCTTTATTTCGATCTGGCTTGTGCCGTGTAGATTTACTCTTTGAGACAAGATTAATTTCCCTTAAAACCACTGCTAATACTCTCAGGCCTCCTGCTTATGTGACTGGTTTCCTGCATTTAACTCTGGGAGGAAGTGTCAATCCACCCCTTCTGAGTCTCTGGTCCTTGCTGCCAGCTAGTACTCAGGCTGGACAAGCTGAGCTCAATAATAAATGAGCTTTAGTTAATAAAGAAGAGGAGAACAGTAATCGAGAAATGGAAAGGTACAAGAAGGAGATTCATTAGTCTGAGTTTTGTAGTATGTATGTAAGACACAAATTGATCATCCTTATTTGCGTGATTACTCATATGCATGTTATTCAAATTTAATTATGAATATTTAGACAAAATACATGAATAGAGCAAAGGCTGATAAAATAATTTGCAAGGTGCAAAGCTTATTGTCTTACCATAACAAAGTTACTGTCAGAACAAATTAATATGCTGCACTGGACCCAGAGTAGGGTTGTTCACCCTGATCTGTGAATGCAGAATACATTTCACTTGAGAGACCTGGGAAGTTTCTCCTCCAAGCTGGCAATTCCATACTTATATGGCTCTGGTAACATCTGTTTCTCTATGACTGTGATGATTTAAAATTAATGGATCAGGATCTCCACCAATCTTTCCTAATTCTGGTTTGATTTGTGTGTGTGCACGCTCACATAAATAAATATATATTTATACAAAAATGCATAATGGCAGAGATGCAGGGCATGGGAGACTAGTAAAAAAACATGAAGGGTTTCATCTGGAAGTCACAGTTTCAAATAACTCTCATACTGACCTGGTGTATGTGCCATCTTACCGAAGTGAAATGACCGGAGAATCCCAAGTGGTATTGCAGAGGTATGCTTATATTGTGTGAACTGGGTGGAGGTTTGTGGACAACAAGTTTCTAGAAGTTAAATGGAAGACTTTAGTCTATGTGCTTGCTATTTAGAATCATATCTTTAAGTACGAAGGTACAGATCCTCAAAAGTATTTGAGAAACCTAACTGAATTAAATGTCAATCAGTAGGAAAATAGAAGTGAGGTGCTGAAATGCTTTTGGAATTGAGATATATGTGTAAATACAGTTGCCTTGGATCCATTTGTGGATATTTTGCTAAAGCTGGTTTTCACACCTGTGATCCTGAATTTTTCTAAGAAAACAATTGCACTTATCCAAAACATGGAAAAACAGTCCTGTGAGGAAACACAGAGTGAAAAAACACCTTTTCTGCCCAATAAAAAATTACCCTGTCATAGGAAGGTGTATTTTTGAATTCCAGTTTTGCATAGGAATGTCTTATTGTTATTAGCCATTAGTTCAAATGAAAAATATGTTATATGACTGTGGTTATGACCAGACTGTGAAACTCGTATTTGCACTGAGTAGTTTTCACTCTGTGGCTATCTGCTGTGAAGTCAGTAAGGGATAGATTGTGACTTGCCTTGATATGCAGCTGTTCACCTCAAATTCCTGGGACGACAGTGGAATTACACATGTGAGTAGCTGCTCTCTGGTGGAATGAAGGGGCTCACAATCTGACCTTCAGTGACAAAGTGCATTAAAATCTGGGCTTGACATTTCAGGAAACTTTTAAGTGAGAATAAATTAACCACTTTATGCCAGATATCCACAATAGGTCTCGGAGATCTCATAATCATGTGAGGAAATGTACCCCTCAATATGGGAGGTTTAAATAAAAACAATTTCATTGGTATTCAGGTAATATTTTTATAGCATCAATTTTATGATAAACACAACAGCTGCAGCAAGATTGTTTTTCTTGCTGTAAGGCATAATAGAGCGTGTTTGCCAATTTTCTGCCTCAAAAAAAGGTGTCTTCACATCTTGATTTAGCCCTGAATAATTCAGCAGAATCTTTAGTAACAGACTTACATGTTATAAGATCCTAAAACGTGTTATAGCCTAAAGAGGCAGGAATAAATTGGATGTCATCATAGGACTGTGATTTATAAAGAGTAGTTTTAAGGATATGTTGTATATTATTTGGTTTATCATGACTGACTTTTGCTTGACCTAGGTCAGAATCTGTAACCCTGAAACAAACTATATTCTCTTGCTGAAACTTATAAAAGGAATACAGAAAAGTACATGCTTATCTATTGCACTTAATTCATTCTCTGCCAAATACATTCTTTCTCCAAGTGGCTGCTTTCATGAATGGGAAGGAAAGAATTAACACAGGGGAGCAGATCTCCTGTATCTGCAATTTCATCTATAAATAAGAAGACCTATTTTGCTATGGTGGCATGTAGGAGGTACAAGAGCATCAGCCTGAGTTTTGCGTTGGGATTTTTTAAACTGTTTGAGCATTGTTTGAAATAAAAATAACAAGGCCTGACATGAAGACCAAGACCATCTTCCATACTGAAGTAATACATATCTCTCTATTTTTCCAAAACTTCTGTAATTTAAATTGCAGTATATTTACACTAATGTTTCCTGCCTCAATTTAGCACAATCATCTGTAGCAGTGGTGGCAAGTTGTTCTGTCATGTAACCAAATCCTTAGTTAGCTGAGAAACATGAGACATACCAAATACCTAGGAAAAGACAGAATCCTGGGAGTAGTTTGCACATGGATGCTCCCAGTGAAGGACAGTTTGGGCATGAAGTCATATCCTAAGGTGTCCAGGCTCACTTCTACAGATGAAGATATGCAGCTGTGTTATAATGTCACTCTCAGCCATGTGCGTGCTTGGGAGTCACCTGAAGTTTAAAAGCCACCAGCTAGACACCTCTGATTCAGGTACACAGAATCATGTGAATAAGTAATTTAAAGAAATTATTCTTGCAGTACTCTTACCTTTTGAATAAGCAACTTGGGAAGATGAAAAAAGGTATGAGCAGGATATCTTGTTGACAAACACTCTAACATAGGAAGAGCAGAATAAACATTGGCTCACAGCCTTGTCTTCAAGTTGCATGCTGAACACTAATCAGCATAGCATGGTATTTTCCTAAAACAAAATGGCTGCACAGTCATTAAAGTAATGGAAAATCTTTACAACAAGAACTTTCACAAAAGGATACATTACATGTTAATCAAACTTATGGCAGCTGCTAGAAGAGTTTGTAAATTTCTTTTATGAAAATCCACACGGGGCCAATTCACAATGCTGGCCAAGTTACAGGTGTCATATGTATAAAACATGTTGTTGGTTTAAGATTTAATTAGGACTCCCTTCTCTGATCGTAACACTTTAAAGGAAAAATACACTTGGGATTTAAATTTCTTTGAGAGTCGTTATTAATTTGATGTGATTGATGTTAAATGGGAATTAAATCATAAATGTGATTATGCTTGTAGTTGGATGTTGTCTCAGCAGACTGTTTCTGCTTGTCGCTTTTGAATGACTGGTGACATGATATGGCATGTTGATTTTTATTATTGCTTAAAGATTTCACTTTATCATCATTTGTCAGGAAACTGATTTTCCTCTTAGTCCCGTTAATATTAAATCTGTCATAACTAGATTAGGATAGAATTGTTATCTACTGAATCTATAAACCCTAGGCTAAATTTTACTCCCAGGAAAAAGACAGCATAATAATACAGAGGGGAAAATCAACCAACTAACAAGAAGTAAAGCTGGAATGTGAATACAAACAGATGAGAGTTGGGTTTTTTCCACTGTAATTACAGTGTATATTTCTGTTCACTTGCCTGAAAGAGATTTCAAAAGTGTTTACACCTGAGCTGGAAACTTGCTGTTCAGGGCTAGAACAGGTAGGGAGAGCTACTAAGATGAGACATTCAAAGATGGAATATGAATGCTGTATTTTTTAAAGATAGTAATTCACAAATTTAGAGAGCCAGTCATTTCGATTTTCCTGACAGGAAGTATGCTTTTGGCAAAGATAGTAGAGAACCATACACCATTTCTGTGGGGAGCCCCTTCCCCATTTTGGTTCTTTCAACCCAATGGACCAATGTCACTAACACATGTGCTACCCTCTTTCATCCAGAGAATTGGTGAAGATTGGTTGGTGCAATATACCCTTTTACAATCATAGTCTAGTCTGAACCCTGCTAGGTCAATTAAATGGAGTTCTGTGGTCTCACATCAAGCTTTACATTTGTTGTTCATTTGCACTAACCAGTATTCTTCTCTGGTACTTATTTGATGCCCATTATTCTGATATCTGAGAACAAAGATCATTGAGAACAGATACTATTTCTACCAGAAAACAGGATTTTGTATTGTTGTAGGAGTAGAAGAATGCTATTAATCCATAAAGCACATCAGAGTATGTTCCAAACAATGCAAGCCATGTGCATTCTCTACCCAAGCCACAGCACACAAGCTGAGATAGCTGTGGCATATCCCTCAGTCTGAAAAAAATAAAAAAGAAAAAAAGCAGTAGGTTGGTTTCTTTTTTAAAAAAAAAATATTCTGAAAAAGACCCCAAACACTTATTTAAAGCCAAAGTTTCATTTTCAAGATCAAATTTGGGTATATAAATAAGTATAACCTTGAAAAATGTGTACGGGTTTTATACATGATCTCTGCTTTTGTATTAGTCTCAAACCTAGTATCTGATTTTTTTAGAACCATCTTTATTATGGATAAATTTATAGGGTTTAGAATCTCCCTGCCTGATTGATCTGCTGTCTACTATCAATCTTTGAGCCACACTGTGCAAGGTATGCCATCAATTGCAAATGACATACAGCGGGGCAGATGTCTCTGGATGCTGTAGTTTCTGGGTTTCTGAGAAACAGTGTACAACAGAATATTGTTTAATGAAAAAGCTAAACTGAAGCTGATTTTTGTTCTGAGAGTGCCAATAATTTACAGGTCTTTCAAAATATGTCTTTTAGATTTGAAAAATCAGTCAAAACTAAAGCTTTCTTGCAAACATTCTTTTTTATAAATGCCTTTTCAGCAATAAAATTTCACTTTAAAAGTTTCTCTTCAGTGCTAATGATTAGTAACAAAAAATTTTAAAAGTGAGAAACTCCAGCAACAAGCAAAGGAAAGCAACACCCAAGAACATTAATTGTCTAAATGACTAAGTATGACAGATTATTCAAGGACCTTTTCCACAAGAGAACCCACTTTCAAAGTCTCTTAATATGATACAGTGAGACTCTGAAATTCAGCGTCAGGCACATTAGACTGCAGTTCCATTTTGTTTAGATGATCTTTGACTTAAATACACTGAAGTAGCTTTTGCTAGCAAATATTAGCTGTAGAGAACCAAAGAAGGAAGGGGTAAGACTCTGCACCGTTAATACAGAAAACAGGAGAAAATGCAATTGAAATAAGTGGAATTACAGAGGAATAAAATGAGTCAGAGATCAGAATCAAGCCTTTGTTGAAAAAGCTTATGATGTTGAATTTTAAATTAATCTAATTTGCACTGTCTGATGGTGGCCATTAGTGCCTGAAGTGGAGTCAATGAAATGCTAATGTGATTAGTTAGGAACACTAAAAACAACCAGTACATTTTTCCTTTGATTGTCTGTGTGTTTAAGAATATTTCATTACTTCTGCTTCCTTTGAAATAAGGGTAAGATATAAATCACAGGCACAGATATAAGCAGCGGTTGTGACATTTTGTTACAGAGTTTAATTACATGAATCATAAAATATTGCTACAATTTTCCAAACTGTTAAACCTTAATTAATATGAACCCACAGGGACCACCTTGATGGTTCATAATACTCTGGAATCTCTCCTCCTACAGTAGTAGTTTATATGGTTGGGGAGTGCTTTATAATTTACAGAGAGTGATCAATTATTAGAAATGAAGCTAGACAAATTAATTTAATATAAATGGGGTTGTATGGAGTTTGACTAATTCTTTTTAATTACCTATATGTTATTTTTTCAATAGCCTAACAAAAGGAACCATTATTCTTCCCCATGTACAGATTCATTAATCTCATTACTGTGCAGTATTAATATAATTTTATCACACATTCCAGAAGTGGTGCACATCGACAAACTATAATGAATCACAGCATTAGTGTACTATCACTACATTAATTTCAGGACATGCCTAGCTCATCTGCAATTTACATTGAGACTTAGTATGAAATGAGCTGAATAAGCATGTAATTATGACATCTGCTTCTTTTCAGGTACGTCTTTGTAAATCAGTGACAAAGGAATAACAGGTTTAAATATGTGTTAACACTCTGATAGCATGTATAATTGCAATATGGCAATGTGTAATGAAGATTAAATTAGACTGTAGTGTACCTGACATATGCAAGAACATAATTGAAACGCAGTATTTGCAGAATGAAAAAGACTGTAAAGTACTAATATTTCAATTCAGTAAGGTAAAACCAGTATAAAGAAGAAATACTAACGTGATGATGCAAACAAGTGTGTTATTTTTATAAGGAAACATTACTTATGTTTGTAATTTTTATCAGGATACTTAACATGTTCTTGGTGTTAGGTAAAGTTTCCATAGATTCTGCTGGTTTGATCCTTCTTGGATTTCAGCTATATAGGCCCTGGTTCTATACTTCATCTCTATACCAGCAGATAATGTCCATCACATATACATATAATACTACTGCTGCATGGTTTTATGAGATGCAGGAACTGACTCAAAAATCTACTGTGGTAAAAAACATTCATTCACTGAAGCTGTGTCCTTGAATCAGGGGTTTTGAGGAAGGGTTATGTGCTTTATCCTGTGTATGAGACACAACCTGAAACATATGGGAGATCAAACTGTAAGCCAGAGGGTATGGCAAATTATTAATTACATTTGAACTTAAGTCATTATCACATAACTAGTAAAATATTAATTTTACATGTGTATCGTGCTATATTTCAACTTCAAATCACTTGTGGAGGACAATTAATTCTAAAGCTTAGTAATAGAATAATAGGTTTTATGCTAAAAACTCTTATTCGAACAAAAATATACAAAATCTGTGAAAATTACTCCTGTGAAGTCTCCAATGTTGTACCAGGTGTCTACATTATAATCTAAATCAGACTAGTATAATTATACCAGTATAAATTAACAAAAATATCTTTGCTATATGAACACAAATTAAGAGATTAATATACACTAGGATATTATATTAATGAATTATCATTATTATATTAAATCATTCTCATTGTGAGAATGATTGCTTGCACCTCTTATAAAACACAAAAACCTCTTCATGCTTATGACAGCACATAATAACATTTTAAATATAATCTGTGATCTCTGTCATATATTTACGCACATATGTGCACATACCCCTGTGCATATATTTATGAGACGACGCAGTTTATTTCTCCTGGAAAATGATGTGTCTAGGAATTTTGCAGCTTCCTAGACTTTCTTCCAACAGCAGCTTTTCTTTTGTGCTACCAAGTTGGAAAACAACAGTTCCTCCAAGTGAAACTCACACAGGAATATGTTAAAAAATAAATTTCAAGCTGTATAGAAGGATTTCCAGTTAAGCCATCAGAGCCTGAACAACAAATAAAACAAAATGTGACCTTCTAAAGAAAACTGTTACTTTCTTTAGTTCACACTAGATTCCCCTATTTCAGAAATCTCTATGGCCCTTATTATACAACTGGCTTAATGAATTCCCTTGTAAGGGTCCTATAAAGACATGTTAAGCAGCCAAATCGGACTGCACCACAGAGCAGGTTCCAGCCGGAGCATGGACTCTAGTTTGCTTGGAATTCCTCGTGCAGGAAGTTTACTGAGCTTCACATGGCCAACAGCCACGGAGTCTTATTTGGGTTGGACTGGGCCCTAAGAAAGCACAGTCTGGCAAATATTTTCAGAAATTTCTCTTTGCAAGTCTTTGTAGTTTTTGGTGTCTAATCTGTAACTACACGTGCACACTAGTATACACCCATACACCCATCCTCCATTAATAACAAACACAACTTAATCTGCTTTGTCAAATTGATTTTGAGTAGCCAGATACGTATAGAAAGGTAAATCCTGTTTTAGTCTTGATATTGACAGACTGAAATTGCAGAATGTAATAGCTCTTTCTGTAGTTCTACTGCTCACACTTGCTAATTTTCATATCTCCTATCTTGTTGGCTCACTGTTTGTTTGGAGTCCTGTATTCTAACTAACGAATTTCCCATCTGATGATCAATAAAAGCATTAATAGAAGTGTATGAAATTAGATTAGAAAACTTCAAACTCTCAATTTAATGGAATAGCGGATTTTTTTTCTATGGTGGTCTTAGTCAATAAACAGAAATATTAGATTTTAACTACCAGTATTTTAGGACAGATAAATTAGTTTAAGATTAGAGGAATTATTAGTAAACTGGGACTTTTTCTGTGGTTTAAATCAGCATTTAAATGACTCTTACTGTTAAAACTTGTAATAATAGTAATATAAGGGAGAATGGATTTTACTTGAAATAATACAAACACAGTTGTCTTTAATTTTAAGATTAAATTTTAACCTTTAATCTTAAGATTTTAAAAATTTTAAATTTGCTATGTAAATGAAACTTTGTATTTTTATAAAGATAATTTCATACCAATACAGATAGAAGGGTTTTTTAAACTGAATAGTCATAATTAGGAAAACACAGAAGAACTGTAGGAGCCGTATTTTAAGCTACAATTAAGGAGAGTGGGCTAAGTAATAGCATAGCCTTTCTCTGATGTGCCAGAATATAACTACCAAAAAAACCTAAGCACTCTTTCAACAGTTTGTATGAATTATAATTTCAAAAATTTTCCAAGTTAGGCTGAAATATGTACCTGCTTATGTACAGAATTTATTTAGTCACTAGATTTACAGGAATTACAATTAAGAGAAACTTTCAAACATTCCTTCTATTATCTGAAAATTATCAACCTACAGAAAGAAATATTTTAGTAATGTAATGTTAGAGTCACCGGAGTTTAGCAAATGAATTACCTGCTTTTAATGTGAATTAACACTTTATAAATTTAAGATTATTTTATTGATGTTAAAGGAATTGTAGGTTCTCTTCTCCATGTAAATGCAGTTATTTTCTCCAAAGTACACTTGCTAGTCCATTTTTTTATTTTGTTTCAAAATTTTTTGAATGGTAGAGAGGATCTATACATCATTTCTTTCAGGCTTCTCACTTTCAAGAAGTTTTCCTGACATTTACCCTACATTTTCCCCTTTTTATGTTTATCTTCTAACTCCTAGTTATATCCTATGAACATCACTAGATAATTCTTTTGTCTAATTTGTGTGTTTATATTCTTGAAATATTTATAGACTGCTACCATGCCTCATACCCCCTGCCTAGTTATTATCTGGCCAGTCTGTGTTACCTATTTTAAATCTTTCCTCATAAATCTCTTCCCTTCACTAACCTCTTTTCTTGCTCTTCTCTGAATTCCCTTAGTTTTTCTAGGTCTCTGTCACAGTGAGGTGGCCTATGCTGGACACAGCGTTCCAGATGTGATTGTCTTCAAACTGTGTCAGCAGTGGTCATTACCTCACTGTCCCATGCTGTGATGTTTCTGCACAGACAGTGTAAAATCGTTTTGCCTGTTTTTTTGTGTGTGTACATACTTCTCGTTGCAAACTGATGTCCAGTGTCTTATTAGGCAACAGCATTAAGAATGTTTGTGTTATTGTTTCTCAGGTTTCTGTCTTCAGATTGAATTATACATGTTTATTTGCCATGGATATATGAGCAACTGAACCTACACAAACACTGTTCCATCTCCATGGCCTAACACATGTAGAGCTGAGTTAAAATTCTCTCCCTTCTCCTTCACGTTTGCTAAGGGGTACAGACCTAAGTTCTGGGGCCATCATGAAGATATTGATGTTACTTCTATCCAATCTTTAGGGTACAATTCTACAGATGTTTAAGACAATGAAGTTCAGATTATCACAGTCCTGCCTCCTCCTATCATTAAACGTGTGCTGCCTTAAAGGCAGAAATATATTATGGGAAGATGAGACAGACAAAAAGAAATATTCTTCTCTTTTTTTTTTTTGTTTTTGTTTAATATGCTTATATTTTATCCAGATCCGTTCCCAGAACTGACTCACAGTGCAGTCCCAGGAATATAGGTACTAGTGTAAGGAAGAGGGTGGAGGAGAGGCTTGGCAAAGACTGGGCATGCTAGAGCCCCAGCAGCTTTGGTTTAAGTTGGTTTAAAATAGCAAGGAAGCTGCTAACATTAAGAGTAACTGGTGAGAGCGGGTATGCACTACCACATTCCAGTGAAGCAATAATACTCTTGGTAAGTGACCAGTTCATGCATATATATTTTACTTTATATTCAAGTGTCTGTGTTAAAATCTATTTTTATCCTTACTTTCAGTAATCATATTGTATATTTATTGGACAAAAGTTCTTCGGTATCATATTCTGAGATTGTTTTTCTCCTTGTTTTATATGTGCATTACTACTTCATGCATCTACAATTCATGGGTTTAACCAAGTGGAGTTTTTCCACTGGACAAACTTTAAAACAATTTGCATATAAAAAAACAACTTTAGTAAATTAGATCTATGTGAATTGATGGATTTTCATGACTCAAAGTAGTGGCCAAATTCTTAAATACTGCAGCTGTGATAATATTGAAATACAGAACTTTTCAAAACAGCTTTATTAATTTTAATGCAATGTTTAGAAAACTCTGCTTTTTGTTGAGCAATAAACTAAAAAAAAGCATGACTTTCTTCTAATGGATTCAAGTTTTGCCCTTTTTAGTTCATAAGTTAGCACAATAATATTCAAAGTATTTAAAGATGTCATGATGACTCTGACTTGTTGTAGAAATAAATAAAGATGGAATCCATATGTTTTTCTTTTGATGGATTAAGGGCCATGTTTACAACAACATAAGTTTACACTGTTGCTGGCCTCAAGTATTCTGCAGACTTTCATGGGTCAGCTCCTGCAGAGGCTCATTCTTACTCAAGAGTACAATTACAGAAACTATTTCCATGGTTAGAGAAACAGTCTGTTCTGAACAGAACATACAGCATGATGTTGATGTTTTTGGGGTTTTTTTCTTTTTTTTTTTTTAACAACTTTTTCGTACTTGAGAACAGTTTTTTTTCTGATAGCAACATTTCAGTATTTAGTGATTTACTATAGCTATAGATTATCACTCCTCAAATATCATTAAAATATTTTGTATATGTTCATTTCATTTTGAATGGAGTCAGATTGCTCTTGTGTCACAGATAACACACAGGCCTTTTTTTTTTTTTAAGAATTAGGCAGTCTCATTTTGTAGCTGCTATCCTTCCTTTCTCTATTTCTGTATTTCAAAATCTACATTACAGTGTTATCAGTACTGCAAAGACCACAGAATGAAGCTGTAGGCAAATGAGTCCCAACTGCAGTTCAGAATAATATATTTAAGAGTCACTTCACTGGCTTCATTTCGCTGCTTTTTATTTTCTCTGGAATTAGCAATAGATTAATCTGGATGTTCATGAGGTATTGAGATAAATGTTGAGCTCTTGCACATGTTTATAAGGTCAAGTTTTAACAAGTATCTATTTATTCTTGTTAGTGCCACAAGGCCACAGTTTGAAGAGTACTCAGTCTTGATGAGAAATTCTTGGTATTGGTGTTTATAGACTCCAGTACATAACAGGAAAAAAATACTTGCTATTGATCACTGCCAACTATCAGCCTGTTGTTGGCCAAACTTACCCCAACGAGCATCACTTTATTCCAATAACCATCCTAAGTTAAGTGGATGAGACTATGTTTAGCCCTTAATGTAGGTGTATAGGCTGACTTGACAAAGACAGACACTGGTCCAGTTTCCCAGCCTCTGGAATAAAAATCTGCCCTAACTGGGGTTCTGTATCTTCTGTGGCTAGGGAGCAGCACAGAGATGTTCTCATTCCACAGTTCCCTCAAGGCCTAATATAGTAGAAAAGAGAGAGGGCACTAAGAAATAATATAAATGGTAAAGCACATTTCCACTGAAGGCCCTCCAGGAAGATCTTGGTGCAGGATCATTCATGAGCTTCCTTGCAGTGGTGCAGTTTTGTGTGTTGTGTCCATGTATTTCAAGAAATTGAAAGTGTTGAAGTAAGCAGTAACTTGCTTCAGGAAAAAAATGACAGCAGAAGGTGTTACCATGCTTTGTATATAATATTTAAAATTACTATAAATATATTATATGGGAGGATCATAACTGTGGAAGCAACTTCAGTAATGGAAGAGAGGTTTGTTTTGTTGCAGTGGTTTAGGAGGTGTTATTCTGAAGGTATATTTTTGAGAGACAAGTCAAAAACTGATTGTTACTCAGAAATACAAAGCCTGTTTCTTTGAGCATGCTGAGCACCATGTTCTTCCTTGGTACACTATGTTTTCTGTGTTCTTTTCAAAATTTCCCCAGAAAGAAAGTGTTCCATTAAAAGTTTGTTTATGTAATTATTTTTTTCTTTATTTTTTTAACCAATACATGGACAGTTGCACATGATGAGTTTGGTCTGAGCTCATTTTAAGTGATAATAATTTATCTGGTGAATTTGTGTTGGTGAACTTCTCATACATGTAAATATTTTGTTTGCTTTTTATTGGTATTATTTGTTGTTTTCAAAAGTAATTTTCAAGGACTTTTGATGGTTTTGGCTACTCAAATCTTGAAGCAGATCAAAGGACACTACTTCTTGCAAACTTGTTACATTTTCAAAAAGAGTAGAGCTACTGAGGTATTATTTTTCTTAGATGTAAACATATTATGGAATAATAAGTACTTATTTAAATAATTAGTAGTTTCCTAGAAATGGTCAAATAAGTTGTTGTGTTCATCTTTTGTTCTAGAAACATGAGTTCCCAAAAGCAGCTGCATTGTGCAATATTTCCTACAAAATGTGTGGTCATTCATTTGACAGTCATTGCCCAGAGAAAAGAGTGGGAATATTATTAATGGGCTTCAGCATTTTATTATCTACATGGTAGGCTTGCTTCAGCACAGGAAAACGCTCAATGGCCACATAACGTGCTGTTTGATGTGACACTGGGAAAAGGTTAGGTGGTTCCCACATTAGAGCAGTCATTTCTGTTAGCACACTAGTACTCAGTTTTATGGTGTATTGAAAGAAGCCACTTGGTAGATGGATTTTGTATGTAGAGAAATGACTGATAATAACAGGTTGGGATATGGACAGCAAGAAAGTCTTAATTACATCATATACAAACAGAAACAAAAACAAATTTTAGAGGTCAAACACTTAGCTGTTACAATTTGCAACAGTCCAGTTAAGTACTGAGGAGGCAAAAAGATGCTAGAACATTAAGGAAAATGCATATTTTTAGATATTTAGGTATTTAAAACTAACCTCTGTAGTGCTCTTTTTCTTGTTTTTCTTCATAAGTGACATTTATTAAGGCAGCAGTGGTACACGAAATCATTCTAAGACTAGAATACTGCTTCCTGATAATTTCCCAAACCTGATTATTTTCTGTTGTTCATTTCTTTAACAGTATTTTCCAACTTTTTCAAGGTTATTTGCAAGATTTTGGGAGAGGGGAGATACACTCAGGTTTATTGTTTTGTGCCTCTGCAAGGTATGATGGGATCTCAGGTAAAATTAACTTTGCAGTTTGTAGAGTTACTTTATATTATACAGACTGCTGGAAAACAAATACTGTAAATTGCAGTCTCAGCAAGTTTTGAGAGAATGGACCCACAAATGAGTCAGCTAAGGTAGAAAATTAGTATGTCAGACACAAACTTAATCCAGTGTTTGAATGTGTGAAAAGAGTCATAAGTGAAGATGAATGAGTACCTCACTAGCCTTTCTCTCTCTTGTTTTCATGAACCACGTAATCAAAGAGTTTTGAATTTTACACATAGGTTTTTGAGGGTAAGACGGAGGCACAAACATCTTGTGGATCAGGTATGGAACACAGAGTCTGAAGAGCTAGATTTTTCAGTCAGGATATTTCACGATCTTTAGTCTTAGGGACCCTTTCATTATATCTTGATTTCACATATTTCTTTTTGAAAATGTCACATGGACAAATTTAGAAGTTAATAGAATCTGTCCAGATGATGGAGAATAGACTGGTATCATCTATGTCAATGTGTATACTACAGTATAAATTTAATATTTTTCTGATCTCCTAATTGTTTCTGTTATTGCCACTGTATGTCACTTCTGAACATGGCTCACACAACCTATTGCAAATAGCATCTGATAATTAAATTCCCACTTAGATGGCCCAGAAAACTAAAGCTTGATGAAAAATGAAACCGCATGGAATATGGATGATTAACTCCTTACTTCTTTCTATCATAGAATCATAGAATCAATAAGGTTGGAAAAGACCTCTAAGATCATCAAGTCCAACCATCAACCCAGCGCCCCCAGGCCTCCTAAACCATGTCCCAAAGTGCCACGTCTACATGTTTTTTGAACACCTCCAGGGATGGTGACTCCCCCACCTCTCTGGGCAGCCTGTGCCAGTGCCTGACCACTCTTTCAGTAAAGAAATTTTTCCTAATATCCAATCTAAACCTCCCCAAGAGTGAGAGTATGAGTTACACTAAGGCAGAATATTTTATATTTAGTGAAAGTGAAAATAGCTTTAGAGAAGTCTGAAGACTAAACTGACTTTCATTATTCCATAGTTTACACACGTTCAAAGATGCATGATTCCCTAGCTCTTTTGCATAACTAGAAGAAAGTGTATGGACAAAAGTAGAGAGAGAGGAGAAATCCTACCCAAGGATATGTTAGTGCAAGGAATGCTTAAATTCTCTTCTGAAGATAGCCACCTTCAAGCACCTGTTCTGTCTGGGGAAAAGATAGATATGTGCATGCACTCCTCAAGTGTGTGCAAATTCTGGTGTAAACACGCCATTAGAGACCAGCACTCAGGCTAATTTTAGATGCCTCAGCTGAATTCATATAAAGAAAAATCCTTAAAAATATAACTGATGGTTTTTAATAAACATTAAAAATTTTAATGGGTTTTATTAATAAACATTCCAGATCTCTGCCCATCTTTGTTCTCAGGGAAAACATTATGTAAAATAAAAGAGAGGTAAGACTTTTAAATACATTTTGAAATTTTACAAGTAAATACCTATAAGTGTCTTAGCAGTTAGAGCTGCAATATGGTCACCTTTGAAACTAAAATACAATATTTCTTATTTTATAATATAGAAGGGACAGCACAAAAGAAAGAAGCATAGCAAATACTTTCTCTGTTCATTTTTGGTTTTTTGTTCGTTTGGTTGGGTTTTGGGTAGTTTTTTGTTTTGTTTTTGGGTTGGTTGTTTTTTTTTTAGCAAAAAGGAAAATTAGATTATGAGTGGCTTGAGGAGAAAAATCATGTAATATATCCACAACACAAGATGTCATTTTTCCTAGTAAAGCAAAAAGTAACTTGCTATCTAGGGAAATAGTTGTGCATGTAATCACCTAATCTGGCAACACAGTACTAATTTAGTTTAGAAAGACTTTATCTTATAAAACTGTGGTTTTGTATGTCCTTGAACAGTCCAACTTCAGAGTGAGAGTTTATATCTCTCATGGTAAACTTGAGCTGTGCTGCAGGTGTTTTAGTTTATCACTGAAAGGAAATGACTTTTTTTACACCTAATTTAAACTGAAGCTATTCACAGTTTAGAATGTTCTGTAACAGTGACCTCTGTAATGACTAACACATTGCAGGTGGTCCGATAGCAGGCCAGTGGTTAATGTTTGCTATCAGGAGAGACAAAATTAAATGTCCACCCCAGAGTTGTTTTCTTCCGTTTATAGTACGAACACAACAGCTGGCACAGAAGTAAGCCACAATTAAAGGGCTTCTGAAAAGTTGTGATCTGTTTAGTTTCTGCAATAGGAGAGCTTTCCTGTTGTCATCTATTAAACATTTGTCATTAAATTTGAAAGCAGAAAACCTGGTAAATATCTGCAACCTAAATCTCTGTATTAGAATTCTGATACTTAGGTTCCAGCCTGGCAGTCCCTGCTCAGTCCTTGAGGCAAAGCTCTTATTTGTTCTGTAGTTACATGGTTGGGATCAATGAGTGTTTATTCTTGGAGGACTTGAAGTGCTTTATCAGAACTAAGAATGCTCCACCAAAGCTCTTATCTTTCACACTAACTGAAAAGGCAGTTCAGTGTTCACATAACATCATATAAAGCAAAACTGGAGAGCCTGAAGCTTTCATTTTAGCTTATTTCATTTTGACAAAAATTGAACATCTTTACTGTACAGCTGCTGTGCAGCTTTTCCGGGTGTGTGTAGACCAGGGCAGTATCTGGGCCAGTCATAACTATTGTCAAATGGCAGCGTGATTTAAAAGTCTATATCTTTGTAAAGCTTAATGAATTATAGTATTGCATAAAGAGAGCTGATCCTGAATCCTTTTCATACAGTGTGGTTAGAGAGCCTAACGTACTTCTGGGAGGACAAAAGTACTTGGTAAAAATGAGTGAGAAATTTAGGAATTGTCAAAGGACAGTTTTCTACTCAGAAACAATTCTGCTGTTTCTGCAATTTGCCTTGGAGTGACATGGGTTATTACATGAAGAAAGAACCTCTGAAAGTAAAAGTGGATCTGCTTCATGAAAGATAACAGCCTTTATATCTCAGAAAATGTTTCTTCAGGATGTCTCTTCAGCATGAATTTAAAGCAGCCATATTTTCACAGAAGACAGGATAACTGACCACAACGGTTGAGGAGATATGATATATGAATAGAACTGGTTCTGAAAAGTTTGTTTCAAATTATCTGATGTGTTAGATACTGCATCAAGCCTATTATGAAATGGCCAGGATCAGGATTTATCAACACTTTGTGAACTAGTCCTTAAAGAAAAATAATCATTCTACTAATAGGATGCCTGGATAGGACCCATTTCACTGCTTTGTTAACTATGCATGGATGAGAATCAAGGGCACTCTGTAGTGTTATGTGAAATACTTCAGCTGACACTTTTTGCTGCATGAATGAACATAGACAAAAAACCTCCACAGTATGAACAGTAGATAAACTAAACTGAAGGCTAATTGGAAAAGGGATTGGAATCCAGATCATTTATGTGTAGAGCTGTAAGAGTAATCTCTTTTGGCCAGAGTGAAAATTTGAAGTGAAAACTGGCTATACCAACCACACAAGTGACTTGTTATATCTATTCAATTATTTTATTCAGCCATTCCCTCTTTGGAACGACATAGAATCTGTTTTTTAGGTTTCTATTCTGGGAAGAGGGAAATTCACATTTGAATCCTGTCAGGCAGAGGGTGGGATTGAACTTGTGTTTCCCGTCTCCTAAAAGAGTGTCATCCTCTGCTATATCACCTTCTGCTAGATGTTACCTTGGAAATTCTGCTAGGTATTATAACAGCTTTCTGAAAATGAAATATTTCTTTCAGATCTTTTTTATACTGAATGTTCATTCATACTGAATGAAGCATACCTTTTTGTCTTCAGTTATTTTAGTTTGTGCAGTAAATTTTCTGTTGAACCAAAACAGGCTCTTTGTACAACTGTGTGAACAAATGTTTTCTCTCATACTCTTTCCTAACTCTTCCTAAAAAGAAAGCACTGTGAGAGACGTGTATGATTAATATATGTTTTATTTGTTATCTGAGGATAGATCTAAAGCCTAATTCAGTTATTAGAAAGAACCTCATTAATATCAGTCCTATATTCATAGCCGGTTTTCATTGTCAGATTTTTATTTTTTACTTAAAAGTAATTAGTTGGCCAAAGTCTTTTGATACCTATTTTTGTTCAAAACTATTCAAGTTGGTATGGTTTCTGACTAGAAATAACAGTGTGGCATGGACATCTTTATATAAGTATCTTTATGTATTTTATAAGTCAATAGAATTTTTCATACTTACAATTCCTTTAAGATTCTGTCATGTTTAAAATATCAGGTATATACAAAATTTAGAGAGAATTATGCAGATTTGTCAGTAAAAAATTCTGTCATTATTCTTTTCATAAGCTATACCTTATATCGTACACATATAAATAATATATTTGTATCTTTTGTGGCTGTGTTACATAAATAATGCACAAAATGAATATTTAGTCCCAACCCCCCAGATTTATATCTTTAACACTAAAAATTTCCATTTGCTGTTGAAGTCTGTGTATATATTAGCAAGGCCCTTTATTGTCTTGAAATTAAATCTTTTGAAGTTTCTTCCTCCCTGAGACACAATAGAAGGCATATAGTTGACATCAAAGTGGAGACATACTGCTGACTAGTAATTATGGTAGCTTAACGTTGCCCAGTCCCCACCCATTTACAAGCCTGCCTCAGCATGTACTTATTTTGATTAACACCTTTAGAAATAACTGGACAGGCCAGATATTGATAAAGTTTCTGCAAAATTTGGTTGGAAAACAAAATACTGTTTTAATAATTTGTTCTTCATATATAATTTTGGATTTTTTTAAACCTCATTTAATTACTCTAAGTAAGTTGTAACTGTTAGCTGGGTGTCGCCAGATGTGAAACCAGACACAAGGGTGAGATTTTACAATTTAAGCACAGCTGCTTAAGATAAAATCTGGTTTAGGACACAAGAGATGGATTTAAAATACTACATTTATATTAAAAATAGCAGGGAATCATATGCAGGACAGCTAAAGGCCTTCTTGGCAAACTTGTTAACTTCAAGTGAATGCATCCAATCGAAGTCCAAAAAAGGCTTCAAAACCAAACAAATAACATTTACTGTCAGTCTTCTCCTCTCATCCATGAAAGCAAACATACAAATGCAGAGCACTGCTCTGTTTTCAAATTAAAGTCTCAATTTTTCTAATGTGTATATTACTAAAGTGAACGCTGGCACCAAGGATTAAATGCCTCTGCATCTTGGAACATTTTTAAACTTCTCAGGGTACCAGGATGAGGAACTCAAAAGAAGTTTATTTATCTTGGGCATTTGAGTTTTACAGCTTAAGAAAAAATAACTTTAGAAATCCAGGGGACGGGGGGGAGAGGTAGGGGGGCAGGCTCCTCCCCATTCTTGCATATTCCTCTGCATTGGCCAAATTGTTGATATGCTTAGCAAAGCATGTAAGGTAGTGCAGAGCAGCTGAAATAACTCTGCACATCTTATGCATGTTGACCTCTGTACCACGTGTGGATGAGGAAAGAGAAGGAGCGGCACAACATTTATATCAATATTTTAACAAGAGATGTGTGGGACCGGAAAAACCTGTCCGGTGAGTAAGCCTTATTTTTCCATAACTAAAACCAAAACAAAAATAACTTTGAGGTACTTTCATTATAAAGTGTGTTTGAATTATAAAGCTGTAACGGTTTTACTAGCTTAACCCAAATCTTGTGGGTGCTATGTTTGCCCTCACTGTGTTTCGTCTTATTTTTAGGTGACAGGTATGCAACACTTTGAAGAGACATATTTTCCTCCCTTCTGAGTCCACCCTAAACCCAACAGTGACTCACAAGAAGAACAAGACAATTTAGCTGTAACAAAAACCAAGACATTTTAGCCACAACAAAAAACTAGTATCTTCCATCTAGCTTGATTCTTTAGTTTGCCTCACTTTACAAAAATAGTAGATGAAAACTGAAAATTTCCTCCTGTTTCTTCAAAGTTGCTCTCTACCACTCGATGCTGATATCAGTTACTGCTTCAGAGCAGCAACCAGCTGCAGCAGCTAACTATAACCAGCAGTCCCTGCTTCCCCTGCCTTTTTACCAGGTCACTGCACCACTTGTAGAATCATAGAATGATTTGGGTTGGAAGGGACCTTAAAGATTGTCTAGTTCCAATGCTCCTGCCATGGACAGGGATGCCTTCCACTAGACCAGGTTGCTCAAAGCCCCATCCAACCTAGCCTTGAATGCTTCCAGGGATGGGGCATCCACAGCTTCTCTGGGCACCTGTTCCGGTGCCTCACCACCCCAATAGTGAATAATGTCTTCCTTATATCTAATCTAAATCTATCCTCTTTCAGTTTAAAGCCATTACCTCTTTTCCTGTCACTACATGCCCTTGTAAAAAGTTCCTGTCCAGCTTTCTTGTAGACCCCCTTCAGGTACCGGAAGGCCGCAATAAGGTCTCCCTGGAGCCTTCTCTTCTCCAGGCTGAACAGCCCCAGCTGCCTCAGTCTGTCTTCACAGGAGCGGTGCTCCAGCCCTCTGATCATCTTCATGGCCCTCCTCTGGACTTGCTTCAACAGGTCCCTGTCCTTTTTGTGTTGGGGGACCTAGACCTGAATGCTGTAGAGTGGAGAAGAGAGGGAGAATCACCTTCCTCGACCTGCTGGCCATGCTTCTTTTGATCCAGCCCAGGATATGGTTGGATTTCTGGGCTGCAAGCACACATTGCCAGGTCATGTTGAGCTTCTTATCACCCAATGTCCCCAAGTGCTCCTCCTCAGGGCTGCTTTCAACCCATTCTCCGCCCAGCATGTATTTGTGCTTGGGAGTGCCCCGACCCATGTACAGGACCTTGCACTTAGCTTTGTTGAACTTTTTTTGAAGTGTTTTTTTCTAAACAGGCAAGCATCCCTCCAACAAAAGTCTGTAAATATTTTTCTCAGTAGTACTAGCAAGCAATATTTAACCTGGTACTGAGGTCATTCAGAAGAGATCAAATGTGATAATGCTGAGCTTTTAGCTGTCAACATAACTTTCTGGCATTTCCACAGAGTTTTCAAACATATAAGCACAGAGGAGTCTGTTTCTCTTGTCAAGACACACTCCTAATTTCCATCACTGTGAATAGGTGTTCTACAGTCTTATCAGGGACATTACAGACTTCCCAAGTGTTCTAGAGTGAGTTAACTCTCTTTCACATTTTTATTGATTATCTGTGCCAGATAACAATATACACAAATCTGTGATTTGATCAAGAGATCCTGATGAAACTCATAAATTTTCAGAATGAAACCTAAGTGTTTCCAAACCTGGTGATGGAACTGTAGAGTAACATGGGCAATGAGTGTGTTTATCATTGTATAAAACTGTACTAGTCTCTTTGCTTGCTTTGTCTCCTCACATTTTACCTCTTTTTCTGTGTTTTCTTCTCATTTATTTTCTGTTGGTTTTTTTTTTTTTTTTCCCTTTTATTATGACATTAATTTTCTGTATGGGCTGTCTTTCCAGTAACAATAGTTATTCTAAAGTGTTGTGTGCATTTATAAAAGTCAAATATCCAGAAGAGTAAAGCATTTATAAACTTCTCCAACAATCATTATTTACATAATACTTATCAGGATGTCACCCATTCTATTTATTTACTGGTCTTCCCATTATTGTCATCATGTGGATTTAAAAAAATAATA
The DNA here is from genome assembly GCF_963921805.1 of Phalacrocorax carbo. Classification (NCBI taxonomy): domain Eukaryota; kingdom Metazoa; phylum Chordata; class Aves; order Suliformes; family Phalacrocoracidae; genus Phalacrocorax; species Phalacrocorax carbo. The sequence goes on from NC_087520.1 coordinate 28,962,600, forward strand.
AAATCCACCTTTTATTGTGATTTCTTAAGAAGTAAGGAATTACTGGAGTAATGCAAATGTAAATGTTCTGCTGTTTTGATTAGGAAACATAGACTGATGGATGAGTTCTAAAGAACAACTCTCTGAACTTCTCAACTGAGTGTTGAGAGAGCAGCATCTTTCTACTACATCCTGCATTTGAAAATATTAGCATCTCTTTTATTAAATGACAATGTTTGGTGACTTCCTTGCTAAGTATTACCAACAGGTAGGGTGGACCTTCATTGGTGTTATTTCCCATATGCAATTCACCTTAGAACCACCTTATTTTATTCCAATTAAAAGCAATTAAGTACATATGTAATATTCACCCTTCCCCAGTAGTGTTACTAGGCTCCAAAATCTTCCTAACATGGTTTTACATGAGAAATCAGGCTATTGATGTGATACAGAACATTACCTGACTTTTTAATAATTCTGTCAGAATTACTTGGATTTCCATTTATAAAAGCATTTAGACTTTTCAATTCACATCTCTGGGGCTATTTGTCTTTATCTGCCTATATATGATTTTTTCTTTAAAAGGGTCTCTCTTCCAAACTGCTGTACAGTATTACATAACTACTGTGACTACCTGGTGTAAGGAAAAGGGAACAGGAACCTGGTAATGGTTAGTGACTTTGCCTCTCAACACATTTGAAGATATTACTCACTTTCTTCAAATAGTGTTGTGAAATTGGATTGCTGACAACAATATAAAAGTTTATAATGGCTTTATTCTTGAAAATAAGTCTGTTGCTAATTTTGAATGTGTCAGAACAAAACTGTGTTCTCCAAGCTTCATATAAAATGTCCACTGACATTGAAGATATTCTGTGCTTCTCAGAACCCTAATTCATTGTGTGTTTTAGGATGCCAAATTCCTCCCACACAACTCCTCAAAAGAACAGACATTATGTGGGGAGTCATTGTTGAGTACCAACAAGTTTTTGTGATACAATATGAACACTTGCTATTTCTAACCAGTTAAGGAAACTAAAATCCTATTATTTTCTTTCCATTCCCACTTAGGCTAGTAACTTGCCATGCAGAGTCCGCTTCTAATTAAAAATTTTAGTAGTGTTAGCACTGAAGGTTAGCTACATAGTTTGTCTTAGTAACAATTAATCCAAACCAGAAGCAAGAAGAGGGAACAATTTTAAAATTAATTGCCTAAGATTATGCATGTCAATCTTATGATGAATAGATGGTACTGAATTCCATGAAATTATTTAGTACATGAGAGTCTATTAGCTAGTTAGAAACCATGACCCCATTTAACAGTTATGGACCAGCATAGCATCTAATCTATATTAGTTGATTTGTATACCTTTTATGATCTGAACCAGATCCCATAATGTCAAAAATCATAGCTATCACGTTGAATTATAACTCATTAAGAACACAGGATCGGTAAAATCAGGTATGTCTGTCTCAAGAGTGAGTTCTGCTAGCATATTTACTCTACAGCAAAACAGATTCTGCCCACTGTATTTTATAAAAATCAAGAAACCAGCCCCAGGTGCTTTTAAAATGAGACGGGGCATGGAGTAATCAGTTTAAATTATTTAGTTGTTTTTTCACTGCAGTTTGCCTAAAAAATAATTACTTAGATTTTCTTTTTAAAAGCCAAATATCAGTAGATAGCTTCTATCATTTTGTGTATATTTGTTTGTCCACAAAATTTAGATCAGCAGATAATTTTAAACAGTATCCTGCTTCTAAATCTCACAGCAATTGTTGTTACCTGTGATAGAAGAAGAAAACTATTGATTCTACATAAAAATGTGGTAGAAAGAAAGAAATACATCCCTGAACTTTATTTTTGCTCATTAACAAAAACAGCCAATGGTTCTTCAGGACAAAGTATGGTGGGAATATGTGACATACTTACAGAAGTTAATCACAGATCTTTTATTTAGCAAAGCATGTCTAAAAAATATTGTAATTATGTATGACAGTTATATTAATAGCTCATGCTTTATTCCAGAACCTCGGCTTTTTTGAGATATAAACTGAAAGATATCAGTACAGTTTATTTTGATATTGTAATAGGTAATATGATTCCTTCTGATGAGGTGCAACTCTATTACCTGAATATGCCAGGGTAATCATCAACTTTTAACAGTTCCACTGCCTCCTATTTTCACAGAAAAATCTAGTAATAACTTCTTTCCTTTTCCCAATGGTTTCCGATACTTGTCCAGATTGGGATTTTAATTAGCAAAAGTTATATCACAGAGGCTGTTGATTTTTTAATTATTTTTTTAGATATCAATCATACAAATCCTGATGTAGATTCTTAACTAAAGGCAGAATGCAAAATTTTATTCATTTCCACATAAAGTTAAATATATCAAAGTTCTCTCAGCTATTAGTTTAAAAATAGCAATGAAATTAAGCTTTCACAGAATTTGTAATATCTTGGACCTAAGTGACATGGAGCTTTACCAGCTCTCCTAGAGCCTCATAGGTGTGTATATAAAATAGCATAGAAATTGAAACTGCAATTTTTACTTGAAGAAATTTCTTTATTATTTAATATATATATGCCATTTTTTTGGAGTATAGTGCATATGTAGTAGGTAAATACAAATATGTTGTATTTGTATTTAGATAGAAATGTGCACATGCATGAAGAAGAGCAGTAGAGATGAATAAGAAAACTGACCTAGGAGTGAATTAATATTATCGTTAATAATTTTAACTATGTATATGGAAAATAGTCATCTCTAAAAACACCATCATCAGATATTCCTAAAAGAAATATGTATTTGAATGCAATATATGAGCTTTTTACAACAGGTTGTATGAAATTTGCAAGCAAGGAAGTTTAGCTCTGTATATGCTGTTTAGCATGGACACATCCACAGGGCAAGCTGCACTTCTATATATAGTGATACCTTCCTGCTCCTCTTAGAAAAGCAAGCAGAATGTTACAACAGCCTTGGAATCCCCGTCTAGGTCCTTTGTATGTAGAGCTATGATAATATAAGTTCAGGATTCAATTTCAACATACAGGGACTAGATTTGCACTTCTTTCATAATTTTTTTTTCATGTTATAAAATTTCATATCCTTTGGTAATAGTTTGATTGACAATACAGTTGCCTGTCAGACAGATCTAGAAAATACAGGTGGGAAAAGGCATATATATATTTGCAGGGAGGGGCATATATAGCTAATATTCTTTGACATTCTAGAGCATACCCACACACAGTAAAGACTGAACAAGTGTGACAAGTGTTTTTGCTTTTACCAATAGATAACTTGAAATCCCTAATACAAAGCAACCCTTTCCAATAATTCTGTAGGTGACCAAGAACGCAATGTGCTGAAAATATCACCAAAGCCTAATCACTTAGTCCTGAGTTTAATGACATATTTATGGCCAAACTTCCCATTAATTTAAATGGGAAATCAATGGGAAGTTAGGAGTCTAAATGCTTTGTTGAATCAGGGCCTCTGGGCTCAATTGAGATTCCCATAGCGATCACTGGAAAGACTTCCATTAAAGCTCTGGATTATGTTAACTATTTCCAACTGTCTGTTGGTACCTACATGGTTCATTTACAACATTTATTTTGTGGGTTTTGTTAGGGGCTAAAAGTGATATTTTCAAAGCTTCTAAGATACAGTTAGACACATGAGGACTTTGTTTGAGTAGGATCTAAAATATTTTCCAAAATCTTTCTAGTGCCTACTTGCACTTCCAGGTATGTATCTACAGCAAAAGCTAGCACTAGTGAGTGAAATACCTAAATCCTAAATTATACTTTCTCTCCTTTCCACCTCAAAACCATTATTTTACTATTTCTATCCTGAATGCAACCCAGAATTTGAAGAATTATTGCAATATTTTTTCCTACCACTGTGTCTGGTGTCAAAGACATTTGGACAATTACCCTAGTTTGTGAACCTTTCTAATGGAATATTTGTAAGATGTTGAGGAATCTGGAAAAAAATGCCAGATTTCAAAATTTTCACTAACTAGAAAATCTGATCAATAGGGATAGATGAATAATTAATTCTAAATAATATCTCCTGGTTTGTTACTTTAATCCTACTAAGTAATTATTCAGTTTTATCTTAGAGTATTCCTCAGCTATTACTAACTGACTTCACTGAAATAATTCACTATGGGCCAAAGCTTGATTGCACTGAATTCAATGGCAAAAATCCCAATGACAACAGCATTTAACCCTATGGAACTGACCTTAAGGTTAATTAAATGTTTGAGAAAACCTGAGGTCATTTATAGTTTCATGTTGAAAGCAAGAAAAAATTCACAGTTTTCTTAGGTTTTGATGTAAAACAAGATAAAATCTAGTGCTCTCAAGCTGAGTTTGACTTTCAGCTTTTATTTTGTTTTAAAATCTGAAACTCAGAGAAACTCAAGTTGAGTGAAATGCACTATGTGGATTGCACCACGATTTTTTGATTTTTTTTAACTCCTTAAGAAGTTGGACCCACAAAGTTTTGTACACCTTTGCTTCTGTGAACTCCTTCACACATCCCTAGTAATAATCACTCTTTTTATTACAGGCTTGTTTTCATGGTACTTTTTTACTGCAACTACTGCTAGCAGTGCTGGGTATATCTCTTCAATGTGCATGCAAACAGTTAAGAAGGAAGAAAAAAAAGAAAACCTGCTGTATACACATTCCATAGAACAGGTAGCATTAGTAAATGAAGGATATAAACTAGATTTGATTAATGAGTTTTGGGAAGATTATTTCTCAGCTTGATTCATGTGCTTAAGCACTGTAAAGTAATTTAGAACCTAACTGCAATATATTCCAGAATGTTACATTGCTTACATTATTCTTACAGAATACAGAATTTCAAATCCATCCTCTACATAGCTTTTCGATACACAGTAGCATGATAGCTTTTACTAGAAGGCAACCAGATTACACATGCAAGTATGTTATTTATTTAAAGATATTAAACTTTTTTCTGTATATGTTGTTAAAAATACTCAGTACCAATGTTAAGTTACATATTACTCAAGGCTTGCTGTATGTTTCTTCTATTTAATAGAAGCAGGGAGATTTTTTCCACTGCAATTGTATATAGTATATTAAAGATTAGACTTTGCATATAAAAATAATTGTATTTTTTCCCTTTTTATTTTCTCAACTAGTATCTACAGACAGAAGTTGACTATGTGTATCTATTTGAGAGTGGAAAAGTCCATAGGTGGGAAGGAGAATTAAGGGAAGTATTTATTCACAGATATACAAAAGAACACAAGCACTGAAATCATCAGAAGCTGTGTAAGCAAAGAGATCAAACTGAATGGAAACTGTGATGTTGAATGGAAAGTCATGTGCACAGAGTTCAAGACTTTATAATTTCCCTGATTCCGAGAAGAGGCTTTTTCATAACAAAAAGCAGAAAGCACCTAAAACAGCTCACCAATTTGCATGACTCAGCTGATCTAATGGTAGGGTGATCTTTGTACTCAGAGCAAAATGCTGAGAGCAGGAGAACAGGTGTTCAAGAACTGCTTGAACATCTCAGTTTTCTGAAGCTCTCTGTTGCTTGCCCATTCTCTAACATCACTGTTGTGTTCTTTGTATTTGGTAAAAGGGTCTGGGTTGGGCTTTTATTTGTTTTGTTTTGGGTTGGGTTGGGTTGGCTTTTTTTTTTTGTTTTCCTCTGTGTCCCTGACCAGGAGTTAGCAGAACAAAATCATGACAACAGACCTCAAAATGGATAAGAGGAAGACCTTAACGATGAGTTAGAAGTAGATACCCAGAACAAGAGAAAAGTTAATGAACTCTTATCTTTATGTGCATTGCTTTATCTCTTGTTCCTGGGTATCTACATCTGGCTAGTATTTTAGGCATTTACTCTTGCAGGACATTTTTCGTTTTCTCTTTCAATTTGCCTTGAATAACTGACCTTTAATGGAAAAAAAATATACTTCAAGAGGAACTTTCTGAAATGTAGACATTTAGAAAGAAATCTTCTACTGTCAGTGTCCCTGATGATGGAGAACTGAGACCCAGGTTATTAGAGTAAACCCTACTTTTTATAGAGAGAGTAGCTTTTTTGACTGTATGTCCACTATTTAAACTTGGGGTAGGCTAATTTAAAGTCACAACATTTAAAAGAGTCTCTCCATGTCTTGAGTTTCTCTATTCTCTATTCTTACTTGGCACTGACAGGGGATGTCTTGGACTGCTGTAGATTCCATGTCTGTTTTCAGAAATGCTATCTGACCTTCAGTTTGCTGGATATATTTAGTGTCTGTCTGTGTGCAATTATATCTAAAGAGGAAGAATACTTTTGCTTCCTGATAACTGAAGTTTCATTACTGAGCCTCTTAAAATTTACGCTCTCTGGAGAACTGTAATTATCTAAATGCTCTGTACTCCTTGTCTTCCTTTCTGCTGAATTTTTTTCCAGTTGTTACATGGCACTAAATACTTGACTCACAGACTGAAATCCATGAATTCCAAAGAACTGGGAATCTGTCTATGCATTATTAGGTATTTATAAGCCTACAGTAAAGATTTTATGTATATTTAGAGATAAGGAAAAGAGAAGGAATGCCCCAGGTCCCATCTAGTTATAATTCATGTACTAAAGGATACATTTGATATACGTAAACTTTTAGTAGATGTGTCTGAATATAGAACTGGGCAACATATTTCACATTATTTTACACTTCTTTCCCCTGAAAACTGAAAAAAATGCACTGAAGCATCTTTGCATCTACAAAAATACATTGCAGGAATCATTGATAAAGTTCCAGGTGTCCACTGCTAGTGACTGCACTGAATTAGGGGACAAACTTTTAAAGTTTACTTCTTCAGTTTATTCAGTGTTGCAAATCAGTGTGTTTCTTAGCTATGTTGTGTAAAATAATTATGAGAAAATGAAGAAAGAAGTATTTTAGAAGAGAGTTCAGTAGTGTAAGTCCCTAGTCTGTGTTGCACCTACTAGTGAAGTTAGAAAGCATCTAAAACAAAACGGAACATTGATGAGATTTTTAGCCTTGGATAATTTAGGAACTATTTGAAAATCCTGTTATAGGAACCTTTCTACTTGCTCAGAGTCAGTTACAGGTTTAAGTTGCAGCTGTTCAACAGAAGAGTATGAAATATTCAATTCTTAAGAGTTTGTAGAAGATCATTCTGGTTTCTGTCTGTTGCTTAGGAAGTTTATAATTCATGATTATTTTGTAAGCATGTTGGAACATATATCAAATCTGAGTGTATCAAAGGTTTTGTTGGTACTTTTCTATGTTTTTCTTTTTTTGAGGATTATCACTATGAGTTTTGAAATTATCACTTTTGATGCATAATGAAAATGTTCCCAGGTTATTCATCATTGAACCTACAAGTACTGCTGCAGTTTTCACTGTTGTTGCGTTGTCCTGGAGAGGATCAGATCATAGCTGATCAGGCAGCTAAATCTTTGGGTTGGATATGATCTTACACAGTGAAAGCATTAAATTTGGGAAAACCTGAATTTTGCTTTCTGATTCATATTTAAAGCTGTGGGGTGTGATCAAAACCTGCACAGATTTTGACCCTCAGTACTGAACAGTGAGTTAAAATCTTGCCAATTTTGTTGGCAGATGGGGAACTCCTCCCCAGTTGGGGGTACTGCAATCAAGTGGGTTTTTACTGGTGCAGCACATCTTTATTTACAACCGTTACATACTCAGCACAACTTGTAAAGTATGTTTTTTCTAAAACTTTCCATGTGATACAGCTCTATATATTATATTACACTTATAAAATCCCACCAAACCCTTATGAATTAAAAGATAATTAGTGGTTCAAAACACATAAGACATTAGGCCAGAAGTGTCAAAAATGTCATGAAAGGCCATAAATCTTAGTATACTTGCATTGATCCCTTATATAGTTAGTTTTTAAATCATCTCTTTAACACCTTGTAAATGTACAAACAACTATGAACCCAAGGGAAACTTTAATATGTTTTTCATACATATTTTAATTTCATCTCAAAGTACTGGCTGCATAAAAATTAAGTCAGACTCACAAAAACTCATTGATTTCCTCTGGATAAAACCCATCTGTCCAAACTAATTTAGAACCTTTTTGAAGCTGTAAAGTTAGTCATGCAACACTGAGGTCATTATGGACATCCTGTACTGTAGGAACTCTAGTGTAATTTTAAGAAGGTAATTTTGTTATATTTACTGTATTTAAATACAGTGCTACTTTTAGAGGAACAAAAGCCTTACTGTGTAACTGTATTGAAAGTAAACCAGAAGCTGTGAAAAGTGAGATCTGTTCTTTTCCTTGTGATTAATGCACCTTTCTGCCAAAATTGAAACTTCTTAACTGAGCTCATTTAATACAAAGTAAACGAATTCTGCTCTTTGGATTTGATCCGCTGGCTAAGCTCTATAGATAAGGGTTTAACAGTGAATAGCTTTCATTCTAAACAAAGGATGTTTTGATAGAAAGGTCAGAGCTAAGGTCTTTTATATTGTGATAACAGGAAAGGGAAATGACATATTAATGGCAATTCATGCCACGGTGGTCTGCTGAACATGGTGGATCCAAAAGGAAAAAAAAAAGTCTGCAGTGCTATTTTTTTAAGGACATCAGTTTTTAATTAGTCTTATTTTGAATGACAATTTCTTTCATTGCAGTTGGCAAGCCAGAGATGCCAAAATGTACACTACTGCCACAGGGAAGATTGAAAAAAATTGTGTGTATTGATCTGGATTCTACCCTCGAACAGTTTGCTGCCAACCAGAATATTAAGCAGGCTTACCCCCTGTGAGTCACACTTGCAACAAATGGTGATCTGTAGTTAATTTTTATAATGTGATAGACTTTAATTACATGCTGAATCACTTGAATAGGGTAAGTAAGTTTAAATTAAGAGGTTCTTACTGTGGACACGTACAACATGTTGCATGCTTTATGTTCAGTGTTTGATTTTGGGAACAGAATTTTTCATAGCAGAAACTTTATAGCTTCTGCAATAGAAATCACAAGGAGTTTTAAAATGTTTCTGCACATTAAAAATAAAAGCTTTCGTGCAGTTGCAGGACTAATTCTACTACAGAAATCTTTATTCTGAGATAAACAAAATTATGTGATTAGGCTAGGCAGTCACTTCACTGAGGATACTCAAAAGGGTTATTCCACTCCCCTTCCCAACCTCCCACCCCCTCCCCTTGGGGCAGGCTGCTTTATGTAGAGCCAGCTGATGTTATCTGTAATGCCAGCAGCTTCTTACATATCCACATTGAGTCCAACAATTTCATGACATAGTATGATATTGTAGATTCCCATGTTCCCTAATGAAGTCTGAATTGAATAGTATTTCTTTTGTGCTTAGTAGAGTATCAACACAGAAAACAGCAGGATCAAGTATTCAAGAAGCAGTGTAGGATGACACCAGAATAGTACGTTTTTCCTGTTCATGTCTCATCTCCAAAGAGAAAACTTCCCCTCGACTGCATCCTGCTCTTCTCCCTTGAGATGCGGTCCCCAGTAGTCAGTCACTTTGCACATCAGGCAGCAACTGATGAACTGGCAATGTTTGCGACATTGGCAATGTTGCTACTACATCCAAGCGCTGTAGGCTGCAGTCTCCTTTTCTAAACTACCACAGCACAAATAATGTCATTATATTTGCTTGAAAAGGCCTGTCAAGCACGTTGATGACACCAGATAATTCTGAAGACATGACCTAGGAAAGATACCAGAAACCAAACAACCCCCGACACACTCATGTCTGCTATTTTAATGACCTCCTACCCTCAGACGGAAGAATAGAACCAATCGCATTACTTGCAAAGTGGGATATTGCATGCCATCCCTCTGGAAAATCTTTGAGAATGCACAAGCCCACCTTAGAAACACTTTGTCATGCCATCTGGGAGCAACCCTGGGAAAGTGTTCTTCTAAAAAAATTTTAAAAATCTGCTGCACATAACTGATTTAAGCTCCAACAGAGAGAAATACAGGACCTCTCAAAATGTTTCTTATTCAGGAGAGAAGCTGTGTGCTTCTAAGCCATGTAGTGTGAGGATAGTTACACATCTGAGGTGCACACCAGGTTAATATAACCCAGCTCTTAGGCAAGAAGCAATAGGAATGCAAATAATTAAATCCTCCTTTCAGTACATCAGTATATCCCTTTGCCCAGAATCTATTCCCTTGTCTTAGTGTGACCCATCTGGATAGCTGTTCTGTTCCTCCAGGGAGTGAAAATATAAGACCTAGAACCAATAGCTTTTCCTGAATCTTGATGGAATCCCAGCTCAAACTTTAGTCATGACGAACCTCTTCTCCACTCCTCCTGTCTTCCCAGTTAATAATTCTCAGAGATCTCAAATAGCAGGCACTACTATCTGGTCACAGAATTTGCCAGCTATCCCATGCAGAAAGGAAAATATTTGCTTAAAAATTATATTCCCCAGTATCATTCTATTGTATTGCCTCCTGTTTGCCCATAGTACCTGGCGTCTCCCTCAGTCTTTGTGTTATACCCTCCAGTGGTGTGAAAAGCTTAGTTCAAATGGTTCTTACTTGGGTAGACAAACACTGTTGCTGTACTGAAGTGTGATTACAATGTAAATGATATCTGAAAAAATAAGATATCAGCTTACATTTTCTTTTAGAGAAAGCTTTTAAATGAAGAACAATCTGGATACCAGTGAAGTACATGTAAATGAATAAATGTGATATCACTTTGAATTTTTTCTGTTATGAAACAAAACCCAGCTCTTTTTGAAATAGTTAAATTTTGTCAGATTTTAATCTAGTCCTGGAAGGAGAATGGTTTCCCATTTTGTAGTCTGTTACCAAGTAGTAGCAATTTCAAAATCACATTTCTTCCTTTTAGGTGCTAGCTATCTAAATGCCATAGGAACAAGGAAGTAGTGTTTTCTAAAAGGTTTTAGGAGTCCTCTGGATTTTTTTCAGCTCTCATTACAGATATGTAATTTAGCTCCTGCATCTGACCAATCATGCTACAAAAAAATTAAGCCGATATGCAAAGTTTTTACCAGTGCCAAAGTTCATGAAAGTAAATGACACTGCCTTTACTTATATACAACTTAAAAAAATTAAAGAACAGCACACTCAGGAAACATGATTTGAGATACAACTTGATTGTGAAATAACTTCTCAAATAAGTGCCAAAAATTACAAATGGTTGTGTGATTGTAAGTGACATCAAAGACAAGATCATTGTGAAAATCAGTGTGTATGTGCATCTAGCACTTCTTTTATAACTGTATTCTAGAAGACCACACTGCTCAAATGAGCTACTAATTGTACAAGACTGATTTGATCAATATGCTTACATGATGGACAATTTGCTCTTCCACGGTTCCCACTTCACTCTGTAAACTGGGAAGAGAGCAAGCAGAGCTCAAGGGATATGTAAGTAATATTCTGCTACATATAAGGGTGAATTTAATCCTTAGAGCTGACTCTGTCACTTAGAGGTAGCATTGCAATCGTCACTCATCAAATCACTTTGCAAGTGATTTTCTTTGACTAAGTAGGATTTTCTTTCACAGTCTTTTCCACTAGAAAAGATACCACTCTTAATCTTTTTCTTAGTCTTAAAAAAAAATTCCAGTGGTAAAATTAATAATGAAGGAGTAATGTGCTTGTGACAAATATGTCAAGAGATGCAAACAAGTTTACTGAATGGTGAAAAAAAAGGTGAATTCATTTGCACCATCTTATTTTTTCTGCTATCATAGTTTTTATAACACTCTTAAAAATTCCTGCCTTAAGCTGTCCTCTTCAGTGTTTCTTTGTCTCTATCTTTGAGGGGATAGTTCATCATAAAAAAGGGGAACACACTGGCATAATAAAATTGTTCCTTATATCCTCGAAAAAGGGTCTCTTATGCAAGGTCCTCTTTAAAAATGCATCTGTCACATTCTATGAAATATTTTATATGACCTCTGTTTTCATATGTCATAGTCCTAATGTTTCCCAAGATATAACTGTGATATAAGAAGCTACTACTGTCTCTGTTATAGTGAGGGGAAATTAAAGTACAAAGTCGCTACATGAATTGCCAAAATCACAGAAGAGGCCTATGAGGGAGCAGAAAATTGAATATCAGCCTTGTAGCTAAACTAGCCTGTCAGCCTTCTCTTTGAAAAGAATAAATGGTCTTGGAACTACTGTATGGGTATTGAAATCAATAGGCAAGAAACAAAAAATAGGTGTTTGTTAGTTTTTGCAATGTTTTTGCCCCTGAGCTAAGGTTTATATTTCAAATTTCAAAACTGATGTACTTCCAAATGACAAAAATAGGCGGATCTTCAAGCAGAAAATGCAAAAGATCTTAAAACTATAGAATTCTGAAGAAATCAATGTAAATCACAGATATTTGATGGTAAAACATCTCACATATGGCATTTAAGTATTTATATAATATATATGTCACTTACACACACACACACTCTGTTCCCTAAGAGTTGTCCTCCCTCCATCACTTCTGACTTTACTGTTAAAGTCATTTTCTGTCAAGGCAAGGTATATTATTTCAAGTGGACTTCAGATTTTTGTACAATGTCTTGGCAAAAAAATATGCCCTCTTGTTCCATGTTAGTCAATACTTCATGTATATCTTACATAACTTTATTAGTATTCATCACATAATTAATTTCTAATTCTGATTTATAGGTTTATAACAATTGAAAAGTACCCAGGGTTTTTAGAAATTAATTCAGTATCAAATATCTTCCCAGTTATAAATTACAAATGTACACACTTGCTAATATTGCATGTTCTTCAGGATTGTAATTTAACAACCTTATCTTAGTACATCATGGCTCTGAAATGCCAAAACTGGAAAAAAAATCAAGAGGCCAGAACATGGCATATTTCTGTATGACATTCAATGCTAATTATTAGCTACATCAAGGAGGTCTAGAGCTGTTATAATACGGAAGTCATCAGCTATTATAAGCTATTATTTAACCAGAGTGTAGCATTAAAGAGTCAGCTAGCTACATTTGCCACTCAGGGAGAGACATTTATCACCAAACAGAAATTCTATACACTGGTTTTCCTGACATTTTGCTCAGCTGTTCACTACATATTGGAAACCATGACTACTAAATTGTTTCTTAAATTCAACATAAAGTTTAATGAATTAGAGAAATATACTTTACTAAGAATTATATTTGAGATGAGTCTATGTCCTAACAATAATCTTCATGCTCAGGAGGAAAGAGAATTTAGTAGTAGGCAGCTTCCTACTATGAAATGAAATGGCTAAAAACAAAACAAAACAAAAACCGCTCTACTACTTCTTACTCTGGTTTTACTTTTATGGCTAAAATCAGAAATACAGATAGAGGAAATATTAATGTCTTTGCAATGAAAATGTTTTGAAGGTTTATTAGAATTTAACCTTCCTCTCTCTTTGGGCCCTTTCTCATCTGGTTCACTTCAGGAAATGACAGCCCTATAGTGACCTTCTATTGACATTCAAAGAACTCTTTTCCATTGTGTCATCCAGTCTATCCATTTTCATGCTTCTGAGAATTTGTTTACTAAAATCTAACAATTTTAAGGCCCTTCAAAAGAATTTGCATCTTTCTTAATCAATTTGTTCTGTTCTCAAACATCTTCAGTTTTCAGATATTAATTTATGAGAGAACTTTACAATATGCCATCAGTTAAAGCGGTAAATGGAGATGAAATTTCGACTTGAGCAGAACCTTTTGAGTGTTGCAAAATACCAGTAACTTTTGTAGCCAGATTTGTTTGATGTCAAGAAAAAGGGAGAAGGATTACAAGTTGGAATAATTAGTATTGGAAACTAATCTTCACATTGAACTCTAATGGAAATGAATGGGGGAGGTTTTGAGAGAGACTTTTAATCACCACTTTTATAAATAGTGAGCCTCTTATCACTGCCTCTTAAACCCTTCATTATAATTTTTTCTCTTCAGAATTTTTCTTTTCTTTCAGACTTTGAACTGGTTCTTCTAGTCCTAAAAATGGACAGTTTAAACACACAAAATACAACATCTTTGAAAAAATAACAGGAAGGGAAAAGATGATACCCAGTACCATACACATTAAACTCACTATAATCTTGAGAACAAAATTAGTATGTGTAATGGCCATCACTCCAGTCCAGTTACCAGTGAATAAACTAGTAATCCCTGGAGTTAAACTCGTGACTTTCTGAAGGACTTTAGCTAAGTGCTACAACAAATCGGTATCTTCTCTGAATTAAGCTTGTAAGGGATACATCAAGATTGCCTAAACCTTTGAGCTCAGTAAAAAGTTCTGTTCCATGATAAGCCACTTTGACAGAGGATAAGAAGAATATGATTGACCCTTGCTAATTTAAGTACCTTGAGAACATATCAAATGTGGAGGAGTTAAAGTTCATATTAATGCACGCCAGTGGTAGCTATTTAAGTAGGTATTATTCAGATATTCCATTCGATTGCATTTTGTCTTAAAAAGGTAACACATTTCTGATGCCAGAAACTTGGCATCATAACTGGCAATGCATTGATATATACAGAGAAAGAATTTAACGCCTGCCCTAAATGCCGTAGCGGCAAAACCCCCTCCCTGCTGTGGATCCTTCCCTCTCTGCCCTCAGATTTTCATTCCCCTTGGACTAACATTCCCGCACCCGAGAGGGGTGGTTGGGTCCACCCCTGTCGCAGGTCCCCCCTCTACCTTTCTCTCTCCCCATCTTTTTCCCTATTTCCTTTTATAGTGTTCATTTTTGTTACTTTTCCCCTCCTCCTTCCATTTATCTTGGCCTCAAAGATTTTTGAAGGTACTTTTAACGGGTTTAATGCCTTTAACGCAAAAATGAGGAAGTATCAGAGCTTTTAGAAATGTATGTAAATTTTGGGATACCCAATTTTTAATTAATAAACATTTCAATTTACAGCAATATTTGCATCCTCCCAAGTGTTAGAGGAACGGTTATTTTTTTTCTTCAGTGCCTTTTCTCTCATTGTAATAAAAAAGTACTTCCTTCCCTACTGATCAACATTGATATCATATCACTGGTAATAGAAGCTACTTCTGAAGTGTACAGAAGATCAGTATAATCGAAAATCGATGATCTAAACTGAGGCTCGTTGTTCTATAATGCAGTTTATGTAATTTGATAATGCCAATCCTAATGGAGTTAAATACAATCCATCGAAATTTCAGGATGCAAGGGTCAATAGGGAGTGCAATGCCTCACTTCCCAGCAATTACCACTTATTACTGGGGCAGTGCTTTTGCTTTGCTGTTCTGCTTGCCTCAATAAATAATATTTGGAGACCCTGCAGCTGCAGTCAATAGAGTACAGTTTTATTGTCACAACTTCATAGTCAGATCAATACCAACTCTTCTGAGGCACAGGAGAGAACCACCACACGCCCACCTAATGAAACCATGTGTTTTTATGATTCTGAAATTATACATTTTAGTCTTACTCATGCTTAATGTCACTGTTGCTTTTAATAGGGCCCCTTTGACTAAACTTTGATGTGCCTTTCACATGACATTTTTGCGTACAAAGAAAGGGAATTTGTGTTCTGAAAATGAGTTATAGTGAACCAAAATAGCAAACATTTCCTGATTTTTTTCGTGACTTCAGCTTCAGTTACAAGATTTCCCTGTCTTGCTGTTGTAGAGTTTGAGAGTAAACTAGAAAACAACCAAAGTGTCTAGGTGGACCTCATGCTGCAGTTTAAAATCCATTAAAAGACAGTGTAAGCTCCACTCTCTCCTGAGTGTGATTGTGGGCCTCAGAACAAAAATTGATTAAAAAAAATTGATGATTTTTATGTATGTCCAAAAAGATATCTGCATCTTTATGGCGTTTTTCATGTGACAGCTTGCTCTGCAAACACTGGTCTCAGAGGTTGGCTATGCAACTCTAAAAGAAGCATAAATGATTTAAAGGAACAAGTTCCATCAAAAAAAGCTGGTTCCAGTTCTGGAGGTGCATTTAAGATGCAAGTTAAATTATCTTGTGCAAACATCAGTAGTGATGTGAATAAGCTTCAGGGAGTGTAAGCTGATGTAAGGAGTCCTGACTGAAATCAGGAAGGTATTACTTGTGAACTAGTTTGAGAGTATGAATCTTTTTCTTCTTCAGTGAGACATAGACTTTCTTACTGTGATGTCTAAACAGATGTAATAAGTAGCAATGGGCAATATTTATATCCTGAGATTTGCACAAACAAGATAAATTTAATTTTTACCAGCCTCCCTTTATCCTGCTTTTCATCACAGTTGTGTATGAGGTGCACAAAAAAACCGCAACAACAGCTCAAATTTAAGAAATCAAAGTGGTTCTGGAAGCATCAGAAGGAAATGACAGCCCTTCTAAGTTAATGACAAATCCAACATACAAGAGAATCAATACAAAAGGAAAGATATAGAAAGTATCTTTACATTGCAGCTGTTTTTACTTTTAAATTACATGGCTGTTTTCCAGTAAATACATTATATGATGGAAGCCATTTTCTTTATAATTATTTTTCAACTATTACTTGTATTTTTTACATCTTATGCCAGTGATGATTCGTCACAGGATTACAGAAATAGGGTAATCAGTCATTTCCATGGGGTTAACATAGGTGTGCTTTCAATGAATGCTTTGGGAACACCGAAAGATCAATTTTTGCTGCTGGTAAAAATCCCACAAGGTGTATAGACACTGAAAGTCTGTTCGATGATTTAAAGTCAGGTAAAAAGGGTGAGGCAGAATTTCAACATTTTTTTAAAACAGAGACCCTCTTTCCAACACCTTCAGGAGGGAGTTTTCCTTTGCAGTAGCATAAATATTTATAACACTCACCACCACCTGCACAGTCATCCCCATAAACTGATATGCTCTCATAACTACTGGTAATGAAATGTGTTTTACACTACAAGCCTTTGGCAATGTGTCCATGCAGTGCAGACATTATCAAAACAAGAGCACTAGCAAGCTTACTACTGTGGCACAGCTATTGGCTATTTTAAGGTGTTTTCCTTCCCAGACAGACATCTCACATGCACTCACTACAGGAAGCAGTGTTGCCTAGAAGCTAAGGCAGAGTCTTGGAATTCAGGTTCTAAATTTTTGGCAACTTCATCTTTTCATAGCTCAAGTCTTTACTTGTAAAATAGAATACTGATACCTGATCTTTTTATGTGCTTTGGAATTAATGAATTCAAAATGGCATGTATGAAATAAACACTCTATGAATAATGTATTCATATTTGTATGTATCTAGGTTATTACATTACCAATTTGGAGTTGACAATATATAGTTACCTCATTGTAGAATAACTATGCTCATTCTCTTTAGGACACATAGAATATTACAGTTACCGAAGCACAATTACTTAACTACTTCAACAACTATTTGGGACAGCTAACAATTTTCAAGGCATCTAGGATAATTTTGAATTTTAATAATAATAATGTCAAAACAGAAAAATGAAAATGAATACATTTCTTAATTTCAAATATTTCTAGAAGCTATCATTATTTAAAATTATGGCTAAGATCCAAAATTATATTTATAACATATCAGTGGTCTTTGTGGGTCTGTTGGTCATCATCCAGATTTATAGTGTCAACTTTTTTATAATGGAGTAAGTAGGATAAAATTCCAGGTTTGCAATAAAATTTTGGCACAGCAGACATTCACCTTTATATTCAACTGTAAAAATCTTCTCATTGTATGTAAAAATAAAAAGCAACTAGTTATGTAAAATGAGAAAAGAACCTGGATAAAGACCATGAAATAATAAAAGTTGATCCAAAGCTCACTGAAGACAATAGAAATCTCTTCCACTGATTACAATGGATGTTGGATAGAATCCTAAATGGGAAAATTAAGGCCTTCAACCAGTGAGCCACTTCAACATGAGAGTAGTCCCACTTAAACCTTATTGAAAACCTCTTAGTTTTGATTTCAGCAGGATTACTTGCAGGATGAGACACAATGGTATGAGCAGGGATAAAAGAATATGGCCTCTGGAGCCATATATCTAGACCAGATCTGTGTGTCAAGGAATGCAGAGTCTGTATCTACATCTTTAAATAGTTATAGAGGCTACATTAGCCTAGCTGGAGTACAGCTGATGAAGTGTTGCCAAGCTGAAGAATGGAGTTAAGTCTCATAGCATGCCATCGCTGCCTTTACAGAAGGAGGTTGATCGCTATGCTGTGTCATCCACAAGGCGTACCTGTTCCCAGCCTTTCACTACCATGTTAGTTCTGCTGCTAAGTGTACTGGATCACTCAGAGAGATGTTTGTTTCATAACGAAGAGCAATGAAGAAATCTGAAGAAGGGACTTTTCGCTTGAGTATATCTCATCTTATCTCTTCTCTGAGAATATGATAGGGAAGTTTTGTATGACAGAACAACTTGTATTTTAGCAAGATCACACATGATGGCAGGAGGGAGGCTATTCTTTAGATATGCATTAGTAAAGGTGAACAAGAAAGCGCAGCTTATTCTTACATAAAAATAATCCATACTGTAAAAACTAAGGTGAAAATTAGGATATTGCTGTAAACATAAAATCCTCCACTTCTTAAAGAATATACCAGTGTAAGTTCACTCCTTGGTTAGCAACAGAAGTACACACAATGTGTGTAGATATCAGAGTTGTGTAGTATTTTCTTCTTAAACTGCCATACATAGGCACTGATTATTCAGTGAAAACAGGACAGCTAGAAAAGCTCTGCACTGCTGTCGTGGTTCAGCCTCAGCTGGCAACTGAACACCACGCAGCCGCTCGCTCCCCCCCCCCCACCCCTGTGGGATGGGGAAGAGAATCGGGTGAGCAAAAGAACTTGTGGGTTGAGATAAGCACAGTTTAATAACTACAATAGAATGATGATGATAAATGATTATGATAATAATGACAGTAATGTTAATATAATAAAAGGGAAAAGGAAGGAAAGGGAAAACAGGGAACAAAAACGCAGAAACACGAACGATACAACCGCTCACCACCCGCCGACCAACGCTGCCCGTCCCCGAGCCGCGATTCCTCCCTCCCTCCCCCGGCCAGCCCCTCCCAGGTAGCATACTGGGCATGACGTTACATGATATGGAATATCCCTTTGGTCAGTTTGAATCCACTCTCTTAGCTGTGCCCCCTCCCCTCCCGGCTTCTTGTGCACCCAGCAGAGCATGGGAGGCTAGACATGTCCTTGACTAGTATCAGCGCTGCCCAGCAACAGCCTAAACATCTGTGTGTTATCTCAACAGGTTTTTTTCCATGCTAATTTCAAAGCACAGCACTATACCAGCTAGAGTGAAGAAAATTAACTCTATCCCAGCTGAAACCATGACAGTATCCACCCCTTATTCCATATCATTGACATCATGCTCAGGTCCCATACTATTCAGTACAACTTCAATAATCCTTATCCATCTTCTTATCCTTTAACAATATATATATATATATATATATACAGATTTTCATTTATCATTCCACTAGTTTATGGAACACCCCTGTAGAATGCCTGTGAAATGTCCATTGAGTTCATTTAGTCCATGACTTTGGATTTCATCTCTTGTAAGGGTCCTTCGGTGCGGCGGTGTGCGTGGGGTCAGGTTGTTGCATGTCAGTCCTTGTTCCATCACCGCTGCACTGGTAGTTCGTGTTCTCTCACTGCTGCACTTTGCTCGGTTCCATTGAAAGTTCATTTGCTATTATCATTAATTGGGAGATTCCCACCATGATAACATTCCACTGATGCAACCATAGTAGTGATGACATACAACATCATATTACAATTAACAGCATATTATTCAGTTCATTGGCTGTTTTCACCCAAAATTAAATCCCCCTGGGGTACACACCGAACTCCTCCATCCTCCCGCATCACCCACCAAGTGCACCCAGGTCCTCAAGCAAACGCAATCCCACGAGTGGGCTTGCCTCTGCTGGAAGCAGGAATAACCCAGACTGTCTTGCCCAGCATATTTTTTATGTGCACTACAGGGACTCTATCCCCTTCCACAGTACGTAAGGATTCTGATTGGGCCGGGCCAGCTCGCCTGGCAGATCCCCTTGTGTTGACTAACGAGGTGGCTTTTGCTAAATGTGTATCCCAGTGTTTAAATGTTCCACCCCCCATTGCTCTCAGTGTCATCTTTAATAGTCCATTGTATCTTTCGATTTTCCCAGAGGCTGGTGCGTGATAGGGGATGTGATACACCCACTCAATGCCATGCTCTTTGGCCCAGGTGTCTATAAGGTTATTTCGGAAATGAGTCCCATTATCTGACTCAATTCTCTCTGGGGTGCCATGTCGCCACAGGACTTGTTTTTCGAGACCCAGGATAGTGTTCCGGGCAGTGGCGTGGGGGACAGGATGTGTTTCCAGCCAGCCAGTGGTTGCTTCTACCATGGTGAGAACATGGCGCTTGCCTTGGCGGGTCTGTGGGAGTGTGATATAGTCAATTTGCCAGGCCTCCCCATATTTATATTTCAGCTATCGTCCCCCATACCACAGAGGCTTTACCCGCTTCGCTTGCTTGATTGCAGCACGTTTCACATTCGTGGATAACCTGCGCAATAACGTCCATGGTCAAGTCCACCCCTCGATCACGAGCCCACCTGTATGTTGCATCTCTCCCTTGATGGCCTGACGTGTCATGGGCCCACCGAGCTAGAAATAGTTCACCCTTATGTTGCCAGTCCAGATCCACGTCAGCCACTTCAATCTTGGCAGCCTGATCTACCTGCTGGTTGTTTCGATGTTCTTCAGTGGCCCGACTCTTGGGGACGTGAGCATCCACATGACGTACCTTTACAGCCAGTTTCTCTACCCGGGCAGCAATATCTTGCCACAATGTGGCAGCCCAGATGGGTTTGCCTCTGCGCTGCCAGTTGCTTTGCTTCCACTGCTGTAGCCAGCCCCACAGGGCGTTTGCCACCATCCAGGAATCAGTATAGAGATAGAGCACTGGCCACTTTTCCCGTTCAGCGATGTCTAAGGACAGCTGGATGGCCTTTACTTCTGCAAACTGGCTCGATTCACCTTCTCCTTCAGCAGTTTCTGCTACTTGTTGTGTAGGACTCCATACAGCAGCCTTCCATCTCCGGTGCTTTCCCACAAGGCGACAGGACCCATCAGTAAACAGGGCATATTGCTTCTCATCTTCTGGCAGTTTGTTATACAGTGGGGCTTCTTCAGCACGTGTCACCTCCTCCTCTGGTGATATTCCAAAGTCTTTGCCTTCTGGCCAGTCCATAATCACTTCCAAGATTCCTGGGCGACTGGGGTTTCCTACTCGAGCCCGCTGGGTGATCAGTGCAACCCATTTACTCCACGTAGCATCAGTTGCATGGTGTGTAGAGGGGACATTTCCTTTGAACATCCAGCCCAGCACTGGCAGTCGGGGTGCCAGGAGCAACTGTGCTTCAGTACCAACCACTTCTGAAGCAGCTCGGACCCCTTCATATGCTGCCAATATCTCTTTTTCAGTTGGAGTATAGCGGGCTTCGGACCCTCTGTATCCCCGACTCCAAAACCCTAGGGGTCGACCTCGGGTCTCCCCTGGCGCTTTCTGCCAGAGGCTCCAGGTAGGGCCATTCTCCCCGGCTGCGGTGTAGACCACATTTTTTAATATCTTGTCCTGCCTGGACTGGCCCAAGAGCTACTGCATGAACTATTTCCCGTTTAATCTGTTCAAAGGCTTGTTGTTGTTCAGGGCCCCATTTGAAATCATTCTTTTTCCGGGTCACTTGATGGAGGGGGCTTACGATCAGGCTGTAGTGTGGAATATGCATTCTCCAAAAACCCACAACGCCCAAGAAAGCTTGTGTTTCCTTTTTGCTGGTTGGTGGAGACATGGCTGTTATTTTGTTGATCACATCCATGGGGATCTGACGACGACCATCTTGCCATTTTATTCCCAAGAACTGGATTTCTCGTGCAGGTCCCTTAACTTTACTTTGTTTTATGGCGAAACCAGCTTTCAGGAGGATTTGAACTATTTCCTTCCCTTTCTCAAAAACTTCTTCTGCTGTATTGCCCCACACGATGATGTCATCAATGTATTGTAGGTGTTCGGGAGCTCCACCTTGTTCCAAAGCATTATGGATCAGTCCATGGCAAATGGTAGGGCTGTGTTTCCACCCCTGGGGCAGTCGATTCCAGGTGTACTGGACCCCCCTCCAAGTAAAAGCAAACTGTGGCCTGCACTCTGCTGCCAGAGGGATTGAGAAGAATGCATTAGCGATATCGATTGTGGCATACCACTTGGCTGCCTTGGACTCCAGTTCATATTGAAGTTCTAGCATGTCTGGCACAGCAGCACTCAACGGTGGAGTGACTTCATTCAGGCCACAATAGTCTACCGTTAGCCTCCACTCTCCGTTAGACTTCCGGACTGGCCATATGGGACTGTTAAAGGGTGAGTGGGTTTTACTGATGACTCCTTGGCTCTCCAGTCGACGAATGAGCCCGTGGATAGGGATCAGAGAGTCTCTGTTGGTGCGATATTGCCGTCGGTGCACTGTTGTGGTGGCGATCGGCACCTGTTGTTCTTTGACCTTCAGCAACCCCACAACAGAAGGGTCCTTCGAGAGGCCAGGCAAAGTAGACAGCTGTTTAATTTCCGCCGTCTCCAAGGCGGCTACACCAAAAGCCCACTTGTAACCTTTTGGGTCCTTGAAATACCCTCTCCTGAGATAGTCTATGCCAAGGATGCACGGAGCCTCGGGGCCAGTCACAATGGGGTGCTTCTGCCACTCATTGCCAGTTAGGCTCACTTCGGCCTCCAATACAGTTAGCTCTTGGGATCCCCCCTGTCACTCCAGCAATGCTGATGGGTTCTGCCCCTATATAGTTTGATGGCATTAAGGTACACTGTGCACCGGTGTCCACTAAAGCTCTATATTCCTGTGGGTCAGATGTGCCAGGCCATCGGATCCACACAGTCCAGTAAACCCGGTTATCCCTTTCCTCCACCTGGCTGGAGGCAAGGCCCCCCTAGTCCTGATCATAGTATTCATCACTCAGTTCTGGTAGATATGAATCACGGGTGTCTCTGTTAAGATCAGTCAGGCCATCAGCACTTCTGCTCCTCTGTCTAGAGAATTGCTTACGGGAAACTGGGGCAGCAGCTCTCCTGGAGAAACTTCCCTGAGTAATTGTTCTCCCTTGCAGCTCACGTACCCGCGCCTCTAAGGCTGAGGTAGGTTTTCCATCCCACTTCTTCATGTCCTCTCCGTGATCACGCAGGTAAAACCATAGGGTGCCCCGTCGTGTGTATCCCTTCTCTTGAGCCAAGGGACGATTACTCCTAATGGCTGAGATACTGGTCCGTACTGGTGGGGAGTAGGACATATCTTCTTTGAGTTGCTGGAACTCTCGGGACAGTTTCTCAACAGCAGAGACGAGCGAGGAAGAGAGATTCGCTTCATATTCCCGGAGTCTATCAATCAACTCAGCCACCGTTGGTGTCTCGTCATCTTTCCAGGACATCACTGCCAATGAGTTTGCATACGAGGATGGTGCGCTCCGTACAAACTTCCGCCACGTGGGTCGTGTGCACTCGGCTTCATCTGGATCTTTGGAGGACCGTTGATCGTCCAGGTCACCATAAACCACCTCAAGCACGGCTAATTCCCTTAGATGCTGAACGCCTTTCTCCATGGTCGTCCATTTTCCTAGGCGAAATACAATATCTTCTTTGAAGGGATACCTCTCTCTCACCACGGCCAGGAGCCGCCTCCAGAGGCTGAGGGCTTGTGTTCCTTTTCCAATTGCTTTATCAATGCCCCCTTCCCTAGAGAGGGATCCCAGTTGTTTGGCTTCCTTCCCCTCTAATTCCAAACTACTGGCCCCATTATCCCAGCATCGGAGCAGCCAGGTGATAACGTGCTCACCTGAATGACGCCCGAAATCTTTCCGTATATCCCGCAACTCACTCAAGGATAGAGATCGGGTAGTTTCTGTTTCTTGTACACATGGTTCCTCCTCCTCCTCCTCTTCTCGTGATGGCCCTGGTTCATCGTAATCTCTTTCTAAACGAGTTGACTTTCTCTTCCATGATTTCTTCTTGCGTATAGGGGCGACTGATACTGGCACAGGTTGGTCCTCTGGTTCAGCTGCAACGCTTGGCACTGGGGTTTGAGTAGCTGCAGTGCCTGTCGTGGGGGTTTGAGTGGCCGCCGTGCTCATCACCGGGGTTGGAGCAGCTGCAGTATCTGTCGCAACGGGTTGGGTGGCCGCAGTGCTTGTCACCGGGGTTGGAGTAGCTGCATTCTCTGTCGCAGCGGGTTGGGTGGCCGCCGTGCTCATCACCGGGGTTGGAGCAGCTGCAGTCTCTGTCACGGCGGTTTGGGTGGCCGCAGTGCTTGTCGCTGGGGTTGGAGTAGCTGCAGTGTCTGTCGTGAGGGTTTGGGTGGCCGCAGTGCTTGTCGCTGGGGTTGGAGTAGTTCCCTTCTCTTTCCCTTGGGGGTACTGAATAGTGTTAAATAGGGCTCGATAGGCATAAGCCAGACCCCAGCACATGGCAGTGATTTGTATCTCTCTGGAATTGCCAGGGTGACAACATATTTCCTCCAAATGTTCTACTAATTTTTCAGGATTCTGCACTTGTTCAGGGGTGAAGTCCCACACCACAGGGGGTGCCCACCGTCTTAGGCATTTGCCCATACTTTCCCACATACCCTGCCACGCATAGCTATCAAGCCTTGGGACAAATCTCTGGATTATATTCTTAACTTGCTTACTAACCTTAGACAGATCTGATACCACTTGCCAAATCAATATCAACAGATGTATCTTAACTACACAAGGATGTTCAAGATACTGAAAAGTTGTTGTAATGAGGGAGGAGACATTACATAAGATGGTAGCTACGGTGCCATTCTGTATTTCCTCCATAAAAAACTCCTCAGAGGAGGAGGTATAATTGCTAATTGCCTCCATGAGGTGGTAGCTGTAGTACAGTAACGGCTTCCATGCAAAACCTAAATAACTGATAACAGTCAAGGCCAGTGTTTTAATAACAAGTCTCCTAGGCAAAATATCTCTAATCACTGCAGAGCACAGCCAGCTGACAGAACCAACAGCAAGTTTTAACATGTACTTTACAATCAGCATGGTAAAGACTGGACAAGCTAATACTGCGAGCAGATTAATCAATGCTGTGACCAGCAACTGTTATTATCTCAAACCCTTCTCGCCCCACGTTGGGCGCCAAAAAATAGACTGTCGTGGTTCAGCCTCAGCTGGCAACTGAACACCACGCAGCCGCTCGCTCCCCCCCCCCCACCCCTGTGGGATGGGGAAGAGAATCGGGTGAGCAAAAGAACTTGTGGGTTGAGATAAGCACAGTTTAATAACTACAATAGAATGATGATGATAAATGATTATGATAATAATGACAGTAATGTTAATATAATAAAAGGGAAAAGGAAGGAAAGGGAAAACAGGGAACAAAAACGCAGAAACACGAACGATACAACCGCTCACCACCCGCCGACCAACGCTGCCCGTCCCCGAGCCGCGATTCCTCCCTCCCTCCCCCGGCCAGCCCCTCCCAGGTAGCATACTGGGCATGACGTTACATGATATGGAATATCCCTTTGGTCAGTTTGAATCCACTCTCTTAGCTGTGCCCCCTCCCCTCCCGGCTTCTTGTGCACCCAGCAGAGCATGGGAGGCTAGACATGTCCTTGACTAGTATCAGCGCTGCCCAGCAACAGCCTAAACATCTGTGTGTTATCTCAACAGGTTTTTTTCCATGCTAATTTCAAAGCACAGCACTATACCAGCTAGAGTGAAGAAAATTAACTCTATCCCAGCTGAAACCATGACAACTGCCAATCCTTGTATCCGTGACATGCAAAACTTAAAGGTGGAAGAAACATAAAATGAAGAGACTATACTTTAATTGTTGAGAAAACTAGAATCCAAGAGCAACAGAGATGCGTTTTAGTGTTTTTTAACAAATCACAGGACATATGAGATTACTCTTGCATATGGAAGTGTTCTGTTGTACCAATATTTTTCCTAACAAAAACATTTTTAGGTGGAGAAATGCTCGTATAGTTTACAGTGAAATGCTATTGAAAATAGCTATGTCTTGGGAAATGAATGGGATCTTACATTGTCAGTGAACATACTGAAAGGGACTAAAGACCATAAGTTAACTCCTTATGGTTCTCATTTGAAATGTGTCAAATCATTACTAGAACTAGATAATTCATTACAATCCAGTGCAGTTAAGCACCTCATAAAGTTAATATTCAACACTTGTATTTACACCACTTTCACTTAAGAAGGTTTTTAGGCATGTTGTCTAAACCAAACTAGTGTTGACACAATTATTTCATTTTGCCTTGTGTCAGTATGAGATAATAATATTTTTCTTTATTGAATGCTTTCCCAAAGTCAGACCAATTATTCGTGTTATAGCACAATAGAGCAACAACTGAAACACACCATTCCCACTGGGGAGGACGTGGCATATATGAAAGGACCAGAACTTTTAGTCCTTTTTCTTAGTCTTCTGAGAAATAACGTCTCCCTTCTACTTTACAATAAAGCACGGTATGGAACTGGGGCAGAATTTTTTTTTTTTTTTCTTGAAAATTATACGACTTCTGTTTTGCTATACAAGGGATCTAGAGATTTCCAATGCTTTTCATTATGAACAACAGAAAATAGGCTGCAGTTTTCATCTTCCTTACCCATGTAATACAGGAGAGGAGAAAATACAGACACAGCAGTAGATGTATAAATTATTTGCTATTGTCTTACCTTTCCCCCCAAAATGAAAATAATTTGATAATAAAGTAATACCTAGGTTGCCTAGATTAATCTCTTGCTTATTCCACAGAATCCTACTGCAATCCACTTCATCATTTTCCCTGTAAAATGATAAAAAAAAAAAGTAAAAATACTTCCTTGTAAAAACCAGCAATAGTTCTGATATTGTCTTTTTATTATATAAAGACTCCAGACAAACAATATTGTGATAATTATAAAATGTTAACACACCTTAGTTTGGATGCAACAGTAGAACTAATAAACACTCTTAGTATTGCAGTAAACATAGCGTTAAAATGTGTGTTGGAATCTTTCTAGTAAGAAGAAAATTTTTTATACTTATTTTTTTAAACTATTCTGTTGTTTTCAACTTCATCAATTGGCCTAAGAAAAGATACTTCCGTTCCTTAAAAATCCTATTTGGAAAAATGGATAGTAATAGTGATAAGGTAACTTTGAAATGCTTCTCTCTAGGATTGTGTAAAACTATGATGTCAGAAAAGAAATAGAATGAAAATATTGTCTATAGTTCATTACAATTATTGCTTGAAACAACAGACAATTACGTATGATCTGAGGGTGTGCATTTATACTAGTTCTGGAATTAATTCACGCATCGGTTGTTTTATGTATACATTCTGATTCTGTTCAGTGTCACAAAATATATTGAAAACTCTTAACACCTTTTAAAACTCGATTCACTTCTGATGCAATAACAGAGATTGGTCCAATAAAGTAGAATGAAAATCCATTTGTGAACCTTTTCGCTGAAGTATATTAAAAAAAAAATCTCCTGTCATTTGAGCTTACCTTATAAAATGTTTACATGCCATTAAATAGTACTAACATCTCCTGTGTAAATTAAATGGGCTGTGATGTTCCCTATGTCCTAAAGAGCAGTAGTACTTGAGGCTATAAAAATACCTTCATGTAATAAATCAAATGCTCTGCTCCTAAAACAGGAATTATAAAAATAAAGGGACACAATCCCTGCCTAATTAGCTTGTCTGTATGTGCATTGCTCTGCAAGCACTATAAACAAAAGTATGTTTAAACTAGAGTAGTTCCTACAGCTCAGCATATTTTAAGAGCTTGTACCTGGTGCAGGAGGAATAATTTCCATTTCAGAATAATTTTTGGAAAAAATTTTAAAGTGTGTGTCTGATAGTT
This sequence comes from Phalacrocorax carbo, assembly GCF_963921805.1. Classification (NCBI taxonomy): domain Eukaryota; kingdom Metazoa; phylum Chordata; class Aves; order Suliformes; family Phalacrocoracidae; genus Phalacrocorax; species Phalacrocorax carbo. The sequence continues at coordinate 28,990,551 of NC_087520.1, forward strand.
TGTTAAAGATTTTTCTACCTATATAAAAGGTAGCGAGTATCACTCTTTGACAGCACAGAAGTCTGACACAACAGTCTAAATTCAGAGGGGAAGCAGGGAGTGAAGTAAGTTAATCCTTTTCATGCTCACTTAAAATATTTAATTTCATCCATCTACTGATCTGTAAGTGGAAGGCAGCCTAACCTGTCATAAAGGCAGGTACAAAAGTTAAGCTGAACTAGAGCCTTTTTTCCACTCAGTTTGCATGTTACTGCATGCCCTGTTAGTTTCTTTCATTTTTGCATTCTTCTCTACTAAACCTTTTGCAATTAAAGTTTGCCAACATGAGAGTTTGCCAAACCTTTGTGTTTCCATTTAATTTCAATTATTTCAATTTTTGAAATATTTTTGTCTTCAGTTGGCAAGTAGTATCTTTAGATAGCCTGTTCTACAAAGAATAAAACATATGTTGTAGTGGCTGAGGGTGCTTACCTGAGCCATTTTATCTGCTAGACCTGCTTTTCTGCCTACTACAAATTTGAGTGTTACTGAAAATCACCTAAGAAATGAAAAAATTACTCCAGTGAGGAAAAGTTTTTGTAGAGTGCATATTTTTAGCATTAAAAAATAATTTGAAATTAATTGAATGAATATACAGTAGTTATGTTTAAAAATTGCACATATTCTTGCTTACCTCCCACCTCTCTGATACTTAAATGAGTATTTATTGTATATATCTCTCTATTATCTGAGGTTAAAAATGTTTCCACCTGTGCTAAACAGTTGGTATAACAAAATGTCGTGGAGAATCATATAATCATAAAGGTTGGAAAAGACCTCTAAGATCATCAAGTCCAACTGTCAACCCAACACTACCATGCCTCCTAAACCAGGCCCTGAAGTGCCACGTCTACACGTTTTTTAAACACCTCTAGGGACAGTGACTCCACCACCTCTCTGGGCAGCCTGTTCCAATGCCTGAACACTTTTCCAGTGAAGAGATTTTTCCTAATATCCAATCTAAACCTCCCCTGACACAGCTTGAGGCCATTTCCTCTTGTCCTATTGCTAGTGACTTGGGAGAAGAGACTAACACTCACCCCACTACAACCTCCTTTCAGGTAGTTGTAGACAGCAATAAGGTCTCCCCTCAGCCTCTTCTTCTGCAGACTAAACAACCCCAGTTCCTTCAGCTGCTCCTTATAAGACTCTCCCATTTCCTTGAAGATGAGAGCATGAGAAAAGTGCTCCAGCTATGAAGCTAGTTTGTATTAGAATCCAAGAAAAATAAACTTGAGCAAATAACTCTTTAAAGACAGAAAAAGATTAAACAGGTTAAAAACAAATCTCCCCTCTCCCCACCAGGGCTTTGTGGAATTGTTCCTTTTCTCTATCCTGCTTTCTCATCCAGCAACATCAGTGCCCTCAGGGCTTATAACAATCTCTGCAGAGTCCCCTTCTGATCCCTAGAAAACTCATCCTCCTCCTGTTGTCCCCTACACTTGCCTGGGAGGCTGATCCCTCTCTCAGATTTGCACTCTGGTTCAGGATCGCCCGTGCCAGCTGGCTCTGCGGAGGCTCCTGCAGCTCCACACACTGCGGGTGCTGAGCACAACTCTGACCCCGACCCTCCCTCTCCTTTTCATGAACTTCCCTTCTCTCACAGGTCTGAAGTGTTTGGTTCTTTTCTTTCCACAGAACATACAGTAAGCTAGAGACAAATAGAATCACACAGAATCACAGAATGGTAGGGGCTGGAAGGGACCTCTGGAGATCATCTCATCCAACCCCCCTGCTTGAGGAGGCACACACAGAGCAAAGGGCACAGGAATGCATCCAGGCAGGTTTTGAATGCCTCCAGGGAAGGAGACTCCACAACCTCCCTGGGCAGCCTGTTCCACTGCTCTGTCACCCTCACAGTAAAGAAGCTTTTTCTCATATTGAGCGGGAACTTCCTGTATTCCAACTTGTGCCCGTTGCCCCTTGGCCTGTCATTGGGCACTATTGAAAAGAGTCCAGTCCCATTGTCCTCACACCCACCCTTTAGATATTTATAGGTTTTTATGAAATCCCCCCTCATTCTTCTCCAGGCTGAACAAACCCAGGTCTCTCAGCCTTTCCTCATAAGGGAGATGCTCCAGTCCCCTGATCATCTTTGTAGCTCTCCGCTGGACTTGCTCAAGCAGTTCCACGTCCTTCTTAAACTACGGGGGCCCAAAACTGGACACAGTACTCTAAATGTGGTCTCACTAGAGCAGAGTAGAGGGGGAGGATAACCTCCCTCGACCTGCTGGCCACACTCCTTTTAATGCATCCCAGGATACCATTGGCCTTTTTGGCCACAAGGGCACATTGCTGGCTCAGGGTCAGCTTGTTGACCACCAGCACTCCCAGGTCCTTTTCAACAGAGCCACTTTCCTGTAGGTCAGCCCCCAACCTGTACAGGTGCATGGGGTTGCTCCTCACCAGGTGCAGGACCTTGCACTTGCTCTTGTTTAATTTCATAAGGTTCCCCTCGGCGCAGCTCTCCAGCCTGTACAGGTCTCATTGGATGGCAGCACAGCCTTCTGGTGTATCAGCCACTCCTCCCAGCTTGGTATCATCAGCGAACTTGCTGAGGTTACACTCTGTCCCATCATCCAGGGCATTGATGAATATGCTGAACAGGACTGGACCCAGCACAGAGCCCTGGAGAACACCACTGGTGACAGGCCTCCATCCAGACTCTGCCCCATTGATCATGACCCTCTGAGTTCTGTTGTTGAGCCAGTTCTCTGTCCACCTCACTGTCCACTCATCCAACCCACATTTCCTTAGCTTGCCTATGAAGATGCTATGTGAGACAGTGTCGAATGCCTTACTGAAGTCAAGATAGACAACATCCACTGCTTTCCTTTTGTCGACCCAGCCAGTCACGCCATTGTAGAAGGCTATCAGGTTGGTCAAGCATGATCTTCCCTTGGTGAATCCATGTTGACTACTTCTGATAACCTTCTTTTCCTCTGCATGCCTGGAGATGACCTCCAGGATGAACTGCTCCATCAGCTTTCCAGGGATGGAGGTGACGCTGACTGGCCTATAGTTTCCCAGGTCCTCCTTCTTGCCCTTTTTGAAGATTGGAGTGATATTTGCTTTTCTCCCGTCCTCAGGCACCTCTCCTGTTCTCCACGACCTTTCAAAGATGATGGAGAGTGGCTCAGCAAGAACATCCACCAGCTCCCTCAGCACTCGCAGGTGCATCCCGCCGGGGCCCATGGATTTACGAGGATCCAGTTTGCATAGGTGATCTCTGACCCAGTCCTTCTCAACCAATGGTAAGTCTTCCTTTGTCCCGATTTGTCCTCTCTTCTCTGGGGGCTGAGATGCCTGAGGGCCAGCCTTAGCAGTAAAGACCAAGGCAAAGAAGGCATTCAGTAACTCCACCTTCTCTGCATCCTACGTTACCAGTGCCCCTTCCTTGTTCAGTGGTGGGCCTGCTGTATCCCTAGTCTTCCTTTTACTGCTGATGTATTTAAAGAAGCCCTTCTTGTTATCTTTGACATGCATTGCTGGATTTAATTCCAAGTGGGGCTTGGCCTTCCTTGTTGCATCTCTGCATACCCTGACAACATTCCTACATTCTTCCCAAGTGGCCAGTCCCTTTTTCCACATACTGTGAACCTCCTTCTTCCATTTGAGTTTCTCTAGAAGCTCTTTGGTCATCTATGCAGGTCTCCTGGCTCCTCTGCCTGACTTCCTCCAGGGGATGCACCGATCTTGAGCTTGGAGGAAGTGGTCCTTGAATACTGTCCATCTTTCTTGGGCCCCCTGCCTTCCAGAGCCCTAGCCAATTTGATTCCTCCTAGCGGGTCTTTGAAGAGGCCAAATTTTGCCCACTTGAAGTCCAGGGTTGTAACCTGACTCATAGCCCTGCTTCTACCTTGCAATATCCTAAACTCAGCCATCTCATGGTTGCTGCAGCCAAGGGTACCCCCAGCTCTCACATCCTCAATAGAGCTAGACTGGACAGTTTTGCCAACTAATGACACTTGGTGAAGATGATGGTTATTTTGGTGATATTTTTTTAGTCTGTTTTCCTGACAACATTAGGGAGGCTGTTTTGTGGTCAAACACCATCACCGTGCTTCTTGGCTGCTTTGTTTTTCTAAAAAGTTTTAAAACTATTAGAGGCAGCTCACCTGATCTGCCAGGTGCAGAGAAGGAAGGCAGCCCCACGTGTCATTAGACTCTCCGGCAGGGCTTCTGGTGCCCTGCCGCCCCCCCGCAGCTGCAGCTCTGCAAAGAAATTATCTGTCCTGCTGGGTGGTAGTTGGTGGTATGGCTGAAGCATGGAGGAGGAACACAGCCTGAGTTGTTTCCCTGCTATGGTGGGTATGAGTCTGAGCTGGTTTTCTTTGCAGTGAGGTTTCTGGTTTGAGCAGTTTAGAGGTGGGGGTGGTATGTGATAGGGGCTCTCTGCTGCCTTTGGCCCTTCTTGGCACAAAAGCTGATAGAAGTGTTGTGGTGACAAGGTGGTCCCGTGTCTTCTGGCTGCCTCTACTGTGCAGGGTGGCTGCCAGCTACCCTGGCTGGGCTTGGTGCTTCCTGTGGGGCAGCCTGAGAGTGCAGGAGGGAGGGTGCAGCTGAAGGCTGCAGCTGGAGGCTGTGGGATGAACCTTCTGGAAGGGAGCCAGCCTCCAGCAGAGCCATGCCTACCAGTGGTTACTCTTTTGTACTGTAGTGAAAGACACCTGCTGCAGCTATTTGATATGCTTGGTATTTTCTTCCCACTGTGCTTTGTACCTCTCAGGCAGCCTGTCTGTGGCAGGGTGTGAGAGCAGGGCCCTTGGGAGTCCTCCATGGTGAGACTTGGGGGGCCATTCTGGTCTGGCCTGGTCTGATCTGTGCTGGCATGCTGCTGTGTTGGGGGCTGCAGGCAGGCAGTGTTCTGCTCCAGGTGCCTTGCTCAGGGCTTTCTGTGTGAGTGTTCAATGTAGAAGTTCCACAGGGGAAGCAATGTACACTGAAGTTTGCGTGCCAGGTGAAAATAGTTCACTTATTGCTGTTTGAAATGCATTGTTTTGTATTTTGTTCTGTACATAAACTTTCTGTGAGGTGTGCACTGCTGTTGATTTCCATGTCAAAAAGCATCCATGTTTTTAAAAGAAAAAAAAGTGGGATGAAAGTGTGAATGGCCTTTTGGGGTTTGTGCTAACATGTTTTCATGAGTCAGTTACTAGTGTTTTTCTACTGTCAGCCCAGTTTGAAGTTCAAATGAATTTTATGAAGTTCTCTTCCTAAAATAGTGCACAAGAACAGATATATGCTTTGAAGATTTAATTTGCTGTTTCTATAAAAGGTACTGTTGATAATAGATATGAATAAATGAATTTATAACTATAAATTAATACTAGGGTAGAATGCAAGGTTTCAGGCCTTAATATCTTTTACACATTAAAAAAAACCCTAATTTTACCAGCAGTAAGTATTAATTTACTTGTAAGTAAGCTGTGTTTACATCTGTATATTGATGTTCTTTGTCAAATAGCCTGCAAAATGTGTATCCTTGCTGCTCTAGCCCAAAGCTACCTGTGAGACAGCAAGCAGCAGGAGGGGCTGCAGTGGTATTTAGGCAGAAACCAGGTATAGGCAGGCAGGCAGGGAGAGGGGAAAAGGCCAGGCCTTTGGGCAGCAGATCAAGTCTGTCTGGATTAATTGTATCATGAAACTTTAACACATAACTTAATTCTACCTTTGTAAGGGACCAGGAAAACTGGTGTAGTTATGTTGTGAGTAATTGTCTCTATGTGGCAGAACTTTGAATTCACTGATATTTTCAAATAAATCTGAAAGGAATAATGTGCTTTTCAGAGATAATTAAGTTCATTTTAGCTTGGAAATCATTATCTGAGAAAAGGGGTACTTTTCCTTAAGTTACTTCACCTTGACTACTGAGTTAACTTCAGAACTGCTTTCTTCTTGTCCTGCTTGGCCTGATTCATCTGTGTATGATAAGTACAATTGGTGAAAGGCATTATTAAATTTCACAAGTGAAATCTGTGTCTTGGATGACCTGTATCACATAAAACAGGGGAATTAGCATGTAGAAAAGCATGGGAGAAGTTCAAGAGGCTGTTGAGCATGAAAGAGGTGGACATGAGGCAGAGGCATGATCCTCTGCCTTATGAGTTGTAGCTGGGTATTCGAGAGCAAAGCTAGGCTCTGCCACAGCACACCTCAGCTGCTGTACATTGATAATGTTTTTGCTATATGCCTGGATGCAAGTGATGCTTGGTAACTTTAATGACTTGTTACATGATGCTTCAAATGTGATTCTTGATTAACTTAAGTGGCCCAGTGTTGAGTTGTAGTTCCCATCCTTCCCGCACATTTTCCATTGGAGCAAAGCTGAGTGTTTACGCTGAATCATGGATGAAATATTGCTAGCCAGTTCGTTTCTAGTTCACTGTAGGAAACCTGAGATTACGTCAGATTTGTTTTTCTTAATGGGAAGCCACATGTTATTTTCAGGCAGATATAATTTTAATGTTACTGAAAAACTTCACCTGTCCTCTGTAGAAAGTTATAGTATTGCATCACTGGATGGATTGTGGGAATGTGTATTGATGCATGGATGAAAATTATTTTAATTCCATAACACTATCAGCAATATATGACTAGAATAATGCAATTCCTTTAATTCAGTCTGTAAAAACACATTGATTTTATAGCTCCCCAAACTGATTACATTAATATCTGTGCATAATTAGTTTACACATTACTAAATTACTGACAGATTAAAAGTGAAATAGTGCAGTTCATACATGGCTCCATAACTGCCAGAAAGGAAATTAATATGATTCAAATAGTCCTTGGAGACCTGTGCTGAAATAGCAGAATTCTATAAAGACTGCTTGCATTAGGAAATTTCTATCACCAACATGTTTGTGGTTGATGCTTTGCTAAGTCTGTTAATATGGGTAAAATTTAGTACAGGAAATGATGCTTGAATGATGCTGTTACTGTTACCAGCTCAAGAATGTGTTTATAAAAGTAAATTCCTGACTTAAATGACAATTACTTTGGATGTGAATATTAATTTTTAAATACCTTTTTAAGTGTTCCTAATGAAGTGGTAGTAGCATAAAGTAGCTGCTACTTAAAATGCATTTGAAAATTATGTTGGCTTTAGATTCCATAAAAAGTGAGAACTTACTCTTGGTGATTCCTGAAGCCAATCACATGTTAGAGATAATGCTATATCAAAACTTGATCTGTTTATACAACCTCAAATGCTTCCAGACAATTTTCTATCTTCAGAAGAATTTTGACATAAACTGTATAAACCAACTTTACATACAATTCATCATCTGTCTACAGGCTTTTACTTACTGGATGCATCTAGGCTACTTGCATGCCAGTCCAAACTATCATTATAGAAAAAACTGTAAAAGGAATTGGTTGTGGTTCTTACAGGTTGATTGTAGCAGAAAGTTATGCTAAGGTCCCTTTTTTTCCTTTTTTTTTTTTTTTTTTTTCCCCTTCCTTTCCTCAACCTCATTAGACTATGTGCAATATGACACTGAAAGAAAAATTAAAAGAGAAGTGAGAGGCTGATGCAGCCAATGCTGCTACTTGTAGGCTTTGGTGAAGGCTGGAGGATGTAACCTCAGTGAATGGGTAGTGTTGGTTTGCATAACACGATTCACTCTTGACATCGTGTTCAACCAAGACCTATGGCCAGATTTACTATCCATAACTGAATACAAAAAGGAGATGTTAGATTAATTTAGTCTCAGTTATGTCTCCTGAGGCAAAATGCCCTCCAAGGTCAGCTGGTGTGATGTGCATAAGGATCTGGTTTCTTGAAAGTCTCAGTATTTATAGCTCCTATTGCCTTTAACAGAAGCTGTGGATGTTGGAGGCTGACAGCTCTAAAAGTCATATTAAAGGCAGAGCAAATCTTTTGGGGAAAGATTGCTGCTGCTTCCTACCTTGCTCCTTCTTTAGCATAGCCTTTAGTTAACCCCTTCTTACCAAGCATTAAAAAAAATTAAATCTGTGTATGTATAAAAGATTTGGGAATACTCATAGTACAAAATATGTCTCTTCTCTAGCATTCCTGTAGTTCCTCAAGCAGGTTTATTTTTTCTTTTAGAGAGGGCTTATTGCTTCTTTTAGAAACATGCTTTCTTTAAAATTAAACTCATAGTTCAATAGAGGGGACAAACTTGTTGAGCTTACTTTTTGTGTGTCATAATTAGCACGTGACCTTTTTTACTATAAGTTTAGCACAAAAATAAAGCTCTGAAGAAAAGTTGTTAATGTGTATTTCACCTGGTTTTTTGTCACTGGTGTGAAAATCATTTTATTGGTCTGTTGTGGATGAAAAGGGAGAAGGGCTAAAGGTAGCCTGTGTTGTGACTTTTCAAGTAGCAACATGGTAAAGAGGGTGACATTTGAGACAAAACACAATAAAAAGTTCAAATGACAGCCACTTCAAGGTGTCAAAAGATTTCATTGTGGATGGGTTACTTTCTTTGAATTGAATAGTAACAAATATGTGGGTTTGCTAAATAGGGATTGTGTCTACATCCATGATTTCACATGGAATTGCCTGGACATTGCGCTCTGGGAGGACAGAGTTTTCATATTTAAGATAACAATTTTAACATTGTGATCCATTTCACTGAAGTAGTCACTCTGACTCATTAGAACTGTATTTATGATTGCAGAATAAGTACTTCAAATTCATCAGCCTTTGCTGGAATTAATCACACGTACATGCCAATTTACTTTCTGGGTTTGGAATTAGGATGGATCTGTGAGAAACATGACAACTTTGTAAGTATATTTTTGTAAACGTTTCCATCAGTTATAACTCATGCAGTCAGATGCCATATGGGAGGTCTGCCAGATTTCACACAGACCATATGAAATGTATTTGGCAGTCCTGTTGTATATTACTGCTGGATTGTTGTACATCTAGCTGAACTATCATGAAGCATTTTGCTTCTTGCCAGCCAACGGAAGCTACTGTTGCACTTATTGTCACGTTGGGCTTGGAGGGAAAGCGATAGCCAAAATTTCTAGGATGAAGCAAGGACTGCATGTAGATCTAAGAGAACCAAAGATATGGAGCTAGGTTTTTATTATTAGAGAGATTAGGAGGCAGAATGAAGATGAACTGAGTTTTGTTTGCTTGTTGGTTTTTCAAATTATTTTAAGGAATAGTATCTTCTCCTTTCCTGGATAGGAGACTTACATAAGGTTATCATTTGCTCTATTAACACATACAACATAATTCACCAGGGCTATTGGCATCAAGCCAGCACTGTATGTACATGGTGTTTCAAGTGGGAAGAGGCAAACAATGTTACAACTCTTGTAACTTCCTTGTTTTAGACAATTTTGAAACATATAGTGCTTAACGTGGTCTAGATATAGTTGGAATGATACTGTGAAGTAAGTAAAGATCTTTGTTCGAGTAGGTGCACTGAATGCATAAGATTTTAGTGTGACCAACTATCTTGCTTAAAACTACTTTGAGGATTTGGAAAGCTTTGTTTTGACAATGGTTATACCTTGGTAGCATTATTAAGAATTGAGTAATTCCTACTTTGTGATCATGGCCAGTAAATCAGCGAAATGTTGTGTATGGTATGTTTTTCGGAGTTCATTTGATTTTTAGTGATACGGGGTCCCAGAATAATTTTTTGATTAAAAGTTTTGTTTACGTATATTACATGTTTTAGTACTAGATGTAATGAAATAAGAGACAAGGTCAGATTAGTAAAGTTTCGCTTATTACATTATCCAGCTAAGGCCCTATGGGTCTGGAAGTTATATCTTTTGTACTAAAACATGGTTCTTAAAAGAAGCTATGTAAAAAAAAAAAAAAAAAAAAAAAATTTTAAAACAACACGCCCCCACCCAAAAAAAAAAAAAAAAAGAAAAGCCACAACCAAAATCCAAGCAAAACAAAAAACCTGTTTTCCACTTTTCATTTATTATGAACTTTATGCTGCTAAAGCAGAGTTAAGATTGCTTAGGAGCTGGTCAGAAAGACTGTTTCTGTTTAATGAGGTATGTGAGCATTGGAAGAATTGTGAAACATTAGACTGCAGTTTCCACAGATGTTAATTTGACCTTTTTACAGGAGTATTCTTTTCACTTGTCTATATCAAACAGGGCTGTAACTAAGTCATTATTTTGTTTTAGAATTTCATTTGGTACAGTACATTCTTGCTTTCATATAGTCTCTTGCTGTTCTCCATGTAAAGCTGCCAGCATTCAGTTAGTTGGAGCATCATTGTTTTACCACTCCTACTGGTTTCTTCACAAGTCTTACAACACTTTGTGGGTTTTCCTCCTTGTATTAACTCCAGGAAACCTAAGATCATGAAGTTGAATTTCTTACAGTAAGAGGGCAAATTAACTTGGCAAATCAGTATTTTCTGCTAAGGTTGCAAAACTTTGCCAGATTACATATGATTAATGTTTTCCTGGATGGCTCAGACTTCCAATTTTCTAAGTTGCATGATCTTGAAAAGTACAACGGTTAGCAATTGGATCAATAGTGGAACAATTTTTCTCATAAAAATTAATGTATTAGATGGGCCTATATGCACAGGCTTAAGAAGTGTGCATGGTTGAAATAAATATATCAAATGCTTGCAGCATGGAGGATGAAGGTACATTTAGTCAACCATCAGGACTGTCAAGTGGAGGGGAATGTGGCTTTTTCATGCCTGAATTTTGGTGCCTGGAGGTGTTGAATGCTTTCTAAAATAAAAATCGAGAGGTGATTGTTCAATATTCTGTATATTAATAATACAGAACCCTGAAATTTCGATGGAGATAATGGTGAAATTTAATGCTGTTTCATGGAAGCTGCCTTTATGAAATGGATGAAATCTTGATTCTTATTAAATTGTCACTGAATTCAACATTGTCAACTTGAAATGTTGATTGATCATTTTGAAAATTACCTGGCAAAATTGTTTTCTTAATTGCTTTTAGCCATTTATTTATTTATTTATTTATTTTGTTAGACAAAGCAATTCTGTTCATTAGAAAATATCTCTCACTGGCAATTTTGGATGCAGGTCCACTTTTGTGGATGCAATTTCATTGCCTGTAATAGCTATATTTTCATTGTTGCTATCTTCCTTAGGTGGCCTGAATGTAAAAATTCACCAATTTTGCCTATAAATCAACCCACCACACTGCAAGATTCTTGAGCATGTTTTTAGTTCTAGATACTTTTTTAAATATAGGAACACAAAGAGTCAGAAAGCAGTGATGCTTCTATTGGTATTTTGCTTATCTTCCCTGTATAATTGTACATATAGGCTACTGGGTATTTTGGTCTCTTTGGAGACAGCCTTTTTTTTTTTTTTTCTTGACACATTACTGTTTGAAAGGAATTAAAACTGGGAGATATTATCTGAAATGTGAATTCCTTCAATTTATTTGCCTTTCAGTAGTATCTTAACGTTTTCATTATAAGTCCAAAATTAGAAAGTGTTAACTGTTGGAAAAAAAAATAAGAACACTTCTCTTGTTAGGCTATTTTGGGAGATAGCCTTGATGTACAAAACAGCCGTGATGTGAAGGTGTTAAGTGGGTGTGTGATTGTGGTCGTGAGTTGGTAAGCATGTAATGTTTTGTTTTCTTCCATACTGAATATGGGCAGAAGTGAGTAGCATCATTAAAACACTCAAAGGTCTCTAATTGGGCACATACTGCATAATCTAAGACTGTGAAGAATTTTCCAAGTGGAGGTCAGAGGAAACACTTTTTACTAACACACTAACAGGAAGCTCATTTTTGCTAGGAAAGGAGGTAGGAGGGCATAGGAGTAGTGGCTGATAGTGTGACTGAGGTGCTTTTGTTTGGTTTGTTTTTTTTTTAAGTGGGATAGGAAGTCTTACTATTAAATTAAAAATAGATTCCAATTTTTTAAAAAAATTTTTAAAATCAAGTGTTAAGTAACTATTAATTAGACAATAAATTTTTAACATGTTTTAGGAAACTGATCTTTATTTTTTTTCTCCTTGTTATGCTCTATTTAGAAGTTTCTTTTCCCTTTGACTTGAAAAGAATTACATCAGTGATTTCACAGTCTCTTTGAAAGTTAATCTTCTGAGGCAAAGGAAGAAACAGTTCTAAAAAATGAATTAAATTGTGCTTTTTCTATGGTTTTATTGTTTCTGCTGTTATTTGAGAACGGTGAGTGGTTTTCTGGCTTCTGTGAAGTTAATGTTGAATTTGTCTGCCTTATCAAAAGTATTTAATCTTTTTTACATTATAGTTTCATAATTTTTTTTTTGTTTATATTAGGGAAAGAGGGCTTCTAATTAGAGCTATTAAAAAAAATTATAGGATGGTGTCAGGATGGAAGCATGCTTTATGAAAGACAATTTTAAAAATTAAATTGTAGGTCCATTCTTATTGTTCAACAATTCTGAAAGTGATGAACAGTGAATATCAGGAAGTTATCTTGTTTACAAATACTGTGTTTTTTTTAATCACTTGAGTAAATTTTTTAAAAGTAATTACTGACTTACTATTTGGATTCTTCAAAGAAGGAGCAGGTGAAGATAGTAAAATAAATGTGATCCAAAGGTCAGCTCGTTGGCAAGGCTTTGACTTTAATGAGGAGATTTTATAACTTTCTCTATTAATGGATTATGAAGTTGACTGCAAATATTTGTATAGTTGCATGCAAAAATAAATAATCAGGAGGGGAATTGTTTTGGTTTCCCCCCTTCACCCTTGCTTCATAGTTGATACTTTGTGGGACTTATTTCAAAAAATCTTCTCTCTTGTATTATGTGTAATACGAAGGGGCCAGATATTTTTCCTACAAAAAAATTAACATAGAAGCTTGCTTCTGTTTATTCAGATATCAAAATTGCATAATATGGTCTGTGTAGAACTATATTTACAGCTGTTTAGCAGACAGATGAACCAAGTTTGCAGCTAAGTAACAAACTACATAGACATAGCCCTCCATTAAAAGTTGCTTGTGTAAGCATATCACGTTTCCTCGAATGTAAACCACATTAAAAAAATATATCTTTTATATGCTGTAAATCTCATTAAAGCACTGAAATTAACTCAGGTATTTTAAAATGTTTGCTTCTACGTAGCAGCATTTGTAGCAGCACTTTCAAGTGTATAGCTGTTTTCCATGTGTTTCTGCATGGTAATGAGCAAACATGAATACTTCTTATTGTACTCTTTTTCTTGCACAATGTACTTAAAAGTTGTTGTGCCATTCAGACTAGTACTCCCAGTTATTCTGTATATGCATCAGTAAACAACATGAAGATGCAAAGCGTAATTTTAGGGGAACTAATTAAATTTTGAATTCAAAGCACATCACAAAAATTATTTGAATATTTTCAAGTTGAAAATCCTACGAGCTGCTCCAGTTCTACTAAATCCCTACCCTTCTGAAACTGAGAAAATGAATATTCAATATTTTCTCCATTTGAGTCCCTTGACATGTTATTGATTCACTTTATTTTCCCAACAATATCTGACAGATTTCCCAATGTGGATTACTTGTGTGCTTTGATATTCATTTTGTGACTGCCTTTGAAAAGCACATAAAAATTAGAGCTGCAGCAAACTGTTCACTAGAGCTACAAACTAGTGAATGTGACCCTTGGAATTAGTGCATTCACTACTGTTGGTATGTACAAGATACTATTTTCAGCATCCAGAATAATGAGTATTAAATAAAGGTAGAAAGTGTTGAAGAGGTAGGAATTAGACCGTTCATTGGGTCATGGCAACATTATTGAAAGAAGTTTAGCATCCTGAAAGGCATGTTCCTTCCATGTTCTATCTCTGCATGGTATATTTCAGTTGTGTTTAGTCAGTACACTTTATGAACATTTTAGGTACATAAAAGATAATTAAGAGAAGTAGTAATTTTGGGTAATAAGAGTGGTATTGATGTGAATGCAAACTGAAAAAAAAAGCATAAATCTGAAAGCAAATACATAATGATGAATGAGTTGCTTGTAGAGTTTTTGTGTTTAGAAGGTGACTTTCTGAACTACATTTGTTATTCTCAGTAACTGGTCTGAACCACCTAGTGAAGTGACAGTCATTGAAGGGGACAGGGTACATTTTTGTTTCATACATGCATACCTAAAATGTTTTAAAAAACAAAATAACCCCCCAAATCTCCCAAAGTTTGGAAATATGACCCTCCCACCCTGGGGTTAAGAGGGAGAATGCATGGTCTAGGCAAAATTTGAGGGTCACTGTTCCCTTCTCACAAAGTCTAAAATATTTTTTTCTGCAGCAGGCTGACACTTCTCTGGAACTTAATGTTCACATTTTGCAAAGGGATGCCTTTCATATGAAAGCAGGTCTTTTGCTGGCTAGATTTGTTAGACATTAAAGGTGCAGCAGCAACTTATAAATTCTTAAAATTAATGAAGGAGGCCTATTGTCTTCCTACCAAAGCTGGGGGTGGGGGAGAAGCTTGACTTCAGCAAGTATGGTTCCCTTATAAATGTCTGTCTTGAATTTTCTGCTGGTGGAGATTACTAGGTTTCCTATAATAAAGGCTTGGACTAGCTACATGGTGTTTCCTGCTCTGGATTTGGATAAAATGGCTTTTCACCAAGAGAATTCAGGTTTCTCTCTCTTAGACCCAGCCCTGTTCTTACCCAAGATCTCCGGAAAAAGAATGATGCAGCTAATCACCATGAACAGTAAAATTTTTCACCCTTTGACTGGGGGCCCAGTCAAATCCTATACCTCCACAACAACTGACAGCACTTGAATTATTTGTAAATTTTTTTCTACCATGGTGATTTCATAACTCTTCAAGCAATTCTCTTAATCTGAGATTAGCCTGGTATGATGCATGACATTTTGCTTGATTGGATAAATGTGTGCAAGCAGTTGAGACAAGAATGAGATTTGAGAACTGAGATAATTTCTACTTATATACCTTTTGAGATATTTTTCAAAATACTTTTTACAGATTTGGGAGTGTTTGCGAAAACACTGGAAAGGAAAGACGCTCTGAAGGTGAAAAACGTTTATTAAGAAGTTAGCAAAGCAGTAAGTCATGTACTTAATTTGTAGTGTCTTAATAACCTCATCAAATTGGTATGCCTAAAGTAGCACCTGATGACCTGGGTCCACAGCTCTGGGATATGCACATCAAAGGAACACCATTTCAAAAACAAACCAAGATTTAATACCTGCAGCAATGCACTAGTTACAAAACAGCCAAACAAAAAGAACCCCCCCAAAATACACAATAAAACCAAACACAGAGTGTGAAGGCAGCAATTTGTGTGAATATTAGGCCAGAATAACATTAAGCAGTTCTGTTTGATCATGGAATCATATAATCATAAAGGTTGGAAAAGACCTCTAAGATCATCAAGTCCAACTGTCAACCCAACACTACCATGCCTCCTAAACCAGGCCCTGAAGTGCCACGTCTACACGTTTTTTAAACACCTCTAGGGACAGTGACTCCACCACCTCTCTGGGCAGCCTGTTCCAATGCCTGAACACTTTTCCAGTGAAGAGATTTTTCCTAATATCCAATCTAAACCTCCCCTGACACAGCTTGAGGCCATTTCCTCTTGTCCTATTGCTAGTGACTTGGGAGAAGAGACTAACACTCACCCCACTACAACCTCCTTTCAGGTAGTTGTAGACAGCAATAAGGTCTCCCCTCAGCCTCTTCTTCTGCAGACTAAACAACCCCAGTTCCCTCAACCTCTCCTGATTTTTAAGGTTTTTTAAGCTTTATTCTCATTGGGTTTGTGAGTTCAGATTTTTTAATAAGTCCTTTTCTAGGTAGTTTATTCAATTTTGGAACTAAATTCACTGAAGGAAACTAGGCCTTTGAATCTCGCTATTTCTCTTTAAGCGCCTTTATGAAGGAGGTTCCAAACTGGATTAATTCAAATTATTACCTTTGCGATATCTAAGTACATAAAACTGGTGGCATTATTGAGAGTTCTACCTTGCATGTAACCCGTATCACTGTTATGCCTAGGTAAAGTTCAGCTCCCACGATATCATGATGTTCATCTTGATATATTCTCTATTTAGTATTGTAATTTGTGACGTATTCTAAATCAAAGAAGGAATAGTTTAGCAACAGACACTTAGTATTTAATCTGTAAAATACATTGTTGTTATATTGAGAAAAGGGAAAGACCAGTAGGAATTCAAGGAGGGGAAGCAAATCAATTAAGATTGATATTTAATTTTAAAATTGAAATACCATTTATTTTGTGAAGACATATATTAAATGGAATAATTCCATTTGTGCAGTGTCTGGACTAGATTATTAAATAAAAGGATTGTTTTCTTGAAGTTCCTTAAAATCTTAAGAATTTCATATGAACAAACTCATTGTTCTTTCTATAATAGGACTTTTTTTCTGATTCATGATGAGAATTTTCTGGCAAGCCATCCATTGAAGTAATTCTAGTTCTCTGGACATCTAGATCAACAGATATTGACCAATAGCAGTTACTACTCCAAATTTTAAATTATTGAAAATGCATACAGAACTTCTAAGTTACATGGCTCCCCAGTGTTTTCCAGATTGTTGACATAGAGGTGACTTCTTTGGGCAGTCATGTTGACAGTGTGTGAGGGTGGTGACTGTGCATCTTTTCCTAAAAACTTTTTGAGTTTGGTCATTCCAGAGTAAATGTGATGGAGAGCTAGAAATCTTAAAGATATTTCAGTTCTGTGAGTCCTAGGAAAATAAGCAATGGTTAGAAGAAAAAGCTCATATTCCACTGAGGGGGAAGGGTATAACATAATCTCAGCCTTTATTAGAATTCAGGGAAACCACATGAGCTATCAATCTTGGGGCAAAAATCTGCAGGAAAGGAGGGTATACATTATTTTGCTGCTCCAGAAACTGGTTGCTTGGTTTGGGGTCACATTTACCTGAAGCAAAAACTCCTATTACTGTGCAGAAAGCCCACGTGAACAGCACAGAAACTAATTTAGAAAACTTAACTATAAATAATGCTGCCAAAAGTGCATACTATTTTGGAAAAAGGATGAAAAAATATTGTCCATCTTTTCTCTCTCTCACCTGTATGTTCACAACTGGTTACTCACAAACAAGCTAGAGTTTTGGAGCGTAAATTCTTCATTGATGGTGTCAGACAGTAGTTCACT
The DNA here is from genome assembly GCF_963921805.1 of Phalacrocorax carbo. Taxonomy (NCBI): domain Eukaryota; kingdom Metazoa; phylum Chordata; class Aves; order Suliformes; family Phalacrocoracidae; genus Phalacrocorax; species Phalacrocorax carbo. The sequence goes on from NC_087520.1 coordinate 29,007,708, forward strand.
ATCATGAATCTTGTGCTGGTGCTGCTAGGTTATATCTGAGAAAGTTTATGTAGTCCAACCTCCTACTCAGAGCAGGAGTGTCTTCTCAGTTAGATGAGGCTGCTTAGGGCTTATTCAACTGAATTCAGTAAATCTCAGAAGCTGTAGATAAAAAAGTCTCTTTGAATGTCTGTTCTAATGACTAAAAACTTATTTCTTGTAAGGCCTGCAAGACTTCTCTCTGCTGAACTGCTACTTACCCACTTGGCCCTTAGCGTGGGACTCCTGCATCGGGCTGTTGTGTTCCAAAAGAGGTCCTTTGCTCTGTGAGGGTTCTGTTGTCCCATTTTTCTGGCTTGATGAGATCCTTTTGAATATTTGAAACTGCTTCTGTCCACAAGTAATTTGGCATCATCTACAAACTTGCTAAAGGTACACCACACCATGCAGGTCATAGATGACACTGTTAGTTTTTTGAACCACTCCCCATTCCTCACCATTTTCAACCCTAGTCAAACTTTGGCCTTCCCAGATCCATTCCTGCTCGCTCAGATGAAAGATCACTTGGATTTATCATTTGGATAGCTGGCAAGTTAGCCTGATTTAAGGAAGTAAACATTGCATCAGTCACTAGGATCTGCTAGTTCCTACAGTGGGAAAAGCACCTCTGTTAAAGGAACCTGGTAAAGACTTCAGTTTTCATTGTGACTTGCCCATAGAGTTCTACTAATCTTTCCATTCATGTAACCTCTAAAAAGAATTTGGGGAGATGGCATACGTGTACCTCTGAATCATCTCCTCGTGGCTATGATTAATCATAATCTTGTACTTGGATCTGCAGCTTGGCACAGTACAGTTTTACATATCTTCAAGGTTTCTGTTCTTGCTGACGCGTAATCTGAAGCTTTGATTCCAAATCAGACTTGCTTGTTACCTCAAAAGCATATGGTGAAATAGAATTATCTTTTTATATTCAAAAGGCCACATCTTCTGCCTCAATTTTTTTTTTTTTAAGAGTTCTTATCACTGGATTATGCATGTCCTTGATAAGATGGAATGTATTCTTTATGGTCATTAAATAATATTCTCTAGGCTTCATGCTTCTGAGGTGAAGATAGCAGCACCAAAGTCCAATATTTTGCAGGAGTGTTTCTGATCACATTCTACTCTGTTAGCTAAAGCTAGGGAGGGGTTATGAGTTTAAGCAGGCCAGCCCACAATCAAGAGTTGAAAAGTGTTCTAAGTATGATGTAGCACATATATATTCAGAAGAGTTAATATATATTAAGCTGAGAGACAAAAGGTATAAATTAGCTTTCTGTAGACAGGTTTTAAACTCTCATGTACTGTTTGGGTACTGGGACCTTTAAGTCTGTTCAGGAAAATGTCACAGCATGGATGTTGAGAAAACCATTTTTCATTCTCCTTTCCACTTGTTATTTTTCTACTTAGCAAATCTAAGCATTTAAACTTTTGTTTTCTTATTTCTCACTTTTTCGTATGTTCTTTTTAATTTTTTAAAATTTCTTGTAATATGCAGTATTTGCTAATGGCTGTTGCTATCTGTTTGCAAGGAACTACCTTCTTTCTTGCCTTCTAATTCAGGTCAGATTTAAATAGTCTATTATTAATTTAGCACAAGACAGGTTTTTCTTTGAGTTAACTCACCCAGTAGCACATTTGTGTCTTCATAGGTAATTATACTCAATATTTATTTGAGAACTATTAATACTAAAATTACTTTTTTGCACTGATCTGAAAACAGAAAAATATTCAAACCCATATTATTCTTTCTGTATTTATACCAAAGCATTTTTTCTGGCATACTGTCAGAATTTTCTTTGAATAAAATATTTTGAAAAGGCAACTGCCTAGTGTCTTTGGAGGCACTAATGTGAAGGGAACTGTTAAGCCTCTTATTTTTATGAAGTAGAATATCCTCAGAGCTCTTGCACTAATGATCTTAGATTAGGTGAAAACTTAAAATAGGCAAGGAATGAATGCTTTAAGATACTGTTCCGTGAAATGGCTAAGCATTGCAATACATTTATCCTAAAAATGTCATTAGAATACCTAATAAGATATTTTAATATATGCCCCCTTATGATTGTTTGCATAGATTTTGGTGGGCCTGCTAACATGCTTAGACAAGTGCTCATATGTAACCCTTGCATAACTGTGGCAGTAGTTATAAAAAAAATCAATATACTATGCAAAGATATTGAAAAATAGGACTTGCTACCATTTAGATACACACCATTAAGGTATAGTAAGAATTTAAGCTATTTTGCTTGCTGGGTAGGGCTCCAAGTGCAATCCTCGTTACTTTGCCAGGTTTTTCACTTTGTAATATATGCTCAAAGAAACTTGTGACAATTTCTCTAGCTCTTTATGATGTGAATTTATTTTCCAGTTTGAGGGGGTTTGGTTTTGTGACTGTTTATGTGGGGTTTTTTTGTTTTTATTTTTGTTTGAGTTTGTTGTGGTTTTTTTAAGGAAGGGAGGTAGGAACGTAATGAGTCCTGTGGCTTGGTGCTTTCAGGATCCTTTTATAGCAAATTTTACTGACTCTGAAGCCTGTAATGGCAGCTGCTTCTGCAAACAGGCAAGGTGTGTGTAAACTCAAGGGCATAGGACAGAAATAATAAATATAGCAATAGAGATCATGATATTATCAATACCGTAAAGTATAGTAGTGCTATAGTGCTAATCAAGAGTAAGGCCTTGTTGAGTGAAGACATGTTCAAAGTGAAGCGTGAATTATCACCTGAAGTCCATCCTAGTCCCTAACTTCTGTGACCAGTGCAGAGTGCTTTGGAAATTGCAGTCAGTGATGTAAAACATGCTGTGGTGGAACTACATGTAGAATTTAGAATTCTAGATTTTCTTTTCCTATGCCCTTTTATCCACTAACAGCACTGTGTGGTGGCTCCAAGTTAGTGTTCATAATGATTATACAAATTTAGCATATGAAAATTAAGGCATTCTCAAAACTTTCTAAGCTGCAGGCACAACGCACATGTATTGAGGTCATTCTTGCAAATTTTTTAACTGGTTGCAGAAGTTATTATTTATAGTACTGAATTAGTGGAAAAATTACATGTCGCGATTTTGAAACATCAAAGATCTGTTTGTGTTTATTTGTGATAGATGTTTACATTTGTAGCTGTCCATAAACAAGCAATGATTCAAACTCATTCTATATCAGGATGTAGTGACCTCAAATACTCAGTAGTCCATGGACAATCATATTCACAGAGTAATAAGCTTGAACCAGAATTTGACTTGGTTTTGCCATCTCCAGGTTTAAGTTTAGTTTCTTGTGGCCATAGGTAGTAGATTGAAAATTTTCCTATTGGAGAATGTTAATCTTTGATAAATGCCATGTCACAGATAAGTACTTCCACATTAATTCAAAGCATATATATCTTATTTCCATGCAATTAAATGATACTCAAGTCCTAATAAATGATACCTTGCTGAGTCACTGAAGTTTAACAAAAGTTTTCTGTTATAATTTGAGGTAGAATCGTATTGAGAGATGAACAATACCAAATAAAAATTTATTAAAAAATACTTCTAGGGCAGAGAGTATTTTGAGGTTTAACTGTTCTGACACATGGTATGGTTGCCAGAGGAATCTGATAAGCTTGCTCAAGGCTTTTCCTTCTGTGTTACTTGACCATCTTGATCTTTTCCTATTTATACCAGTGCTAACCAGGATTATTGTATGTCTCCATATCTGCAGCTCTGTGGTATAGATAAGCAATGATACATTATCCTTTGGATTTGCAGACCTTGGTAGAATCTTATGGTGGCTGCAGGAGATGGCAGGCACACTGGTGTGATTCCTAGTTTACTGAATGAAAAAATAGACTGCTTTGATTTTTATTTTTTTTTTTACTTAAATATTACACTGGCTTAAATATGAACTACTAATTCCACTAACAGGAGTTATCTGTAAATGTAACAGAGGCATTTGACTGTGAGTTGTTGAGGGGAAGAAGAAGGGGGATTCTTCTGACTCATAATTTTTGGCCCAAAGATGTGAGCTAGCTCTTGTTGAAATTGGTAAGAGTATACTTATTTTACCAGGCATTGAACTGAGTTCTAACCACACTCTTAGCTTGGACAGCTCAGCAATGGGATTTTCAAAGTAACTGTCCTATTATTCCGAAATGCGAGTTCTGCTAACATTGCTTACCTGTTTCTTGCTCATGTTGCCCAGTGTGCTCTGCATGTTCCACAAGCAGGCCAGCTGTTTATCATCAAGCTGTCACAAAGCACACTGTGGCCAGGACCCCACAGTGGATACTAAAAGTGTGATATTTTTGGTATGTACGTGTACCAGCTAGGGCCTCTACACACCTCATGAAACAGGCATCAAGTAAACAAATTAATTTACAGGGAGCAGTCAGAGGTGTGACGAGAATCTGGGTTTCCCATCTATAGAATTCTGCTACCACAGTTTGAGTGGTGTCACCAAGGAAGGACTGTCAGACCCAGTCCTGTAGTTCGTACTCTTTCAGGGTGAGGGTGGGCCTTATGCAAGGAGCTTCATTAACATTGCAGAATTTGTCTTTAATTTTTACATCAGGCCTATAGCTACTGCTCATATGTAAACTGCATAGGAAAAAAAGGCTAACAATTCAGAGGTCTGGATAGTCCCATTTTGAGGGAAAAAAAATTGTTGTTTTTTGACTTGATGTGGCAAACAATTCCAGTTAAAGTAAGGCTGGTTATATTTTCCTTTTAAATAGCAATAAAAGAATTAAAATGTAAATTTAAACAGCTTCCCGACTTGCTTGCCAGTCAGAAAATATTCCTAAGGCTGTTGTAGCTTTCATAATCTTGTAACGATAGCGTTCCAAATATCACTTCTTTTTAATCTGGTTCCATATGTGAAGCCTGGACAAAATCAAAATATGTTCTTCATCAGTTATGTTTATACAATTTTTAATGTCTTTATTCATTATAACCCCCCCAAAAAAAACCCTGTTTCTGAATTTAGCATTTCTTAAGTAAGGATTAATCTAGGATACAAACTGTTGTGTTGTTTTTGCTTAAGAAAAAAATTTCTTTCTATATCTAACAACCTCCTGAATTGCCTTCCAAAAGAAGAGGTATCTAGATAGAAGCAAGAAAATAATGTCCATGAAACAGTTTAAAACGAGCACTTCCCTGGACTGGGACAAAGGAAATTCAGCTCTCTGTTTTCTTTCGAATACGGCTGTCCTGCTCAGATTTCATCTCTGTATGATTTTCAGATGTCTTTACGTACACATCTGATTCTGTGTGTGTGTGTGTATTTCTCTCTCATTCTCTTTCAGTTTGTGCAGTGAATCTGTGCAGAATTCTACAAATACCATGGAACTAAGGTGAGTGGAATGTAGTCTTTTTAGATTTCAAATAACACGAAGAATAATTGGATGTGTTGTCTCCAAAGACCATTGTTCAGACCAGCAGATGGTGCTATGCAGCATCTTATGACTCCACATAACTAGCGTATTTTTTTAAACCAGAAAGTTTCTAGTGCAATTTCTGAGCTGAAACAAATGTTTGTGGAATTAAGTAGTGATTTCCTTTAAGTCTGGGGAACTATTTTACTGGGTATGTTTTCAGGCTTTAGATGTTAACATATGCCATGTATTGTTTTGGTTTTTTTCCTGATGAAATCGGGAGTACCCAGCCACACTTAAACCAACTGTAACTGTTCATGTCACTTAGTAAAGGTTTGAATTTTCTGACAGAATACTAATAAAACTTTCATATTAAGAGGTAAAATGGTTTAGAAGAGAGAAAAACCCTGGGAACTGTAAGTAAAAACAGCAGCTAAGCCTTTTATTTATGGAATACACATGAAGGAAAGTTTGGTTTAGTGTGCTTTTTGCTTTTTTTTTTTCCTTTCAACAATAACCCTAGCTGTGTGAATACTACAAAACAGTTGAAATATTCAATTATATACTGCATACTAACTGAAGGCCTAAAGTATACAGTGATCTTGTATTTAGTTTTAAATTGCAGTGTAGCAGTACATTGCTCTGAGGTTCAGTTATTTAACAAAAGGGTTAACTGAAAATTCTGATGCAAGAATCAAACATGGAGCACTTGAATTGTAAATAAGATTGTTCCAAGGTTTCAATTTGTTGTATTAGTCAGTGACAAGTACAACATATTTAATGCATGCCATAAGATTAGTCTACCCAAAGTAAACAAGCAGTAGTCTGTGTGCATCTCCAGCAATTGGTTAGGGTTATATGTATGCAGCTTTGTTTCTGATAATGGATTCAAGTTCAACAAAAATAAAAACAGTGTACATTAAGGAGGATAAATATCTAATTGCCATAATCTGCATCTAGAATTGAATGGTTGTAAACATGGTAACCATAGAAAACAGTTCCGCAGAACAGAAAGTAGCTAGTTGGATGATTATTAGCAAAGTATCTGTACTTCTTTTGTCTATTAAGTCTTTCCTGTTCAAAGATGGAAACTATAATTTTTAGGACACTTTTTAAAATTATAGTGTTTGAGCCTTTTAAATATGAAATGTAATTGTATTATGTGGCCATATATATTTTGTGGCACTGTAGTAAAATTCATCCTTTGTAGATTGTGAGATCAGTAAAGTGCAGACATATGCTGTTAAAATTTTTAATATAATTTAAAATAGTTTTTGCATGCAGACTTCTATTTTAGTTCAGAAATTATATTGCTTTTTATCTTACCACTTTAAAGAATGAAATAATATTTTAGATCAATATGCATAAACAAGGTACAAATAGTATTTTATATTTTTTGCTTATAAATATTTTTTTAAAATGTGCTGTACTTGCTTAGTCTGAAAAAGCATACAGATTATTTGTTTTCAAAGTGCATGATATAGGTCCAAGCAGGATTATGTTTCTGCAGAGCATCCTGATTACTGAAACTTAAATCTAGCAGAATTCAAAACTATCAATATTAGGGTGTGCTCTTTGTAGGTGAATACATTGGTTTAGATAACCACTAGGAAAACGTGACTTTGATTTGAATAACACTGATTGTTTTCCCAAGAACGAGGGGTTTTTTTTAGGTAACTGGATAATACATTTAAGTAGCTGCATTCACCTGTTTACTTATTTTTTTAAAAAATCTGTTTCACAGAAAATTTTTCACTAGTAAGTTTTTTTAATGTTAGCTTATACTGAAACAGATTTGGCTGTCAATAGATATACTGAAATATATTCCTACCTTCTAAAAATGAGTCTTAGATTTACATTGAAACACATCAGACTTTAAAACTAAACATATTGAAAAAATTTAATGTGATAAAAATGTATTATTGATAAGTAACCAAAGACAAGTATAGATTTGAAGACAGTTAAGCACAGTGACAATGTTCAGACTTAGTAACTTCATGTCAGTTCTTTAATTGTCTCTTACAAAGCTGATATTTTTTTTAGAGAGAAATCTATCATTTAAACAGACATTTCAGAATTTGAAGCCTCTCCTTGAAATTACTGTAAAATTGTGATATTCATCACAAGTTTTAACAGTTTAAAAACTTCTAAAAGAAGAAAGTGCTGACAAGTATTTGCAGTTAAGTTATTGTCAGCTGAGTTATGTTTCTGTATAATTAAGCACTTGATTTTAAAAAATTAACAGTAGGTTTGCAATATTAGTGCTGTGAAATTAATGGATGAAAAACTGTGGTTAGAGGCTAAGAATCAGTATCACATCTGCAACACTGTAGTAATGCAGATAAAAATGTATTTCTAACACATTAGTATAGGCCTGCTTACACTGGACTGGAAAAATACACTTGCTGTCCACACAAAATTAAAATTGTCCATAGGGAGTGTTATATCTTGTAAAGATTTCATTGCCTTTAAAAATAAGAGATATATTTTTAATGTTTCTTTTAGGGGAAAGCAAAGTACCTTGCATAAGGCAAACTCTTCAGTATCTTCTTTAAAACATTAATATTTCAGGAATATGCATAATTAACCTGTAAATTGGGGGTTTTTGGTGATAAAATGTTGTCTAATTTCTTCATCTATTTCCAATTTAATATCCTGAAAATCAGTATTGAAATTACTAACTTGTTTGTTCTTGAACTCATTGCAATACTACATTTCATCTCACTTCATCATTTAATTTGTATGGTTTCCAAATCGCAGTGATTATCATCTATTTGTACCCCTGGTGACAGAGGGCAGGACACTGTTGTATGAGTTAATAAAGCAGAACCACAAGCCTAATTACTATGAGAGGTAAGCCATGCTGGCAAGATTTACCTTTCACATAAGGTCTATATGTGGTTAATACTTACAAATAAAGATGGATAGATAGGCATCTGTGTGTGTGTGTTTCTTAGGGTGAAATAATTCATTTTTGTACTACAATTTTTTGAAATATTATCCTTTTTTTGTAGGCTTCTGTGCATATATTAATAGTTTTCAGATGTTTTATGCTCAATTTTGAAAACCTAGCTATACAGGGAAGCTTTCATCTGAGCTACCTTAAATGATTATGCAAATATAGTGTAGGTGCTCTTAGGCATTGCTGCTACCTCTGCAAATTTCTATTAAAATGTATGCATACTATATATATATAAACTTAAGATTTATTCAAAACTGGTCTGTGCATAACAAACTGAAAATACTTGTCATGACAGTATTAAATATAATATGTACAGGCTATTAAACATTATTTTTTATGCATTATATTGTATGTACGTGATTGTATGATACTAAGATGCATTCTTGATAGAGGGGTCTCTATGTATATATTTATATACAAGTATGTGCGTGCACACATATGTAGAGAAATCAGTGTTACAAATGTTTTTTTTATTTTGCTGCCACTGTCTTATTACTCATCACTCATATATACAGTGTTGGTCCACTGTTCTTATAGTGATTTTAAAGATGAAATGGTTTAACTGGATACTTGAAATCTCTACAGCTAATACATATATTTAAAGAGAAATAAATCTCACATCTGTAAAAATAAGTGTATTTAATTTGCTGGATATTACATGAGCCTGGAAACTTTAAAGTCTTTGTTCGAGTGGTATTTATGATGATTTGTTCTAAAATGATGCAGTTTTTATTCAATGAAAAGAAATACAAGTTTTTAATGCTGTAAGACTGAAAAATGTTATGGTAGTTTATACAGGACTTTCATACAAATGTTTTATTGATTGACTGTATGTCAATTTTAATTTAAGCTTTATGATTCAATCTGTGTCTATTTTTAATTTAAGTGGATTACATTCGGTAAAGATCCTTTTACTGTATTGACTTGGATGTACCATATTATTAGGTACTATGAGTTCAGCTTCTACAAATCTGTTAATACATAAAACCATAAGAAGCCTCTTATGTTCAAACCAAGTTAGAGTGAAGACATCAGATTAATATTTGATCACGCAGAAGTGCCCTTAATCAGATTTACTTATTTCTCAGAGTGTTTCTGCAATTATCATAATTGTTGTGGTAAATATGTTTGTCTTTATATCTGGCTTTGGGCATAATCTTCTCTCTTGAAATGCTCTTATTGTGGGACTCAGATTCCTGCACAAAACCCAATTAATATTAAGATGACAGTCCCTGATGAGTTCCCAAGGAGCCAGCAGCTGAGCAGACCCTGTAACGTTCTTAAGTACAGACTACTTGAATGATCAAGAGCATCTGAGGGAGACATACGATTCAATAATCCCTTTCTCAGGAAAGTCAAGAGTCCTGTGAGATAAGAGTGAAATCAAAGGAACACATCAGAAAGAAAATGACTGGTATAGTCTTGTAGTGTCTCTATTAAAATGCAAAAGTTATGGATTTTTTTTAGGGGTGATGGGAACCTTTTTCTGTTTTATTGATTTCTTTTTATAGTTTGATGATTTCTCTAAGATTATCTTAAAAGCTTGAAGAAAAAAGAGACTTCATCAAAAGGTTTTTTTGTGTGACAGGAGCATACATACTTTTTGTTTCCATTATATTAACCAATACAGCACATTTCTGTGGTTCTTGGTTTCGAGACTTAAATTTATGCACTTTATGTATATGATGGATTTGCTGCAGTTTTTATTCTGACGGTGAACCACAAATGATAAATAGGCCACATGTGACTTATTCTGTAAGAGCTGTTCCTTGAAAATATGGAGATGCAGAAAAGCAATACTGTTTACTGGTTTTTATATGCATCAAAATGGTAGCATGCTAACCTATTGATTTATAATCAGAAATTGGTTTCCTGTCACTTTAAAAGGGAAGCACTAAGGGGCAGTAAAAACAAGCCTGTCTGTTCTAGATGGAGCTCTGGTTCAGGGTCCATGCTGTACATTTCTTTTAAAGAGTTCACTTTTTTTTTAATAAAAAAAAGAAGATTCTATGGTTAGGCTGAAAAGGAAAAGGCCTATTACTTTTTATTTTATGATAGTGTGCAGAGTTTGTATGTTTAAATTGATTTTGAAGTCCTTAACAAATATCCATAATTAAGATATTTTTTTTTAATTATTATATGGCTGAAGCTGGTATTTGTAGAGGTAAAAAACACAAAACCAAACAAAACATCTCAATCCTGGTAAGTGTTCTTTCACTATAGATTTACATCACTAACAAAGTTTCATTATCTGAAACTTGTTAAACAGTAAGATGGTAAATATTACTAAGTGATCAAAAATGCTCTTCTGTTAGAAAATGTTGTTCTGTATCTTTGTTAGTGTTCCTGAATTGTCCCTTAGGTTTAAGTTTTAAGTATTTCACTGAATAGATTTATTTAAATTGTTACATAAAGATTTGTTTCAAAATCAGTAAGACTGTAATGGGGTGCAGGACAGGCACTTTGTAAATGAAGATTTTTAAGTCTGACTTATCCTCTGCTTTTAGTTCAGTTTATTGTATATTATGGTAAACTTTGCAGCTGAGGATGTTATCCTAAGAAAGTCTAATATTACATTAGAACTATGACCTGCGAACATAAGTATTTTTGTTCATTTTCACATGCCAAACTAGACTAAATTATGAAGGATGTGGAATAAAATGTGCCTTCTAGTTTTCTTCTACCTAATTAATATTCAAAAGAATCAAAGAGGAAAAAAGGAATACCTAAATCATACATATGTATATTCTTTTTGAGCTTTATAATAAAGGCAAAATAACCCCTTACTTGGTTAAAATCCAGCTTAAGAGTCAACATACAGAGGTGACTGCTGTATAATATTAGACATAACTGTATTATGTGGCCATGTTACTGCTCCACCAGAATCTCTCAATAGTAATTATTATGCCAAGCACCCTGTTGGCACAATTACACTAAAGCTCTAATTAGTAGGAGTAAGATTAGAACCCCTACATGTTAAATCTGTAGAAGCAAAGCTGAGTGAAGGATTTAAAACAGTTTCAAAACATTGTATTGTCTTTATTACAGTCTTTTTATTTCAGTAAAGAAAGGTTTTCTATAAAATGCATTTAAAATAATCTGGTCCTGTCACTAAAAATAGGAAAGATAAGGTAATTGCAGTCAAACCTTAGTACTCTGCTTCTGTCTTGTTGGTTTATATCTGAAGTGACAAGTCCAGTGAACTCTAGTGGAAGTTATCCACTTCGAAGTTTTTCCTTCAATGAACTGATATATCTTGGATGGGTAAAAGCTTTTCCTGATGACTTCAGTTAGTTCTTAGTGACCATTGAGTGTCCTGTGTTGTAACTTTCTGGCATGTGGCAAGTCTTATGTCAGAACTTTACCAGTAACTAAACACGATCCTTTTAAATTCAGGCCTTCCTCAATTTCACTCTTCACCATTCTTTCTGTAAAGTAGTGAAAACACAAAGCTATAGCTTTACGGACAGTACACAAACAGTAGGCAATGCTAGTCTGAATCTGTTCCTTTGGCAGGGAAGAAACAGTTAGAAACCAGCACAAACAATGTCAAAGGACGGATTTCATTATTTAAAAAGTTGTGGTCATACCACCTGTCCAACAGAAAGGAGATTAGCAGTTTTGAAATAACTGATGATGCATCTTCATCTAGATTTAATATCTGTTAAAACAGAGTTAAAAATATCTGCTTCTGTATAATGCTTTGTATATACAATAAGATATTCTCCCTCCCAGTGTTGGATCTTAGATACAGAATATTCAAGTAATGCATCAACCATTCACTCTTAGAATAAGAAGAGATTTGCATACCTAAGGTTTTTTTCCTCTGCTTCTGGTTCTTAGTATACTTTGTGTTTGAGGGGAAGAAGCTAGTATTTTCTGGATTCTCTGTTTTAGGAACATTTTAAACTGTACTGAATTGTAATAATGATTCTTCTCATCAATTCAATTATTCTTATTTCTAGCGTATGCCAATTTATCATTGAGAAAATGATTGTACAATTGCTTTGTCTTAATGTTTATTGATTGTATAGTGCTACTACCATTAATTAAGAAAGCTGGATGCAAAGCTAACTGAACCTGGTAAATATATACCCACTGGTTCCAGTAAGATTTGCATTATGCCTAAAATGGAAACAGATTTTATGGAGCTCTCTTTAAGGCTTCTCCTGAGGGGAGGAGGACACCTTTTGTGGTTCTCATCTAGGTTACTTTAGAGGCAGAGCTATAAGAAAAACGGGAAGGCGGGGATTCGGGAATTAATTTTATAAGGGATTTTGTACTTCAGCCCTTCATCCAATAGTAATAAAGAGTATCCTAAAACATATCTCACTATCTTGCTCTGACAAAAAAAGCATAAAGTCATAATTTGGAGAGAAGGGGTTGCCTACATTTGAAGGCTTCTCCTACTGTTTTTTCCACAGTAGAAGAGTCTTGCATGCAGTACTACTGTGTTTTGTCAGCCCAGGAAGAGATGTTAAAGTATTTTTCAGTATAGCTTCAGGCTGCTTCAGTGACTTGTGTTGCTGCAGAGAGAAGCAGTCTCCATTACATTGCACTGTACTGTACTCAGACAGCCTCATATAATCAATCTAGTTAAATACCTTTCTTCGTAAATGCCTAGATGTTGAGGGCACAGGTGAAAACCATCAGCGCTCCAAAGGTATTGGGTTTTTATATGCATTATTCAGACTTATTATAGATAGCAATGACTACATATAAATTATGTGGTAGACTCAAGAGCCTGCTGTCTTAGTTGCAATATTTACCCTGACTTTTTTTTTTTCATTTTTAGCCTTGAGTTCAGGGACGAAAGCTTGTAATGAAAAATGAAAGTTGTTTATGAATAATAAAAGAGCTGTCATGACATAACAAGTTTTATGATTTTAAAGAATTTAAAAATAATTGAAATTCATGTTTCTATCATTGTTAGTACCATTAAATGCATATTAGCATGGTCATTTTTGTTTAATGGAAACAAATAACAGTTAATCTTATTGGGAGGTTAAGTGGGTTTACTCTGTAAAGGGCAAATCCCAGATGAATGTTTTCTTTTTTAAAGAATAGCTTTAGTCACTGACAGATGGGCTCTGTCTGAGTCTCCCTGTAGACAGATACAGTTTCTTTTTACACGTTTATGAAAGTTGTAGATACAGATATTCAGTAATATGCTGTTGTGTAGGACAAAAAGCAAGCCTGGTGGATTGATAGGATTAGATTTCAGAACAGTGACATATGGTTGGTTTACCAAAGTGGACAAAATTTGAAAGGGAGAGGGGGAAGTATCTACAGTTACAGCTACTCATGTAATGAAAGAATTTGTATTTGGTCAATTACCTCTTACAAAAGACAGTATGGTATCTCTTATTTAACTCTGCTTATAATTATTATGTTCTGATTGTGTGTATTTCTAGTTCTGAGATAACTCTACAAACAAATTGCCATGTGATCTTAAGTGCAGAAAACTAGTAATGCTCTAATTTAGAATATTGATAATTTTATTCTTGACCCTAACCAGTCAGATATCAATATCACTTACATCTGTATTGCTTTATAAATACAGCTAACAGGGTCCATAATCCTGCATGGTAAGCCTGCATTTTGCTTACCCTGTATGCTACATGTAAAGTTATAACATCATTATAACCTTAGTCAAATAACTATACAACATAGTTAGTGGTAATTTGTCACACTAAAATTATTCATAGGTGTCTTGAGTAAGTCCAGTTATATTTATGTGTTATGCCATACCATGATTTTTGGCAATGGAGTTTGCTAGATTTCATAGATTTACTGTGTCTGCTTTTTTTTTTTATGACTGACATAGCAATAACCAGATTGCAAGGATATTTATGTTGTTTGTGGCTTAGCAAGATAATTAAAGGATATAAATTAATCAAGTGCAATTAATTAGAAACTTTATGTTCACAGCAGTCCTTCTTTGCATGTATAATTTATATGTATTGATTTCCTGGCTTTCATTAGCCTATGAGATAACAGCAAAAATGCATTAGAGAAGAAAATGTACAATTAGCGTGAGAGTGAACCCTGGCATAATTGATAGATCAGCACATGTTTGGGGCAAATATAAAGCTTTGTTAACTGTCATAAGCAGTTAGAATTGATAAGTGGTATTTCACTACATATCTCTCAGCTGATTAATGGTGTTTTTAAAGAGTCCTCTTAATGGGAAGCTGATAGGTTGGTTGAATTTACATTTTAATCAGAGTATTTATGATAGAGGCAGCCATAAGAAATTCATTGGCACAGTGGTGAAGACCTTCCCCTGAGGGATTTGGGGGAAGAGAAAGCATTTTAATATGGCTACTCACCTTCCCCTTCTTTGTGTGACCTGGTCAGTGCATAGGAAGGGCAAGCTTATTTGCTATCAACTAATAACTTATTGTCATTAAGGAGAATTTCAGTTTCTAATGTGCTAAGTAGTAAGGTAAAACAAGAATGACAACCTACAGAATACTTGCAAACTTATTCAGGAAAGAGTAGCTCTGTTACCAACAAAAATAATCTGTAATTACCATTGTGGATCCTTATTGTGTGAGTTGCTGTGTTTTAGTTTAGTTTTGTTTAAAAAACACATTTCTTCTATGGCTGTAGGCCCTTCTACTGTAGTAGGACTCTTGATCAAAACTAGTCTCTGATTATCTGTTGAACAAGGATTTAGAATAGGTAGGTATGTTGGAATAACCTCAGCCAGTTTACAAGTGAGTCCTATGATTCATTGTTCAGGTGTCCTTTGTTAGAACAGCTGTCTATACGTTGCTTATAAAACCCATGTATATTTGTTACTTTTTATTTCTAGCAACTAGAAATAGAAAGCTGGAACAAGAGTACTTTGATTTGGAATGAATTTGGAATGAATGATATTTCTAAATTAAACTAACTCGATTGTAAACCTGCAGGTTTCACTGTCCAAAATCAGGAAAATTAATGCATTTGAGATGGAGACCTAAACAGTACTCATGTGACCTATCCTTGCTCTCATTTGAGCTAGAGAGATTTCTTGTACTGGAATAACCCTTTTGCCATTTTTGTTGATACATTCCATGCCCTTGTACCCATTAGTGAACAGCATCAGCCTGGAAGGGCAGGTGCTTGCTCAGATTTTTATATTGTAGCCCTTTTCTTGCATGCTTACTGCTTACCAGTTGTTGAGGGTCTAGGCAGCTCCTCTGCGATCCCTTGTTGGAAGCAAGCCTCTGCAATGGCTGCCTGAGCTCACTTATAGTTGTCCCAAGAAAGGCTTTTTCTGGAAGACCACATGGAAGACTTTTGTCTCCCCTTCATTCCTCTTTAAAAAAAACATTCTGCGTATTAAATTTATGGACCAGCATGTATTTTTACCTTGAACTGTATAATTGCATGCTTCCTACTGAGAAACTTGTTTCCAAATTAATTAGGTTTATATGCAAAAGTTACTATGGTATTTAAACTTGAAGGTAAAAACTATTTAAATAGGTCTATATGTAATTATGAAATGAGTGAAATGAAAAAACTACTTTAAATTATGGTATCTTACAGGGAATAAATATATAAATGTTTCATTGATTCTTAGTTTGCTTTGAAAGTTGGATGTAAAATAGATGGTTGTTGCATAGCAGGTATGTTGAATACATAATGATGTAATCCTGTTTATTTTGGTATACTCCGTGTCATCTTAAGAACCAAAACTAAATCCACTCAAAAGAAAAATCCTAAGATTTTTGTGCCAGACTATGATAACATTTTGTTTTGAAAATCTTTAGTTAGTTTTCCAGCTAGATATGGATCTGTTTTATTTAAAATATTAGACAGGGAAGCTATAAATAGGAAACTCCAGAAATGCTATTATCTGTTCACAAACACTATTATGTCAATGGATTGAATAAGCAAAAAGGGGGATAATAATTTTATCCCTGAAAAATACATAAAATATCTATTATTCCCACTGAATTATTGCACATGTACTTTAGTGTTTTTAACTGAAAGATTGGGCACTTTCTTTTTATAATGAAATGCTTCGGGTTCTCTCCAGTGTAATGCAAAGAACTCTCTGAGAGTGAAAATGTGACAGTATTCCAATAGAAAAGATGGAGTGGCAGTGTTGATAAGGATGTGGTATACAAGTTGTTGATGTGAATGTATTAAATTAGTTTATATGTACCAGGAGAAGAACTACTTGAGCAAGGTATTACTGCCTACTAACCACTGTAAATTCTCCAGTGACTGAGAGCATGCCCAGGATTTTACATGCCGTTCTTTTCTGTTGTAGGATCCCTGTTGCTGGCTGTCTCAAAGGCAGCTTTATTCAGAGCCTTATACTGTAAAAGCAGTTTGAGAATGCTGCATTAGGCAGTTTGTTAGGTATAGGATATTGCAAAGAGTACCTAAAGAAATATCTACCTGAATGCGATGGCTGTGTTATGGATTTTGGTGTTTTTCTTTGCACAAACCAAAATTAGCTAAAATCTGTGCAGTAAATAGCAGCCTAATACTCATTTCTGAAAGGCAGGACACTGTTCTAAAAGTTTTATTGGCATTTCAGTGTAGAATAGGCTTCTGATGTGCTTGCAGATAAACATATTTTGCCCAGAATTAACTAACCAGTTTAATAGCTTACATAGAAACTGGCTTCCTCACAGTTTTTATCTAAAGTCTGTGTTCTTTCTAAAACAAAAAATATTGAAAGCTTTTTTCTGATCAAAGCTACTTCTTGCACCTTTTATTTAGCTGATTAACCTGTGAATTTAAATGGGAACAATGAGGATAGAACAACTCCATTGCTCAGGGAAGAAACAGGCCATTTATTCTGAAAGAAAGAGGGACACTCTGTTATAAATACCCAATGTTTTCATGATACAGAATTTGGTAAGTGACAAAGTAGCCAGTCTAATTGGCCTGACTGATTGAACCAAACTTACTGAGGTTCTGGAAGAGAAGGAAAAAGCAGCCAAAAACCCCAAAACCAAACATGCAAAAGAGAAGAGTAGGTACTTAGGTGCAATGGAAAGGGATGGGGTATTTCAGGAAAACAAAAATATTAAGATGCATACTTAAAAAAAATAAAAAAGTACTTTTTATTAGCTTTTTGTAAACAACCCCCTTCCAATGTTGATTAGTTCTACAGGTCTTGATGAGATTGCTGGCAGTGGGCTCACGCTTTTGTTTCTGCATACTAGCTGTCACTTTAACACCACTTCGCCATTTTCAACACACATGAGAACAATCCAACATTTTGTCTGAAAACTATAAAATGAAATACAAAGTTTTTTCTATTCTTCAGTTTGAATGTGTAAGAAATGCATTGCTGTGAGACAAAAATAGCAAAGTTTCCATGTATGTTTAGCTTATGCTTGTCTCTTCGTGGTTAGTTCCAGTTCACAGTGGAAAGTAAGAAGTGGACAGTATTTACTTAAAATACTTAAGTGTGAACTTGATCCCATTAAGTTCCTTAATTCATCAGGGTGTCTGTGAGTGCTTCAGTATGTGACCATTACTTGAATGTGTTTGAGGAGGTTATGAAATTTTTGGCTTCAGTGAACATTACAGCATTGGAATTTGTGTTGAATGCTTTATAGAATATTGTAATATTTTAAAGAAAATTGTCAAATATTGCACAACCTAGGACTGTGCATTTTGCCCTTTAATGTGAATATTGTTAAACTTCAATTTTTTTATAGAATATGTTGAACAACTGCAAGAGAAGAGACTATCAAAATCTGCTTGTGCAAAGGTGAAACCCAAAATAATATACTTGCCTTTGAATGATTGACTCAAATTTTGACGAAATATCTGTAAAATAACTGCGTATCCTAATCAGATGTGGTAATTACATCTTAATTTCTTTTTTGCTGTGGTCATTCCTCTTTAATAAAGAGGGAAATTTTTTTATCTACAGCTTTCTCTGGCTTCCTTTATAATGTTTCCATCTATTTTTGTTCCTAGATTGCACCTGCTCAGTAGTTATCTAATCTTCCTTAGAAGTTTACACTCTCCAGTAAAAGCTTTGAAGTTTACATTGATTAGTGTTTTATGGCATAAGAGATATGTATAGATCCTTCTTCTGCAGTGTTAAAGCTATTATGCACCTGGTGAAAAGATAGACATTAAAGTGCAGATGACAAACCTTTAAAATATTTAGTAGATTAAAGTCTGAATTACTCCCTACTCCTTGTTCAAGGTCCTTAATATTACAACAAATTCTGCTAGTTTAGGTTTTGAAGACAAGGGTCTTTCATTTGTATCTGTACACTGGCAGACAACAGATAGTTTGCAAAAAGGTAGCAGATAGTTATAGAAAACCACTTTTTAACTACAACAGTATTAAATATTGCTCATTCTAGTCCTGTACCATAGTATTGCTTTCTGCTTTTTTTTTTTTTAAACCAATTTACATTGGAAAAATGCCCTTTTTCATCAGATACTCAGGGGTCCTTTTGTTGGCAGAAAGCACTGTATTCAACAAACATCTTTGCAGGGTAGATCTGCTGTAATTCTGAATATAAAAAGTCTGTGGAAGGGAGATGCTATTTAAGCAGTTATTTGCACGATTATGCGCTGAGGAAATATAAGTCACTTGAAAGCACCTAGTTTTTCCTAATATTTAAAGGCTACTATATGGGTTAAAAATAAAATGCAAACACCAAATCCCCACAAAAAAAAAAACAACCAAGCATCTTACTAGTACATAAATTTGATTTTTTGTTGTGCCTCCTCTGAAAGCTAAGGACAATGAACTGTTTTTATGGAAAACTAATCTAACATAAATATGAAAATTTTATTATGCAAAAAATTTTAGAAAGCATTGGGAAACTTTAATATTTGTTGTAACCAGAATTAGAATATATTGTAGTATAGCAAGTGTGCTGTTTTAAAGATATCAGTGCCTACTTTTTGGAACTCAGATTTATATTACTATATAAAGTACTATATAAATATACACTATATAAAGTAGTATATAAAGAAGAATGTGAGGTGAAATGTAGATAAATATTTTCAGGTGCAAAAAAGGTTTTGAAAGTAGGTGAAATCAAAGCTGTGGAAAAATCTGTGAAATTAGGATTCATTAATCACTAGAATCCATTGGAGAAATGTAAGTGATATCTGAGTATCAGAACAGTAACTGTAAAATTTTTTTCTCTATTTTATTTGTACTTTAGTGCATTAATTACAGCCTTACAAAAGAAAAGATGATGAAAAGGCTGCAAAGACTCCACAGTTAATGCAGAATAACATGCCCTTAGAAAGCAGGTTAAAAAGCAGGTGAATTTAAAAATAGATACGGATCTATATGCAGTCATTTGATTGGCTGCATTTGGCTATTCATCAACATTTAATTATAGAATGCATAATTAAGTTGCTAATTTGAAAGATGTGTAGATCTTAGAATGCTCCTTTCATTGAGACTGAAACTCAGTAAGCCAGCCCTGACTGTATGGAGCACTTGGTAACCTGTTCTATTTTATATTTAGCTGAACATAGTCCTACAGGTTTCTGCCTGTTCCTGGGAGGTATGTTTGTTTCAGACATTCAGAGAATTGCACAGAGGGTACTCCAGAGAACGTTGTGGTTAACTAAGTGCTTTCGGTGGAAACAGTCTAGATACCTCTGTAGGTTCCTTTCCAAAGAATTCTGTTTTCGTTATATTACCTTTTTCTTTTCTGCCAGAATGATAATTTGAAAATCACTTTCTTGGGAATCTCCTGAATTACGAAGAGTTGGTTTGAAAACTGAACTCTGTGTGATATTGTATCAGTAGCTGGAAATAACAAGAATCTTTTTGTTATTCAACATAGCAACAAAGAAGGTCTCATAAACAGTGAATGAGTAATACTAGTTTTGTTCACTCTAAAGATCCCTGTCCTTTCCATCCCAAATGTAACATTTGAGACTTTTATACTTCACCTGCTTTGTTCTAGCTTTGTTTTAACTTTTTTTTGTGCACAAACTTTTTTTCTGCACTTTTTCATTACATCATTTGAAATGGTTTGATCAGACCAACTCAAATCACAAACTTTATTTTTCTAGTCCTAAATTTGAGTGTACCTATACATGTCATAGAACTGTCAGCACTGTGTAATGATTGTATAGTTGTTCTCTAGGAATTGTGTAAGATTTTGGCAAAATAGTAATAATGTTTTAGAATGATAGAAGAGTCCTTCCTTGTATCCAGAGCCATACTTTGTTACAGAGTATGATCGGTCACTGATGTCTGCAGTCCTGAATTTTCCTATGAAAGTACTAGAAGGACAAGAAAATCCCCCATAAAAAAAAAAACCAAACAAACCAAAACACTATAAAAAACCCAACCATCACCCAGAACCTCTCCCACTCCAACAAAACACCACCCTCCTACCCCAAAAATCCACCAACCAACCAACCAACCAAACCCTTCCCCAAAACCCTCACCATGCTTTCACATAATCTGGCAGCCTGTGGAGATGAAGTTTTAGGGAAAACATTGAATACTGGGGAAGAGTTACAGTAAAGTCCTTTCACTGTCAGACTGATCACATAAATTACATGGTAAAGCAAATGAAAATAGACTCAGGATATGAGCAAGAAGAAATTTTTAGCACTAGGCACTTGATTGGCCAAGAAGAATGAGAATGAAACAGACTAGTGAGATTTCATCCGGCTGAGGCTCTCATGGAGACAACTCTACTGGAAAAGGAGGATGACTGGCACATGGAAGTCAGATAGGACAGTGAGAAGCACAGTAAAAGAGCTAGGAATTAACTGAGTTCAGGAAAGTAGCAAAGATTAGAGTCCAAGTAAAAGCTAAGATACTGTTCTACACATACCAGTTACCATAAGACTAAGAAGAAATGAAGCAGCTGAAGATCTATGTATTGTTAAGCCAGTGGGTGGTAAAAAGTGAAGTAATCATATTGTTCTCCAAAAGATCATAACAGGAAAATGGGTTGGGGGAAGGGGTTCCTGTGGTGTGAAATGAGAAACCTTTTCAGTTCACTTGAATAAGAGACTTACCCTGGCTATGGGAATTTTGAAATATTTTTTGGTACTCTCTTGAGTTTATTAGTAAAGATGCCCTTAAATTAAAGAGCAGTTTTGAGCTTCCTTAATCAGGTGTGAACTAAAGGCCATTAATTTCTGTGAAGTCTTGAAGCCTAGCATACTGAGCTCATAGAGCCTAGGTGCGCAGACACAAGTGGTCCTTGTACTTTAGATTGGGTCCCACATATTTAGTTTTCCTTGTTTCTCAAATAGGACTAGCTTTAGACTCCTGTGCTTTGCTTTAAGATTTGAACATCCATCTCAGTGTTTGCACTATTGTAGAAACAATAAGAAATATCAAAATGCCTTCTGAATAAGAAGAGCAGGTGCTCTGGAAACAACTGAATAGCATTAATTCACAGTAATAAATACAGTAGAAACTAATGTAGAATTGTTGATTGTTTCCTGTCAATCCTGGAATATCCTTTAGGGATAAATAAATTTTGTTGCTGAAAGTATTGCTTAATAGTATTGTTATGAATATTTTTCACAATACCACAGGAAAATATATCATTATGAGATTAAAAAAAAACCCTGAAGAAACTACTATTGTATATGACAGCTTATACATTTAAAAGATTTGGTACCTTAGTATGTTTTCTTTGAATTAATTACTATTTTGATAATTCATTTAGAATAGAAAATACTCTATATATCTGATTAAATTCACACTTCATCTTCTGTAATGGGGTAGCAGTGATAGATCAGTAGGAATTTTAGATGACATCACTGTTCCATATATTTCAATGCAGAAAGCATTTATATGAATATAAATAAAGTGTTTAGGGTTCTGTTATGGAAGGTTGTGTAAGTTGTCACCTTCTCAGAACAGCTTGTTTATGACAGTTTTCCTGGTCTTGATTGACAATCTTGATTGACAATCATATTTCTACTGTGGTGCTATGGTAGTTATGGCAGTGGGATATTGTGTTTTCTATCATAGTTGCTGAAAGTGCTTGAAATAATTAAGCTCAATGGAACCATGTTTTGAAAGCAATTTTGATCAGCTTTGACCCTCTCATATACATTGTAGCTGGACAAGTATTTATATTAGTTTATTTGTGATGGCCTAAGACTGACTGAAATCTGATATTGATGTTAATTCATATGCTCAAAATAGAAAAACTCCAAATATTTTGCTGAGCTGAAGCATGTGTGGGGGAAGATGTCACATCTATGATGTCTGTGCAACACAGTGCAGAAAAGTAATTTGCACAAATCTTCAAATTTGCGTGAAGAAACATTTTGGCACACAAAAATTTTTAAAGACCACATTGGCTTCTTTGTAGATGAACTTTTCAAGGCAATCTGTATCTTGAAAAGAAGAGTTGACAATAACTAAAATGTACAGTCATTTTGGATGCAGTTTATATATGTATGGCAAAGTGAAAATGGGTGTTTAATCTTCAGTATTAGGAAAGTGAGCAAAAATTAGGATGTAGGTCAGATTTCACTGCAAGGTCTAAGTTTTAAATAAATCTATATCAATGAAAATATTTAGTAGGCAAATTAAGATCTAAATGTAATAATTTCTATTTTAAGACCATCTATACAATCTTTGTTTAATAAAGCTAATAAAATTCAAATGTGAAAACATCCAAAATGCCTGGGATTTAATGGAAGAAATGGAGACAGTTCACAGAAATACATCATTCCTGCCTTCTGTTTTGGCTTATTAATATTAAATGTCGTTTTATATCTCAATTCTATTTATCCTAACGTTAGTGGAGACATATTTCCACTGATTTCAGAGCTTTACTGATGCTGAGAATTCCTCCAAATTCCACTATTTTAGATAAGACTTTCTAGAAAAAGTTCCACAGGTAAACATTCATAAGTAACAGATTTTCTCTTGGAGTAGAACACCTTTCCCTCAGTACTGAAAAACAGGAGACATGCTTTGAAAAAGAATGTACTGGAGAAACTTAGTTTTGTGTTTTGGGGTGAGGGTGTTTTTTGTTTTGGTGTTTTTTTAATATATAGCTGGTAACGTTCACTGGAGACTGAAGTGAGGTATATTCAGTGTACTCAGACTGCAATATGATCTAATCAGGGATTGGACTAAGAATGTAATAAATTGTCAATGCAGGACTTTTGCATTCATTTACACAAATATAGTGTGTCTCATTTCTGAGAAGTAAATCACAGTGGCTTCAGTACTTTATTTTCCATCTTGTATGTAAGTAAACTGCAGGATCAACTGGGAGGTTGAATCAATCTGCTATTTATTACCTTGAAATGTGACACCCTATTTTAAGTGCCTTATTCCCGTATGATTTAGACTGAGTAGTACATTATGTTTAAACAATATAGAAACCAGCTTTACTGTTAGTGGATTTTTCACTTTAACTGTGATAGATTTACATTTGTAGAAATCTTTCAGTGCATCATTATGTTGTTACATAAAATGGAGTTTCAGACACTGATATAGAGAGAACAAGAAAAGTAATTTCAATTATTTTTTTCCTGTCATCTAATAAGCATTAACAATTCTATAGGTTTTTTCCTATGACTTTAAATAAGTACAATTGAAATACATGTTATTGATCAGTTGTTTTGTTTTAATTTTTTGTCTAGAACCATTTGACATTTCTTAAGAAAATATTTTCCAAGAAAACAGTAGTTTGTGGCAGAACATAGGGCATTTCAAACACTCCCCCAACTGATTCTTGTGTTTTAATACAGATTTTCTCCACTAATTTATGCAAGAAAAAAGGTAAGGTTTTTTTTTTTCATGGAGGTTATGGGGTGAGAACCAACATTTTCCTCTTCTTCCAACATTATATTCTGGGGCCATACACCACTGTGATGTCTAGTAATGATAACTTATGTAATTGACTTTCATTATATTCTTTAAACTGAAAATTCTTTAAACTGAATTTCTGTATGTTGACCTACTTTTTAGGGTACTGATGTCAAAAGATAAGGAACTTATTATGACATTAAAAATATTACAGATTTAGTTGAATAAGAAGGGTGTAACACCCATAGTAATGAATGTTTGAAGAATTTTGACATCTTGGTCACATTGCACATGACTTAGCTAGGATAATAATCTGATTTGTCTTATGTCACTACTTTGATTTTTTTCCACTAGCAAATTCTAGTTAAGTTCTATTGGCTCTTGCTTACAAAATCAATGTTATAGTTTTGAAAATATTAACCTGATCAGATTAAGGAAAGATATTAAGGTTTTCTTGTGCAAATGGAAAAGTAACCCATTTTCTCAGGGTAAGCTTTTGGATCCCGAGTTAGAAAAGCATTTCAACATACACTTTTTATTTCAGCACATTACTGTGAAGTTTTAGTGAAGTTTTGTCATGTCTCAATGACTTTTTATTTTTTTTTACTATATACTACTAAACGGAAAGCATAAAGATATAGTTATTCTTGTAAACTTTAAGAAGTTCTTATGCATTCACTCTTTGCAGCTGTGATCTTTGGCCTTGTGTCTTGGAAGTATATCTTATATTTGGAGTAGAAAATTTGATGTAAGAAGGAGGTATACCTGCACTACCAATTTCTTTTATGTATTTAGCATTCAAGAAATACCTGCTATTTGGGAATAGTAGCAAAGGGATAACTATTTCATTCCAGAAATGACCACACCTGATTAAAATTTTAGCATAGAGGTCAAATGACTTGATAAACATTATCTAGGCAGGTAAAATTGTAAATACACCTTGAAGCAGAACTTCGTACTTGAATCAGTTTGCTTTGACTAGCTTTTTTCCCCTCCCTGTTTTATTACAGGCATACTATATGCTCAAAGTAAAGCAAGGGGAAAGCATATGGCCTCCTGTTTGAACTTCTGTAATTAATCCTTCCAAATACTATTTCCTTGGAAAGTTATTTTTAATTTTATTACGGTCTGCTCTTGCATTCTCCCACACAATCATTTGGGCAACATTTGTATCGATGAAAACGACATAAAGCAGCTCTTAACTAAAAGGAGACTGCTGTTTTACACAACATGTAAATGATTAAGTGATAGATTTTTATTACTGTTTGTGTGCAGAGTGCACTGCAGCATTTGAGCATTAACCCTCCCCCCCGCCTCAAACCTGTACAGTCCTACAGAGTGTGTTTAGGATTTTTTTGCTGTTTAAATTTTTATGGTTTATTATTTAGAAAGTTTTTTTAAATGCTAGTTATTCCCTTAAAGCTACATTGATATTTCTATATATATTGTGTGGATTCTTGCACTCATGCAAAATAAATTCCTGCACTGTAGGATGGGTAGGAAAGAAGCTAAACTAAGATTATAGATATAAGTGATGGAGAAATACTGCCAAATGTCATAATAAAAGGTGATCAGGTTGGTCCCATCACAGTCAGTATCTTGTATAAGAAAAAGAATAAAAGAAAAAAAAAAATCTGTCCATCACTAAAGCTTCCTTTGTTGTTTGTCTGTATACAGAGTTACAGAAGTGTGCACTGAGCACGGCACTCTCTGGGCAAAATTTTGGATGCTGCAACCTTCTAAGGCAATGTAGGGGAGTAACATTGCAAATGAGATGTTATGAGGATTATGCTTATATTTTTCAGAAGTCCATGCAATTCCACCAGGTTGAGTTCCATGGTATTTTTTATGTAACAGAGAATATATTAAGTACTCTTGCCTACAAAAAATGTAATGGTGGCAAATTAATAATTTACTTTACAATGATTTCTAGATATTTTCTGAGATTGTCTTGAAATGCAGGTTGAGAGGAAACCTTCCCCCAATTCAGTCTTGAAAAGAATTAGCATTATTCTAAATTTCATGTGTTTGGAAAACTTATAGTAAAATCCACCCTTTTAAGATATCCCACTGTATGTTTCTTTTGTCTCTTCCCCTCCTCATCGCTCTCCATTTCTCATAAGATTAAGTAAGGAAGCTTTCTACAGCTATATTAGCCTAATGATGTTGATTTTAAAGGTTGTAATTGGGAGCATTATTTCAGTTAAGAGGTCTACTGGCAAGAAACAAGACTGACTAGAAACAGTGGACATAAAATGTGATTTTGTTCAAATAAACTGAAGGGTGAAAGCAATTTCTAAAAGGTATCTTTTAGCAACTTGATTCCTATTCAAGGATCACAGTAAGATCATATTTCCAGAAGTGTGATGAAGGGAGCTCTTAAGAATGTCCACTTGTTGGGTTTGTTCCTTGAAACTGAAATTACTGCATGGTACCAGAGAGGACAACACAAGCTTCATTTACATAGGCATAGCCCTCATTAATTCAAGTGGAATATTAGATCAGCAGCTCTGCAAAACTGGGATTAGATAGTGACATGTCTGCAAATTCAGTTGCTGTTTTTCTTTAAAGATATGCTTTTCAATTCTGTCACATACAAACACTAGGTTTAAATAGAGCACTTCTTTATGGCTAAATGAAGTCATGGTTTTGCTGAATAGTAATGCTTTTTCTTGACCTATGTATATGAATTATACACATGAAATAGAGCTGTATAATTGTCAACTTTAAACTCAGGTGCTTGAATAATATTAGTTAGTATGATTAGTTCATATATTTTTAAGTAGCCTTTGATTAGACTGTATAATAGTTTCCTAAAACTATTATAATTACTTTTTTTATGAAATATGCATGTGAACTAGCAAAGAAATATTTATGATCCTTAATTATGGAAAAATCATACTTTTGGCTTTACTCTAGTTTTGCATCTTGTTTCAAAAGGTTGTGACATCCTTGCAAAATTCTGTTAAAACTCTGTCATAGTAGAAAGCTTTACAGCATTTCAGAGCAATATTCAATTTATTTAGGATATGATGTTGTCACAGTCTGTACTCTAACCAGAAGTAGTAATCAGGTTACCTTCTGGAATTGTTAACAAAAATCTTACTGTTGCCTAATTCTCTAAATTGTCTAAACTGCTTTAGCTTTCATTACATTTAATTAATATTCCTTTAAAATGGGATTCGTTATGGCTATAAGTGTTGTAGATTTATGGTAAATTTGCTTGTCAACTAGCAAGCTATATCTCATTGCCCCAAGTGAGGTGATCAGAAGGGCATGGTGGAGATATGGTCCAGATCTTATGAACTATCCACTACTTGATGTCTTAGACAAATGAAGCATTGTTAATTCTCTGCATTATTAAGTGAGAGTATCATACCTTTAGACAATGCAAAGTGTAACTGTGGACTTCATGACTGCAAGATGGCTGTGGATGTGTCATTTTCTGGGTAGGAGTTTGTATGTAGTAGCTGACTTTTTTTCATGGAAACAAGAAACAAAGAAAAAACCTGTGGCTTTCCCACTTGTAAATGATCAGAGCTTTTGAGACACCCGCTTGTGCTTCAGTGAAACAAAAGTATGTACATAAAAACTAGAAAAGTGTTTCTTAGCATTAGCATTCCCTTTGTGTTTGAAGTGCAGATGGGTAAATATTCCTCAACTGTGAGGCTTGACCTCAAAACTGTAGTTTAATAACTAACTATAGCTGTAGTAAATTCCATCACAGTGATTTCTCTAGCCTGCTATGTCACAGAAGCAAGCCTAGTGTTTCTTTTAGTATCTGTCCTTCAGAATAACTTTGTCATTGTTCTCCATGATACTTCTGTTTCTTGAAAAGGTTTTTTTTTTTCCTCTTGTGCTTGGACTCAGTTTAACTTGCACCTAATTTTCACACTGCAAGAGTAAGAAAGAGATAGTCTTCATATATTAGTTACCTTCTGTGATTTGTAAGTTGATAGAGAAATTAGATGAAGGGAAATAAGTCTTGGGTTCAGATCTTGAAAAACTCTTTGCCCCATTCCTAATGGTCACCAAGAAGATTTTTATCTAACAGCAGGAATGGAAGACAGCACCACATAACTTTATATGTATTCATGTTTTGTTTGTGCTCTCACGTTTCATCTGCATTCAAAGTAGATGATGAATGTGGCTCTAGTTACAAGCAGTGTGAGGCTTTACCTCTAGCAGGTGAGTCATTACAACAAAACATTCCATTTTAATGCTGTTATGCAAAACCTTTTTTTATGTTTTCTTATGATGTATGGGTTGTGAAAAATTTATGAAAGAAGCAATTATATTTAACAGTATGGTGATTTACTGGAGTAGTACTACAATTATGCTGAGCACTCCCACCTCTAAGTCCTTAACATATAGAAGATGATGTTTTACCCTTTAATAGTTCTTTGCCCTTTCTTTCTGCTAGTAAACACTTTCTTCCCATTATAAGATGGCATGACTGAAACACAATTCAGCTGACTTTTGTAGCCCAAGACAATGTTGCAGAACAGCACTTATTTACCCTTCTTAATATCAATTCTTTAATATGCATAGGTTAAAGTGAACTGATTATAAGAAGGTCATGGGTGCTCATTGGTGAGATAGTAAAACAGCTTCAGTGGCTTGTGAGCTAACAACCTTACAGGAGGTAAGACAGGTGTATATTGAATGTGAAAATGTAATCCTGTATTAAAGCTTTCTGGAGACAGAGGATTCTTGAGTGTGGTTTGGTTTCTGTTGTTTTGTGTTTAAAATACTTCCTCCAGGCCACCTAATGCAGTTTGTGTTCTTCTGTATTGAAAGACTGTTTTCTGTAAATTGTGGGTTGTACTATGCCATCTTGAAATGAGCTGTTAACTGTATGATATAGAAACTTACTGTCATTCAGGGAATAGTGTATAACTTCTCCAATAAAAATGACCATCATTGTTTGAAGAGAACAATATACTACTTACTCATTTATTCTAAAGTATTTAGTTATAATTAGTAGCTCTAGTCTGTGGTGTAGTTGGAAGATTTGCGATATAAAGTAAAACATTCCAGTAAAAATAAGATTTGCTCATAAATTATTCATTTGGCAGTTATTAAATCACATTCTAACCCTCACCTGCCATAAGGAGTTTATCAGAGTACTTTAATGGCATGGCAAACAGCTGGCTGTCTATTAGCTGTTTAAAGTTGCAAAGCCACTGGCCAGTTGACTATCTTAGATTTGTTCTTTACAGGGAGTTATTTTACAAGCGGGATGGTGTTGGAAGGCATTTTGTTTTTAGTTTATGAATACTTTATTTCTGTCATAAAGGAAAGATAAATGAGGTTTGCATACCAAGAAAAGTTTTAGTACCACATAACTCGATGAAGTGGCAGTTAGATAGCCAAAGGCCACTTCAGAATTAATGTGCCATTTGCTCTTGCTGTAAATGAAATCCAAATCTTCTTGCCCTTCCAAAGCTAAGAAAGTGAGCTTTATACCTGGGAGTTCAGCATAGAATGGGAAGATGACTCTAAAGCAATCAGATGTGAATTCCTGCAAAACTATGCATTGTCCTCCCTTAGTCTGGTGCATATGGTGTATAGTGTACACTACTACTGTCTCCTTTTTTTTTTTTTTTTAACATCTGAATAAAAACTGAACACCAACAACAATTTTGAGAAGTATGTGAAGTATGTGCACTAGCATCTCTGTATAGTGCATGTAGATGTTCTGCAGTAAGATAACAGTATCTTTGCCATGGAAATTAAAGGAAAGTAATTGTCCTAAAAAGTAGTCTGTAGCTGAATAATGCAGTATATTTTACTGTTTTAGTTGTTCCTTGCCTGGACAAGACAGACGAACACATAATCTAAACATTGGTTCTGACTGGTACCAGGGTTGATCATATGGGTAAACACAGCAAAGATGCAGAGTATTTCATAAGACCTCAGCTCTTGCTTGGCTTGTACCTGGATGTGTTTTCTCTTTATGCATAAAGCCTTTGTTATGGGAATGCCAGAAAACTGGTGGGTATGTGTGTCACCAAGGCATTCCACAGAGCCCTGGGATTGTAACTACACTGCTTGTAATTTTGCAAGCGTTTAAGAAACGGAGTTTACCTCACTGTAGTTTGCAGATAATTCGTATTTGTCTGGAGTTCTGCACATATGATTTGCATTGTTGGTCCCCTGGGCCAAGGCAGACTCCCTAAAGAAATTGCTAGGACTCTGCAGGGATGCAGTGTGCTATCTGTAGAGATCTAGATTGAAAAGTAGATTCCAAACAGACTGAAGAAAACGTGCTTGATAAAGTTGAATTAGTTCATAGATAATAAAGCTTTTCAAGTGTTTTAGAAATATGTGCATTTATGTTTACATTCCTGGGACAATTCTTCTATGCTACTCTGAACTAAGAATTTTTCAGAGCAACAGGAGGGCTGTGTGTGACCACCTTTTAACTTTTCATCCTTAATGAAATTCTTTGACACCAGGAAGAACACATTCCTGCTTCTCTCTGTCCCTGTGTACAGATACTGTGCCTCATTCCATTCTGGATTATTAGGACTTTTTTTGTCTTTTTGCCTTTTGGGTTCTCTGTTTTACTTCTTGTTATATTCTTGAGGGGAACTTGATCTGAATTCTGTAATACTGTTTATACAAGCATGCAGTCAAAACTACATACATGTATGTCAGAAGTGTGGCTTTTAAGTATATGTTAGTTAATAAATGGCATGGATACAATAAACAATTTGAGGTAGATCATGAGATACTGTCTTTTTAATCATGATCCTTTTCAGATGTAATCTTTAGATAAGATTCACACTTCTGTGACTTGATCACTGATAAGATAATAAGGAGAATTACACTCAGAGGGTTGCCTAAATCAGTCACTTGTTTTTAGCATAATCTCTGTGGAAACAGAAGCAGAAGGACTCTTACATAAGACTCACTGCTAAACACAGTATTTAGTTATACATGAGACACATTAAGGGAAAATCTCAGGTGACAAACGAAGATGTTTCAGAGCATTAATACCAATATAGTAACATGCCATATACTGACAAATATATCCAAGCTTAAGTAATTAAATCTTTTATTGAAGACGCACTATGATAAGGAGTAAGTGTCCTGAGAAGATTACATTTCTTTTTCCTTTCACATACTACAGTTCAGCAGTGATTGTTTGAAAGCCTTTCCTCCTTCTGCTGCTTTTTTCTTTTAAGACCCCTGGGGATTGCTTGAATACTTATAATGCCGTGGGTATAAAAAATAGACACTATGTTCTCTCCTCTTTTAAATACAAATGTAGCACCTCCCATTATTTGTATGACACACTATCTCCATTATTTAATCTTGTTATCTCATTTTCCTTTCAGTTCCCATTCAGCTTCTGCAGAATGAAAGTCTAAATATACCTTTATTTAGAACAGTAGTATCCTGTCCCTTCTATCCAAAATCTTTAGTTCAAAGAAATTATCAATGAAACTGTTGAATGTCTCTGTCTCACCAGTGGAATGATTCCACCAATATTTGTATTTAAGAGTACTGAGACTAGTTTAAAACTCAGGAAGTTCTGTTTTATTCTATCTAATTCATTTTTGTTTACTCTTGTATAAGTCAAAAGATCAAGCCCAGATCAGTGTTAGTGCAGGTCTGATGTTTTGCATCTAGCTGTGTTCACGCATTTATTACTTTCAGTTGAGCTGAGCAGCCTCTGGAGAATTCTTATTGCATTGACTGTGTGAGGAGACTTAGCTATGGGGTTTGGGTGTTTTTGGTTTGTTTTTGTTTTAGTTTCCCTCCACTACTTCTGTGTAATGGCTTCTTCTCCTCTGCCTGAAGTAGTTGCTTCCATTTTAAGAGGTGCATAAGGGCAAAACTCTGTATCTGATTGCACATGCACGTTTGTGTTCAATTTAGTGTTCCTTGCTTTCTACATCCTATATTAGACAGGTGAAGGAATATTGAAAGGCAGCAATTTTGTATTGCTAAAAGAAATCTGATTTTTAACATAGTCATTGACATCTGTATAGAGAAATAGTCAATAGTTAAGATTACATTCCTTTCTTAAAGATTGTGAAATGATTGCTGATAGTATTCTTTTCCCAGCCCTTACAAGTAAATGGGAAAAGACAATGTTTTAGCACAATCCTCTGCTTAACCTGCAAGCTGAAATGTAAATTTAGTGAAGAACTGAAAATGGGGGACTAGTTTCCCTTTTAAGTGGTGTGACATATCCTACCAATTGCATCTGCTTAAATTGCTTCTTTTCAAGGTGGACACCAGGTGAAGTACAGTCTAAGTTGGGGGCTGGGGTGCATGTGCAAAATGTGTGTAATAGGCTTTTTTTTGAAGGTGCATTACCTGGTTCATAAGGTTTTCAAGTGTTTTTTATTATTTCTGTCAGATGAATATATGTTAAAACCACTATGTGATACAAGTGACAACACTTGTCATTATTCCCAGCTGTTTGGCTAGGTAAGCTTCAGACAAAACTAAAACAAGAAAAAAAGACTTTAATTGATGCATTGAAGGTCATGTTATAATGCTAATCGCCATACCTAATATGATGAATTAAATGCTACTTATGCTTGTGTATTAGATTGATTTTTTTTGGTTTGTTGATATTTTTTTGTGTGTGTGTGTGTTAAAATTGTAAAATTAGTATGTTGTTTCTATAGCTTTCCCATAATGAGACAAGTTCTGGACATTGTGGAGTCTTCCTCCCTGGAGATATTCAAAAGCTGTCTAGATATGGCCCTGGGTAACCAGCTCTGCATGGTCCTACTGAGAAGTAGGAGAAAATATTGGAGATGAAGGCATTGTTTTTTAAAGATGGAATGTCATGATTAGAGCTGTTACAGGTAAAAGATCAAAAATAGCCCCAGCTGAAGATGCTCCACTGGATGCCTGAAACTGTTTTTCTTCCATTTTAATAGTATGGAACCTAGATCATCAAACAGATCTCAATCCAAACTAGAAGTAATGGATTGTCATGTTTTGAAAGAGGACATTAGACAGAGCCTATTCCAAAAACAACCCCACAACAATTCTGGTATGTGTAATGCTATTTTCAAATGCATCCTTTTTTTACTTTCTTCCCCTAGATAAGATCTCATGTCTCCTAATGATTTCCCATGCTGTAGTTAAACAACAGATTTCATTGAAAATCATAGCTAGCACAAATAATTTCTCAATTTGAAACAACTATATTACTAGTGTGGAACAGAAAAATAAAATGTCTAACTGAATTAATGCAGGCACTATGTCAATGATACAGCCATTGTGATTAACAGAGATTAATTTCCTTCAGAATTAATGTTCTGTGTAAGGGTCTAATCCTGTCAAAGATTAAAAATGCCAATAAATTCAGATTTAGTAGAGTAATATATGGTCTAAGTCAAGTACTTCAAAGTGCAAATTACCATTTGTTATTTGTATTTTTGCTACTTGGGTTAGGTTGTAGCTTTAAATGCACTTCTGTGTAGGCTACTGTAACTGTGGTTCTAGGTATGCAAAACTGAATTAAGCTACTCCTCAAACTGTTCCACTCTAATTGGGGGAAATGACTGATGAAATGGGAGGGATGTTGGCTTAATCTCTTCTTGTCTGTGAACACAAACGTATGCTCCTTGTCAGAAAACACTGGTTGCGTTTAGGAAGGCAGCCAACAGTGAGTTCCTTTGGTAAAAAGAGCTATTCTGCCACTATGGATTGATTTCAAAGCGTATTATCAGTTAGGTTGAGATGTTGTTGAGAAAGGAGTGAGAAGACTGATTTATGTTTTATGTGTAACATAAATGATAGGAAATGGACACAAGTTATTTGCGTCAGTGCATTGAAGGTATTTGAGAAAATGTTCCTATCAAATACATATTTTTGCCAAGTGAGAAGCAGGAATTGTTTATAAAAATAAATTTATAAACAATTTATCTTTTTAAATTTTAATTTCTCATTGTAGTTATATTGTACAGTAACAAAATCCTTCTGTAAGGTTCTTGTAATTTATTTGAGACTGATATTAACCTTTAAGTTAGAAAACACAACAGATTAGTAGATGAAGTAGAAAATACTAAATATTTATTGTATACTTTTATAATCCTTTTTATAAACATTTTGAGATTTTTTTTTTTTGAGGAGACACTACCTGAGTTGGTACTTAAATGATACCTTTTTAAATTTATCTTTTATTGCTATTAGTGGCTGCAAAAGGAAGATTGTTTTATAAGATGACCCACTTCTCATTCTTGCACAACAGTACTCTAGAATTTCACAACAAATATCAGTCAATGTATTACTGAGTTTCACTTACTACATTAAAGAAATCATGAGCATGTTGACAAGCTTAAAGATTTAGGACCTCTATCTTGAAATTCTTTGTTCTCCATCTAAAATCACTTAAACAAATATGAAGCTGCTGTCTGCAGCTAACTAGATTTATATTGCTAGTTGCTGAAGAACCATTCAAGGAAAACAACTTTGGTATCATCTTTAACTTCCTGGGTTTGCAAAAAGGTGATGAAGCAGTACCTGTTCTTCCCACCAGTTTCAGCAAGAATAAGCAATTATCCTGCTCTGCATTAAGAATATTATTAATCCATTGAGCCTCTTAGTAATTCAGTAATCTGGATAATAATTTTAAATATAATCTTTCACGTCATAAAGAGACATCTAGGCTTTCCAGGTAATATCAGTATATGAGTTTTTCTTTGAAATACTGATGGAAGATGCAAAGGGAGATGGATGTTGATCTTGCATAACCAAAAGGATTATTTTGCAAAATAGCAAAACAAAATACCCTAACCCTCCTACATACTCTTTAAAAAATTAAAAAAAAAAAAAAAACACAAAAAGTTGATACTTAAAATACAAAAAAACCCAGTCAACAACAACAAGCCTCCTGCTATGCTATAGATTACCATATGCAGTTTTAGTCATGGAGCTCAAATGTAGAACTACTTATCTTTCACTAAATACTTCATTGCTATTATAAGTTGGTTTGGTTTGTTTGTTGATTTGGGGTTTTTTTTAAGGTACAATTAGGAACTATTTTTAAAAAATATTCAGTTTGTATTTAATGGGTGAAATTACTTCATGTAAAATATGCTATTTTGTTTGTATGTTTAGCTGAAAGGAATACCCAGAATGTTCCTACTGTATCTTCTAGCCTACACATTGTCCAGTTTAAATAAATTCATTAATTAGAAATAATAGTAAAACATAATATATTATTCATAGCAGTTTCCATTGCTGTTCTATGATACCAAAGATTATAAATGTTTGAAAATTGCTGGGGGAAAAAAATCTAACAAAAGATTGGAATGTGATAAATTCTGTTGTCTTAGTTAATTCTGTGTACATTAGCAATTTCATCCATGTATGCATAACTCTATGAATTTGTTTCTGTTGTATTTGGAAACCTAGGCTTATTTTGCACATCAAACAGTATATACTCACAGGGTTAAAAAGATGTTGAGGTTCCTAATCCCATTTCACTGCTTGTTAACTGTAAGAGTTAATGTGATTAGCTCGGGATTTTCCGTGAGGGTTCAGTGGTGAAGGAGCTGTTTTATTTATAGAACGTTCGAAAATAATGTCTCACTTCTGCTAGGAAAAGGCCTAGGAGTAGAACAAAAGTAGTATTGTGAGGCAAAGTATTGAGAAAATTGCAAGACATCAAAATTTGTGCTAATAAATGTAGAGAAATTATACATACTGGACCAGAATCAGACTTGTAGGTCCAGTTATGTGCTGCTCTTAAGTGTGAAGGGGCTGCATCAACATGGAGGTAAGGGCAGGTTAATAATAAAAGCGTTTACTCTCTGAGTCCCAGAGCACAGAGTGTACTCAGAATAGACTGTTCTGGGATAAGGCATAGGAGCAAAGCCGGTGGCAGTGGGAAACGTTTACTGAATTAAATGGCATGGGAATTCAGTACACTGTTACTGAACTATAATAAAAAAATTGTTTAGGAAAGTCATCAATTAAAATTGTAAACAACTGAACAAAGTTATAAAATCAGCAGTGGTTCTGTACTTGAAACATGGGTGTGAAAGGAGAATTCTCTCTTCTATGCTTTAGGATTTCAGTACAACAGCTGAACCTGGCTTGGATTGTTTTCCTCCAAGAACATATTGCAGGTGCTGCTGGAGAATAGCTTTGATTTTGGAATTCGCTTCTCATGTTCATCTGAGAGAGTATCTCTTTCTTAGAACATCAAAATGCACGTTGACTTTCTGATGGCCTCATTCTTGAGGCATAGCATCCAGTTTGTTTTGTGCAAATCTCTTTTGACCATTTGCTTCACAAACTGTGCTGGTCTTTTTTAAAGTATGTCTTTTTTATTAAAAAGATAAAAAGCTCAGATGAGATAGTGGTTATTTCATATGTAATTAGAGGAGAGATGAAATGCCTGTGCTTTTATCTTGAAAAAATTTGGCAGATAAATTTTGGTTTTTTCAGCTCTTCTGCAGATGCAATGAAACCCAGAGCTCACTTAAGAGTTCATGTTACCTTATGGAGAAAATATCTTGCCTTCTTTCTTGGAGTTAACTGGAAATTTATTTTTGTTGTGTGAACACTTTAACATTCAAAGGGTTGCTTTATTTTTAATCCAAAGCCAGAAATATGTTGTTGATATAGAAAACATTATCCAAATTACAAAATATGGACCCCCAAATTTCAGTTTATTTCTAATTAAATTGTGGATGAAGTAGAGAATAATACCATGAAAATGTTTGGAAGGCTAGAAAAGAATGTTCACAGTTTCAGAATGGGGGAGGGAGGGGAAGTGGAAAGAATGAAGAAGGGAAAATAAATGAAGTTACCTCAAAAAAGGCAAAAGTCCTTTCTGTACTAATTGTGTTTGGGTATTGAGGAGATGGAATTTTGTGACTCTCTGCTGACTTCCACTATTAGGTGAAAGGGAGCCAGGAATTTTTTAAATAGACACTCTCCTGTAAAGAAAGAGGGAAACAATAGCTAGCTGTCACAACAAGCTGGTATATACCTTTGATCAGCCAAATGAATGTTGCAGGCATTTCTTATAGAAAGGAGATTGCTTATCGATCTATATCAAAATATGCATGCTAATCCCATGCAGCAGAGAGTATTTTCAAGTGGAGTTAATAATCTGATTGCTGTCCTGTCTGGTGCAATTCACTGAACTCGGAGCTCTAATCAGTCTAGGGTCTTGCAGTCAAATGTATTTTGCTGTTTAAATTTGGATTTGTGACATTGATTGAGGAGTCCTTGTAAAGGTGTTGACAAATCAAATTGTTTGTTCCAGTAGTGTTTTGCTAGAGATCAAGTCCAAAGTAATAAGCAGTGAATTTGTTCATTACTAGTAGGGTGAAAAGAATGATAAAATTCACCTGCATCATTATCACAGGCACAGTATCAATAAAAGATGATTTCAGTTTAAAAAAATGTACTAGTATTTGTGGTTAAATGTGATGAAAACTAAAATATAAAACTGTAATTCAAGAGTTATTTAATAATATCTTGGAGAAAAATAATATTTTTTATAACATCTTTACAAAACAGAGAATAGATGAGAGAAAAAAGCAAATTTTAAAACAATGCAAGTGTTTGAATCAGTCTTACTCATGTACCGTAGCTGTGGCTATTCTCCATATTAGTTTTGGTTTAGTTGAAATACTGGGATGTGTACACAGGTATATATATGTACAGCATTCATTCAAACTACAAGATTTTGCATGGTGTTCCTTAAAAAAAGGATTTTGGAACAAGGGATAACAAACCTGTGCTATTTTCTAAGTCCTTAAGTGGGATTCTCAAATAATATATCATTCAGTTAACTTATATAATATTAATTGTGTTTCATTATTTGATTATTTTCTTCAAGAGTTTCTGCAAGAAACATATTTGCTTAAAATATTGTTCCTATGGCTATTAGAGCTTATTAAAGGTATTTTATGCCTTCTAAAAACTGGAATTTACTTGAAAGAAGACAAACCATTTAAGCTTCACACCTTCAATATGTATGTGGCAAATACCTGATAGATTTGGTTACTTTGATTCTTATTTTTGAGTAATGTGAATTAAGTTTACATGTGACATTTACTTCCACGTTGTTCTATGTTGAGTAAATAATGTTTTCCTTATATTCAGTCAGAACCACCCCTCCAATGCATGTTCAACTGTTTCTTGTTCTTCCACCACAGGCACTGACTAAGTGCCTGGCTTGTAATCTCAGCAACCTCCAGTGTCAGACTTTGTATAAATTCATGTCAGTGTTGGGTGGGTTATTTGCAGCTTGGAAGCAGACTCTGTCAGCAGGGGTGTATCATGGGACTGGTAACAGGTTTTGGGAGGTGGGGGTGAGGGTGGTATAACCAGAATCCCCAGGTGAGGGAGAACTAGGGAGCTGTACTGGCCTGTGGTTATACAAGAATGCTGGCACCTGGCTTGCATGTACTCCTTGCTAAGTTGCAAAGTCAGGAAGATTGGCCATCAGAATCCCAGAGGTTATAGACATTATCAATTGCTTCTTTTTCTCTCTGAAAGCAGCATCCTGGGAATGAAATACTTTCAATTTTTTTCCCTGCTCCAAAATAAAAGATCATGATAGAAAATGGCATGGTAAACAGCAAAAATACAAAACAACAGAGGCAGTAATGGATACTTTTTCTTGCAATCCTTCCTGTAATTCGGCTTTCCTCCTACTGTGTATTGATTTAATGACTAGCCAAATGTTGGTAAAAATTTTTCCTTTTCGAATATGACCTTTTTCTTTTTTCCTCTTGTCGTGCAGGTAATTCATCCCATCCCCTATTTAATTTCAGTGTCTAGGGCCCCCTTCTGTTTCTAGAGAAAGGCAGTGAAATGCCAAAGACTATGCAGTCTGAAAGCATTTTTTTTTTTTTTAGTAGTGGTAACTTTTTTCCTTTGTAGCTGAAATGTTTCTCTTCTTAGAAGGTCTCCCAGATTCAGTGACATGGCTAATTTTATTTTCTTTTTGTATCCTCAAGTAGTCCCTCACTCTCCCACCCACATACCCCTTGGGGTTTTTTTTGCAGGAGTTCTGTGTCTGAGAACCATGCCACAGCCCACACAATCCTTTATGAAGAAGAAAAAATGTAAACTATATAAACCTTCCAGAACATGTTTTGAAACCACAGCAGCCATCTGGTTTTCCAGAAGGCCCGCTGTTCTTTTCATGTTTGGAAGAATAGTTTGATAACAAACTTGTCTAATAAATATAGAGCTGAAAGACAACAAATAAGTGTTTGCTGTCTCCTGACATTTTTGATGTTTTCCTGATTTATAACATTTAAAACTGTTAAAACAGATGGGGATTAATATATTCTCCTGTACAAAAACATGGCTTAAATTGTGTACAATATCAGCGTGTTGGATTATGCGTTCTCTATCAGATTTTACTTCATCTGTTTATTCTGAGTTTCTCTACAAGAAACAACATTTAACTACTAGCAAACATTTTTTTTGTAAAGGTAATCTGTTAACCATCATAAATGAAGTTGAATTTGCACGTAGTGTAGCATAATCATTAATCTGTGTAAAGAGCTTGTTCTATTTTT
Source organism: Phalacrocorax carbo (assembly GCF_963921805.1). Taxonomy (NCBI): domain Eukaryota; kingdom Metazoa; phylum Chordata; class Aves; order Suliformes; family Phalacrocoracidae; genus Phalacrocorax; species Phalacrocorax carbo. The sequence continues at coordinate 29,047,338 of NC_087520.1, forward strand.
TGATTGAATTAAACTTAGAAGACAATTTTGGTCAATTTGCAGATATTTACTTGACCATATTTTCTACTAACTGGATTGTAGGAACTTCTCCTCAAACCCAACATTGCCTGATCTGATTAAGTGTTTAGCTGGAATTTGTCTTGAAATAAACTATGGTGTATCAGATTGAAAGCCCGTATCCATCACTAGGGAGTGTGTTAAAGGATGTGGCTAGTTCACAAAACTAATGTGGTGCAAATTCCATATGTGTCTGTTCACCTTACCATTCTAAACATTAACTCCTTGAATACATAGTTCTCCTAAAAGCTCACAAAAAGTTGGAATGAGGAAAGTCATTTATTAGTCTGAGTGAAGGCTGCTGTCAGAGATAAAGGGGAAAAAAGTAGATGTTATCAAATCAAATTCAAATAATCTATCCAGTCATTAAGATAACAGCATTCACCTATATTTTTATGGAAAGTTCTACCCATATAATACTGTGGCTCATAATGTTGGAGACCTATTAAGATATTTAATGGCTCTAAGCAAATATTGAGTTCAGTAGTGGAACACGAGAAATGCCTCCCTACTGCACTTCAAGTAAAAATATTGGGGTAGATGCTTTCCTAATTTGAAAATATCGGTGGTTACAATAATGCTGTAGCTTATTTAATTTTTGCATGGGGAGGGTGGGTAGGTGGAAAATCAACGAATCTTGAGGTTTACCCTATTTTTTTAGTTTTACCTTGGTAGGCCATTTTAAATGCCTGCAGCTTTCCAGAAGGTGATCTGTTAAGGTCTGTATATATGAAAATAAATTTCCTAATTGGGGGTGAGAGGGAGGTACTCTTATGGTGCTGAAAATTCTGGCTCTGATCCAGCAAGACACTTAAGCCACCTGCTTAACTTCTTGTATGATTAATGTTAATGAAGTACCGAATAAGCTTGTGATGAGAGCAGTCAGCATCTATTGAAATCATCAGAAGGTTTGTGTAGTCTAAGATAAGAATTAATCTAGTCTGATATTTCAGAAAGATGTGTTCTGGATCAACTTTGCAAAAATTGGGACTACAAGAAATGGCTGGTTTCAGCCTGTTTTATTTTGCTTAAAAATGAGGTTTTCAAACAATTTGCTATCTTAATTTTAGCCGTTTGACTCTTTTGTGTGCTAACAAAAAGAAATATGCAAATTAGTTACCACTTTGCTTTCTAGCAAGATATATTTCTGTGCAAACACTTGACGTTATAACATACTTCACAGTTCTTTCTTGTAATTAGATGTTAAATCTGCGTTTCACTTTGACTTCATTGTTGGTCTGTGTGAGGTTCTTTATGCTTGCATTTACATTTAATCTACCTCTCTGTCCACCTAGATATTCACTTACTGTACATTATAATTGCTTAGTTTGGTTTATTTTGCAGTTGGAAATGTTTATATTTATAAAATATTCCAATGTCCTTAAAAATCTCTTAGTACATATTTTTTTTTGTTACTGAGATGATGATTAAAGAATGGTAAGCAAGAATTTTGCCTATATAGTGTAAAGAATCAGAGTTTATGGCACTTCTATTATTCCTCATCTAAAGTTAATTCAGTGAACTAACTTTGAAAGCACAAAAATGCCTTTCAGAAGGACAATACCCAGAATTGTAGTTGTAACTTTTTCTGAACTATTTTGTTTTTATTTAGAGCTTCTGTAGAAGGCCTGATTTAAGGAAAGTGCTTAATTATGTGTTGCCAAACCTTAACTATAAAACGGTTCCAAAGGAACTATATTTTGTGGGCATGTAAATGGCTTTCTTTGGACCATAATTGCACCAAGATTGTTCAGTCACACGGTAGGCATCTCAGGTAGTTTACCATGCCTATCGGGAGTGTTTGAGAGTTTGGCATCAGTACTGACATAATCTCTGCCACAGAGTTTCTAACTCTGTGAGGTTGGAGAGGGACTTTCCATCTGACACGTGTAATGTGCTTGAGTATTTTGCTTAGTTGTGGCTACATTATCATGGACAGAACTGAAATCTATGAAGTGAAAGGTGCCTAATTTTTGAAAGTAAACTTCGTCATAACAATTTATGCAAGACATAGTTCATATTGGAATTTAATTTTTCTTATGACATTAGTGCACATCTCAGTTTTGTAGTTATGCTTATGCGTGTTTTAAAAAGACTTGTCACTTCTAAGAATTTGTGCCTTATCCTGTACCCGTGCAAAATTCTAGTAAGTAGCAAAAGGAAGATTCTCAGGACTGCAAGTTTTGTGGTCTTAAATAACTTTATTTTTCCTCTTCTGCTATACTCTAAAAAACAAAACAAAACAAAAAAAACCAACAAAACCCAAAGAAACAAACAAACAAAAAACCCCAAATATATGTTTAAATTATGCATTGTGGTTGAAATAGGTCAAGCTGTGAAAGTTTGAGTTTTACTTTCCCTTCTAACCTTAAATGTAACATTAATCTTTAAAAGTTACACGACTGGATATAACTTTATATTAATGTATGGGAAACTGAATCGATATTAAATTTCAGATTCTGGATATTTGGGAACAGGTAATACTTTTTTAGGATTTCACTGTGATTGAAGTTTTAATTTTCTTGGGTGGCTTTTTTTCTCTTGTGTTTTGAAATATTGTCAACCGCACAACCCAGTGGATGCTTCAAGTTATGCTGTGGGTAGGAATTCTGCTAGGTCTGTGTTTACCACATTTATACTTAATGTAACCATATATTTTGTGTGCATGAAGGTCTGTTCTGTGTATTCTTTGCACCTTTTATCTTCTTTGTCTGTGGGAAAATGTGTAATTATCAATCTATAACTAGCAGAAAGAATATATTCTTAAGCAGGGTAGCTTTGATTCTAAATTACTCTGCAAGTTCTTATAGTTTGCTTTGAAATAAAGTATGAATATTTTTCTCAAATATTACTCTTTATTTTCAGTTGAATACAAAAATGTAACTGTTCTTAATTGTTGAATGTGGAACAAAAAAATTTAATAGCTATAAGCTGAGTCAAGTGGGGTTTATATTGTAGACCACCAGCAAATGTAATTGTATGCCGTACATTTGATGAAAAGTACAATATATATCCTCTCAGTAAGGGTTCTTTATTATAAAAGAGCTAGGTATTGCTTGGGTATTAACTATACTGTACTAAAACCCATAAACACCTTTTTACACATAGAGTGCACACTTCAATGCAACAATCAAATGCTTTTCTATAAATAACAAACTTATGGAAAAAGAGTCCTTTGATTGCTTTCCAAGAATGCATTGAAACTTTAGAGGGACTTTATTTGATTCCAGGAGTTGAGTGCTAGTTGGTGTGTATCAATATCAGATCTCTCATAATTATTAAAAAGTAAGCTTTTATTTTAATATTAGAATTTTAATTGTTTACAAATGGAAGGTTATCATACTCTAATAAATTTAAATCCTTTTCAGGTAATGGTCTGAATATTTTAACATTGTTAGTGCACAAGAGGCAAGTTTTTCTGAAAATGGAATATACCTACTAACCACATAACTTAGTGTGTCAAATCAGGGGGTGAGGGTTGGAGGGCAACTTTTCTCTGGTGTTACTTGAAGTCACTTCTGTGCTGAGCTTTTGGTGAAGTGTCAGACATTTTCTTCACAAATAATTACTGTGAAAAAAGCCCATTTTATTTAATGCTTGGAACAGGTGACACCTAAATGCTAAGCGCACATTTGGTTGAATGTTAGATTGATGCTGCCTGTGACATCAATCATTTAATTTCATTGTCAGTCTGAGTAAACAGCAGTTGTTTTGTCTAAAGGTGGGACTGAGTTATGTGTGGCCTAACTGCATGGCAGATGGAATGTGGTTGCCTCTATGTATGAATACTATCATCTAGCTATTAACATACATGGTACAGATGGTAATTTGTAACCAAGTGCATAAAACTGAAAACAACAGCAGTGTAATCCATGAAAAGCGGTTTGCTTGCCTTGCACTGCCATATATATGCTCTTCACATTTATATGAATGAATGAAAGGAGGCTAGCAATGATAGGCTTCTTTATAGGAATTCCTACTCACCCAAATTCTAAAGCTAAACCAAAGTAGTATAATTATTTCTTTAAAGGAGATGTAGAAATCTTTTGCACAGTAGAATATAAAGTATTTATTTATTCTTGAGAGTTCACATTTTTGAAAGAACATCTGTTTTTCGTTGGAAATATATTTTTGCCAAACTGTACATCTGGGAAGGTTAAGGCACAAGGAAGTTAGCAACTTGCACAAAATGACAGCTTGACTTAGATTAGGAGTCTTGATTTCATAGTCTTTGGTGGTTTGCTTTGGTTAGTCAATCACATTGCTTACTTCTGGTTTTGTAAAGCATACAATTGAGAAATAAATTATATTTTTGTCTCATATCCTTATTAATGAGTACCACTGACCAGAAGAACTAGTTTGACTGGCTTTTGTATTTTACAGACGCATACTGGCTTCCACGTACTTTTGGCTGGCTACAGGAAAACCTTTGTGGTTTTCCAGCAGCTGATTTGGAGGGTGAAGGAAACATCAGCTTCTCTGCCTTTTTCTTGAGGAGTGTCTTGGAGCATGGAAGATGTGGGATTTCTGGATTTTGTGTTCTCGGGATTTCTTAAGTCCTTGCTTTAGTGTGTCAATAGTGAAACAGGCTTTTGTGCATGTATGGATGTATCACTACTTGGGAATGTGCAGGTTTCCAAATTGCTTCAAGGTAACAATTAGCTTCTTAAAAGTGCCTATAGGCAGTCATTTTAAAGACCTAACTCCCCAGGGATGCCAGATGTTGTTGTCAAAAATAGAATAAAATTGTTTTGTTGTAAGGAAAGTGATTTCACTTCGAATTCTTTTGTTATATCTACTGTCACTTCATTTGCAAAGAGCTGACCATGGTATTTATTTTAGTACACTAATTCATTCCTGAGAGAATTTGGATTTTTTTTTAAGCTTTTTGTAGCTTCAACAGCTTTGCTGGATGTCTAATACTTGTTAAGATATTTGAATAGATGCTTCATTTGTAGAGAATGGCACTGGATTATGTTATGACTTTGGTCAAATAACTTCCTCTCTGTCTCTTTCCTCTCACAACCTTCTATCTTCTATGGTGAGATTATAAACTCCTTGAAGCATAATGAATCATTCAAACTCTGTTCTTGACGGGGACTTTTAATTGTTCAGCCTTTTTATGTTATAGGGACTCTCCTGGGACAAAAATTCTATTCTCAGGTCCATGGACTTCCATGGAAAAATTTTCTTCCTGAGGCCATGCTAATAAGGAGTGAGCCCCTGAATGCTTGTTTAGAACCTGAAGTAATTTGAAAGCTATGCATGTACTGTATGGACTATTTATAAGGAGGCAGCTGAGCAAAGCAAAGTTTTTGTCTAAGGGGCTTATATTCATTACCCTGAAGGACAATAAAAGCAGTCTGAAAAACTAAAACAAAAGTGAAATTACTGATTGGTAGGTAGATGTCCAAAGTAAGCCCTCATTCTCCAGAAGAAATATAAGGGGAATGGGGGAAAAAAACCCACATTATCTCTCAAATGTCTCAGTCTTTAAAATTAAAATAGTGGGGTTTAGTAAGCATAAGTAAATCTAGTCCTGTTTTTTCCTTGGTAAGTATGTAGTCATGCATACACACATGATAAAGGTTACAGAATTTTGTGTGTCTGAATTTAGCTTTTGTGTTTGTAAACACAAAATAAGGTTAGTTTTCATAAGCTACCATAAACATGATTTGATGGAATCAAGTGAGGGAGGAGCTTTCTGATTTTTTCAATCTTATGATACTGTAAATGTTTAATCAAGTTTTAAACATTGAAGGAGCACTTGGGCTTTTCTTATACTGTTTTCCCAGTAGAGTTGTAGATCTTATTAAAAACATTTGTTATGTTGGTAGGGCACTTTTAAATGAATCAAGCTTAATACCCTGGTTCTTCACCTTTGAAGGAATGGGTTCAAAAGTCTAGCTTGGGTCACAAGGTAAATTAGCTTGGTAACCCTAGCACAGCCCCTTGTGGATGGATAAACTGCTCCTTGCAATTCTCCCTCCCATGCCCAATAAAAAAAAGAAAGTCAGTGTTTTAATCTCTAATCAGTATTTTAAGACATTGGGTTTGCAAGGTACAGGCATATTTTGGCATTAAAGACAATTCTCTAATTGTATGTTCTGTCTTAAGAATCCAATTTTTATACAGGCTTTAAAAAAAAAAAAAAAAAAGACAGACTTGAAAGTTTTGCAAATTCCTGTAAATAGTCATCCATGTTCTGCTCATAGCCTTATTTATAGTGATAGAATTCTCAGTCTTCATAGCAGGCTGCAAATCTGTTCAGTCTGATGATAACATCGGGTAGATTATCATTGCAGTCAACTCTTAGTTTGTTTCCTACACTTCTGGGTAGATAAACTTCAATTATTTAAATTTAAATTAAAAATAAAATGCTGAATATGCAGACAGCTATAACATGTTGCTTTTAAAAATTTTGTTTTACATTATTGCAGGTATATTTTTAAATGGCCAAAACTCACCTGTCTGGACAAGTAACTTAAGTAATTCATATGTTTTTGAAAACTTCAGTGATATTTTTTCCATATTAGCAGTTTATTCTACATGCATTCTTTTGATTTATTTCAATCCTTCAGTCTTTATACTTCTGCCATACTGGTGTTTAAACCCTCTGACAAATTTTGTAATTTTTCCATCCAATTATTCCTAGCAGTATTTTTTTTTATTATTGAGTGTATGTTGATGTAGTCTAGTAAGTTTTTTTGTTTTTTGTTATGGGTTCCTCCTCTCCCCCCCTTTCCCCCCTTCCCAAATACCTTTTAATAAATACATATACATGCACGTAAGCGCACATGCCCATAAGCATGTAAATATGTAAATCCTTCATATGGGTTCTAATAATAACAAATGGTGACTAGCCAACTTTCTCCTGTCTGTGCTTGGTAAATCACAACTTGCCCTACTCCAAGTAATTCAAAATACTGCTATAAGCACCACTTTTCTGGCTCATCACCTTAACAATGTGTTTGCTTGCAATTCTGTTTAATTGTACTCACACACTCATAACTGTTGTGTTCAACAGAAACTACTTGTTTTTCCTTTTGAAGGACCCCTTAAGATTTTCTGGTGTACCAGTTCTTTCTTGTAGAGTTGTCAGCCCTGACTGTATTAGGGAATGGTGATGGCCAGCTCTGTTGCAAACTTGATGCCAATAAGCTCTTCTGTCCTTTCTCTTAATTCTTCTTTTCATGCTTTCTGTTTTTCTCACAAAAATTTCCAAATATTATCTGATAGGTTGTCTGGCTTTCCTCCTACCTGTAGAAAAAGAAAATGAAAGGTTTGGAGTTTTTTCTTTTATTATGAGATTGAGGGACAGTCAAAAGTGCATTCCTCAGTTGGAAATTAAATGGTAGGTATAGAAATTAGGGAAGACTCATTTCAGCTAGCTGCACTGGAAAAAGTAAGTAAATATTTCTGCCCTTGGCCCACTAAATAAAACTGTGGAACCACCCCTGAAAATTATATTTTGAGATGAATTTGAATGATCATCTTGTTACCTTTTGTGCTCTTATCCACACTACCCACCTATCATCCTGAAGTTTAAAAGCCTTCATAAGAAGGGGAACTTCTCTTTGCTTGTTTGTACAGTGCTAAGTGCATGTGACCTCTTGCCTATAGATTCTGCTGTAATAATTCATGCTAAGTTTTTCTTCATTTGAAGTTTTCTTTGTTGCAAAATGGCTGTAAAATAAGCTATAATAAATGTGAACTCTTTGGGTGGATTCTTGACCTTAGCATCTAGTCATGGGATCAAGAGAAAAATCATCTGGAGAAAATGTAGACATACTGTAGGGGAATAGACAGGGATCGGCGACCGGAAGATTACGGGCTGTGACGGAAAGATAGACTCCTCCCCATAGGAGTGGCAGGAACAGGAAGCGCAAGAGCTATATAAGCGTGTGACACAGCTAAATAAACGGACATTTTGTATCCATCATATTGATGTCTGTGCATCACTGTCCCCAGGGTGGGTAGAGCCCTCTGTCCCGGAGACATGCGGCCCAAGATAAGTTCTCCCGTAGAAGCGTACAGCTACAACATACCTGTAAAACTATACCAATAATAGAAAATTAACTGGCAGTATCATCATTTGCAGTTTTTTTTCTAGCTTTGTTCAAAGATCTTAATTTTATTTAGTTGATGTAAAAACTATGTTTTTTTTTTTTTTCTTTTCAAATGTGTAACTCTTGAAAGAATGCAGGCTTCTATCTATTCTGTACTGTTAACCACAGCAGGGTCTAATAATATTCACAGCCAATAAATAATGCAAGACTGGCAGGCTGTACAACCCTGTTTAACAGCAAAGACTTTAGGAAAGCACACAGAATCTTAAGTTCTTTCATTATTTTTGACATTGATTTGTCATTAAGAAAATATATTAGTTGAGGATAAATTGATCTGAAACATCCATTAATATAGGTGATAGATTCCTTTTTTTTTGTTTGTTTCACTTCCTTGATAACTCAATTTAAGCAATGCAGAAAAAGCTAATTGTACTGAATATTTTTCTCTGATAAATTTTGTTCTGAAAATAAGACTGGAGATCTAAGGTGACAGGTAGGTATAAGTCTGTATTAGGCTTGCTGCTAATAAGGGCAGGTATAGTTGACATCATCCATCTATAAAATGGATTAAACATTACTTACCAAAATGTACCAGAACATATTCCTGAGTACATCTAGAGAATTAATGACCCCAAAGTGCAGAGAGGTGCTTGGATGGAAGGGAATATTTCTTCTCACCCTTTTTGATATCCCATAGATTTATTTCTTGTACTGTTGCTTATCCATATAATTTGTGCCACCTAAGACTACTTTGTGTACTACACATGGTTGAGAGTCTTCAAATACTCTTATTTTTACAGTTGTCTTGGAAGAATTCTGTACTAGCTCTGAACAAGAACTCTGTCAATATCTGAAGGGAAAGACATGTACAATGAAAGAGAAGTAAAGGCAATAATATTTGCCACTGAGGATTTTTTATAATGACACCTTTAGCTCTGCTTGTCTTGATTATAGTGTTATGGTTCAAGAATCAGTAGTAGAACACAGACATATACTGTAAAAGGGATTCTTCAGATCTTAACAGCAGCCTTTGGGGAGTGAGGGGAGAGATGGAAATCAAGACGGGAGAAGGAAAATGCTTATATTGACCACAGGCGAGTTGTGCTTATCAGTCATACTGAAGTTCAAAAAAAGAACTTGTAGGGCAATCTTTATTACTCTTAAATACTGTTCTTAGTAATCAGAGCTAGCACTTCTTTTAGGGTTGAGCTATGTCTTATTCATATTCAGTAGCATGGTAAATAACATCACACACAAACATTCATCTTCTTTCATTGCTTTATAGTTTTCTTAGTATATTTCTAGGTATAAATCTTCATTTGGCAGGAAGTTTCTTGAGATATGTTCAGTGGTTCTAAAGTAAATCTGTTGGCACTGTCTTATTCAAGTATGTAAGGTAGACTTCCTGCAGAAAATATTCTTCTCTAAAACCAAAGACATAAATAAAAGGATTTCAGACTCCAGTTATAACAGGCTAATGCCAGCATGTTGAATTTAGCTGTAGGTTAAAACCAGCTGTTTCTTACTGCACTTTAGAAGGCTCTAATGGACAAAAATAAGAAAGCAAGCATTATGTTTACAAATAACTTCCCTTAAAGTCTACCTGAGTGTCTTCAGGATACAGGATACAGGACTGGGAGAGTACAGTGATTTACTTGACATTCTGGGCCATATTTTAAGCAGTTTTCATAGGTCTTTCGTACCATGGAGGATATTTGTGCAATATCAAAATTTGTATATGTTTCACTGTATTTAATGTCTGGGTTTAAAAAGCTACCAAACTTCATAAGTTTGAAATATGAATATGAACTATCAGACATAGAGATTTTCCAGATATGCCTATTCAGATTCCTTCCACTTCTGCCAGGGAAGGCATGGAAGGAGGAACACTGAGGAAGATAGACTTCTTTCTGACACTCATCAACTGCAGTTACAGTAACACTGAAAGCATGGTATGCTGACCACTAATACATGGTAACTTATTAACTTTGATTTGAACTAATTTTGGTACCAGCAGGACTGTGTATGCATTACACATATGCTTAAGTTCCTCCCTGAATGAGTGGTTTTGATATTGTAGAGGTAGACAGGAAGTAACCAGTTACTGTAAGAAGAAAGAAGCAGCCTGTCAAAATAACCTAGCTGTTTATCTTATTATGGCAAATATACACATAATTTGTTGAATTTTCTTTGGTATACAAAGATGGAGAAATTGGTTTAATGTTCACCAAATGGAGTGTACTGTACCAGTGCTGGGGGTTTTTTTTGCATTTTAGTGTGATTAGGAAAAAAAAAACCGAACCCAAAATGCCAAAACAAACAAGCAAATAAAAATAAATATATATATATAAAAGGCAAAAGCCCCAAACAAACAAAAAACTCCAAAATATATACTGGGAAAGTAACCATATTTCCTACTTATTTTTCTAGATAACGTATAGAGGACTCTTTTGTGTTGGAAAAAGTTTCCAGTGGATTTTCAAGACATTAGGAAATATCTGTAAAACCATCCACTGTAAAAGCTATGGAATACACTTCCCAACATCAGTAAGCTTTCATAAAGCAGATTTTTTCAAGTACAATTTTGAAATGAATTAATTAAAATGTATCTCTCAATTCTGTAACAATTTTATTTTAAATGAAAGAATGTCATATTGACACTTCATAATTTTTTTAAATAATCTACCATTTATAATGACCATGTTTAATTGCTCTAATTTTAAAAGGCGCTATCTGATTGCCTGCATGCATATAACAAAAAAACGTAATTGTCTTGTGCAAACCGCTGAATAGATTTGGGAATCTTCAATAACAAAATTACATTAATAGCATATGCTATTAAAGATGATTGATGGCAAAATTGGAAGCATACTGGTTTTACACCACACAAAAGAGTACGGTGCTTTGAAGATGGTTCTGAGAGTGTCAACAACAGTACAAAGAAGAAAAACAGTATAATACTAAAAGTCCCACTTAACTAAAAGAATGGATTTGGTAGTGGGGTAGATTAATTTTTATTTTACTTGGAACGATTATATTCTCTACTTTTTCTGAATGTCTTCTGTATGTGAATATATATTTCAATATATATTGTATTTTAAATCTGTTCAAATACCTACTTTAGCTCACAGAAGAATACAAAGCTTAATTTACAGGCAAGTTTTCAGAGATAAAAATAATCTCAATTCCATATTACCTCTCAGTTGGTTTAATCCATCTTTTACTACAGTTCCTACTGTAAATATATGAGTGATCATAAGACCATAATCAATTTGCAACATTCTGTACTTCAAAAGCCTGATTCTGAATTTAGAAGAAATCAAAACTCTTAGGGAAAAAGAATATGGGGAAAGTGATAAAGAATGTACCATTCTTAATGTGCAGGTTGGTTTGAGAATAGCTTCTGTTTTTATTGATAGCATGGTTGTTATGTGAAGATCTCAAACTCCAAGTTTTTACAGCAGGTACATTTTTAATACATATATTGCTTCTGCAAGGACATGAATATAAATTATATCTACTCTACTGCAGCTTCACATTATGCCTCTGATTTTAATTTTTTTAATACCTTTTAAAGTAGCACTTATTTTTACATGTCCTTCTGAGATTTACAGTGCAAGTTTTAAATATCTATCAGTTTTCCAAACATTAGCATGTTTTCCTTTTATATTCATACCTAAAGTAATTCTTAGAAATGGAGATGGCTTATTTATCGAGTGCCTTAACACACACACCTTTTTTTTTTAAATCGCTTTTCTTAGTAACAGGGTAGTCAAAAACACCACAACTCTGAATGGATTCCTTCACAATCATAATTATTCTTATATTGGCCACTTTTCAAGTGAATAACTTTTGAAAATTATTTGACTAATCTTTCGTTATTGTAAAAAATACTTTATATGTGTCGTACATAAACATATTTTCATATGTAAAGTATGTGTGAGAAGAGGGGAACCATTTCAGAGAATGGCTGAAATGTTTTAGGAGTGGTGTTTTGTATTGGTGGGGGTGTTTTCTGCGTGAATTTTTTTTTCTTCTCTCCAAAACCTGTATAGATAGTTTAGTTTTCTCACACAATACCTATGCTAGTGAAACATCCCTTTGCCAGTTTAGCATTGGTATCTGCTTCAATAGTGGTGGACATATACATCCAGTCTGAAAAAGAAGCACCATTGTAATAAAATATTTGTGTTAAAGTTTATGAAGAGTTCTTCTGATGCATTCTACAAAATTTTAGTTGCAAACTTTTATTCATGATTACTGGAGGAAATTCCATAGATTTTCTAGTTCTGACAAATGAAAGTTGTGGGCAGGGGCAGTATCGGTAAGAGCCACGCTAAAAACAACTTATTCAGTAAACTGGCTACATAAAGTAACCTCAAAGTTCCTCCTTTAAGGATTATGTTCTATTTCAACTTTGCAGACATCTCTTCCTCTCTGCCCATCTCTTGTGTCTGGAGTTTATCCAGGAGACAGAAGTTATCCTGTCCCCTTGTGGACCATCATTACGGGGAAGTCCACCCTCGACTTCTCTCTTTTTCTGCCTACTTGAACTCTTTAATAACTGTTTAATGGTATGTTGGCACACACACAGCTTGGCTAGTAAGGGTATCTAATTCCTGTTATATACTGGTTGTTTGTCATACTATATTGTCAAAACATAGATTTATATTTTTCTTTTACTGTAGCTTTCATGTGTAAATAAATGAAGAATTTAGGCTGGTTGAGTTCAGGTCACTTTTTGTGCAACAATTTCCACAATGTATTTTAAATTATACTTAAACCTAAAACTGAGTTGAACTGGTCTATTTTTTAAGTTTCTAGTGTATCATGTTGACAATTTCAAGCTAATAAAATTCTGTTACAACTATCTAATTAAGAATGCTGCTGTTTGGTTTTCTTTATACGTAATGCATAACATTACAGTATGTAAACAAACATTTGTACTGTTTGGAAAATAGTTATAATTAATAATTGGATTTTTACTGGTGGATACTTTCAGGAGCACAGATTTAAAGTGATTGTTTTTGGTTTGTTTTATTTTGTTCCTCACATTCTTAGATAATTGTGTGTGAATCAAATATTTTGCATGCAACAGTGCATAATCTTTATGAACAAGGTAGTCCTTCATCAGAGATCAGGCTGCTGCATTTCTCCATTTTTAAGACTGCCTTTGTCTAATCATGAGGAAAATGAACAAGTATTCTTACTTTGGTCCATGTGAGTTGGATTCTTTGTCTTAGTTTTTTGTGTTTTATTTTTGCATCTTATAATGTGCTTACATGATAATGTAATAAAAATTATTTGAGAGGATTCAGTTGATATCGTGACAGCAGTCATTATGCATATTATTAATACATCCTCAAAAGGATCTTCCATCTGTAGTAATTACTGCTGACAAATATTATTTTTGGTTTAATTAAAAAAAATATTTTGTACTGTAAAAGAATTATTGGTGATCTCAAGGATGCACAGAATCCTTTCAGTTTACCTATACATTTGTAGCTATATTTTAATACCTCATGAAAAGATTTTTAAAATATTTTGAAATAGAGGATTTTTCTTTTTCTGGCAGGCAGGTGGAGGCATACTGCCTCCAGGACCCACATTGTCAGCATGAAACCGGTCCCATAAATTTTTACTGAAATGAGCTCATTATTTTTTAATTTTTACCAGCTCTTTAGTGATTCATTGGATAGTTTTAAATTTTTTAAAAACAACCAATCAATTACTTAAATATATGCATTATTATTAGACATGCAAGTTGGCCTTTCCAAGATGGTGTTAAACAAAAATACATTGTTGACATTTAGATTACTGTTGGAGCATGGTTTCTGTGATTAATTAGGACCAAGGACATTTAGGCACATATTTTGTCTGCTGATTGGCTAGCTGTTCACTTCACCCTGTGTCCTCCATCAAGGTATAAACTTTATTCAGGACAGACCAAGCATCTCTTACATATAATTAGTATTTATCTGAATGTAACAGATTCAGTTATCAACTTCAAGGAAATATAGCTTAAGGTGGTAGAATTCATTAAAAGTGTAAGTTTTCTTATAGCTGCACAGTATATAGAGTATGTAGAGAAAAGTTCTTTTATAATAGTAACTCACTGAAAACATTTGAGGTGAAAATTGCCAGAGTTCTTGGATCTTTACACGTTTCCGTGACTGATCATCATTTCCTTAGAATTCCAGAGACTTGTGTGAATCATGCCTACAGGGTACATATGTTAGACGTTAACAAGAAAATCCTTCCCAGAAATCAAATGTAAGATTCTTAAGGCTTTTGAAGTGCACCTACAAGGTTGAATGATTAGAGCCTTGTAGAACAGAATGAAGAAATAATTCATCTGAGAACTAAAAAATTGGAATTACTTTAGTCAGAAAAAAGTACTTTGTTATTTATCAAACAAAATAACTGTTACTGCATAAGTGTAAATATTTTAGGTGACATGTACTCTAGAAATGCTTAGTCATTAATGTACAGAACTAATCTCTGGTGATATGCCCTTTCAGTAATTTATGTGGAAACAACTATCATACCCTATTAAATACAGCTTAGAATAATATATATACTTGTATATGTAATAACTACATAATCAGAAAAATTGTAATATTAAGCATTCATCTTAGTGCATCAGTGAAATGAAGGTCTAATTTTATATTCAGTACAGACAATACCTATTGTATGGATCATTGAATTCCTCCCAGATACAGGCAGTTTAATAAACTTCTCAGTTATAAATACTTTTATGAATTTCTTTGTCACCATATTCAAGTCTTCAATTAGTATTTCAGTGGTCTGTCCTATGCTAATACTTAGCATAATTTTTTTTTCACTAAGATTTAGTATAAGACATTCAGTGTAGTCTTTTAAACTTTCAGACTGTTGAAATTAGAACAAAAAAATCCCCTAGTAAAACATGCATTCATATATATATGTAAAATTAGATTTTATGATGCTGACAATTTGTGTATTATGTTAGACTTTAAAGTAGGTCTGGTTCTTACCCAAGGCCATATTGCTGCTCTTAATCATGCTATGTAAGACTTTTTTCCACAAGTGAACTAATTAAAATCAATACACAAAAGAATTTACCTCATTAGTAAGAGTGGTGGAATAAGGCGCTACCTTGTTATTCAAGCATGGGTATTTAACAGACTCACAAGATTTGAGTGTGTTGCGCTTCTGGTGCAGAGACTCTAAGCATTGCTAGTATATATGGCAGGACTACATTAAGCTGTTTTGTCACTGCTTACAATAAAAGAGGAAAATATGATGTTAAGGATATTACAATCACTTTAAAATGTACCTGTATGTTTTCTGGTTCCTACAAAATTCTTAACACACAGAACTATATATTGCTTGTTTGAACATTCTTAAATAAGTTTTGTGAATGCTTAAGAATGTATTAAGATAAGCTGTCAAAGACTCAGTGGATTTAAATATAGATGCACTTGAAAACTGAAAAAAGAATTGTAAGCTTGCTGAAATGACACAATTGGTTAAGATTTTTGAAAATTGTCAGTCACTTTAGTTTTGTCTCTGTACTTGCAAATGGAGTCATATTAGACTAAATTTTGGAAGAATGGTCAGGGTGCACCTAGAGTCTGTTCAAAACATCCCTAAGAGGATTTGCTAGGTTAAAGGACTTACCTAAATGTTGAGGTCTGACTTCTCCCCCCACCCCATATAAAAGTTGGCTACTGATCAGGACACATTCAAAAATTTATGTTTTTAACCTGTAATGGGAACAGTTAGGGTGTCTTAGTATTTGCAAGACTCTGGCTGGGAAAAGTAAAATCTTCAGATATACTGATTACCTTTAACAGAAATTCTACAATAGTAATAACTCAGGATTTCTGAACCTAAACAGTGGAGGAAAGCTACATGATTAATCTAAACTATTACTAACATTCATTTTTTTAATTAATTGGGAACAGAACAAGACTTCACTGTTTGCTTAAGCCACACAGTCTTTCAAAATCATGTTTTTCCTGCATTAATTTCAGTGTTCTACAAAACATGGGGAGGGGTGGATGTCAGGGGTGGTATCTGTATATGTTATAAAAAGGTTATGATATGCTCTTACCTTTCACCTTGACTAGTCCTTTTTGAGACAGCTAACTGTTCACCGGTGAAAAATATTATGATGATTTTGTTACTCAGGTTAAGGACATAAGCTAAGTGTTTTAGAAGTTCTGTCTCCAGCATTGGTATTCTGAATGGATACGGAAGAGAAAGTTATTCAAATAGGTGTGTAATTACCATGTGTTCTTCATGTTTAAACCAAAACCATTGCCAACCTATTTTCTTCATTAATAAATTCCATGATCTTTTCTTCTGTTTTTAATATATGACGAGAAGCATCAGTAGCTTGCTTGATACTATGAATTGTTAAACTTGGTTAGGCGTCACGGGAATAGTAATTGATACTAAAAAGTCGGATCAAATTTTAAGGCCAGTGATAATATCTGGATTTTCTTTTTTTCTGGCCATGCATAGAAGACTGTTGAACTAAATTAAGAACAGGAATCCAATATTTATGTTTATGCGGAAAAGATAAAGTAACACTTTTGAAATAGTCCTGAATTTACTTTCTTAAACAAAAAATTAGTGCCTTGGCATGCTTAAGTACTATAGCTTATGTTACAATTCACAAAGTCATTCCCTTTCCCTTAAATGATTCACAGTTTTGCTAAAATATTTTGTGAAAATTCTCTCACCTGCTTCCTTCATCTCACCTCCAAATTTCTGGCAAAATTAAAAGACTTTGTCAGGTAAATTATCTGAATGCAGTGTATAGGTAGATATGCCATATTAATCTAAATAAATAGCTGCTCCTACCAGAACTCACATTAAAAAATATTTCTGCTGAAGAAATAATAGAAGTAGCTTTTGTAAAATTGGGGGGGTGGGGAGAATCTTCAAAGCAGAACAATCTACAGAATAAGATAAAATTATGAATCTTTGTAAAAATATATACAATGCTTGTCTGTAATATGAGGCAATATACTATTAGATACAGAAAAAATTTCTTACTTCTTTGAAGTCTTTTTTTCTCATTCCAGTACTCTTAAAAGAAGTGCACACTGAATTTGCTATCTTTAAGTCTTTCATCACTGCTTTTAAACAAGTTTATTCTGCTTTGAAAAAGCCAAAGTACTCCTGTACTTACTCTTACTTTTCCTTACTCATCAAATAAAAGAAGCTGTACTAGCTAGAGGTTACATCCTTGAGTGATTCAAAGATTTATAAAAAAAAAAAAAGCAAGCAAATATTTGTTTTGTTTACCTATGTTTTCCAGTATATTTCTACTATTATAAACCTTCAAGGAGAAGGTACATAGTGTAAATCAGCTGGTGTTGCTTAGATCGGTATCTTAGAGTCACTGAAATCATCATTTTATACACTCTGTAATCTCTAATCTGGAGGTTGTTGAATTTGATGGAGGGACTTAAAGACTTTACTCATCTATAAAATCTGAAAATTTTGTAGCAGAGTACTGGTAAATGCTGTATGTTCCCTACCAGTGACCATCCACTCCTATTTTAACTATTGTAAAATGCTCTAAAACTGCTTGGCTAGCTCGAATGCTTATAAAGAGGAATCTGTAACATAAAATCATTTTAGACGACAGGATTTCTATGAAAGTCATTGTCTTTTGAAGAACATCAGTGAAGAGCATGAGGAATTTGGAAGAGTGGGCTTGCCGTACATGAAATAAAGGCTGGCTTCTGTCTTAACACTCCAAATCATGTAAAGCTCTGTGTGGTGCAGAGGTAAATCTAGGCAATCTCAGTCTTTGGACCAGCTCAGTTTTCCTTTTTGGAGTGATGATGGGGGAGATGGGTAATGCACTCTAATCTCACTGTTTTGAGGAAAATAAATATTTGTAATACATTGTTAACTGGTTTCTTCCCTTAATTCATTCAGGCTAGAATGAGAGACTGAAAACAGTGTTGTCTGAATGTATTAGAGGAAGCCAACAATGTAGAACAAACTTTTGTTAAGGACCTACATGAAGATTAGTCTTTCAAAAAATAAGAATAAAAAAAGTCTCCTACTAAAAATCCTATACAGTGAAGTTAGGTGGTCTGCATTATGCAGGAAATCAAACCTTATTAAAAGGTATTCTTTCTTAGAAATGTGAGACTTTCCTGTGTATCAAAGGGACACACACCTCTACAGACAATGGCAATTCCTTTGAGAAGCATTAGCAAACTTAGTCTGTTTTACTTGAGCACTGACAATTCTTAGTCTATCCCTATACTTTTAAAGGACCTGATATCTTTTGCTAAGTGTACAAATAAAATGGTGTTGATAACTGGAGCAGTAGAACCTTCTTAAAAGTGAGATTTCTATCCTTAACATGGGATTTAGCACTGCCGCCTTCTCCTGATGTTTCAATAACTCCTATTTTAGATTGAGATACAGATACTGCTGTGTTCTTGAGTATCACTTTTATGCATTTAGAACTTGTCATTTGAAATTTTTTGTTTCTAAATGACAAAATGTATACTAATAGCCTTTGAATTAATTGTTATTTCACAAATTATTCACAGTGATGAAGCAACAGTTCCTGTGATCTTAGTATAATTAAGTTCTGCCTCATGACTGTTCTACTGCTTTATAGATATGTTCGTGTATTTGCAGGAAGTAATTGCTTATGATTGTGAGACAGAAGTTCAAAATCTGTCTTCAGTTTCAATAGCTATTACTACCTAAGGGACTTGTAAAAATGCTCAGAAATATTGATCTTATTTCAACATTTTTGCATACCAACAATTGCCTTGGATTAGGAGCTACAATGTGATGGTAGGCTTCTCTGGCCGGAGGAGGCTTCACTTATGTTTGGAATATAGATGCAGTACACCAGCCATATTCCCTTTGTCATGGAAAATATTTCACATACGTGTTGCAGTACTTCCAACAAAATAACCCACTATGCAGTTATAAAAAAAGAAAAAGAAGAAACCCCCCAAAACCCCAAGTGGTGCATTTTTTGAAGTGACTTTCATGCACACAAGAAAAGGAAAAAGTTTGAACATCTTAGTGATTGTAAAATATTGAACACCTTGGTGACTGCGGAAAAAACACCAGGCAGGAACATGCTCATTTCACACCTTCTGTTAAGCACATATATGAAAAACTCATGAGAGATCTGAGGGTGTGATCACTGCTGTTTAAAACTGAGGTCATAGAGTATAATAAGAAAATAAATCTTAAATATACTTATTCTTTGGCTTACAGATACATTTCAAATGTTAAGAAAAAAAGTGCAACAGTTGGTCCTCTGATCAAAGCAGATTCAAAAACATAGGGAGCGATAAGAAATACATGTGCCTAAAGAGTTGCAAAGTTGTTTAACTGAATAAATCCAACAGTTTCATTACATTTAGGACCAGCTGTTAGGCACAGTCAGGATGCCAATATAAAATCAACATATGTAGTCTTGGCCAAGGTGGGTTTTTTCCCCTCAAAGAGGATGTTTGTGCCAACAGCATATGCTGCAAAAGGACTAAAGCACAGTCTCATTACCACTGCAGGGTACATAATTACATGAATTTACCTAAATATGGAAAAATTGTAACAAATAGGGGAGGCTTGGCAGATATTTTGGTTTCACACTTGGTATTTGGCATAACACAGTGTCCTGTTTAATTCCCATTGCCGCTACTTAGTGTTAACTTTAATTGTGGAGCCACATGGCAGCTCTTGTTCTATTTAAGTTTCTCATAGCTGCTCTCACATTTTGGCTACAAGCACATTACATGAAAAAGCACATAAGTATAGATTATACTGTACTACACCCTGAGGGTATGGTGCATAAAAACAGTCATTTCTGATGTACAAAAGCTTCTTGCATATAGAAGTTAATCAGTATCTTAAAAAATAAGAACAAGACACAATTTGTAAGTATGCACATATGGAGAATGGTTCTAGTGTCCCAGATTGGTAGAGGGGAAGGAGGGACGGAGAAGATCCATTCCAAACCTCAACTAGTAGCTTTTTCTCTATTTGGCAGCCTTTTGCATCTGCAGTCTGGGGACTAATGTTGCTTTCCTTTTCTATAACACATCCCTTATTCCTGTTGTTTACTATGTATTACTTCCCATGTTTTAGAACACTAATGAAAATCCTGAAGTGTCTAAGATTTTCAGCAACCTTGAGGATAGGGACAGGGATCTGGTATACATTTAAAGCAGAAAATTAAATATGCAGATCAGTGCTACATTGAATTTAAAACATGTGCATTGTTACAAAGTGAGTTTTTTGTTTGTTTTGATTGAAAGGATTACTGTGTAGATATATTTTGCATGTTACATTAAGCATGTTTTTATTTTTCTCCCAAATTTCTCAGAAGTCTATAAACACTATTACATCTTTCTCTGTGTTTGATACAGAAAAGGTCTTATGTCAACTGGTTACCTCTTTTTTCCTCTCTCTTTCTCTCTCTTTCTTTCTCTTTCTCTCTCTCTCTTTCTCTCTCTCTCTCTTTCTCTCTCTCTCTTTCTCTCTCTCTCTCTTTCTCTCTCTCTCTCTCTCTTTTTCTTTCTCCATATGTATCCACATGCAATCCTAATGAAAAGTTGTGATGGAGTAATTATAGGGATATAGCATGAAAGGCTTTATTCTCAGTTGTAGGGTTCTGTGAGCCTTTATTAATTGTGTTACCATTTTACTGGTGTGTTCAGTAGCACAGATCTGTCTTAAAGTAATTTTCAACTGTTGGGAACAGTACCTTGCTGTTTCAGTTGCATTGAGATGTTATCATGATCTTTCAGCTTGTGCGGATGATACTACAAACCCCTAAGCAACCCACTAACAAACTTTGTTAACATTCAAAACAGATTACATTGCAAACCATTGTTTTTTGCTGGGATTTTTAATTTTATTTTTTAAAAAAAGGTAACACTTGACATATTGATCAGCGCTGTCTTACAAAGTAACAGAAAGCCACAGAATAGAAAATGTGGCTGTATACCTAAATTTCCTATGTTTTAACCAGTCTGAGCATTCATAAGGCAAAGTTGACAGACCTCTGAAATTGTCTTATATATTAGGCTTTGTTTACTCACAGATGAAGAGGACTACAGCAGGCTGTAGTGGTATAAGATTGCATGGCTCCTCAAATGAATGTCCAGTGGGCCCACAGTGGACTTACACAAAGCCTTGAAAGAATGAATGTAAAACAAGCATAATTGAATAATTATGACACCTATTACTCCAGCACCTCTTAGTGGGAAATTAACTGAAGAAATAGCAGGTTCAAAGATGTGTTAACACTTCAGTAGCATACAGAACTGAAATATGAGGTGGGGGAAGGGTAATGGAGAGGAAATTGAGCTCCCAGATAATCATTTCACACACAGGTAGTTGAGCAGCTAACCAGTGCACTGATGAACACATGTAAGGAAACGTATTCATTGCCATGTGAGATATTTTATACAGAATTTATTTTTTGGTAGCCGGTCAGAATCTGCAGCCTCAAATTAATAAGGGTAGTTGGGAAATGAAAGAATTATTTTTCAAAAATAGAGAAATATATCTCAAATATAATGTTGCCCTTACTGATAAATTGAATGAATCTCATATATATTTCATCCTATAAATAGCTTGACAGGGATGTAGGGAAGTATAAGCAATCACATTAACTTTGAGGTGGCTTGTCAGTCTGGAGATCTTGTGTGTTAAAAAAATTACTAGTTAAGTTCCCTGTGTACTAATAACAGCGTAATCTGTAAAGAGCAAAAGATATCTTTTTCTTCTCCATTATTTTTCTCTAAATAATTTGTAATCATATTTACTGATTTTTAGTTGGAGAATGTCTGCATGGGTATCTTTTCAGAATGTAAGAGTGGCTATCAGAAATATGAAGGAATATGTAATCTATGAAAAAAGAGTAAACCTCATTAAGAAGGGTTATTGCACCCATAACAGTTCCTCTCAGTGCTCATTGATTAGAGATTAAACATTATCCTTTGTGCTATTTAGATTGGGATTTTTAATCAGGATGTCATTATTACACAGATATACTAAATGCTAAATTGATTTTTGAGACCTTTTGAAATAATGGCACTACTTTTGCAAAATGAAAATCATAATAGATTATTGACTTACACTTGGCTTTTGGTTCAGGGGCACATCTCTAATGTCAACAATTTCAATATCTTTAGTTTCATGCAAAGAGACACTCATAATTAGGCTTATATTAAAAGTTTGTGCCTATTGACTCTTTTTATTAATTACGATAGTATAGAATTGGTTGTCCCTGAATCATTATAGCAAGCAATGATACCTATTGATGATATGCAAATACAACATAAACTTTCTGCTTGATTATTTTATTTAAGATTTTGTATTCATGTAAATAATATCATAAAAGTTATTGATGTTATTAAGCAGATATTTACTTCAACTGGAAGCTGCTCTTAGATGAAGAAATTCTTGTTTCTGTACAGAATGTATTAGGTGCATGGGTTTTGTAATGAATGCTTAAAGTAACTTCCAGGGTAGACTTTCTAAACAGAAACGTAGCCTTTCTAAGCAGTGCCCGTTTACTTAAGTCCAAGTATAGTTCTTAATCCTACTTTCATGATCAGACCCATTCAGCCTGCATTTTTCAGTAGACTTCCAAACGAGCACGTCTTTCTAAAGCCTTTTAAAGCCTTTTAAATTCTAGCATTCATGATAGCTTTTGTTTGTAGACAGGCTGCAGATATGAAGATTGCACCCTTCTCAGAATATTTTGAAAAGTCCAGTCCAGCAACTGCCAAAGGTGTGCAGGAGTAGAGAGGGATCATGAAGGCAAAAACTGATACATGGGAATTTTCCATTCCTTCGACCTAATCCTTATGAAATGCAAAAATTTCAAAGGAGAAGTACATATTTTAGGTTTTGTGGTCTATTTTATTAACTTCCATTGAGTTGCGAGAACATTTTGTGACAAAATTTTTAAGGATTGTTATTTGATTAAACTGAGAATAGACTGGACCCAGTTAACACTTGCTAATTTCCCTAGATTTGGCTGATTGCATGAGCAGATTTACTTCAGCAGGGAAAAAAAAATTCTATATTCTTTCACATTTAGACTTAAAGAATCACTTTTGGAAAGAAAATACAGTTTTCAGAAAGCAAATAGCAGTTTTTGCCATGTCAGAAAAGATGTTAAAGATATCTTAAAGAAAAGGTTCCAGCAATGTCCTTTTAAAATATAAAAAATAATGTACATTTTTATTTTAAGCTATACACATCATATATACCATACTGCATTTGAGTACCTCTGGTTAAATTCTATTTCATCACTGTTATGCAACTTAGACTTCAGTCACTTAGTGATCTTCTGAATATCTCAACAAAATCTTCTGCTTTGGAGTAATCTAGTTGAATATTATCAAACTTTTCACACAATATTGAGCAAAGTCACAGGAAGCTAGGTTTAAAAATGTTCCAGATCAACAAAAGCCTCCTTTTAGTGTCTTTTTAAGCAGCAAAAACTAAATGCCTCTTTGTATGTCAAAGGCAAATGAAAAATGTGAAAGGAAATATTTATTATCGCTTTAATGATGCAAATGACCTTGGAAGATGGGTTGAGCCATTACACACTATCATCAAAGGTATCCTACAACTGGAATAAAATTAGTAGCCTAAGTGAAGGTATGTAAAGCAAATTAAAATCCGTACAAGAATGTTTAGTACAGATCTCTGTCTTAATAAAGCTGTATTCCTTTTATATAAAAGGAATCAAGAGAACAAGTGAAGCTCAGAAGACATAAGGGTAGTGAATATTAACAAGGGAGAAAGGTAGTTGAGAGCAGAAGCTCCAAGAGACGTGGAGCATGGTATTAAGATAAAGAAGAACCCACTCCTCATGTTAATAACATACTAGAGGAAATAACGTTATCACTTAAATATGGCATCAGTAGTGTCATGGTTTTAGGTGGGACAGAGTTAACTTTCTTCACTGAAGCTGGCATAGTGCTGTGCTTTCGACTTAGTATAAAAATAATGTTAACACACCAATGTTTTAGTTTGCTGTGTAGTGCTTGTACTAGTCAAGGACGCTTCTAGCCTCCCATACTCTGCTGGGTGCACAAGAAGCCAGGAGGGGAGGGGGCACATCTAAGAGAGCAGATTCAAACTGGCCAAAGGGATATTCCATATCATGTAATGTCATGCCCAGTATGTGAACTGGGAAGAGCTGGCCGGGGGAGGCAGGGAGCAATTGTGGCTTGGGGACTGGCAGCGTCGGTCAGTGGGTGGTGAGCAATTTTAATGTTTGTGGTTTTGTTTTTTTCCTTTTTCCATTTTACTTTTTATTATATTGTTATTATCATAATCATTATTATTTAATTATTAAACTATTCTTATTTCAACACACGAGTTTGTTTTTCGTTTTTTGCTTTTGCTTTTCTGATTCTCTCCCCCATCCCAAAGCGGTGGGGGGAGTGAGTGAGCAGCTGCGTGGTGTTTAGTTGGCGACTGGGGCTGAACAACGACAAGTAGCCATAGAATGGTATCAGTGTTTTAAATTTCTCAACAGGATAAATTTGATTTCTTCTTTAACCTAGTCTGCTATTAAATTTTATCCAACTTTGGATGAGCAAACATACATTACTTCTAAAGCTTTTACAAGTCTAATAGAAGAGGTGGCATTGACAAAATTCTGTGTTAAGGCTGGAAATCCTTAGAATATAGGCTGTATTCCCTGGTATGTTACAATGGTTGTTTGGTGTATTTTTAAGTTTCAAAACAAGGAGAAAATTCTCCCTGTAGCAAAGACTATCCAGTATCTGTCTAGAAAGGGGCAGCTAACCTGTGAGGTGGAACATAGAATCATAGAATCGTTAAGGTTGGAAAAGACCCTTAAGATCATAAAGTCCAACAGCTAACCTATCACTGCCAAGTCCACCGCTAAACCATATCCTCAAGCACCCCATCTACCCTTCTTTTGAATACCTCCAGGCATGGAGACTCCACCACTTACCTGGGAAGCCTGTTCCAATCCCGGACAACCCTTTCAGTGAAGAAGTTTTTCCTAATATCCAACCTAAACTTCCCCTGTTGCAGCTTGAGGCCATTTCCTCTCATCCTGTTGCTTGTTACTAGGGAAAAGAGACCAACCCCTGCCTCGCTACAACCTCCTTTCAGGTAGTTGTAGAGGGCAATAAGGTCTCCCCTCAACCTCCTCTTCTCCAGGCTAAACAAACTCAGCTCCCTCAGCTGCTCCTCATCAGACTTTTTCTCTAGACCCTTCACCAACTTTGTTGCCCTTCTGTGGAAACGCTCCAGCACGTTTCTAAAGCGCCTTACTAAAGTCCAAGTAGACAACGTCCACAGCCTTCCCCTCATCCACTAAGCAGGTCACCTTATCATAGAAGGAGACCAGGTTAGTGAGGCAGGACCTCCCTTTCATAAACCCATGCTGGCTGAGCCCGATCCCCTGGTTGTCCCACATGTGCTGTGTAATGGTATTCAAGATTCTTCTGTCCCTGCAAGAGCTTCAAACTGAGTTTGCCAAGAATCTGTTTTCTATCTACCTTCTTTTGCCCTTTTCTATTTTAATTTCCTGAGGCCTGCATTTTAGCCTTAAGATTCACTATAACTTCCATATGTCTGAGGAAGTCTAAGCCATTCATTCTTCTAGGATGTGTGTTGCAAAAATAGAAGGGGAGCTGTTATGTGCACTTGCCTTGTTTGTATATTTCTCCATATGATCACTGTTAGAGATAGCATGTGAAGTGATGGCTGTCTGATCTGACTCAGTTCAAGTGTTCTCATGGAAATATCTTTAACTTTTTGCAGTCAGGTGTGAACACATACAGTGATATCCTAAAAAGCTTAATGTTACATAACATGAAAGAAGTGTTCTCATATCCAGTGGAGTCCTTGGTAGTTTAAATCCTAGTCATCCTTAGACCTTATGAATTGATGCTACAGAATGGGCTCACCTTTGAGTAAGGTTAATTTACTCCTGTTTGTCTCATGGGTATCAATGCTTCCCAGCCAAATGCTTCACTGGAATACTGAAGAATTAGTCCTTGATTGCTGTCACTATTCTGTGTTTGTTCTTTATAAATTTTGACATCAGAAAAATGCTAATAAATTATTCAGTCTTTCTATCTAAACCTGTAAGGAATATAGGAGCTAGGGAACAGGGACAATAAGTAGGTTTTTCTTTTTAATATTTAGCAGTTAGGGCCTCTCCCTCTCAACCTGCAATTGCTTAGGTAATGCCAGGGTGGATTAAGACAGTTTGCATAGTTACACTTACCCATAATCAGATGTAAACCCCATGACTAGGTAAATGGGAACCGGATGAGAAACAAGTTAGATTTAATTAAAAATTTTAAAGTGCTTTATTTCTGAAGTGAAATATGTTCCAACTCTCAGAGATGTGGAAATCAAGGTTGAGGGGAAGATGTCACTTCAGTCCTTGTTACTAAAAGCTGTATAGTTTCTGCCTCTGTCAAGGGCTAACAATAAGTATGACATCTAACGATGTACCTTGTTGCCCTACTAGCTCTTCTTGAAAAGTGATCTTTGTCCTCTTAGAAAGAAACAAGCATGTAGGAAAACAGTGATACCAGTTACCTTTTCTATGTAAGATCACTTTCTGCATATAAAATTTGTTGTTGTTGTTGCCACAATCTTTCATCTCAGGTGGAATTCTGTGTATACTGCCAACATCTTATCTGTTCAAGAGCCAGGAAGCAGCACTTCTACAACTAAGAATAAAATGCAATGCATTGAAAATGTATAGAAATATTTTCCTTCACATGGAACAACTCATGTCTCCTCTTTGCTGGCCTAACACAATCTAGCCTTCATGTACTGCTTCTCTGGGAGAGTGTCTGGAGTGAGACTCTTGGCTTTAAACCAGCATTAGCTAGAATCTCTGTAAACCAGTCTTCTGCACAAACCAGAACAAAAATTGAATTTTACTTGGAAACAAAACCACAGGGAATATTTTCATCATCCTTGTCTTCTCTACTGACTGTTCTGATTCAAAGAGATCCACTATTAAAATTAATTTCTAACATACACTTGAAGTTTAAATTTACCACCAAATTATTTCATATATGTGGCGGTCTAAAATGTGAATTCAGGTCTACAGACAGTGGAAGATATATACAATGGTGTTAATGTGAGAAACTACATATTTCCTCTTGCTAATACAGAAGCTGTGTTCTATATTATTTATTTTAATTAGAGTGTACTAAAGTAAAATTTTAGTCTGGAAAAGAGTGGAAAGGTTTTATTTATTTTTTTTTTTAATTAAACTCTTACCAAAATGCATAATTTTGGTAGTAATTTAATGTGTGATGTCTTCCCTATGATGCAAATACCAACAAATGGTTGGCAAGTATTTCAGAAGGATTTATAATAACTTTGAGTGTAGTGGCTAAGTATTCTTGAATTAAAGTGTTTCATTTGTCAGGGATGGATTAAACTTGGTTAGATGCAGGGCTTTTGGGAAAGTTACCTCTTTTCTTATTCTTT
This sequence comes from Phalacrocorax carbo, assembly GCF_963921805.1. Lineage (NCBI taxonomy): Eukaryota > Metazoa > Chordata > Aves > Suliformes > Phalacrocoracidae > Phalacrocorax > Phalacrocorax carbo. The sequence goes on from NC_087520.1 coordinate 29,074,976, forward strand.
TACAACACTTATTTCTGGACACAAATTAACCATATTTTGTATAGTATTCATCCTGAAATAACTATGAAAACAAGAGATGGTCCTTTGCAAGATTGTCAATGCATCTCCCTATTTGGTAAAGGGAGTTGATGTGATTACATGAGGCAAAAACGGAAAACATCCTAAAATACAAACCACAGAATTATAACTAAAATGAGCACACTGTTTACTGTTCTGTGGTGCTCTCAGTCTCTGACTAATAGACATCTAGAAAAAAAAACTGCCATTGATTGTCACTTACAGCATATCCTACCAATATAGTTATGCCTAGTCTTCATCACAGATGACTAACCTAACTGGAAGTATCCCACAGTGGGTGTATTTCTCTGAAATAAGAGCACATGAAGTCCATGTGAGTTCACTTGCTGACAAATAAAGGCATATATTACCTTTATTGAGACTAAACTAATCTCTTTTCAGTTGCATAACTGCAAACAATTTGGGGGGAGGGGGGGATATATTATATTTTTCATAGTTCTGGTAGATTATTGCCTGAGCAATTTATGTACTTTGAAGCAGACTAATATCCAGGCTCCTTACTGTCACCATTAATTTGTTAGGTTTTATTAATATGTAAGTATGCAAAATACATCCATATCACTATAGATAGACATATCTGTATAAAATATAGGTATTTAGAATCATAGAATTATTAAGGTTGGAAAAGACCTCTAGGATCATCAAGTCCATCTGTCAACACAACACTACTATGCCTCCTAACTGTGCCCTGAAGTGCCACGTCTACACATTTTTTGAATACCTCTAAGGATGGTGATTCCACCGCCTCTCTGGGCAGCCTGTTTGAAGAGACGGACATTTTAAGCTGTACAACCAGAACACAAGAATAGTGTTAGCAGTTGATCTATTCTACAGTTCACAACAAATACTCGCTCTGAATATTCTTTCAGTAAAAAAAATTTCCTAATATCCAATCTAAGCCTCCCCTGACGCAGCTTGAGGCCATTTCCTCTTGTCTTATTGTTAGTAACTTGGGAGAAGAGACCAACACCCACCTTGCTACAACCTCCTTTCAGGTAGTTGTAGAGAGCGATAAGGTCTCCCCTCAGCCTCCTCCAGACTAAACAACCCCAGTTCCCTCAGCCGCTCATCAGACCTGCTCTCCAGACCCTTCACCAGCTTCATTGTCCTTCTTTGGACATGCTCTAGCAACTCAATGTCCTTCTTGCAGTGCGGGGCCCTAAACAAAACACAGTATTTGAGGTGTGGCCTCACCTGTGCCGAGTACAGGGGTACAATCACTGCCCTGCTCCTGCTGGCCACACTATTCCTGATACAAACCAGGATGCTGTTGGTCTTCTTGGCCACCTGGGCATGCTGCCAACTCACATTCAGCCGGCTGTCAACCAACACCCTCAGGTCCTTCTCTGCCCCGCAGCTTTCCAGCCACTCTTCCCCAAGCCTGTAGCATTGCATGGGGTTGTTGTGACCCAAGTGCAGGACCCAGCACTTGGCCTTGTGTAACCTCATACAGTTGACCTCGGCCTATTGATCCAGCCTGTCCAGGTCCCTCTGCAGAGCCTTCCAACCCTTGAGCAGATCGACATTCCCACCCAATTTGGTGTCATCTTACTGAGGGTGCAAACTTACTGAGGGTGCACTCAATCCACTCATCCAGATCAATGATAAAGGTATTAAACAAGGCTGGCCCAAAAACTGAACCCTGGGTATCCCCGCTTGTGACTGGCCGCCAAATGGATTAAGCTTCGTTCATCACAACCCTCTGGGCTCGGCCATCCAGCTGGTTTTTTACCCAGTGGAGAGTGCACCTGTCTAAGCGATGAGACACCAGCTTCTCTAGGAGGATGCTGTGAGAGATGGTGTCAAAAGCTTTGCTAAAGTCCAGGTAGACAACATTCGGAGCCTTTATTTCATCCACTAAGTGGGTCATCTGGTCATAGAAAGAAATAAGGTTGGTCAGGCAGCACCTGCCTTTCATGAAGCAGTGCTGGCTGGGCCTGATCCCCTGGTTGTCCTGCACTTGCCTGGTAAATTCACTCAAGATGTATCACTTCATAATCTTCCTTAGTACTGAGGTCAGGCTGACAGGCCTGTAGTTCCTTGGATCCTCCTTCTGGCCCTCTTGTATATGGGTGTCACATTGGCAAGCCTCCAGTCATTACATATTTATTTCTCAAAATAAGTATGTATAACATGGTATTTTAATACCCACAAGTCTGAAGAATTTAGCAATGAACCTGTGCACATTTATAGCTGTTACTTTTTTATAATTATATTGTGTGCATATAGAATTATGGAATGTGAGAGTGCTGATTCCACAGTTGATGTATTTTTCCACTTTGTATATAGAGACCTCAAGCTAAGATGAAACACCTTTTTTAGAAGGTTCTGAAGAAGAAACTTCTGTAATACTGTACTGGATGATAGACATGTCTTATTTTAAAGATATACACTGGGGAAAAAAGAGAATAATGTAATTCAAGGAATATTTGAAAAGGTACCACTAACAATAGAAATGAAGGGGTAAAATAATCCTTCACATGCTGTAAATCCAATCATGGCTAAATAAAAACTTCCCAAATAATATGTCAGGTTCATTCAAAGTATCATTACGCTATTGTGTTTCACAAGAGTGCCTTAGCAGAGTAGATCAGCTGGGCAGAATACTTCAACTATTCTACGGAGACAAAAACTTTGGAAAGAGGGAAGGATGATTCTTCATGGTAATGGAGTATGACACAGGGTTCAAATCTGCCAGTTATCTTGGTAAAAATTTTCAAGTATTCAAGTATTTCAATTTTTCATGTTGGCCACCATTACGGCCTCTGAGGTCAGAAAGCTGTCAAGGATGAACGGCTGCATGTGTTCTTATAGAACTTTCATGTATATTGCCAACTGTCAGTGAAAAGGGTCTCTTCATCTGCCTTAAACCCTACAGTAAGATCTTAGCAGCAGTTTCAGCAGTAAAAAAAAAAAAAAAAACAAACAACAAAAACACCCAAACAAAGCCCCCCAAAAACCCAGCAAATCAACCTCCCCCCCAAAAAAAACCCCAAACCAAAAAAACCCCACTGCACTCCAAACCTAAAAAGAAGCAATTAACTACCCAAGCACTAGCATATGCCAACCTGTTGATAAAAGGTTAGAGATTGAGATCAAGGTGAAAGTGACATCAATGAACTATTCACGTTTTATGGAGAATGCTCCCAAGTGCTAATCTGAACCAGTGTTTGGATTTTAAATAGCCTTTCATGGGTGAGCATTCATTTTTTTGTTATTCTTGAGCTTTGAAGACGGAGGTATAGCTTCATAAAGAATTATGAGACATTATTGTTGTATTAGAAGATTTTGTGGAAATGTTTCATTAATCCTTATGAAGTAACCTTTTTCCTTAATTTTTTAATTAACTTCAGCATTTACTTGCACTCACAGTTTTTCAGTGAATACAATGGCAGAAATTAATAATTCATGGCTTTTGTCAAGGAACACAAAAAGATATATTTATTCTATCAAATACAGATTTAAATGCACTATTTTTATTTGAACAAGTATAGAAGTATAAGTAGTGAGGTCTGCTTACTACTTATAGAGTTTTTCCTTTGCTATATTGGAGGGGTGCTATACATGTGAATGCAAAGTCCAGAACCACGTGCATTGTCCACCAATATCTTCAGAGCATATGAATGACAAGTTCATGTTCAGATTTTCTGATTTAACATACATGAAATATTCTGTTAAGATTTATTTTGCATAAAGCTGGTGCAGGTGATTTTAGGAATTTGGGGATGGATAGTGTATCACTGTAGGTGTCTTACATTTGTGTCTAGTTTACTGAGACCTAGTTTGTTTGATATTTTTTCCATAGGCAAATAAACAGGAAAGAGAAAGCATTACTAGATTGCAAACCATGAAAAGTCAAATATTGAAATATTGGGATGCACCCACAAAACATACACATAGAATACATTAATAATTTCTTATTTTGATTAGCATTTTTTTATTCCCAGTACACACCTAGGTGCAGATCTGCAAATGTGTTTAGACATCTAACTCCTGCTTATGTGTGTTGGTTGCAATCAAATGTGTTTGCTTCTGTTTTCTTAAACAGTTCTGTGAAATAATTTCTCAGAAGCTGTCTTAATGGGAGTTCATGGGCACTTAGTGGGAGTTAGGTATCAAAATGTTTGTATGCTGTTTCCTCAAATTCTTATAATCTTTAACAGGATCTTAAATAGGATGATGGAGAAGTTTTTCCTAAGTGACTAATTTTATTTGGCCAATCTGACCAACCTGAATAGCAAAGACTCTTAATTTGACTTTAGATAATTATAATACACATTCTCATATAGTGAGTGTTATTCTCTGTAACTATGTTCTCAACTAATCTTGTTTTATATTTTTGTGTGAAGTAATAATAAGCTTAGTTCATTGAAAAAGTCTGCCACAGCTTATCTTTCAGAAGAATCAACACACATTATCATAGGAACTATGTATGCTTGAACTCTGGATTCATTATATTATATAGAGCTGATTTTTGTATTATTTGTTAATGTTTAAGCTGCACCAGTTCTGTTTTAGAGAAAGTAAAGGAGGATATATTACATTTTGTTTCCCCAAAGTCTTTGATGACATGTTTCTATATCGTGCTGTGTATTGAGATAACAGGCTTTGGATCAACATAAAAATATATGAGTATAGAGAGCTACCTGCAGGATGGGGCACTTCATTCATTTGAAGTAAGCATACTTACTTAGAGGACAGTCTGTGAAAATTCCACCATTAAAAAAAAAAGCATAAAATTCAAATTCATATATTGGAGAAGATATAAGAAGGAAGTCAATTTTACTAAAACTAGTTTTAGGTACTCAGAACAGGAAACCATTTACCATCGACGTTAGATCTTTCTAATGACTGTCTAACTAGAAACAGGCTATCTTATTTCTCAGCCCCGAGCAAGTACAAATGGCCTTGCTTCCAGACTTCATTACAATATTTATTGCAATTTGGATGGAAGACTTTTGACACCATAGTCATAAAAATTGCAGGGGACCACTTATCTGTGTTTGATATGAGACAGAACGTGGACCTGAAAATTCCATTCTCCAGCAGGCTTTAACATTACTCTTCATATGGTTTTGATGGCCAAAAACCTCTCCAATTCAAAAGCAAGTGGTGGTCCAGTAAATTTCTTTCAAATGTATTTTTCCTCTCTTCTGCAGAAAACTAAAAGTGTACTGTTCCTATTGATGGCAAGAGACATGCAGCTGAATCTAAGTATAACTAAGCAGGCAGTGAGTACAGCTTGTAATTTCAGTTTAAAAATATTTCTGTAATAGTTATTACGTGTTTTGTTATTTAGTCACACAAGACATTGAGTATTATAGCTTGTTCTAAAAAACAGAATTATAATTCTTCTTTCATTTGCTTCAAAGGTTCCTAAATTTGTACTGTCTTTAGACATGAACATAATACTTCCTCCTGTAGGACTTAAATATGGTGAAATCTATCCAAATAATAAATAAAATAATAATAATTTAAAAACATTGTGGTGACATAAAATTTTATTTGACATCTTCCAGCAAAAGATGTGAAATAAGCAAAATTAATATAGAGATATATTAATATATATTCTTCTTTTCTGGTTCAAGAGACTTCATCCACCTTCACATACATGTATACAGCTATACATGTGTTCTTTTTGTATTTATACATGTAATAGCAATAGCAAAGAAGCCAGTTTTTAGGGAGGAGTATTACATGTAGGTTTCTACCTCTAATTCTCTAAGTCACAGCAAATTATTTCCATTCTGTTAGTTTTAAGAAGTCAATGGTATCATAAACCAAGATGACATTACTTTAAAAGCTCTCATACACAGAATATTTTCAGTTTCAGCTTCTAGCTATCCTCTTTATTTCCTTTTTTTTTACCTCAAGATGTGTGCTTTGTGAATAAGTGTAGTCTTTTAAATACTTAAAAATTGAAATAAATAGATTACCTAGACTAATATATGTTTATGAACTTTTGCTGCTGCCATGAATCTCTGAGAGAGTTGATGTAATGCTGCGATGCAAACAGAGAAAAAATTCTCAAGACAGCCTGAGTTTTTCCCTTCTGCAGTCCTCCTTTTTTTTTTCATGTTATCTAGCTCTTTAATTACAAGAAGAGAGCTATTTATAGTTGTCTGCATATCATTTGGCTCACATTTGACTACAGTTATATTAACTGTTACTTTTCAAGCTATCCTAAAATTTTCCAATTCTAATAAAATTGAGGACCATACTCCCTTGCTTTCAAATTTAGATTCCTGACTGGAATTATTGGGGACCACGTACAGGACCATTACGAAGGATCTGCCAGAATGTAATTTTCTATACTACAGATACTTTATAATTTTCAGACAAAACTGGTCTCTTTTACAAAATGTGATAATTAAAGAAACTGAACAGGAAATGAATAGCCACTTCTTCCATCATCATAACTTTGAAATTTGCATTAATCTGGTTTTTACAAGTGTAAAAATTCGTTTTCTCCGGTACCTTGTCTGCAGTTCCATCTATACTACAAATTCTGAAAAGTTTTTACAAAGTGAATAGCTCTATTAAACTTCCATGGGAACACTTTAATAGGTTAAAATTTTTCATATTTATAATGTATACTAGATCTTGCATGAAATATTGTATAAAGTGAAAAAAATATAGTTCATTATAGTTGTGTCATATCTGATCATCAGTACAAATTACGATTTTGTTGTTTAAATTCAATTATATGAGAATTAGGACATCTGTGTGTCATTTACACTGTAAAAATAAGTTACTTATTTTAGCCTCTTGCATGTCCTATTTTAAGTTGGGTTTGTACTGCCTAAGAACAGAGGTGGTATCTCCTCAATATTCTACAGTCATCAGTGTTTAAAATATTAAGAAGTGGAAGGCTGCTTTAAGCAGTCTGCTTTTCTACTGCTTGAGGTTGTTCTCCTGGGTTGCTTTGGACCTATTGTCATATTTTTCCTCAAATCACAAGCTAGTAGTTCTGGTAGTCATTCTATGAAGAGAGAGGATAAAAAAAGAAATCCCTGTTATTGGAGTAGCTTAAAAAGTAGTAAAACTTTAACACACTATAATGCCAGAAAAAAAAATTATAATAGAAAGCGATTAATTACCTTTCCTTTTGTTTTATTTTCTCTCAGATTTTCCTACCTATCTCTATTACTTCCTGTCCTTTAGATACAGGGTTTAAGAAGATGCTCCTCATACCTAGGCAACATTAATGATAGTTCAACCTGAGTTAATTAGGGACTATTCATTCAATTGTTTTTGGACAAATGTTTTGTTTAAGTGCCTAAACCCTAAAATCAAATTAATGTTTTTCATTATTAAGATGACCTATATTAATAATAACTACAAACTCAGTTAACAGCATATGTGATCAATTTCTAGTTTAAGGCTGTAAGTCACCAGTATATGTTCCATGTATACATAGGACAATAAATATTTGTTCACTTCTACAAATAGCTATCAAATAGCAAAGCCAGAACACTGTGACCGCTGGTGTGCTGAGGTTAAAAGTTTAAAGTTAAATTTTTTGCCCATACCAGATAGTATCACAAAGTTTGGAATTGTCAGACTTGGTGTTTGACATTGAGCCTTCTCTGGTTTATCCAAACATGTCTCAAGCTGATCAAGAACACAGTAACCAGTTTTAGATTATTAAACGATGGAAACTGAATTATTTCATAGTTCATCTCCGAAGGTGATCCACTGTTGTCAAATTCCTGACTTAATTCTCATCTTAAAAAACAAACTAGCTATGCAGTTGATATTATGTAAACTAGGCCTAGTCTTTATTCCATAAGCATCTTTGGAAGCTTGTTATACTTCCTTTATACTCTGAATTTGATGTTTATAAATCGCAAATGTGCTGTTTTGTTGTTTCTGTTTTTTTTTTAAGCTACCACAAATGTCTCAACCTTACTTACCAAGTATTTTATTTAATCACGAAGGCTGATTTTTACTTCTGAATATAAGGAGCTCTTATGTAGTGTTTTCTTTTAATAGATCTCGGACTGCTCTATAAAGGAAAGTACATATTCTTTTTTCTTCCATGTGGAGCAAGTGAAGGGAGAGGAAGTGGTATTAAAAGAATTTGGGAGTAGAGCTGAGATGTAATTAATTCACATAGTTAAATTAGGAACTCAGAAATACTGTAGGAAGTTTCATTAGTGGCAAGAAAAGCTCTTTAAAGTGGGAATAAACAAGGTAGATATTTCAACCAAGTTAAACATGCTTGCAGTGATTTTGATAGACCCAGTTCATGGCAAGCTCTGGAGTTTCTGCGATTTAAATAGAGTCTGTTAGTGTAATATACAGTTTTAGTAGGAAATAAGGTTACACAGTATCCAAAGTGTAGAATACTTTTGTTCATAAATAGGCAGTAAAGTTAACAATGTATTTTTTCTTGAAATAAATCTTCTAATTTGGTTAAACCATGACAACTGGGATTTTAAAACTTATTATTCAGATTGCTCTGTGTTGGACTGGTCTGCTCATTCTTGTTCTTTCCTCTAATGTGATTTGAAGAAACACTCTAGAATTGTCACTAAAGAAATATTTTCATCAAGTTAATTATCAATTAATGTTCACATTTTATCGCATTGTCCATATCTTTTATTACAGTCAGGAACAGGACTATTACATTTATTTGTTCCAAGATGTCTCTTGCTTAATTGGTCAGTAGGATTAAAACTGTTCTGATGTAGTGAATGCATTTAATGGCCTCACACCTCACTTCCCATAAAGCTGTATTTCTATTCCTGTTCTGCATCCTTTTAAAGCACTCACCCAGCAATTTACTGATGTAACCAATTAGACTACAAAAGAGGTGAGATTTCAGAAGCTGTTTTAGAATTGCTGGCCTCTTTCAGATCTACAGCAAAGGAAGCTTATTTATAATTTTAATTATTATTACTTTTATATGTTGTTTAAAAGTTTGGTTACAATTAATTTCATTTGCAGTAATTTATTTCAGGATGAGAATTTAAGTGGAGCTCAGCATGTACATAGGTGTTTTGCCTAGTCTTTCTGAGAACTTAATTCCTCTCACACTAGCATTAGTCTTAAAACAGTAAATAAATATGTAGCTTCTCTCTGTAGTTACATGGTAGGAAGATAATTTGTTGACTAAATAGTTGGATCACACATCTGGGTCAGGATTATTTAATTCCAGTGATCACTTTCGTTTTTTTCCTTTATATCATTGATGACTGATTATCAACTTCTTGAACTAAATATGCATGTCACTTATGGTACAATCTTCCAGTGTATCTTTTAGCCATATCGCATTTTAAAATGCGTAAAGGTAACAATGTAAGTAGTATCGTGTCACCCCTAACAAGTGAGCGAGGGAAACTGTTTCCTAAAAGTGACAGTTTCTTCTCTCTAGGCTTTGTGTTTATAAGAGATTTTACCTTTGACCATTTCAGTCCCTTTCTTCAATTTTAGTGATAAATTACTGTGAAGTAACTACTGTTTTATAGAGTAAACATTATGATAGTGTTTAGAATAAATGGCTAGATAATGACATAAAAGAATCTTTATGGTGCTTATGTATCACTGCTGAGATACAGTTGTTGCAATCTACCTTTCTTTAGGGACACTTGTTGTGAAATTGTGTAATCTTCCATGTAAATTCCTCAGAGATTTTACACAGATTTTTAGTAATGTATTTCCCTCCACACTGTGCTAGGCATAGCTCTCATATATATCTTAATTTTTGCAATAAACTGTAATGCTTTTTCTTTGCTAAAATGGGAAAATAATTCTGGGAAAAATATCTGATACATGCAAACACCAGTAGAAATACTTTAATAACTGTGCTTTACCCCTGTCGTTTGCATTTAAACTAAAAACTTAGTATTAATTACACTTAAGCTGACTCTAGGATTATACTCCAGAAGAATTTTAAGGACTAACAGAAAAAAAAGGACCTTTCTAATAGCCTGGGAAAGTAAAGTAAATGCAGACAATTGAGTGATCATATTTCACCAATTCATTGAAAACTATTGAATATTGTACTATGAAGAAAATCGTAATCTCTAAAGAGAATTTTAAATGAAATATGAACGTTCAATTTTGTGTGCAAACCAATGAACCCGAGATACTCTAAATTACATAATCTACATCTTCTTATCTTTCTGCTTATTCATTGAAGGTCTTTGATTCACAAGGGGGATAAAATCAGGTGGTTTCTTGCTGCAGTAGGCTATTTGTGTAATTTTAACTTAGAAATACAATAAAAAATTTATAAAGTTTCATTAATAAGAGTAGGCCATAAAGGGTACCTAGTTACAGTCAGAGGTTCAAAAAGTTTCTGATTAATAAGCACATCGCTGTCTATCCTATGCACGCAGCAGATCTTGTTATCCCCTGTGCAGCAGTTTGGCAGTATGTACAATATCAAAGGCACATTCTTAGTTAAATAATGAATAACTGACATTGTGTTAGCTACCAACTTTGTTTACAGCAAGAGTAAAACTGGCATTCTAGTAGTAACTTTCTGTGCAGCTCTCAGAATGAGCTACAGGCAGAATTACATAAATTGATTATATATTTTGTGTCTAGTTAATATGAAGCATGCATTTTACCCAGACACTATGCTTCATCTTTGACTTGTGCTTCTCTGTGGTCTTGCTGTATGAATTGCATTTACATAATTTAATTTTCTTTCAAACTGCATGAAATAAGTAATGAAATATTAATGGGATAGAGTGAAAACAAGAGTAATCTTAGCAAGTATTTTCAAAAGGTATGTGTTTTTAAAAGGTGCAGTTTTGGCTGTGTTCAAGATGTGCAACATCTTGCTAAAGTGTAAGAGAATTCTTAATTGTCTCCTGTCTGCAAAACTGTCTCCTTTTGTTAGCTGGTTCTAAATGTTACCATCTTTTCAATCTTATTGCTTATACCAGGGACTTGAATGGTGTCTGGCCAGGTGTGCCTTTCATCTGATATGCCTTCTATCAAATACAATTGTGCAAAATCCAATAATACTTCAGTTGTTAATTTAACTGAAGTCCTGTACAGACAAAATTGCCATTTAATGGTCTGATGTTATAGATAGTCTCTTTTGTTAGTCCCGTGTTCTGAAGTATGTCTTAAAAAGTTACCCTGACAGGTTCTAAGACTCTCTATAGTATTTATCTTTCCTGAAGGTGACAAATCACTTTGTACTTGTATTGTTTTATACTGGGGGTTTTCTCTTGTCATTTTGTTACTTCTGTAACTTGCTACAGGCCAGTGTTGAGACAGGTTGTTGTGTCTAGTGATATGGATTGTCACCTGTGTTGGGCTCTAGATTAGTAAAACAGTTTCCATATTAACAGTAATAAGAAGGTATTCTTCTCTGTGTGCCATATATTTTTTCCATCAGATGTCTATCAAGTTTTGTATCATTTTGTATTTTTCCTGTCAGTTTTCAGTTTTAGGTGTCTCTAAGCCTGTGTTTGGAAGGTGTTGATCAAAGTATTCATGCAAGAACATAAGCGGATGCTTTACTGCATGTTATTACAGCTAATACTAATCAAGACCACAATAATATGCTAGCCCCTATAAACAAAATGCGGAGAGAAGGCTGATTTTGTAAATAAGAATGTTTGTTGTGAGTGAATCAATATTTTTAAACCTGTGAATTACTTCATATTGTCTTAAAGCACATGTACTTAATTGTATATTGTGTTTGTACAATACCTTGCCATGGTAAACAGCCTAATCTTCAAGAGAATTTTTTCCTCAAGGTAGGTCATAAGCCAACAGTCTGACTTTTGAAAATGTGCCAAATTCAAAGAATAAACATCATGTCTGATGTGATAGTTAAGGTCTGTCATGAAGCAGAAACCTGTAAGTAGTGATTCAGTTCCATGTTTTCTTTTCATTCTCCAAACAGCCTCTGTTTCTAGTGGCAGATTTAATGGTATGATTTACAGCTCTAAAAGACCTTTATCAGGGCCAGAAAAATGACAAACAATAAATATATGGAGCATTATGTTAACAGCCACAACACAATACCTTGTCAGTTACAGCTTGATAGTGATACATTTTAATTTTGTCTTTCATAAAAAACCTTGGCATGTATGCCTCATTTGAACACAGACTTGGAAGTCAAGTGTGTCATCCAACCAGGCAGTTTATCACCCTCTATATTTTTTGTCCTTTTCTCTTAATGTCATCTCTATGGCAACAGGCATCGCCCTGGAAATAATTTTCAAAACAGCTTATTTGTTCGAGGGAGACTGACTGAAGTTCAAAGATGTTTGGTTTAGAGGAGCAGGTTTAGTTTATGTTTAATAATAATTCTGAAGAGTTTCATGTAAGCAGTACCAAACTGGGTATAGAAAGAGAGAGATTAGGAAGGTATCCTTGCTAATATGCTTAATGTTTTTGTACGCTGCAGAAACTAATAGTAAGAAGAACAATTTGACCTCTGAACTTCCATTTACCCCAAAATAGATATCCCTCTGAATAGCCTAACAAATGGGACCATTATGGGCAGAACCTGGAGCCATTTCAATTGTCCTTGCAGTGTTATGAGAGATAGTACTTACCTCAGAAAGGAATGGACTTTAGTCCTTCTGGAATTCTGTACCTGGTCCCTGATCAGAAGTTCACTAAGAGCTAAATGCAGAGCAAGGATTTAGAGTTTGGTCCATTTTACTTAGGAATGTGGTTAGTGTTTGACTCATTTGATATTACATATTTTTATTGCTGTGGATCTAAATGTGTAGTTCAGTAGAAACCATCAATACAAATAATAGCAAAATTGAACTTTTCATGGACAACAACCCTTTGAATCTGCTAGTGGCAGTTTTTAGGTGTCATGGGGTAAAATTCTAGCTAGATGATCCTATCTGTTTATTTTTTACATAGTACATGTTGCAGTGTTCTTGGTCTTTTAAATACCATGGATATTTAACTGGGTGAATCCTGCAAATAGCATCTGACAATGTTCAGTATCTACAAAAATTTAGTCCAAGGTGTTTTCAGAAAATAGAGTGCAGAATATTTTGAAAGGAACAGTGGTTTTTAGAAATTAGTAAGTAAAAGACAGTATGTAACAGGAAGATAAGTCACACGAATTCATATAAAACTTGCTGAACTCCACAACTTTCTTTTAACATAAAAATATTTTTACCAGACATGGCTTGTACCAAGTTATGCCAGGTCTGGTGGGTTAGATGATAGCAATCTGCTTCTGGCAAGTATGATGCCTGTTTGGGGAAGGGCTGTGAGACTCAGCTGCTGCTGGGAAGTTGGGGTTCATCTGGTCCCACAGCCATACAGCTTGTACACCCCAGTGCTGTGGCACACCACGGGCATGTCCCGTGTTAGTGACAATTATACTAGGAGCTGCATTGGAAAAGAGATCTTTGCGCTGCAGGTGCATGGTTCTAGCTCACAGGAGCTACCAATGAGCCATGTACATATCTACATTTTCTAGAAAACAGCATTTCATGAACTGTTTCAAGCCACAGACTGAGTTGGTGATAAGGGTGAACAGGACTTCATGCTTTTAAATACTCTTGTTCCTAAAAGTTTCCTACTTTAAGTAGGAGTCTAAGAAAATTTTAAGGACAGATAAATAGGTTCTTACCTATGCATTCTGCTTTGTTTCCCATATTCTTTAGTGTACTGCTGTGAAGCAAAGGTAATTAGGAATATAAAGCTTTGGGGTTTTGTTGTTGAGTTTTTTTGGTTTTGGTTTTGGTTTTTCTTTTTACAGGAGAGGTTATTTTCTAGTATAAGACTCTTGGTTTAGCCTATATCCCAATTCTGATATATGTGATATATGTGATTTTTAGTTGAATTCTGTAAAACAGCAGATAAAATGCTATATTGCCTTTTGTTAGTAGTTTATTAAAAACTTTGCTTATTACACACTGTTCCCTCTCAGCCTTCTCTAAATTGTGTGATGAGTTTGGTTGCATATATGATTTTTACTATTTCAGGCTAATTTATTTGTAAAACCTCTTTAAATAAGGAAATTCCATCTTAAGCATAGTCTGGTTATCTGTTTGCTTTAAGTAAAATGTTGTTGAGCATATGACAGGTTTTCTTTATGTTCAGCAGTTATGGAAAAGCCTTAATTTTTTAAAATCCTTTTTAATTTTTTAAAAATTTCATTGTGATCCTTTGCAGCTCACAGGCCAGTGCAATGTGAGCGATGTTTGTCATCTGCAATTTAAAACTAAAGTCTTGTAAAGTATCAGATGTGCATAGTCATGGTTATAAGCACCTGAAGTAACCATTAAATCAGCCCCCAAACCTCTAAATGTTATATTTGAAAAAAATTTTAAACCCCTAAGAAATTTTTTTTAAAAAGCCTTTTCATTATTGATAGCTATTTTTAGTTTTTTTAAAACCTAACAGAGCACCATGCATACATTTGTTTCATTGATGTTCTGTACTGGAAAAGATGCAGAAGAAAAATTGCTCCTCAAAACTCGGTGATGCTGCTCAGAGATTTTAGAGGAAGGGATTCTGTAATTCTCCTTCCAGTACCAAGCAGGTAAGTGCTCACAAATGTGTGCACACATTTCCATTTCTTGGCACCTGGTAAAAGGGGACTTTCCTTCAAACCATACAGTGCATGAATTCAGGAAAACAGCAGATGAAAGAAATTATAGCAACTTTCCACATCATCTGGGTTGATGGCTGTTACCACTAGCAGCTTGCTGTGAAGAACTGTTGCAAGAAGGGGATTATATGGAAAATGGACTAGTGAAAGATTTGGGATAAAAAGCAACCCCAAGGGAATACCTCCTTTTTGGTATTTTGCCATTACATTAACTAATGGATTTCAGTGGTTTCCTTCCTTCACCATAAACAGACACACATGCATAAACACACATGTATATTCAGGCTTCTAAGGAGGGAGGAGGAGAAGTAACAGTTTTCTTTGCAATAATTCATAGCATATGGTAAAAAAGTATTGTTTGTTATAGCTCATGGGCTTATGATGTTTAAATTAAAATAGATTTTCCTAAATAAAAATAGTCTTTATGACATATGGCTATTAAAATGGTACCATTCTCTTTCTTGGCATTGTTAAAAAGTAATGTTTTTTAAATGTTTTATACCACCTTGAATTTTTGGCTGGCATTCAACAGAACTGAAACTTGCCATTCATAAATTAAACAAACAAAACAAAACAAAACAACAACAAAAAAGGCAGCATAGATAATAGGGTATATCCATAGCCCAATTACAGCTTCTCAGTATTTCAGTTTTGAGGATTTTTCTACTTCTTTATAATTTCTTAGAAGTTTTTACTTTTTAAAATTTTTCTTTGCATAAAAATTTTAACTCAACACTTAAAAAAAATCAGTGAAGAACAGCTAGTTGTGAAATGATGGCAGGGAATGTTCTTGATGATGTCAACTCTTGTTAAAATTGAACAGATTGTTTCCACAGCAAACATCTAACAAAGCAGAAATCCAGGTGCTTTCTTACTTTCCACTCACATCTCCTTTTTTACTTCTAAGTTTTATTTTATTTTCCCTTGAAAAATTAATTATTCCTTCATTAATTTGAGGAATACAAAAGAATTGGAATAGGTACTCTAACCTTGCTACACACTTCAGAAGAATATAGTAAATAAAAATAATTATATAAGATTTTGTGTCCCTGTAAACAATAGTATGTGCTATAAAGGTATAATAAATAATAAGTATAACCCCTTTCAATGTTCTCAGGGACAGAGGTTCAGATGGGCTGAATATCTGATTTTAACAAGTGTTGAATGCAAAGCGTTTCTGTTAAACAGATGCAGCTTTTAAATTTTTGTATGAATCAAGTTTTTTCTGTTAAATTTATTTTCTCTTTATAAGCAGAGTATTAAACATAATTTATTTTATAGCTTTATTTGAATGATGAGAAGATAATTCATCTTACATTTTATATGCAATATGCAGATAGACAAAATTTTAAGGCTTTGCAGTCAGCTTTGCTAACAGTAGAATTGAAACTGTACAGCAAAAAAAGAGCTGGTATGCTTTCAATAAATGTAAACTTCAAAAATTTTTATGATGCTGGGACACAACTAAGGACTCTAGCTAGACACTGTAATGCTTGTGAAATGTTTTGTTATTAGAATAAGGCAGAAAAAAGAGTGGTTAGGATTCCCAAGTAGTCATTAATCCTCTTTCATTTGACTAATCAAACAACAACACCTGCTTTCCTGATGAAAATTTATCAGTGTAGGAGTGCTGAACCAGTAGCTTACAATGCATTCACCTCTCAGAAACCATACCTGAGCTCACCTTTTTTTAGTGTGGTATTTTAAATCAACTGAAAACAGTTCAGGTGATCTAAAGCTTTGCATTACAGAGGAGCTTTCAGGATCATGTTTTCTTCCCAGAATCCTTCTGTGTGAGAGCCAGGTGCCATGGAACAAGCCTCAGAGATGGAGAAGTTGTTACTTGCTGTCTTTATTCAGATAGATGAAAGCTCAGGCAAAGGGACAGACCAAATTATTGGCTAAATATAGCCTTGGGAAAACTCTCTGTCTTGATCTGACAGGTAAGATATTAGAGTTTCTCAGGCACAGATTTGGCAGGCGAATTGGCCTACATAAAATCTAAAGTTCATTCAAATGTATTTATAGTAAATTTTTACTCTGCACCTGCCTTTCTGGTTCATGAACATGGGAAACCATTTTAAGAACTTAAACCAGGTTGGTCTTCAAAGCTAATTATTAGCATGCTGCCCTGAGCATTTTAATTAGAGTTTGCCATGGACAGGTGATTTTGAAGTCTAATCCCCAAAATTGCGTCTGGCAAATTTTCATTGAGTCTTTGATATCCTCTTGAAGTGTGAGTGTAAACAGATCTATTCTTCAATTTTGCAAATGCAGAACTTGATGGCTACAATTTGCCTAAGCAGAAAGTAATGCTTAAGAGTCGTCTGGACAGGGTGCTGGGCCATCTTGTCTAGACTGTGCTCTTCCTAGAAAGGTTGGACTAGATGATCCCTGAGGTCCCTTCCAACCTGTGATTCTGTGATTCAGTAAAAGGGAAGCTGGAATATGTCCATGCTGAAAAGGTAGACTGAAGTGTTTGGTCAATAGTGAAAACTGCAAAAGTGAAACTGTCAGCATGTACTTTTACCTTTCTTTTTTCTTGAGAATAAACAGCCTTTGAGACAGACTGCTTTGCACTGTATGAAAACTTATAGAAGGGATGCTAAAGTTTAAGAATGCTAGGTTATAACCTGCCAGAGAGGAGAGAAAATGGGAGGAAATAAACTGAATAGGCTTCAGAATTATTTATTTCCCTCTTTTCCAGGGGACAGGCTCACAACATAAACTGCTGATGAGGATTTAGAAAAATTAAAAAGTTTGGGATCTTGCTGGTAAACTGGAAAACCTGGAAAACCCATTTACACTTCTAATGCTTTCTCTCATCATCTGTCTCTTTTTTTAAGCCACTTAAGACATATATTTTCTACAAACGCCATTTGAATGGATTTCAAATTTTGAAATTTGTTTGCTTTTGATATTCCGTATTTTTTAAAAGCTGCTTAGGTTTGCTGGAGAAGGTACATATGAAGTGAGATGAACTTGTTATACAGAAAAAAAGAGGAGAGGGAAGGTACATGGTGAGTTCTTAAGTGACTACAAACATACCCTAACCTAAAACCATTTACATTGTAGTTTAAAAAAAAGTTGCTAGTCACACAGGGAAATAAGATTTTATGATAAGATTTTCATTTAAAAGCAAACTGTATTCTTAAGATTAACAATTTTGTAGAACAGATTGTACACAGCATACATTGTATTTTAGAACTCTTTATTGTAGAACCTTTTTTTTATTTCAATCTCTTGATTGCTGTAGGAGCTATTTTCATACACAGTCACAGTCAGCTGGTAGTAACCACAGATCTTTAAATAGCATGCATCTTGGATCAATATATTCAAGTAGTTAGCTATGTTTTTAATCACAAGCTTGAATCATCATTTATTATATTTTTTGTTAATAATTTTTTCCCTTAAAAAAAGAAGCCTGTATTTCCATGAAATAGTGTTAAATAGTTACCATTTTTCCTTCATTGAAAAATGATAGCTTGCCTGAAGAGATGGCATGCATCAGGGATACCAACAGGAAGGAAGATGTTATTTTAGCTCTGGTTCTGTTTACATAAATATACTGTAAAAAACAAGAACTTTCGTCTGTTTTGACGGGGAAAAAAAAGAAAACTTTTTTTTCTAATGCTTTCCAAGTAAATAATTCTTTCTTAATTAGGTATAGTTTAAAGTTAGTTGCTAATATTGGGCTTGTACACAAACTTCTGCTTTCTAATTTTCCTAGTATTATACCATCATAGCCTATTGATGAAAATTACTTTGTTGGTAAAAACATCCCATGCACCTTGCGTGCTTGAATTTATATTAATACAGGTATTAAGCTCTGTTAAAGGAGCAAAACAGAAATAACAATAACAAATTGTTCTATTAATGTCTTAAACCACCAAAAGCATTAGGATTAAAAATTCGGTCAGGAGAAACAGCTAATCAAACATTCCTATATAAAAGACCAGACCCTGTTTTAGCAGGTGCTTAGGGTTTGGTGTTTTTTTCCAGACATATGCATAATGTGTTTGCAAGCCCAAAATTATAATGTTGTAAAATAATTTTTCAAGTACTTTGTATGTCAAAGTCAGTTTGAGCTTTAGTCCATAGCCAGCCTGGATTAGTTTATAACATCTGTATTAGTGATTCCATTTGGATTTTACAGCTAAGAACCTGGCTGTGGTCATAGAATTAAGGACACCACTATATTATAGGTGGAAACTGTGCTTCTAATAAAGAACTATATTTGCACGTCTGTTTTCACAAAAAAAATTTAGCATGTTGAAAGAAAGTACAGCTTGATTAATAGTTAGCTTGCAATGTTTCTGTTTCACAGAATGTTCTTTACTTGCTTCTAGCATATGATGTGTGCATGCCCATTCTCTGTGTGTGCACATATAAAAGTAGTCTTGGCATAAAAAACCCAGAAATTTTCAGAGAACAAGCTGTAGGGATTTTGTCGTGTGTATGAACAGCAACTCTTCTTTACAAAGCTTAAATTAAAAAATGCATTTATGTAGATGTAAATCATAGGAACAGATTTACACTAATGTCTGAACTCTCCTCTTAGTCAAAGCTGCTGTGCACACCTTTACTTCCTACTATTGCTGTAACCGAATTATTACAAAATTTACCTCCCAGTGAGGAGCACTCCTGCACACAATGATGGCACAGACAGTATAACTAGTGAGGAAAGAGTGTGACGAGATCCTCCCTGCAGCTCAATCATGGTAGCCTGCTGTATTGATACCATGATTGATGGCTTCTCTACCATACACTGGGAACTAGCCCAAATTTGTGGGCAAATTAGTGAACAAATGGTATCTTTGTGCATTTTTTTTTCCCTTTCTTGTTGAGCCATGTTTAACTACTCCTTGTGTAGTGAGTGGGGCTAGGAAGTGCTGGACAGATTTAGATGAATCCAAGTCTTTAATTTTAAATAGAATCATCTTGGAATTTTTTTTCTCTCCCACAATAAAATCAAAACTTAAATCCACATCTTATGCTGGAGCTGGAGGGTAAAAGGGCAAAGCATTTTTTCTCTAATTGTTTGTGCTCCCCCTGCATTTTGCTCCTCAGTAATACTTCTGAAATACTGTGCAAGAATTTAGTTCATCTTCACATTGTCTTCTGACAATCCTGAACAACTGTAATTCAGCAAACTGCTTGATAAAAGACCATGAATAAGTTGTCCCCATTACAATTTTTTGCTTTTGTTTATTTCTGCCTTTAAAAAAAAACTGCAGAAGTGCATTATTTCATAATGTAGTGTAATGATTCGTAACCTTCCTGTTTCCTTGGTGTTATTGTTTAGTTCACTGCAGTGAAACATCATTAACCTATAGACTTTGGGATCCTATGAGTATTTGGAGTTGTGGAAGTTTCTGTCGTTGCAGTATGACTACTAATAGGTGAAGTTTTGAATATTTTTCAGATAAAGGAGCACATTCTCTCACTGTCTTTTAAGTGTTTTTACATAAAAGAAAGTAAACCAAAGTGTGAAGCAGCAGATACAGTAATAGATTTGTATTCAGCAAAGTTTTTCAGTGAAGGGAGTTCCACAATAGTATGGTTACATTATATTTCTAATGCCAATATCATAGCAAATACCTCTAGCAACTTTGAAGAGGAAAAAATTGCTCTTTGTCAAGGCATCCATAGGATTTGTCTTAGCAGCCTCTGCATAGTAGGAAGGAAATAATGTAGAAATCCCATGTAAGGTAGAGTTCTGAGTAAACAAGCTTAGGTCTGGAGACCAACTGCAGTATACTATAGCAGTACCTTTTTCCAGAGGAAAAAAGCACATGCATCATGGTTTATACTTCTTCTCACATCCAGGCTAGATGAAGTCTCTCTGCTCAGTACTGCCTTGTACTCTATAGACATAACCATTCCAAAGAAATGTAGAGCTTCTCTAAATATTTGGGTACTTTAGAATCATAAGGATCTAGATCCTAGTTTGGAAGTACTTTTTAATGCTTTGATGGACTTTTGATAGTAAGTATAGGATTTACTTCAAAATAAAGAAGCTGTCTTGCAAAGTTGATAAATCAGAATTCAGATTAGAAGGTGAAATACTTGTTAATGTTCTCCATGGAAAAGGAGAGAGAAAATAATTTCAAAGCATAATTCTATTCTACTTTTTTCAGTGTTGCCAAGTTTTGCTATGAACATAACCAACAGGGCTCTTTAATCATGATATCACTGTCTATGGTAAAGTCCCAGCAGACTGCTGAACACAGGCTGTCTGGCTGCTTTCAGTTCTTTATTTAGCACATATCTGTGTGTGATTATTTTGCAGTGACTGTCATCTAATTTGAGGTTCAAGGAAAATTATTTTTAGCACTGAAATATTAATAGTGCAGCAATGACTGTAACTGTACTTGCAAGCATTTCCTGCTTTTTCTTGGATTTTTCTGAATGTATCATAGGTAGTGGAGAAAATCACAGTATCTTTAAGTGTAACCTTATACCTTCCTATATTCACTCTTGATAGATGTTTTCTAACTTACTTTAGAACTCTAAATTTAGTAAATGGGGAACTGTGGAAAAATATTAGCAGTTACACTCTGTCTTGCATTTCTTTCGTGTGTATTACTTTTGTTCTCTTCCACTTCCCTTTTTTCCTCCACCCTTTTTTTTCTTGTGTGTGTAAGATGAACTCTCAAATGAGGGTAGTAGGTTATGATTCCATTTGTTTCACTAGAATATGGATATGTTCTAAAATTCTGTGGACTCAGGCTGGCGGGAGTTGCAACAGGTACTTGCCAATCTGGATGCATACTTGTGGCGGACTTTTAGTTACTAGTATGAAAAATATATTTCATGTGCAAAGATTTTTTTCCAATCACTGTCTTATTCCATGGAGCTGTAATTTCCCACCATAACATTTAGCTCTGTACTATATTTCCTTTATGATGGATAATCTAGGTGATCTACATGAAATATCTTTTCCTGTCATAGGCTCAGCAAGATTCGGACCCAAATTAGAGATTCTGAGTCAGGTTCTACTGAGATGGATTTGTATGGCTCTATTTACTTTTGAAAGTTGCTGAAAGACATCACCTTAGAATCTTATCCACAGAAACCTGCATTACTTATGGAATTATGCTCCACAGAAGGCAATGGGCAGGTATATATTTATACATGGTACATACCAATTTGTTGAGTCATCAATACTGCTCTTTTTCAGGGGAGGCAAATGTCATGTTTCTTCAAACACACATTTCTTAAAACACATCCGTTCTTTTTGGGGAGTTCTGGTGGACTTGAACAGAGATGAATTCCTGCTCTTTTAAGTATGTTTGCAGAAAAAAAAAAGGTATAGAAGACATAGGACACTGAAGCTTAGTAATTTGCTTCAACATCTGCTATATAAATGATAATTAAGCCAAATAATTTTTTAGGTGAATTCAATATAACATTGAAAACACCATCAGATAGTGGAACACACTATTGGAGTATGTTTTTCATGGAGCTTGACAAAATTAACCTTATATGGGCCTGCTTCCTTCCTGTAGGATGATGAAGAATATAAAAATTGTTTAGATTTATAAATATGGGGGTTTGTGACACGGGACTGATTTTTTTATTAAGATGGATATTTTTTTGAATCACAGATACATGAAGAGGAAACCTGGTATGAAAATATTCTCTGAAAACCCTCTCTCTATATATAAGTTCTTATTCTCTGCACTTTTAGTCCATTTGTAGTACTATAGCCTTTGTTGGAAGGCACGTTTTGTTCTATTAAGAAAATTTGATGCTGCTGAAAAGATGCTATGGGTGTTTAATAAGCCTTCACTATGAATTAAACTTACACCTTGAGATAAAGTATTCATTGCTTTTTAATTATAATTTAAATTTACGTAAATTGTTGTCTCTTCAGAAAACACTGTCATGTTCAGACTACTGCCTGTGCCACCTTCTGAGTATATTGTTAACATGCTGAGTGGAGCTACACATGTGTTCCATGAACTGAAGTTCGCTTTGAAATACCTGTAATCAACATATTCAAGATTCAGTACTCTGTGTATTATTGAGATTTTAAAAAATTGAGATTTATTTTGGCTTTAGAAGACTTATCTATCCCTCTCCTTTCAACCCCACATGTCTAAATTTCAGGTTTATTGAAAAGCTCCAAAATGTGAACTGGCATAAACAGAGTAGGCCAAGAATTAACATGTAACGCTGCCAATGCTTCCAGGGGGAGAGCAATGGTACCCCTCTTTCTGAGGAGTGTGCTGTTAACATTTGCTTGTGACCTGGTTTGCAAGAAAAGAAAATGTGGGAGAGAAAATTTCAACCACCTCAAATACTATAGCTCTTCTGAAGAACATATCTGAAAAAGCCTATTTTTCTTTCTGAGGAGCTCAAATGGAGAAAACAAAGGTATTTCTTCTTCCATTCCTTAGTTGAAGTAGTTGATTGTAACACTGAGGATCCAATCCTGCTGATGTTAACAAAATTCCTAATTCCTCTGTAAAGATAATCAGTATTCACTGTGAAGTCTCTTACCTTCCTGTACAGAAACCATTAAGGATATACTGTGTTTGACAAGAAATTTCCAAATAATGGTATTTTGTTGGTGAATACTGTTGTTTGTTGTAACCTGATTTCTCATTATTCTAATTATTGACCCATTTAATTATTTTCATAATTAAACAAATATAATTCCTTTTTATCTTTATAACTCCAACTACAATGTAATGATGAGATTTCTTGTATAGATCTCAAAAGGGTATCATTGCTTCTGTGATTAGAAGATTAGGGTGCTGAGGATTGGATACATGTAGAGAGTATCTCCAGTAGACATCTGCAACCACTGCATTTGCTCACATGCTCAAAATTCAGGCATTAAAAAGAATTCTCTTTAACTGTTGGATTTAAAATCTGTTGTGTTGCTTTGGACTGAAATGCAACCAAAATATATCTGATGTTCATATTAATTTCTAACTAATTAGTGGTTTTGAATGGCAGATTGACAGCTGGAAATTTTTTATTTTTTTAATTCATAGAAGTATGCTGTGGAAAATTTAAGAGTATTTTTTAATTAATTTATTAATTATATTTCATAGGTCTTTTCTTTGCATCTGTCACTTTGTAAACTCTTCTTCAGATAAAGCACTGTTTACCACCTCCTCTGTCTTTTGTTTCCATGTTGAAATAATACCTTAAGGAGCTTACAGAAGAAACTTTTACACCTGGCAGAATGAATTATTGACAATAATCCATGTACGGGTGGACAAAGAGATGCTGCCTCCTAGTGCAAAACAATGATTAAATAACACATTGCTAGGCAATACTACCATTATCACCTGATAAAGACATTTGGAGGCTCATAAAAAACAAGCAAACAGATCTCTCACAAGCCTTTTGACTAAGAGAAAGGAAGAGTAGCTGATGAGGTCAGAAGCAGAAAGCTGAAGTCTCTTTCTTCCAGAGTAGGAGGGTATACAGAAGGGACAAGGACTCCTTAGTGATTCTGTGGGAAACTCAAGGAATGCTGAAGACTGGTGATAAAAAACTGAGTCAGGAAATTGATTTTGGCTTCAAACATTTATTCAGATTCTGTGAGTTGTGCTAGCTAGAAAAGGCAGTGGTCTTGAAACCTTTAAATTTTATTTTATATTGCTTCTAAATGTAAAAAAAAAAAAATACACAAAAACCCCAAACAACAACCAAACTAAACCCCAAAAACCCCAAGTTTGCTTTCACTGGGAGAGGGTTGTGAAGATTCCTCTTTATTTTTGGAGGATGAGATAGTCTATTCCTGTAAAATGGCAACAGCAATAGAGACTTTATGGTCAGGGTGTAAACCAATGAGGCCAAGGAAAATGGGATTTGATTGTCATCTTTACTGAGTAGGATGAGAGATATCTAAATTTTGGGACCCAGTCACAGCAGGGATACTAGTATTTGGGCTGTAGAAGAAACTCAGGAGTACTAATGGTTTCTTAATACCACTGACCCCTGTTATGGGGTCCTTTTATTATTTTTTTCTCACCTAGAAGAGTGTAGTGACATTTTTTCATGTGACTTTTGATTCCATAAGCAGTAGATTCTTCATCAAAGGCAGTACATAGTCTCCTTAAATTACTGTAGCTCAGCTGGAATCAAACCACCAACTCTTGGTGTAGACAAAGTTGCTGGCCAGAGGCAAGCATTACGATATACATATGTTAGTGTGCAATTGAAGGTGGTGTTGAGGCCCAGAGCCTTGATTCACTGTTTTCCAGTATCTGAGCAAAGTCAACATCAGCTGGCCATTTATATGTTGAAGGTTTTGGAAAATGCTACCCCAAACTGTCCACTCAGTCTTCTGCTTGAGATTACTCAAATCTCAAGGTGGGAAGGAAATGAAAAGTGAGAAGGCAGGAAGCAGATGTATACAAGATGTATACAATGTATACAAGATGTATACAATGTAAACCGCCAGTTTTGGTTTACATCAATGCAGTTTGTATGCTGAAAAACACATTTGTTTCTACTGGCTATACCACAGGCCAGAGATAGGCTGTTTAGCTGGGCTGGTATTACTAGAAGTGACCTGACAATGCTTTTTTGAGAAATCTGGACCTCCATAATATATGCATTTGCAGCTACTGGCATATTTCTTATAGTGCACAATACAGCTGGGCAGAGAAGGTTCTTGCTGGCTCAGAAAGGTAATTTAAGGATACCTATTGTCATGCTATGTTTCTGTACTGGTATAGCCTCAAAAAACTACACTGTGTGAACTTGTTGACTTTTGTGGCCAGTAGCTTTGGCATCTGTGTTATCGAATGTACTGGAGATTTAACTGCTGATAGAGAAGCAATAATCCTTCTCAGGTGCTTGTAGGAGGGAGCATAAAAGATATTTTATGACCCCTCTCATCACCACTATACTAGGCTCTTAATAAAAGGGTGTAATTATTTCTTTTAAAATATTGATTTATTCTATTTCCATTGAATCTTTTTATCGCATAATCTCTGCTATTCTTCTATTATTTCTTTTACATTCCTTTAGATTACAGTGCAATTCCAGAATATCTCACAGCCAGTAGATGTTGTTCACGTTGTCATAAAATAGGATTTGAGCTATTAGCTTATTGTTTGGCAAAACAATATGTTGCTGTTCATAGCAGTTTATAGATGCATAGGGTAAATTTCAGCTTTACTTGTTGGTTGCAGGTTCATTCTTAAAGATGGGGACATTTGTACTGAGTGCCTCAAGGCAATACCTTTTCAAGTTGGCTGACCCCTGAGAAGATGAGCAAGTGTGATCATTGTGAATTCCTTTTATCACTGTTGGTTTAATGAAGGTAGATGAAACCTTCATCATTGATGCTGACACTGAGTCTCAAGAGACAAGAATTTTAAGTCCATTTCAGATGACTACTCACAACTGTGCTTTGTCAGGCTTCAGTGCATCTGAAAATCATTGTACTGGTCTACAAGTCCTGCTGCTTGAAGAGACAGTATTATCTAATTTGTGATATTACAGAGACCATGGTGATAGGTTTTAGAAGGGGTGCAGATTGTCAGTATATACCATTTTAATTAATACCATGTTAGACTAAATCATCAATATACCAGATAGAGTCACTATTTACTGATGCATTCAACAGAGTGACAATATCAAAATGAAAGGATGAAAGAATTTCTAAAGGAACATATAGGAGAGCAGGTGTGGGAGTAACAAGCTCTAGTTACAGTGCTAAAATAAAAAAATGTAGAAAACAATAATAGCATTGTGGTTAATTAAAATAGGGCGTAAATCAGCAAGGAGATTTGATGCTTATATTTACCAGTTTTTCCAGGCTGGTCTATTTGTTCAATAAATAAAATGTCGAGTACAAATTTTTATTAATTTTTTTGTTTGTTTGGTGGTATTTAATCAGACCAGACTGTGCAAGAAAGAAGTTAGACCAAACAAGTCAGTGCTTTTAAACAATACAGTTTATTATTATGTTTCAAAGCAAAGTCAATATAATGTGGTGCAAATGTTCTCTGACAAAGAGGAGAAAGAGAATTTAAATATATTGTAACTGTGAAGAAGTGCCAGCAAAAGAGACAGACAGCTTGGTGGTTGGTAGATCCCATCTTGGTAATTCTAGCAGCTTTGTTTGTTTCCTTCAGTCCTAACAATAAGGTTTGTGACTGTTCTGTTCTCCATACAGAGAGGGAAGAATTGTACTAGGAAGAATTTCCTAATTCTGCAGTATCCATGTCCTAATTCTGCTGGATGGCTTAAGGCACACCTGTCTGGAAGTTTCTATGCAGAAGTAAAAGTGTACTTAAAACTGCCTAAATATGCCTTCATATGTGTGTATATAAAATGTATAATCATAGGCAAAATTATTTACCTTAGTCTGCTGTGTTGATTGTTATGTTGCTGTTCATTGGTGTTGTGCTTAGGCCAGGAGCCTAGATGGTGACTATTTCCTGCATTTACTGCTAAAGCTTAGAAAAAGAGACTTTGAGAACATAATCATTTTAAATGCACAGAGTTAGCAAAGGAGTTCGAACAGAAAAAGGGAGTTTACTTATACATCAGAAAATACAGTAGTATCAGTTACTGTGGCTCTGTCCAGGGGTGTTTTGGGGATTTTTTAGCTTTATTTTATTTTTTTTGTAAATGGCATTTTGAAACTGTGTTAATTCATAAGAAAAAGTCCTGTGGTAAAAGCAATGTGTACGTTGCTATCTGTACTGCGACCTAGGTAAATCCATTTACTAAATCTGACCTTTATTTGCATAAATGTAATCTGACTGAAGCCAGTTTCGCAGCTTTACTGTGTCTCCTGTTAGCTGATGTTCCTCCTAAATTCCAGTTTACCGCTAAATTCCCATTTAATAAGGCAGGTGACCATGGGATCTTACAAGCTTCGATTTGAGGAGAAACAAAGCGCAATCTGGTTGATCCATATGATTAGGAAGAGAGAGTTATGAGCTGAATGTATACTGTGTACTTAAATAGAGAAACCAAACTAAAAAAATATTCATAACAGATTTCATAATTTTGGAGGTCTGATTAATTATCTTTTGAGTTGACTGTAGTATGTCTTTTGCATAGCAGTTAAACAAAATTCCTGTATAAACCAAAGATGTAGCTCTCTGGTTCAAGAAGAGAAGCAGCAGGCTGTGAACAGATATGATATTTAACTCATTTTCATCTTCTGTTGAAGCATACCACAAAGAAAACTTTTTTACAGAAAGGTTTGGGAACTTTTCTATGTGTAACATACCAACTGTATATAAAATCTCAGATTTTCCAGAGGTTTGGTTTGAACTGGGTTATTGGAAATTCTTCAGTGGGAACACGTCTGCTTTTTTACTAAATTAGACAACATTTTGGTGCATGCCAGTTTAGGCCCAAGAGGTTTTTTCATTTGTGTTGGCTGGGTTTATGTATATCAGTGGCATCTGGTTACAACTCTATGTGCACAATGGGATGCTCACATTTTGGAGGCACAGCTAGAGTACATTTCAAAGCATATAAAAGCTAGGACAGCACATTGACTAAAGCAAAGCAACAATATTCATATTGTTTGTTTTAAGTATACTTCTGAAAGAAATAATCTATTGACATTAACAGGCTGAGGAATTTATAGTAAATCTCATTAAAAATCAGTAATAGGTTTGGGCCAGTTTAGATTTTTCTGAGCAGGAGGGATGGTCTCAAGATGATTAATATATCTGAGAAAAGGGCAGAGCAGGAGGACTTCACAAATATTTATTTGGAAATATTTCTCTGGACCAAAAGAAGATGATGAAGGGGGGGGGGAGGTGAGGGGGATGTGGAATTGGAGGCTCCAAGAGAAACCCCTGAGTGCAAACTGTAATTATCCTGACCAGCTTCAACTTCTCTGGACATTTTCCAGGATGAGTTTTAGCTCATGTTTAAGCTGTACCACTTAAAGACAGTTTCATTTAGTTCTGAGTTACTATTGTTACTATGAAAACAAATGGTTGTTTAGCAGTATGTTTGGAAAGCTGTATTTTCTGTAAGAGTTGATAGAAGAATATCTTCTGCTTTGAATTGTTACTTTGCTTCTATTTTGCACTATGTTAACCACATTGCTTTTTGAAATGTTGTAGAAATGTTATTTAGTTTAAATACAAACACAGTTTCAAGTTGATTTTTTTTTTTTTCTATTTGAGGATAAGGAATATTTGAAAAAAAGAAGAGCAAACATTTTTTATTAAACAGGTTTTTTGAAGGGCTAAACTCCCTGTCATATCCTCCTGCCAACACAAAACTAAAACTATTTATTGCCTTTTTCTGTTGCCCAGGTCCTGTGGTTTTTGAAGTAGGCATTTCTCCATATCTTATGGTGAATTTTTAATGACTGTAGAAGTACTAGATTGTTGAGCAGTAGAATGTTACTCTTCAAGCACAATAGAGATGAGCTCTAAGGATTCAGATTTACATTCTAAAAGAAATCAGAATTAATGCTGCTTATATTAGATATGTATATAATTTCAAAATGCCTCTTCTTTAGGTTGACATTCTGCCTCAAAATAAGGTGAATTCATTAGGCAAAAAAAGACATTTAAAAAAATAGACTGAAAAAGAGAGACTCTAATTAAAATTTTCAAAGTTTCTATGTCACTTTTACCGGAGTCCTTTCCTCTTAAACACTCTTCCTGAGAACATCAGCATTGCCAGAGTGTGCAGAGATGCAGTTAGAAAAGCAAAAGCCCAACTCGAATTTAAACTCTCTGTAGACATGAAAAAATAACAAGAAAGGTTTCTTCCAGTATGTCAATCATAAGCAGAAAAAGAAGGAAAACATAGGCCCACTGTTAAAGGTAAAAGGAGAGTCACCAATGATGCTGAAAAGGCAGAGGTCCTCATCACCTCCTTCACCTCTGCCTTTACCAACACTGTTGGGTCCCAGGCTTTGGGAACGAAATTGCTGATTGATCCAAACACCGACCCACCATCGGTGAAAGAAGAGTTAGTACATGAATTACTACAGGTGCTTGACTCCTACAAATCAACGGGCCCTGATGCTGTCCTCCTGAGGGTGTTGAGAGATGGCTGACATCATCGCAAAGACATAATCTTCGAGAAGTCATGGAGAATGGATGTTGTCCCCAGAGGACTGGAGAAAGGCAAATGTTACCCCTATCTACAAGAAGAGCTCGAGGGAGGATCCGGGTAACTATAGGCCCATCAGCCTTACTTCAGTCCCTGGGAAAGTTATGGAATGAATCCTCCTGGGGGCCATCACAAGTCAAATGAAGCATGTGATTGGGAAAAGCCAACATGGCTTCACTAAAGGCAGATTGTGCTTGAAAAACCCAGTGGGCTTCTATGACAAAGTGACTGGCCTGGTTGACGTGGGGCAGGCGGTGGACATTGTCTACCTGGACTTCTCCAAGGTCTTTGATAAGGTCCCAGACAGTCTCCTCCTGGAGAAATTAATGCGTTATGGCCTAGACATGTGGTCTGTGCAGTGGGTGGGGAACTGGCTGACAGGCTGCACCCAAAGGGTGGTGATAAATAGCTCTTTCTCAAACTGGCAACCTGTCACAAGTGGAGTCCCCCAGGGATCGATATTGGGCCCAATGTTATTCAACATCTTTATAAGTGATCTGGATAACGGCATCAAGCGTAGCCTGATGAAGTTTGCTGATGACACCAAGTTGAGTGGGGAAGTAGGCACTCCAGAAGGGAGAGCTGCTCTGCAGGGAGATCTGGATAGGCTGGAAGAGTGAGCCAGCAAGAACCTTATGAAGTTCAACAAGGACAAGTGTAAGGTCATGCACCTGGGAAAACATAACCCGGGAGTGCAGCACAGACTGGGATCCACCTGGCTGGAGAGCAGCTCTGTGGAAAGGGACCTGGGGGTCCTGGTGGACAGAAAGCTCAACATGAGCAAACAGTGTGCTGCTGCGCCAGGAAGGCCAACAGGATGCTGGGTTGCATCAAAAAGGGCATCTCCAGCAGAGAGAAAGAAGTCGTCATCCCACTCTACTCAGCGCTTGTCAGGCCACACCTGGAGTACTGTGTGCAGTTCTGGTCCCCGCTGTACAAAAAGGATGTGGACAGGCTGGAAGGGGTCCAGAGAAGGGCCACCAAGATGATCAAAGGACTGGGAAGCCTGCCAGATGAGGATAGGCTGGGAGAACTGGGTTTGTTCAGCCTTGAGAAAAGGAGGCTCAGAGGGGATCTCATCACCATGTACCAGTACTTAAATTAAGGGGTAGCTACAAAGAAGATGGAGGCTCCCTTTTTACAAGGAGTACCAGGGAGAGGACAAGGGGGAATGGACACAAGTTGCTCTTGGGGAGATTCTGACTGGACACCAGAGGGAAATTTTTCACAGTGAGAACAGTCAACCATTGGAATAATCTCCCCAGGGAAGTGGTTGACTCGGCCATGTTGGACACTTTCAAGAGTCAGCTGGACAGGGTGCTGGGCTGTCTTGTCTAGACTGTGCTCTTCCTAGGCAGGTTGGACTAGATGATCCCTGAGGTCCCTTCCAACCTGTGATTCTCTGAACCTTTGTATTTGATATACAATATTACGCATTTCCCTAAAACCCACTTACGTGTTTGAAATTCACGACAAGATCTACACTCTTCATCGGTGCATCAGTGATTAGGAGCAGATGGTCTGCATTTTTTATATTGAACAAAAATACATATTACTGCCTTCGAAGTTTAGTGGCAGCCACTTATAGTTGTAATGCCATTTACCTTGATATTATTGTCATCATTACAAGAACAGTTCAGTGCATAATCTTTATTTCTTGATGTAGTAGACAAATCTGCAGAAGGCTTTTATCATAGGTGGGCTTTTCTTTTCATCCTACCTTATTGTTACTTGTTATTTGC
The DNA here is from genome assembly GCF_963921805.1 of Phalacrocorax carbo. Taxonomy (NCBI): domain Eukaryota; kingdom Metazoa; phylum Chordata; class Aves; order Suliformes; family Phalacrocoracidae; genus Phalacrocorax; species Phalacrocorax carbo. The sequence continues at coordinate 29,106,440 of NC_087520.1, forward strand.
AATGTCATTTCCAAACAATTCAAAGCAAGTTTTGATGCAATCCAATTTTTGCTTCAACACAGGTAGTCAGATACAGAGGTTGAAGAGGTTTTTCGGTATCATCCTGTATCCTTAAAAAATACTTAAGGAAGTTATTTGATCTGCTTGGCTGCTATATCTAGTGTTCTTCTTTCCAGGAGAACTGTTCTTCACTTTGTCTTCGGTGTTCTTCATCAGTGTATAAAAAAAAAACACTATCCAGAATTCCTAGATTAATCCAATATATAATTTGTTTTAACAGAAAAAGTGGCACATTTCATTGAAATATTTTGAATGGTGATGAGCTTGTTTATCTTGTTTCACAGAAGTAACCTTTGTAACCTAGATTGCTTCTCATACACCATCCTAAACTACCTTTGAACTGAAACAGACAAATATTAGCCATATCTTGCCCATTAGCAATTTATTTGCCAGGTTTTTAATCTTTCTCAAATTCAGTATCACATTTATTTCTTCAAGCTGACTTCCTGTAGGCTGAGAAACTGTTTCCTTTGAGGGTTGGTATTATGTTGCTAATCATGATGTCAAACAAGCGACCTTTGTAATTTTAATTCTAAGAATGCATCTACCTTAACTGCTCAAGCAATTCCAGTGACTTCGTGTTATTGACTGACTTTAAGCATTTGAATACATGTTTTTTTGCTGCAGTATAGTAGTAGGAATGTTTTGTATATCCTCCACAGTTTTTTCATGTACCTTACTTACAGAGCCAGGATGAAAACATGACATCTGTTAAAGGCTTGTCTGCAAAAGTTGGAATGGTTCGTTTTGTCTGAAAATGGGTACCCCCCGACACATCTTCCTGTTGAGATTCAAGTGACTCTTGTTTTCCAAAATAAGCTTCATATCAAATATTATTTGACAACTAATGCTTTTGCAAAGTGTTGCTGTTGTGTGGTGATAAGTGGTATTTTGGATATTTTAAGAAGTGAGCTCTATAATTTATTTTAATCATCACTCCAAGGATCTGTAAAAATAATTCTGCAAAAACAGTTTTTATACTTTTAGGCTGTACTGTGTAGCTGAAAGAAACATATACCTTAATTTCAAAATAATCTAATTAATAAAACATTTTTAAAACAAAAAATATAACTAATCAAAATAATTAGAATGTACAATAGCAAAGTGCGGTTTTTCAGTGATACATATTAGCTAGAAAAAGAATAATTATGTTTTTTCTTTAACTAACTGACAGAACCCAACTGCACTCGTGTTTTATTAAAAGGCACTTCCATTGCACTGGCTGTTCTGTCTGAAAAGTAATTTACATTTCCATCTGCAAGTACTTACTTATAAAATTCTGTAGATAACTTCCAGTTGTCATTACTTTTATATTATAAACTTTTCCTTGGTATATGCTGAAAAATTTTATGTCAATTAAACATGCTTTAGATATCTGTCTTTCTTAACTTACAAGACTGTAGCACAATGTGTTAATGAGATTTGCTAAATTATTTTCTGCCAACTTACTTTATTTGGACACTTCCTTTATGCCCTTTTACAACTAGATTTCTTCACATTTCTAGTATACTGGTTATTTATAGTTCCAGCTACAGCACAGCTTCCACTTAATTGTGACACATAACTACAAGTTTTAAATCAGAAATACAAAATGGCAAAAGCTGGGCCCAGTCCTGATCTATGCAAGATTTCAGCACAGTTCAATGGCAGCAGACTATTTAGCAAGCAGGCATAGAACAGGTAAGATTAAGTACCAGAACGGATTATCGAGAGAAGCTGTAGAGTATCCAACTCTGCAGGCTTGTGTCAAAGAAGTTCTTGCTCTTTTATCTCCATTTTGAAACAGTTGACCTGAATAAGCCCTACTGAGCTGACCCTCCATAAGGTTTTGACAGAGGTGAATTTTCTGTCTCCTCTGATGTAGTAATAGTTTGGGAAGTCCCAGTATCCCTGGGATATGAAACTATCATGTAAGATTTTAGTTTGGGACTAGAATCTAGATCATTGCAGGATGTTTGGACAATTCCAGTGGTGTTAGTAATTATGCAAGCTAACCATCTGTCACAACCTTTATCCCTTGCACAGAGCAAAAATATTGAGGGTCTCACCTGAAATCCATGAAGAGTTGATCAGTATGCTTACCTTAGGTGGCACCTGTCTTACCTGGTTTATTTCTCCTAGAAGCTGGGGAGAGGGAGAGGAGGAAGCTCAGTTTTAGAGTTTATGTCCAGTAGATGTTGCTCCCTTTGTTTTCTAAAAATATTTACCCCAGGTAACTCACAAAACTCAAGATGAGGCCATTAAATGGAAACACTCTAGATATTCATCTCTGAAATTAAGACAAGATTTTAACTCATTCATTTAGAAACACCTTATGAGGCTTATTGAGGTATAAATATTAGCACGAAAATGCTTCAAAAAAATCCTACACTGTTACATCATTGCTGGAGGTTTTTTAAGTCAGTAGCATAGAATATAACAGACAGAACAGATGAGGTGAACCTGTAGAGAACTTCCAAGTTCCTGTTTTCTGCAAAAATGCACAGAGGAATTATTTGGACCCAGAGTCCATTGCAGGAGCATAGATACATGAACATAGTGTGTTCATACCTAATCCCCCATGAACAAGGGAGGGATTAGACTATTAAAGTTATTTAAGCATGGAAAGCAAGAGACTGATAGTCCCTGTTACGTATTGAAAAACGTATGATGGTGATATTACCATAAAAAGAGATATGTCTTTCTGTATAGGCTCCAGATGACAAACATTACTCTCATACATTTTAAATGTAATCTTAATACTTTGTAACCTTTGTAAAAAGATTTATTACTGTTATGAATTCTTTACGTGATGAGCAGGTTTTTAATCTAAGTGATGTTCCAGTAATTTAAATTTCTTATGTTGGGAAACAGATAACTAAAAAGTGCTAAATTATTTAGAAAAATTAATTTATTAAAATAAATTTTGAAATGCTAAGGCACAAGATTAAATAATCAAAAGTACGTTAAGCTCATTTTCTGTTCAGCAGTATCTGTTTGCATAGATCACTGTTACCCATAAAGGACTAATTTGCATCATGCTGCTCATTTGTGAGATTTCAGGTAAAGATTGGCATGTAGTATCCCTTAACAGATTTAGGTCTTCGGGATCTTGAGAAGCTTGTCCAGATCCATGTTTACTATTCATAGATGTCACTGAAAACAATTGTGACCTAATTATTAACCTGGCACACTGTCCCTGAAGTGCTAACAGGGACATTTGTGAATCATACATAATAAACTATGTAACATGACCTAAAGAGATTTTTTAAATTATTTTTCTGGTCTGCAGAAATACCACTGATTCTAAAAACTGCAATGTAATAAGGGGTTTTCAAGTGCCCTGTCTCCCATTGGAGAATGAGGGAGAAGAAAAAATATATTCTTGCTCAAGTTGGTTTGAAAATCTTTGCTTAAAACAGAAAGCATAATCATGAACTCTCTGACTGTAGGACAATCATTTGGTTTTGTCACGTTAAAGTTTTCTGGATAAACAGTTGCTGCTTTTTCTTTTGTGTCTTTTTTTTTTTTTTTTTTCTTCTCTGAAGCAGCTCTAAGAATTCACATTCTGTGAAATTCCTGGTCATTTCTTGTTAAAAATTTTACATCCTGAAAGTTTCAAGTTTGTTGTACTTACACATACTTAGCATTGAGCTCTTTAATTTGGATAAGGTTTCTTTGCATTCTGGTGACACAGATGTTTGCTTCCAATACTAGTACTATAGCAGGAAAAGGTATCACCATTTGTTCCCCACGTTGTTGTTGTTTGTCAGACAGGGATAATATTTTTTTATGTTTACTTACACTGAAATTTTTTTTGCCCAGAACTCAGTAGCATCCTGTGGGTTTTAGTCAGGCAGATATTATATCATGTAGGGAGAATGAAAGTTTGGAAAAATCCTTAAAATTATTCTGAGGAAACAAGGCTTGTATGATTTCACTAGTGTTAAATATTTTCAGTTCGGCCTGACTCTGTCCTGCTCCTAAATTTGGCAGGATTAAAGATTATAGAGATAGTGGTTTAGTGAAAATTAGCAGGTTGGTGAATTAACAGCCCCACATAGGGAAGGGTGGGCAGACTGTGAGCATCTTATCTCATTTCTGAGCCTGTGAGTACTTTGGTCATTCACTGTGCCTTTACTGACCAACTCATCAGCACATGTATAGCTTTTGATTAAGTACAGTACGTGCTGACACTTGCCCAGACAAATAGGTAAGAGGTCTGTGGAAGGATGCTGGACTGGGTTGAGTACTACAGAAAGGAAAGTAGTGAAAATCATACTATGGATTTTGGCTGGAAGTAGCAGGAGTAGGGAAGGGATAGATCAGAGAATGGGTATTCAAACTCAGTTTATCTCCCTGTTTAAATAAAGTGAAAAGTAACTTTCTGTGAAAGTATAACATACTGTACGCTAGAAGCTCAGTGATATTGATAGTGAGGTCACAGCCAGAATAAGGTTGCTTTAACCAAATAAGGCTGGATTGAATGTTCCCTTAATTTATTTAATATAGTGTGATCTTTGGATGGTAAGAAGCTAGCTTTACAGTCATTGTCTCTGCATTATCTCCTGGTATATCGGAACAATTTCTAAAGGGAATGATGGAATCTGAGAGCATACTACTGGTTTAAGTTCATTTAGTTGTATAGAAATAGTTGTTTCATGTCTTCATATGCAGCTATATTGTAGATTAGTTGCAGAAACTACTAGATTTGGGGGAACAGCATATACTTTTGGGCAGCATTTCTTCAGGTAAAAAGTAATTTATTCTGTAAGCAGACACATTCTTTTGACTGAAGTGACTAAACATACTCATACAATGAATAATTTTCCCTATTGGGGATCAGGATCTCAAAGGATATAGAGTCTAATTTTACCTAATGAGAAAACATAAGCCTGAATAAGCAACTGGAATAAAATATTTTTTGAGAAGTGTACTGTAGATATGCTTTTCATACTCTATCAAACTGCATTTTTGGTGGTGGGCTGTTCATTTATATCATGAAACAGTTTATAAACTAGCTTTTCATTTTATTGCCTTAAACAAGCTGGGTTTCAAACTCTACAGATAATTAGATAATCACTAGAAAAATGCGTTGTTTCTTTTCTGAGTTTCTAGTCACTTTTAAGGTGTGTAGTGTATACTTAGAAGTAAATATGTATCAATGTGTAAGAAGCACAGCTGCATTTTGTAGGCATCATACAATAAAATAAAATCATTAAGTGGCTTTGAACCAGTGTCCCTGTTTTTTTCACTCTAGTCCATTGTGGGACCAGTATCTCTTCCCAAGAAATAAGATAATTTTAGAACATCTTTTCACAACGGGAAATCAAAAGCTGTTTAGCACAGGTGTTTTTATGCTTTTGATGGAAGGGAGGAATATATAGCCTTGAAAACTGTACTTCCGTGTGCTTATAATGGGATACAATATCAAACAGTAAAATTGCCCAGCTTAAGCTGTTCTAAAAAGTTGGGGTTTTTTTTTGTGATACTGTTGTCTCCTTTGTTCATATGTGCATATATATGTTCTGGATTCATGAAGGGGAACTTCTTTCCCTACCCAAACACTGTGTTGTGAAAATAACTATATAATTAATAGAATGCTGGTGGAAATTTTAGAAAAGCTGTCTCCCAAGATAAACCTCAGCAAAGACAATCCTCCATAAGATAAGTATGGATCAGATAAACATATTTTTTAAAGTTCCGTAAATTGTAAGATTAATTTTTATACAAATTTTTATAAGGAAGCTGTACCTTATTTTTTTAGAATACAAATGTCAAGCAAGAGTACCTTTGCCGATGCTTATCATCTACATCAATATATGTTTGCTATGAGGATATAGAAATGTATAATAGTAAACGTGTACATAAACCTTTTGTATGATTAAAAAAAAGATAAAATGAAGAAACAAATTTTCATTATGTTGTTTTGCTCTAAGTACTGTAGAATTTAGTAAGCATTTATGTGGAATTATACAACTGATTTAATGAATTCCATGGCACAAATTAGGTTTTGTGTATTTTCAAATAATTACCGTAGAAAAGATTTATTTTCTTCTCTGCCTGCATCTACAGATACATAGCAAAATATATCCTCTTCTGAATTCTTTTTTTGGAGCAGCTCTGTCCTGAAGTCCGATTAGATACATATGCATTTTACTTCTAGTTTGAAATCATACAAAATTTAAAAGATCATTAAACATGTAAGTTTATGCAAGCTGGAGGATTTTCTTTATGAAGTTAGTGACTTGGTCCTACCACATGGGGACTTTCAAGCATGTATTTCTCTGGGCACTTGAAGGCAGTAAGTAAATGAAATGGTTGTCCTATTGCATTTTCGGATGTTGATATTAACAACAATTATACATGCCTCTCAAAAGCCTAAACTTAACTTTTAAAATCAAATTTAAAAAATTTAGTTGTCTTTCAAACAATAATGTGGCAAATTGGTTTTTGGTTTTTTCCCTCCAAGAATATCAAATGCAGGATGTGACTGACAGACAGTATAACTCCAGTTTGTCATTTCTGCAAACATACTTGCAAGGCCTGTTGCAATAAAAGTGAATTCTGGTTACAGCTCAGTTCCAGTGTATTTCTAACTTGTGAAAAGTGGATTTCCTGATATCAGCTAGATCCATGTGTTTTGTGCTACAGCAGGTTTACACATGTGCTGCTGTGAAATGTGAAATCAGAGCAGAGCTAGACCTCCCCTGAGAAACACAGGCTATAAATTGTAAAACGTTTAAATGAAGGGCTAGAAGAAAAAGGCTTGCCTTAGGTTAGGGTTAATTGGTTTTGGTACAGAGAGTTTTATGTCCATAACTTACTGTCTGTCTATCTATCCTCTTCCTGATTTCTCTAATGTTGTTTTGCTTTGGGGCAAGTTTGTTTTTGCTTTTCCTGACAATTATATGGTTGAAGTTGAACTGTTCTTCAGTTGCTATGAACTTGAACATATTTACTCAATATTTATCAGAACTTTGCCTTGACTGAAGATTCAGTTTTTTCTAAAAAGTTTATTTTCTGAATTAAGATTTTCCCCTTCTTTTTCTGTTTCAAAGAATAGTACTTTCTCCTTTCACATTAACAAGTCACATTGTTTCATGAATTTCTTGCAAAGTTCAAGTACTGAAAATCTTACTAACAGAAATATTAAAATTACAGAAAACTGCCTGGAAAATAGCAGTTCACCCCAAATATTAGTTAACACAACTTTTAGGGTCAGACCTGCTAGTGGTGTAAATAAGGACAGCTCTGTTTTCTTCAATGTGGTAATACTTGAGAATTGACCCTAAAGTATGGTTGGGTTAATTCTTTCCATGGACCCAAGAAATCTAGAACTTTTTTTCAATCTAAAGCATTCAATTGGTCTGAAACAAACAAATCAACAAATAGCTTTTTTCCTTAAAACTTTAGTTGCCTTGGCAAAATTCTGCACTCTGACAGCTCCAATTAAAAGCAACTCAAGCTTGCCAAGAAACATGAGCAATTCTGCATAAATTAGTAGGCTATCCCACAACATTTAAATGAAATGGTGCCTAAAGAAGCCAGATCTCTTTCAGTACTGTAGTGACAGTCCAATAATTCATTAGAAAAGCACCAAAATGTAATATTTGGGAAATCTTACTGATCCTGCTGATAGGGCAGAAATCAGGTAAGTCACCATTGCTCTGTGCTATGAGCCAGAATTATCTGTTATCATCCTTGAAGTCTGTTTAATTTACACTGACTGAAATTGGCCCATCATGTTAAAACAGAAACATGTTAAAAATTTAAAATGTTCCTGAACGCAGCTCCATACACAATGAATATATATTTGTATCTGCCCTGGATCTGATACCTTACCTTTATTGCACTTTGAGATTATTTCTGATCTCACTTACGCCCATGTAGTCACAGAAGACACTTCTGCTTAATAAACATGAGAATGAGGTCAGAAACAGACAGTAAGTGAGTTGACAGCAAAGTGGGAATAAAATGCAGCAGGCTAGAGTAGACTGGTTAAGAAGGCTAGAAAGTAGATGCATCACCTGTAGGAAGAAAATGGTTTCATGTTGTCCTGCAGAATTAGGATATATTTCTGCATCTGCCATACAGGCTACGTGGTCATGTCCATAAAATCCTGTCAGATCGTGTTCAAGACCATATTCAAAACCAAACTCATTGATTGTTCCCTGAGCTTTTATACGTTCACTTTCTCTCTGATGTGAGCCCAGTGGCTTGCCAGATGCAGAAAATTAGATATGGATTTGGGAACTGACTTAAGTTTATATAACTGGTCATAGAGGCAGTTTAAAGGCAATGAACTTGAACCAGATGAGGTGGCACAGAGAATAATACTATGATGCTAGACAAATAAATTTATGATCATCTATTATTTAGTGTAAGTATCTTGCCATAGGATTTGACAGTGTGATTGAATGCTGAATGCCATTGTTGTTGCATAGATCCTACCGACGCACATGGTACCATATACTGCAAAGCCATTTGAAGGAGTTAAGTCTCAGCGTTCACAAAGTAGGCCCTTGAAATCATGGAAAACTTTTGACCTTATTTTTCTCTGCTGCAATTTCCTATCTTTAAAAAATGTGTAATAATACCTGTGTATTTGAAACCATAATTATAAAAATAAATGCATGAATGCTTAGGAAGGACTTGAAATATAGTGGGAATGGTCATAGAAAAGCTGCTGAGAAATTAGCAGCTCACTTGTCAAGCAGGAATTACTGAGTACATATTAAATATAGCATCAGTTCATATGTTGAAAGAGGCTGATGTTTCATTTGATGATCCTCTTCCACTGTCCTGGGGTGGGGGAAGCAAAAACATTGAAAAAGTAAGAACTATAGATACGGTTTCAGTATTAAAGGTCTGATTTCAGCCTACCAGGACAATTCATCTATCCTGTGCAGCAATTCCCCATAGTAATTTCTGGTGGAGGCATCTTCCCCTCATTTCCATGTTCCTTAGGATCAAACATAGCTTTGCTTGGGAAACTCCCAAGCTCGGAGAGATCAGTAGCTGGGTTCACAGTTAATCCCTGCCTGTTTGTGTAAAAGGCTGTGAAAATTGCTCTAACTGCATTCTAACCCTGACTGCCATACTGCCAGAGCACTCCCTAGAACTGGACAAGAAGCAGTCTGCTGCCCAGTCTCTTGCCCAAGAGCTGATCTGCATCTCTGCAATAAATCTGATACTACTAGGAAGCACGTGATATACTGTTAAGTGCAGAATAAAGAGATGAGGTGTGCAGAATATCTGGACAGGAAATAAGCCACAATAAGTGGTCTTTCCTTGTCATGGGCAGAAAGTACATAACCTTCTTCTGTATAAGGGTTAGCTCTGTTGGCACAATGTATTGGAAATACGGACTTTCTGATTTTTTACTTTGCTAATTTAGCTTATATTTTTATATGGAATATGCCTTTAAAGATAACATGGCTGTTTGCCTGTAAGAAAAGTGCAAATGAAATTATGGAAAGAACAGAAAAGAAGTTTTGAAAACAGCAAATACTCTGATTCCCTCTGAGTTCTTATTACTGAATACTGTAACGTCTCTGTATTCTTTCAAATTTGCTGCAGCAGATTGGATTTATAAATCCTCCCACTGTCTTTGACTGCAGTTAGATTGTTGTGTTGATTAGATGAATTTGGCAGGCACAGAGCAATAAGCAAAGTACAAGCTGAGCAATAAAATGGATAGCAGCATTTAATTTAAAAGATGTTTTTGACAAAACTTATGAAACATACGTGGATTATGTGCTGTGTAATTTGAACCATGTTGGCCATAGGCAAGTTAAAAAAAGTAATAATATTTTGTAGATAACTAATAGCATTATAAATTAAATTTATGTAGATTACAAAGAGGCTTAGAACTATTTTTAAGAAAAGATTTATTATTTATCTCAGATTACAAGTAGGGAAACAGAGGCATAAAGTGAAGCATGAAATATGCCTAATGGTCACTTAATGATGCCAGCAGTTGGGAAAGACCATGATTCTTAAGAAATCTGATTTTTTTTCCTTTTTGCTTTTAGCCTTATGTTCAGGGTCCAATTCAAATTATAGAAAGTGAGGATATTTTATTTTTAAATGAACACATAGTGGTAAAATCCTTATTAAGACAGTTGCATTATTACATTCTATTACTATGACTATTTCTCAATTCTAAGGTTTATTATAATAGGATTTTTAGTAGAGTGTTTACCACCCTTATTACAGTGAAGGGGTCAAATTATTGCCTCAGTTTTATACTGATGTCGATACAGTGAACTTCTTTTGAATCAAACCTACCATTTCTAAAATTAGCACACTGTGTTTGCACTGCATGAAGGAAGAATGAAGCTCTCCTGTGACCAAATCCTTTGTCATTAAAAGCATTAGACATTTCATACCAACTGAGATGAGAATTAGGTTTTGTGCATATATTAAAAGCTATACATTGCTTATCTGTTCATCCTCATTTTGGAAATGTTTGGGGAATTGCTGCTGTCTTGGAACACAACAATTCTGTCCACTTTACCGTTTGATGAGTCATTTTTGTTTGATTCTGGAAGGAATGTGCTGATACTGCCCCAAGGCTGTGATTCTGTCTCCAACAGCAATCTCTTGTAAGAAAAAGGTTTTAGCTAGTGTAACAATACCTAGAAACTTAAATATTTGGGACAAGTAGTTTTAATGTGATACTATATATTTTGTGTCAGCTTTCTGGTAAACCCTTAATGGAGAGTTGATGTAACAAACATGAGTGACAGAAACACCAAAATGTGAAAAGAATTCAGAGGAAGTAAAAAGATGGCTTCAATTTGTCATCAAAACACACAGGGAAGAGGAAGGAAAGGGGACAGGATGTCAGTCTTCCAGAATCATTATCAGCTAGTGTTCCACAGTCTGCTTAGGGCTTTTTTTTTTTATTGCTATGTATTGGTCCTGCAAAGAGTGGCCTGGAAGCTGAAGAAGAGGTGGAATAGTAGATGACATCTTTGCTGCATCTTGCTTTTCACTTCAGTTTTAGTATTTGAAAAGTCTGCAAAAGCTTGTGAAGGCTAAATTAAATTTAGAATAAGAGTAATTTTCATAAAAATAATGTTTTCTCTTCATGTGTGAGATGTTTCACAAACAACTCTTGGAAATATTAAAATGCATGTTAAAGTGAACAGAAGCTAAATAATCATATCAAACCTCAAACATTTGTGCAGTGGTTTGTATTTGCAGTCTGTCTGATCTAGATATTGATTGCTCTGGTGATGACTGAAGTGGGAGCTTCCAGATCTGTAAATGTCCATAGCTCTCAGTAGAGACTCAGCCCATATCAGATTCATATAATTTGTGGATTTGACACACAACATGCATCAAATTATAGGTGGGTTGAATTTGTCTCATAAAACCTCTCATTTTGACAATAATAGACTTGCACAGTGCAAGTTTAAACACATGAAAAATCTAAAGAACTGAGGTTATGGTGAAGTTAAATACTCTTCCTCATGCTATCATTGTCTTAAGGAGAAATTAAACCATCAAATTCAGCAAGCCTGAGTACAAGCCTCCAGCATCAAAATATAGAATTTCAAGCTGTTGAAATCACATATGCCACGAGCATTAATTTCACTTGGGAAAAAAAAAAGTATCAATATTTTCTTATCGATAACTGGAAATGTTGTTATATAGAAATGTCCAGTTACTTCTCAGATGTTTAATAATTAAGTGGAGCTGTACTTACTTGGAATGTAAGTGAAATGCTAATTTCTTGGACTATGAGCCAAATCCTGTTAAAATAAGTGGAAATATTCCTGTTTATGTAAGTGGACTTTGGATCAGAGACTGCACGATCACCTGAGAAGCAATTTATTACCTGTATTTTTCTCTATATACTGAGAAGACTGTTAAAAATGCAACATATAGTGTGCTCAGCTGGCTACCTGACTGCATTGAAGGGATGTTTAAAAGCACTGCAATTTTGTGTTCAGGGCCCATTATTTTAAGTCATATTTTAATTACAAAGGAATGTGAAATAATTTAGTCTGTTTTGGGGGAAATAGACACTATTCAGTGTCTAACACATTCAGTGTTTAAAATACCATCTGATGGGCTTAGAGATTTGTGAAACACACTCCCATAAAAGTGATCAATAATTTCTGAGCGGATTCTTCATTACTAAGGCATTAAAGTGTGCATTCTTAAATCACTGTTGCACTTTATAAATAAGAGTATCTTGATAAAATTGTTCTAACTAGCACTTCAGAGGAGCATCAATTAGCTCATTTTCTGTGACACCTTTACATAACCTTTAATTCATAGGCTCATGGAGTAGCACATATTTCACAAATACTTCCCCTAAAATGAATGTGTATGTTCACAGAGCAAGGTTGCATGCAACAGTTTACTATACTCCAAGAAACCTACGGTTTTAAGATCCCTTTAAGAATATAACTTAGATGAGGACCTAAAAATGCATAAGCAGAATCTTAAGACTAAGAATTAGTTTTATTGTCATACCATTAGTTTGATTATCAGAGCAGTTCTGTCCATATCAGTGGGGGATTTTACTAAGGGAAAGGGATTCACTATTTAACTTTCAAAATTAATCTCATTTATCCCAATCAAAAAGGTATAGATAAAACTTGTGACCTAGGCAGTTTGAAAATACTTCATGTGTCACTGTGTTTTCTGCCCTTCTAGTATTTCAGTAAAGCTTATGGTGACAAAGTATGCTGGGATCCTCAGTATGTTCTATCCTAAAGAGCAGAAGCCCTCTCAAACCTTTTGAACTTTTCCAGGTGAAGATATTTCCCTTCAAGCTCTTACCAGTGCTCAGTTTAGCTATAACGCTACTTCCTCCAAAATATAATCATACGTGTATCAGGATTCTCATGACAATTCAAATGGCCAAATTAATTCTTATTTAGTTCAAAGAATCTGCCAAGGACAAACAATATACTTTAGCGCAGGCTAGTTTCTTCGTTCCTGATACTATATTTAGAGTCTGTTGTTAGGCAGAGTCCTTGCTTGGGCAATTGGCCAGGTCAGAGTTTTGAAGTACAGTTTTTCTTTAAAATTGCTTTTATTGCAAGGCAATAAAAGGGGAAAAATAATTTTTTTTAATCGCTTTGTTTTCTTATTAGCACATTAGATACTGAATACTAAATATTAATATTATATTACTATTAATATAAATATAAATATTAAGCAGAAGCATGTCACATGCTGGATCCTACAAAGTAAGAAGACTTTTAAGATTTACGTACTTGGCTTGCCTAAGCAATATTAAAATCTAAATATTCATTTTATTTTGGGCTCGTAGCAATGAGGAAGGCTATGCCAGTCATAGAAGAAAGTATGTGAAGATAGACCTTTTTCTTCCCCCTCCTCCCTCCAGTGTTTTAGTTTAAGGTCTCCAGGTCAAGGTGTAGATCCGTGACAGCCTTAATAGCATGGTTTTACTGTAGAAATGCAATTGTGTTAGTCTATTACCTTTAGTCACCTTAAGCAGTAATCCTTCTGAATCCATAATCTTCTGAACGCATAACTGAATTCCACCACTTACCATTTAACAGAATTAACTATTTACATCCATATTCAAGGAAAATTTGACAATCACGTAGCCTGTTTGCAATCCAGAAAGAGCAGGCATGTTGTTAAAATTTCATTGGAGATCTAGACTCTTGTCTGTCTATATCCCTTCCACTGTATTGCTATTGATCTAATGTGGTATCATTGTACTCTAGATAATACCAAAATTCAAATTTATTGAGAAGAGTAGTTTTAATTGGTGAATTACTGAGCTCTTATGAAATATCTGGGCACTCAAAATGATTTAATGTATGCCTGCAACGACTGAAATTAAAATACAATTGCAACGAAGTACTGTGCACAATCACCCTTAGGTTAGTATATTGTTTGACTCTCGAGAACTCAGATCAACTATTCTCACTTATGTTGAGGGGAAAGTTGCCATGCCATTGGCTTCAGTGAAAGCTTCCAAAACTATGCTACCTGTGTGCACTTCTAAAAAGTCTGCATGAAATCCAACACAGTGTCAAACTGTTATATTTAAGATCTGGAGTTTTAAAAATTAACTATAACCTTTTCACTGAAAAAAAATACTGATAACCTTTTTTGGAGCATAATGGAGAGTAAGGAATGGAATGATTTAGTAAATGTTATTAGGCCAGTGCAGTGCAAGTACAGTATGTGTCAAAATATTTGATGCTTCTGCAGCAATCATTTAATATTTAGGACAATGCAAACAAAGCAAATTGCTTTTGTCCTTCCTTTGAAATCATCTGACTGATTTGCATTGATGTCATGATAACATACTTCAAAGGTTGATGCCTGTGAAAAGTCCAAGGACACATACCTTGTGACTCTACTACATATTGCTAGAGGCCATTCCAGTTGTTCCCATTGTGATGTGGAGAGTCCTTTACTTAATTTATTTTTTAACTGTTGATCTCCAAAGGCTGTTGTTTGCATCTTTTTATTAAATTGCAACGTCAGCTGTGAAAATGGTTTTTATGGTGTTGTTTTATTATGGTCCCATGTAGAATTGAAGCTGAGCACAAACATGATAAATATTTTCCTTTGTGGAGGCACACATTGTTGGAGGGCCATTGAAATAACATGAAACTGAAATTGTTTGTTTACGAGATCAGATTCATTCATTACTTTGGTGAGGAGCTGTGAAATGTAAATCTCACATTCCACTGGACAATAACAGCACCAGCTTGAACTCATTTAGAGGTGTGATATTCTATTCAAAGGACGGCTGTTAATTTTATTGACCAAATTTTGGAATTGGGGTAGCATTGATATTCAGGAATGCTTCTGAATTGCTTTACTTCTATACCATTTTGCTTATCTTTGGAAAAAAAGTAGTATAAACTTTATCTAAGAGTATTTCTGTTTTGAAAATCATGGTTTTAGTTTTATGCTTTGTTAGCATTCTTCTGTTTCACATTTTCCCATCTTTCTCAGAAAGTGTGTGTGTGTTTGTGCAGGAATATAAAGAATAGATATAATCATATTCTTTAGAACCAGTGTTCATTTTCTTACATAGGTTTGCGCTTGTGTACAATTTACACTGGTGAAATTTGACTTTTTTATCAAAGTTTTGATCAATAAGAAACAAAAGTTTTGGTACCAGTGTATAGACTTTATAAAAGAACAGTTTAAGCCATCTAAATTAACATTTAAGAGAGAATTTTAACTTAGTGACATAGCCCTCATTTCAGCGTTTCATGGCATCAATTTAATGGTTTAAGGAATATTACGGAATTGAGTAAATGCTTTAGGCAAGACTATATAAAGCCCAGCCTGATTTATAATGTGCATGAATACAATTAAAAGCAACCAAAAACTGGAGACTGAGTTTATCAAAAATTGTTACCAATTTCAGCTAAAATTACTCAATGAGATTAATGACTCAATATGACATATTTTAAGTGTATGTGTTATTTAACAAGTGGGTATTCAGCACGTCTCTAAAATTGCCTGGTTTATTCCTGTTGGTTTTAATTTGGCACCTAAAAACTAGATACCCAAAGCCTCTACAAAGAAAAAAAATGAGATCTGTAATATTGTCTGTATACCTATGTGTTGCTACTTCAAAATATTTTGCTTTACTAAGAAAGAGAATTAGCATTGCTTTATCCTGAGAGCTGACTTGTAAGATCTTATATAGGAAACCCATCAGATTAATTTTGTGACTGCTGAATTTCCTTTCCTATGTTTTGTAGCTGTCTATGCCATGCTGCTATTTGGATGTGATATTAATACAAAGTAAAATCAAAGAAAAACTATCAACAGCCACTGCCCAAGTAGACAATAGCAGTCTGAGTTTATCAAGGGATTTGACACCGTGCTCACCTTAATGTATTCCAGATAATATGCATCTCAAAGAGAAACATAAGTAATTTGGATCCTTGATTATTTGGAGAGAATTATTGCACTTGGATCTAGCTTGTGTGTGGAACCTTATAGTTAAGTTTTTCTTTTCTTTCTTGGGAAAGAAAGAATATTTACCAAGATGTTCTTGGGGAAAAGAATGCAAGTTTGGAGTATTGAACAGTGGTATATAAAAATATCAATGATGTCACAAAAGCTTTGTCATGAAGACATTTTATTGTTGTTGAATCGTAAGAACCATCTGGGTACTATTCTAAAGATTCAGAGGCCTCTGTATGGATGGTACAGATGCTTCTTTTGTTATTGGTGTGATCTTGTAAATAGTTAAAATATTTACCAAGGCACCTCTGAGCCGAAGCTATACCATTTTATTATTTATACCTTTCAGAGGGACAAAAATGGAGGTGTCCACTAAATGTGATGGATTAAGCTTATAAACAGCCATTATTGCCATCAAACCTCACATGTCAGCTCCCCTTTTGTGTCTGTGCATTTCTAAGCTAACCAGTGATCCATGCATAAGATAGAAGGTTAAGAATGTGCAGAGAGAAAGGGGGTTGACTCCAAGCAAGATGTATCTTCTGCTGATTAGAAATACAGCTGTAGAAAGGGGAGAGAAAAGAGTTTTTGCAACATGACACTCCCCTTTTTATTTCACACAACTCACTGTTCAGAACCTGCAAATCACTAACTAACAGAGTCATTTTGCTGTTTCATGTAACTTAGTGCAGCTGCCTTTTGTTTTCCCAAGATAAAAATCAGGAAATGCAAAATATTAAACAGGACCAGAGAAGAGGAATAGCAGAGGGAATGAGGAAAAAGGTTGAGCAAGTGACTTCACAAGTTGTTGACAGAGCAAAGTACCATCTTGTTATAATTAAGTATGTTTTAAAAGCTAGACAGAAGGGAAAGCTAACAGAGCTTATTCAATATAATCCCTGTCAGTACCTCAAAGCTAAAAAAGTTACTCCTACTCCTAATGCCTATGCAAAAAAAGAAATAATTTCCAAAACTAGTAACATATCTTTAAAAAAAATATTTCCCTTCTCTCTGAAAATGTAGAGCTTAACACAGCAGCTTTTCCAAGTATACATACCTTGTCACATGATCTTTTCCATTTTCTTAATGAAGAATTATTTTTATACTAAATATTTTATGATCATGAGAATTCTTTTTAAACCTCAAACATTGAATAGAGTGGGTTTGTTAATTAATGGTGTGGTACTGATAAGTAATACGCTATAGTCCAATTGTTTGCCATTTATTTCTTGTTAAAATTCAGTTATTTAATGTGGCAGTGTGTAGCTGATGAAAGAGGAGAACTGATTTTTAAAAATCGTGTTTAATGTTTTGGAGGACTGGCATAGGTACAATGGTGATTTATTTAGGCTTGGTTTTATGTTACCACATAGCTAATTTATCCTTTGTCTTAACCAGGGACTGATTGTAGCAAACTATTGGGTAATTCTTATGCACAACTGAAAACCACAGGGTTGTATACTCATGGGCAAAGAAAGAAAGGAAGAAAGAAAGAAATTTGTCATCTTTCTAATATATTGTTTGAGAACTTCCAAATTCCATGCTACTGTTAGAGAAGCTGAAAACTTTGACAGTGTGTTTACAAAACTGTGCCTTAGAAATAAGTGGTGAGACTGGAGGTTATGTTTCAATCATAAAATTACGTGGAATACTATTTTCTGCCATTAAGCTGTGGTTTTACTTTAATTTATAAAATACTAACAATGGCCAGTCTAGTAGTCAGATGCATTAGTATGCTGGTGCACTGACCATCTCGTCTCTCTAAGTACTGTGATCTGAATTGCACAACTGGTGTGGCAGAGGTCCAGATTTCAGCTGCCACTCCCACTGGGAAAGAAAAAACCAAGCTTGTATGCAGTTTATGTCTGCAGTTGGTTCACTGTATACATTGAAAAAAATCTCATCAAGAGAATGGCATTTAGGCTCATTTTGGTCAAATGCATCAAAAGCTTTCAAAAATGCTTAAAGAAAAAGAAAAAAGGTGTTTTTCTAAAACTTACCACTGCAGTGAAGTGGACCTACAAATGTACATGCTTTTGCATGCAATAACCCAGGTCTGCTCTTCTGTCTTGTTGTTACCTAGCATCTCCCACAAGAGAAAAATAACAGTAAAATGACAAATGCCCAATAAACTTGCATCTAAAGTAAAGGAGTATTCTCATCTCTGACCTCCCAGTTTACACAAATTTCTGTAGGCTTTGATGTAACTCTCTGGAATTAGCACTTGGGAATGTGTAATGAAATTACTCAAAGCAGTGAGTACAGGAAGAATTTCAAGTCCCAGTTAGTCTTAATTAGTGTTTTTGTGTTTCTTGGAGTTCTGCTTGATAGCCTGATAGCTAAATAGGCAAAGAAGGTAAATGCTATGGCCCTACAATCGGATTTTAATTTAGGACACAGTCAGCTATCAAGAATCACAACTGTGCTGTTTAAAACTGTATTACTAGTAAAGCTTTAACTTTACTCTGCACCCATTCTGTTACTGCAGTACAGGTAAAAATGTTCTTGAATACCTTTCAGAAGGCCCCAGTTGTGTGGTGCATACCTGCAGGTAGTTCCATGTGGATTGTCTCCTGTTGAAATCAGTGATAGGATATGGAAATTCTGCCTGCATGTATTTTTGTAGGATTAGGTCAAGAAGGAGTATTGGATTTTTAGCCTTTTTAGTTTCAAGGAATTGGGATATATGTTTAGGTTCTGTGTGTGGTAAGTGTTTTCACTAACTTCTCATTAGGAGAAGTCCAGACCGTTCAATTATAAATAAAAAGGAAAATACAAAACAAAAATCTAGGCATGTGCATTGTAGTGGTATTTTTATATTTTACTGTGTTTTGTGAATAAAGTGGGGGTTTGTTTGGGATTTTTTTTTTTTGTCAGGCAAAAGGCATACATCACTGCACAGATTTGTAGCTCAGCTCTCTTTGAGAGCTTGAAAACTGTTAAAACAAATCCTTCACCATTGTCTACAGCCTACAGAGTGAATGTTGGGTTATTCAGTGTCTTAGACCTCCCATTAGCTGGGCAGAATCTGGAATTCTTCTTGGCTATGATTCAGTGATCATACAGGCAAAGTGTATGTTTAACTGAAAAGAGAATTTTATATATCTCTCAGCCCTGACGCTGTTACTGATGCATTCTGAATATATGAAGGGGAAGAGGAAAGAGGCTTTTAAAAACAAAGCCCAAATCCAGACTTTCTTGTAGTCTTGTTGGTACCAGAGACTAATATCTCATGCAGACAAAAGCTACCTAAAACTGACTTGAGATAAGCATTCTTCCGAAGTGACTCATCTTCCCTAACAATAATGGAAATGTAGCCCCTGTTTATGAGATAGCTGAAGTGCAAATAGTAGTGTCCATGAAGCTGAGGTTAATTACAGGAAGGACTTTCATGGTAATTGCTAATAAACAACACTTGTCCTCCTTTGAATCTGTATTATTCTCTGCAGAGGATGTTAGCTTCTGCAATTTGAATAGAATTTTGAACATTTGCTCAGGAGGTGTAGGCAGTAAGAGGCAGGAGTGAATAATAAAAGTCAGCCATAAAAGGGTAGGAAGCTGACCACATCTGACATCTTCTCTCTTATAAAACGTTGAATTCTGAACAGGTTACTAAATTCCCACAGATCGTCACTGTCTCAGCATGTAATGTGGTATGACCAAAAAGAAACAAACGCCTGCATCCATTCAGAGATTAAAACAGAAAACTAGTCAGTCTGGGAGTGATCATGTCTGCAAAGGGACAGTAAAATACTCTTTTAAAGGCTGCTAGTTCTCGGGGGTGTCTAGAAAGCTGATTTCAGCTTTAAAGGGCGTGTTCTGTGAGAGATTAAAATGTATTATAAATCCACATAGAAGTGAAATTGTAGCAATTAAGCTTGGAAACATACCGCTAGTATTATTTTAAACTGTAAAGAAAGCAACCATGGAAGTATTTTGAAAGTTGTATGATTGCGATATTAATTTTGTAAAATAACTTAAACTGAAAATCCTCCCTCTTGTGTATCATCCTTTTTAAATTCTTGCATATCTGCTGTAAAGTCTGTGCCTTTCACAAGATATGCCCACAAAGGACTGTCCTGGGAAGGCGCAGGTGACAAGGTCTTAGTCTGTGCTCTTTACAATACCACATAAGTATCTTTATCTTATCTATATTTGTTAAATCAATTAAAAGAACATATGGAAGTTAATCCATGGCTGACTTACTTTTGTAGTGTGACACAGTATGAACACATGGGATTTCTTGTCAGTGCAGAAAATACAAAGTAGCTTTTTGGTAAATGTCAGCAGGTCAGACTTGTGGTTGTGTGGAAAACAAGTCTTCATTCTCTTTGATAAAGTTATTCAACATTTATTTTAGGTGGTTAAAGATTTAAATTCCTTTTTACCACAGGTATTACAACAGTAAGACAAGAATTGTATGCAGCCTTTTTGAGAGATTCAGAGATCAACTGGCGTAGTGACAGAGCTGTTGGAACTTATTTGAATGTTACAGTAACTGAAAAATGTAGATTCAGTGGTCCAAAATTAATCTGCCATGATTATTATTTCTTGTCAGTCTGTGTGTAGTTGCATTTTCTCAAAAAAATTGAAAATTCAGATTGCTTTTTTTAGGCAAATTTGAACCAGCACCTTTTACCTCCACGGGGTTGCCTTGGGCTGGAGATATGGAACCCACTTCTAGTTAATCTAAATAAACATTTACTGGAGCAGGTACCAAAATCTGCAAGAGGTGGAGCTATACACCACAACCGGATAATTTGGGCATTCTCAGGAGGTGGGAGATTTAGGCATGTGTTCTCCAAGGGAGAAGGGAAAAAGAAATGAGGAAAGATGACTACTTTCTTTTGCCATCTTTGTGGATGTAGTTTGTCATGTCCCATTTTCCTTACAAGTGTCTCAAATCAAATGTTTTGTTTGATCTTAAATAAAGAATTTGGTATCAAATATTTTCTTCTGTCATTGAAAAAATAGAATTTCATCCAATATTTCTGGGTGAGTTCAGCATCTTCTAGGGTTTTTAATGGCCTGAATTTTCATAGTAATGGTGAAGTAATAAGTGAATCTTTATAGGAACATTAGGCAATGCAGGGCACCTCTATGAGTAGGAAATGGGACTGGTGAGTGCTTTGAAGTCTAGCATACTCCTAAAATCCATCTGCAGGCAAAGGTTTTGCTGTAAACTATAGATCTAGTTGCATAAAGATCATAAACATAAATCATAGCTGTGTGTATGACATGAGCTGTGATAACTAGGGGGGAAACCAGAGCTATATATGCAATGAAGTACAGAGGATACAGTATTGTTTAGGACCTTTTGTGTGGATGGATGCTCAGTGGATGGAGAAAAAGTGAGCCTAGCTTTATCTACATTAACTTAAAAAATTACTGAAGTTTTGAAAGTTGTCTGCCTTAAATTCCCACAGAGATGCTTGCCAGGGAGAGCAGATGTTCAATAAAAGTGGAAGAGAAGAAGGCTTCCTGACTTTGCCTCTGCCTGGCTCACTCTTAGAAGAGCTTTGCTGGGATATATCAGACACCCCATGTTACAGGGGTCGCAGCTTCCAGCATATGCACAACAGGGCTGTACTCTTACCAAGAAGGCAGAGAGAATCTCAGTTATATTGGTTTAATGACCTCTATAATTGTAAATTACCCTTCAACAGGCTTTCAATTTTCAAATCATAGATAAATCTTTGAATTTATTGAAGGCATCCCTCTTGTGCTAAGTACTAAGAGCATACTGTACCCTTGATTACTTCAGATTGTAATAATATTTAGTTGTTCAGGAGTGATCACATAATTGGCCTGTAATATGCAAAATTTTGGCTTCCTAAGCCATCAAGAGGTTTCATTGTGTTCTGCCTAAATACATATTAAAAGTGATTTGCAAAATTAAAGCTACAGTTGTCTAGAGCAGCAGAGTCTTCTAAAAAGCAAAAAGACAAGATCACAAATAATGTACAAATAGTTATTTTTATTGTAGCCTCCTTAACAGTGCTCTCTTTCTAGTATTTTCTCAGGTTTTTAAAGTAAAATAGTAATTTTTAAATTAAATTTACATTGAATGGATATTTTAATGAAGTAATTCCTATTTCATAGAAATAAAGTGAATGGCATGCTTTTTCTGTAAAAGATATAAGCGGAAGCTTCAGTATGAAACTTGAAACAACACATGTTTGTGAAGCTGTTGCTCTCAACTTAATGCATTTATCTTTTAGAGACCTGCAGAGCATGTCAGAGTCCTAAGCAGGCAGTTCTAATGGAGTTTGAGACAATAAAATATTTTTATTCCTTGACATAGGTATATAATCATCTTGTTAACATGGTTTTACTTAAGATAGATGGAAAGTGGTCAGAACAGAAGTGTAATAAGAAGTGACCTTGGAGAAAAAGCTTCAGTTTGCCTTTGCCCCAGTCACATACCAGAACTGTCTTACACAGCCAGGCCAAAACTTCAGATAGCAGAATACCAGTTTCATAAACCTTTGTGACTGAAACATTCAGACACTATTTTTTCCTACATCACATTTGAAAAATCAGACTTTCTCAGAGCATAAATCTGGACAGACCTGAACATAAGATTTCCTGGTATGTTTTATAGTATAAACAGAATTGTCTGCTCCAATAATATAAACCTCAATTTTTTTCTCTTTCTTGAATTGAATTAATTGTTTGGTACCTGCAGCAGCAGGGCCAAAATTAACTCCTGTTTCACCAGAAACTTTTTGCTAAGAAGTTGTCATTGCATTTGACTGTCAAATAAATTGCTTTGGGAACTGCTCTTTCCTTTTACATTTATAATATACATTCTTATAAAAAGTAAAAGATACTGTTAGACCTGTAGACCTGAGAAAACCCAGTTCTCACCAGTTCCATAACAACTGGATTCCATTATCATTGATTTTAACTGAGCGGTATGCATGGCAGGCATCTTTGTTGAAAAACCTGGAGGGACTGTTTGGAAAATGAGTTAGAATTAAAAGTGAAATGGAACCATTAACTTAACCATTAAGTTTATAATTTAAACAAATGCATAAATTGGGTAAAGTAAAAATACAGGAAAGTTTAAGGTTAAACAGTTCAAAATAACTGGAAATAATTTGAGAAGTATCAGTTTTACTTTGTAAAACATCAATAATTTTATTAAAATTGTTATTTTTATGAAATGTTGGATTCTGTGATATTTTTAATAAATATGGCATATGTCAGCATTATGACAATAGCTTGCATCTCTTCCTTTCTTATATTCCTTTGAATCTCTTTTTCACTTTTCTGTGACTGACTTTTATTATTTACCAAGAATTTTGGGTAGTATAGAAAAGCCCAGCTGCTCACACCTGTGCTTTACAGTAGAGGATCTCATTAGGCAGAGTTCTAGTTGGCTATGCATTTATTATCACGTTGGAAGTACTTACTAAACGTATTCTTGCATATGTATTGCCTAAATTTATTTTTTTATTATTATAAAGGTTTTGAAACTACTTGAAATTTAAGTGCAAAAACAGACGATGAAATAATCTATCCTACCAAGCTTTTCTCAGTGGTGATTGTCTGGGTCATGGCAATACAGCCTAAAGATGCTACTTCTACTACTGCCACTGTCCTGATGAAAAATAATTTTCTGTATATGATAGCTGAGGATGAACATTGTGAGTATTAGAACCCAGAGTGGTTTATTCATTCAGCTTTTCAGAAATGGATTTTTGTAACGGAGTTATGAACATCTCTTCCTAAATGACCATCACACTGTGTGCTCAAATATCCAGGAGGGCATATTAAAAACATTAAAAAAAAAAAACCCAAACAACAAACCAAAAATATGTACTCAAGCTTTATATGAAAGCACAGATTTAAACATCTTTCTGTTTTCCAAGCCTTTATTAACATTTATCTCGTCCTTACTGTCATCTAATGCCTTTTTGAATTCTCTATCATGCTGATGTACTTTCACTTCTAAATGGCATTCATTGCTCACAGCCTTCTTGTTTTCCTAATTCTTTCTTCACTACTTACTCTTTATATATTTTCTTTCATGTATTTTTCTTTTATTTATTTTTCTTTTATATATGTACTTGTTTTCTTTCTTCTTTCTACTAATTATTGTTTTCATTCTCACTAGTGGAGGTAGGTAGAGGGGGGGAAGTTCACAGGAATGTTCACTTTTTCTTAGCAAATATTTCACTATATTTCACTATATTTGTAACCTCTTTCCATTATCCTTCAGAAAGATTAGAGTACGTTTATTTCATTTATTTATGTAAAGCTGCATAGAATTGAAGGGGGAAGAAACCTTGCTCACAGGAAAATACATGGTGTGCAGGAAGTTAAAATCTGAAAATGTTTTCTGCACCTACCTAAACACAATATATAGTGTCCAGTAGAAGAAAGCCTTACACACAGTTACTAGTGAAAATTTCTTCTACTATAACTACTATTATTTCTTCTTTTAAATTGCAGTCTCGGCTTGTTTGAGACTATCCAGTACAAATAAGTGTTATCTGTTTATAATTTTTACCACTGTGGCTTGTGAATATATATTAGAATCATAATCAATCAAAAAAATCAATTGATAAAAATAGATTATTTGTTTAAATTAATCATCATTTAAATAAGCAATAAAAAGCAGTTCTAATGTCAGGGAAAGCTATTAACCACCAGTTGGGGGCCCTTCTAAATTTTAAGATGGGCATGAGGCCTGGATAAATTATCAGTGCTTTAGTTTCCCTTCCTGACATTTCATCTGTGTGGTCTTCAGGACAAAAGAGTACTTGTTTGTTCAAACTGTGCCTGGAGTGATGAGATGATGCTTATTTGCTGTAATGCAAACAAAAAAAAAATTATAAACGATCAAAAAGATAAAAATATAGCTGTTTAGTTTCACATGCTTAAGCATAATGAAGTTTTTAGGACAGCAGAAAGGGTATTTCCTGAGTTTCAGTCCTGAGCTTATTGCTTTGGCTGATAGCCCTAATGCAAATGACATCAGAAACCAAACTGAACAAACCCTTGTGTTATGAGAATGCTAGGCAGGCATTCCACATTGGGGTGGAGCATCAGTAAAGGGCAATAGGGCAACCTACATTTTGTTCTTTCTTCACATATTTATGACAGACTAATGAAATTAATTTTTTCCCTGTTTTTCCATAGGACTTTGAAACGTTTGGGTTTTTTTTTAAAAAGAATTTGTGAGATTTTTCTTCAGTAAGTCAAGAGATGGTTTTATTTGTGTTATGAGATTTTTAAGAATTAATATATTTAAAACTGAAAAATACAGTTTTAATTTATAATCTGGGATGTTCACATTAGATATTTGGTAATGCCTTGAAAAAAATTGCCTTTGCTTAATTAGATGTTAGTGTTATTTCTTGAGGTGTCCAAGAGATGGAAGGGCACATCTAAACTGTTTCTCATGAGTGGCTGTACATTTTTTTAAGATCAGTCTTTGATATTCTGTGCAGTATTATTTCCTTAGTCTTTCCTTAGACTGACTTGATCTTCAGGTGCAACTTTTATGTGCCTATAAAATAAAATAAATAAGGAAAAAAAGAAATAGTTCCGTCCGCATTTGGTTTTGTTGGCCTCCTTCTGAGATTTTTAATGGACAACTAGTTTGTTTTATTTATCTGACAGAGTTTGTTCATATTGTTTCAGGTTATCAGCACTCTTGCAGATCATATTACAGCTTGTGCTCAGATTTGACCCTTGCTAGGGTTCACTTTAAATCAGATCCTTATCATTAATGCAGTGATAAATAAAGATGCTGTAGAAGCAGTATACAGATTATTTATTTAGTGCCTCTCTGTATCATGTTTTATACAACCAGGGATCAATGTCAGACCTTCATGGATATAGCTTAGGTTGCATTCAGTAACTACAACCTAAAGCTCTTTAAATAATGTTAACTTAATAGCTAAAATTTTTACAAAATAAGTCTGCAAAAGGGGGAAATGTTGCTCTACAGTGAGGAAGATTTTGATTTTTAGTTTCACCCTCATGTTTTCAGTTTAACTGCCTCTGAAATCCTGACTTTAAAAAAATAAATAAAAGGGAGACAAATGCTTTTAAGGAAAAATTGAGTGCCCTACCGCAGGGGTGACCCTGGGTAATTGCTTTTGTAATGATAGTTTTTGGGAGGCTCCAAATAATTTTGTGTTTTAAGATCTCTCATTCCTATGTTTTTCCACTTGTAAGTCTTGCTAACTGCTTATGTCATAAGATAATTTCATTTTTGTTAGATAAATTTAGGCTGAATTAAAACATATTTTTTTAGTTTCAATGTTAACTTTGTTCATAGTCTTATAACTTTCTGTAATACTTGTTCTCAAGTGTCCATCTTGCTCTGAAAGATGGCAGATTTGTAGTCTGTGTGTTTTCTATCTTGGTTTTATTTGCATTAGTTTTAAAGTTTAAGCAATCATGTGTAAAGTTAAGAATGAAGAAAGCAAGTTTTTCTATTAGAATTATCAGAAGTCTAGTCTATGTAACAAGCAAATTGAACTATTGCTAGTAAATGAAATAATTCACTTAAGCTTTTATATTTTTACAGACCATTTTTACAGAAGACATTTTAAAGAAATTTAATAGGCATATAAATAAAGGAGAGGTGTCCAGTGGAAATATGTTTAAGTACAAATTTATGTTTTAGCAAAACTCAGATACTTAGATTTGAAGATATATCATGGGTAAAATTGGATTCAGGTTTGGGCATAGATAACAAAATCTCAGGAGTTATTCTGATAAAATTTCAGCCCATACAGTAGAAATTCTAGGTATTCAATGTGTTCTTGGAATATTTTCTTCCTACTTGGAAATAAAATATGTACAGGTGGGTTGGGTTATTTGATTCAGATAGAAATCGCCTTTCAAAGGAAAAGAGAAAATATG
This sequence comes from Phalacrocorax carbo, assembly GCF_963921805.1. Classification (NCBI taxonomy): domain Eukaryota; kingdom Metazoa; phylum Chordata; class Aves; order Suliformes; family Phalacrocoracidae; genus Phalacrocorax; species Phalacrocorax carbo. The sequence continues at coordinate 29,133,308 of NC_087520.1, forward strand.
AAAGTATTCAGAACTCTGGAATGGTTTTGAGATTTGCAACTGATATATTTCATCCTCCCCATGGTCTGTTACTGTAGAAATTATTAAGTATTAAGTATTAAGAATTTGAGGGCTAGCACTTTCAAGGAAAGCAGCTATAGCAATTTTGTTACCTTTGTTTTAATGCCTCTTGCAATTTTAGTCCAAGCTGGAAATCATATGGCTAAGATGAAGAGAAAGACAAAACTGAAACAAAATTGAAGTCCTTCAGAGATTTCATTAATCTACAAGGCCTTCTATCATATTAGCCATATCTATTTAAAAGTTTATCTGAAAACCCATAACCTCCTTTGAAGGCTTGCTTCTGTAGGGGCTATGAAAAATTCAGCCTGGTACATTTTAGCTCATGCAAACAGGGATAGTGACTATTGCAGGGAGCTAGCTCCATTATATCACACTCTGTTCAAGAGGTAGCCAGGGAGCAGCTATCCTCAGGAAAATGTGATTGATGGATGTTAGGTTAGACTGAACTATGCAAGAGATTTATGTTGGTTTTCAATAATTTATGCTGGCTATGAGATGGTTGTGTACTTATATCAAAATCAAATTTTCATTTAACTGAAAAGTTGGAGAGATGTTTGTGTCATTTACTTTGAATGGCCTGTAAAATTATGTATTGCTGTAATAGCACTAACAAATACTAAGAAAAATGACAAACATTCATTACAAAGTTATAGTTAGTTTTACTTTCCTTTATTTTTGCATGTTAATCTTAAAATTTGTTAGCCTTTCATTTCTGGAGTCTTGGTTTCTGTTGTAGTTAACAGTATAAGAATATTAGACCAAGTAGGATTCTGTGGGACAGGGATGTTTGAGATTGTTCACTTTGATTTCACACTGGGCATTTGAAGTTGTAGCTGAATTAGAGTGTATTATTTTAAAATTATGTTTTTAATAGATTAATGTATTTTACTGTTTAATTGGAGATCTGTTATTGGAGAATGGTATATCTGATATATAAGAATTTTCAGTCTTTATCTTGGAAAGAATGAAGTTATGCCTTTCAAATGGATCCAAGGAAACATAGGAATATTTTACAATATAACTTTTGAAATTGCTGAAACACTTTTCTTTATAATTTAAAAAGAACAGCTGGAATTGTGCTGATCCATTCAAATACTCAGGATGTAGCTGACACACTGTATTCCTCCCAGATAAGAAAACTGGAGGTGAATGACTGATATGAGGTGTATAAAGAAAATTTAAACAGAATGCATTTCTATTAAGCAAAGCGTTAATACATTTATCTGGAAATCATCCAAAAGAAACAACCATCATCTTGGTTATGTTTGTTCTGATACTGTAAAATGTATTTTGCATGTTTGTGAATGAGCTTAGTAGCTTACTTAGCTGGATTCCAAAACTAATATTGAAATTACTGCTTTATTTATTTATTTCTCTGTGACTTGACATTTCAAAATCTCTTAAACAGTGGGCTTGGGGGCGGTGGGAGGCTGGGGTTTGTGGGATGTTTTCTGTTTTGGTTTGGTTTTTCAGGTTTTGGGGTTGGGTTTTTTTTTTTTTTGGTTTGTTGGTTTTTTGAAACTTCAGTTTTCAGAAGTACTCCTTTGCCTTTTCCCATTTATATTGGCCCCTCTAATAAAAGGTATTAATTAATTCACTGTCATTCATCTTGCTTACATCCTTGAATATTATGGTTCAAACAACACTACAGCACTTATTGTTAGTCATCAATGGTTTTATATTATGTAATTTGTCTTTATAAGTCTCCACATAAAGCTAGGAATTACTTCAGCGATGGATAATCTAAATTTCAAATACTGTCTTGTATAAATGTCACTTCCAGGTCATTATTAATAAAGCATGTACCTAATTGGAAGTACACATGACTGTCTCTGCTGCTGGCTTCTGTACATGCTCAAGAATACAAAGTATGAAAGGGCTTTAGATAGATATTTAACTGTATTACCTGTACTTGTTGCCATGTTAATTGGTCTTAATGGATCTTGACAAATACTAAGTTAATGATAACTGAGTGCAACAGATGGATAATAAAGGAGTCTAAAAACCTAACCCCAGATTTTCCCAGTGAAGACTGAACTTACTATACAGTAGGCTGTTTCTATTACAGGTCATTATTAGATCAAACACTACTGTTTGCAAAACGACATTTTTGTACTTTTCTTACCATATTTTGTTCATTTGGAGGTGAAAAGGATCATACATTTTGTATAAGGCAAGATATTTTAAAATGAAGGGTAAGGTATAAAATCAGACAAGGAACTCATGAACATTTTGGTCTTGAGTATATTTCTTGTGAATATTTGAGAAAGATGAGTTTGCACAAAGAGCTTATGGTGTGTTAATTCGAGTCTTACACAGTGAAATGAGAGAACATCCTTAAACTTTCTTGTTGTCAATCACCATGATGTGAGAAACTGCTACAGTATTAAGAAGTACAAGATACAGTCCCAACATGCAGTATAGGCCTCTCTTTAAGGTGAAGATGTATCGATGGGCTTTAAATCTCACTTTAAAAAGAGGATGATGTATTTAAATACTGATGCAAAGGGGAAGGGCAAGAACTTCACCTGAATGACAGTTACTGATATTCTTTCAATGTAATTAGTAATTACTTTTGCTCACACCATGTGAGAATGTTAATATTGTTATGTTGGCTCGGAACCGAAATACCCATAAATCTCCATTTAAAGGAAAATTTCTAAACAACAAAATACAGAAATACAAACATTTTAATTCATATTGAAGATGTTATGTAGCATGTTGTTTACAGTGCAGTGCTAAATGCTGAAACACTTCACAAATTCATCTTATGGGCTCTTATGATTTGGGGATTGGAATTAAGTGCCAGAAATCCATGTTTAAATAGAATTAGGGACTTGAGAGTAGTTGACAACAGCCAGGCAATTCTACATTATCCTACGTGCTGGCCCACATCATGCAGGCCTCATGCAATCAAAACTGTTGCTGAGCTCCAAAGAGATCCTGTCTGCTTAAAACCTGGCCTGTCAGACCGTCTCAGGCTGGGATTTTCACAGGACCATATAAGAACAGAGCACCCAGTTGCTACTTAAAGACCTTTAACTATGGTCTGCAACTGTTTGTGTAAGGAGCCTGTGGCTTCCTAAAAAATTTTGCCACCTTTCCAAATATACTTGTTGGATTACAACCATATACTTCATTCAGATTCAGTCAACAGAGTTAGGAGAAGAAGAGGTGGGCACCATGAGCCCTGAAAGTAGCTGGGAAATGGAGATAAAATGTTTAGTGGAAGATCTGCTCAAGGCAGAAACCAGCTGATAGGGTCTGCAACTAATGAGTGGCTACAGCTGGATTAAAACCTTTGAATCTGTTCTTGTTTCTGCTGACACTGGTACTTACTTAAAATGTCAGTATAAAAAGGTTGGTGCAGAATAAAGATAACAGACTATAGCATATGCAGAGAGTGTTCGTGGAGAGTCTGCAGAAATTTTAGAGCACTCATCCAGTGTGCTAAATTAAACCCAGTGTATTTCTGATCCATTATCTTCTGTCTGACCATAGGCTTCAAAAGTAGGTGAATGGAACGCACATGCCCTCTTACATCATGTCAGTGGCATAATCTCCATATGGAAGAAAGGAAAATCTTTCCTAAACCCTAAAAGCCAGTTAGATTCTACCTTGATGATTATCTGATGACCCAGATCTTACATTCTCAGCTTACACCATATAAATTCCAAGCAGATCTTTTGGTTTTAAGTTCCTCTTGGGCATACTTAGAACATTGTTCCAGGGTGTTTTCAGCATCTCTGGTGCATTTTCTTTTTCCTAGTCCCTAATGTAAACTCTTCTGGAACCAAAATCTGCAAATTCAGCTTCCCAAGGTAGCCCAAATTTAGTCCTGAGTGTGACATTCCTATGCAATTCACAAATCCACAGTATCTTTGACCAGTGTCGGCGGTGAGCATACTGATTTACAGTTTACCTCCTGCACTGTAACAGTGGTTACAATATAGACTCAACCTTAGCAAAAGCATTTCTAAGAGCAGTCACCTGATCACTAGCCCACAAAAGTGATCTTTAAGGCGATTGATTCTGAGCAGAACATTGCTGAAGTTTAGTGGGTTTTAATCTAGTGACTTTAAGAAATATTAGACTAAAGCTAAGTAAAAAGGATGGCAGATAAAGACAATGGCTCAAAATTTAATTTTACAGCTGAATTCTCTTTGAATAGACACACAGAATCTTTAGAAAACTATACATGTATTTCTAGGATGTCATAATCCTAGCAGTGCCTTTCTTTCTGTTCAGTTTAGAAAAGAATTTCTAGGAATCTCTTCTTTTTTTCTGTAAATATGACACTTAGAAATATAAATTCTGAATATTTTTCTACACTCATTGCTAAAAAGAGCCCTGGACAATTAATAAACTTAACCTTTTTTTACTAATAATGATTCAATAAATCTTTTCTATCTATAGCTTTTCTTTAAAAAAATTAAAACTCAGACCAATGGGATTTTTTGCCTGTTTCATGAAACCAAAGTTTCAAAAACGTTGATTTTTATTGGGGTGAAATGAAACCTTTCAGTGTCTCATGTATGTATGCATGTACAGTCTCTGCTCCATCACTCACTGGATTTGCAGGCTAAACACATTCAATTCTGTTCTGAATTGAGCAGAGTAATTATTCAAAGGTATGCCTCCAAAAGTATGTGGTTACTCTGGACAGTCATAACTGTTTTGGAGGTTGTTTGCATCTGACTAAGTTCCAATGCATGCTGAGAGGTTTTCCTTGATTAAAATTTTGTTTGGTCTGAGTAGGCAAGTATTTTCAGGTTTTCCCTTTCCCTTGGAAAAAAAAAAAAACCCACATCTCTTTTCAAAGAAATTATTGAGAAATTAAAGCTGAAAGTAATACCTCATTTTAAAGAAATAATACTTCCTACTTCAAAGTGCCTGGTAGCGAAAGGATTAGTCTTTCTGGTTCCACTAGGCAGTCATGTATACTGTTGCAAAACAAGTTTGGTGCACGGTATTTGGGGAATTAATTTCAGCTTTTCTCTGAATAGTGTAGGAAACTAATCTGGAAACCAATTAATTACCTAAATGATCAATTTTACATTTATGTCAGTTTTGATATGAAAAATTGTACTCCATTGCATCTTTTCTAGCTTTTATATTTATATAGTCCTGCAAGTTAGTGTTAGATTTTTGTATCTCTAGGAACAGATCTAACAGAAAAATAAATGTTAACACATAAATGTTTCTGGAAGAAAAATATTACATAGATTAACAGCTGTATAATGTTGATTTAATCTTCAAGTTTTTAAACATGATTTGTAGTTTATATGTACGTAATAATGACTTTTTTTCTAAATAATTCATTATCTTTCTCTAAATATCTCTCAAATGCAATTGTGCCATGTACATGTACTTTATTTTACCAAATAACCTGGTTTTATATTTTGCATTTGTAATTCTTTCCTTAATTTTTTACCTTAATTTTTTCTTTCATATTATTTCAGTTTCTCTAAATGAGGCCACCTATGAAACTGCTGGCAGGTAGTAGAAAATAAGTGTTTAATGAGTAAGGAAACTATTATAGCAGTCAGAAAAGGGAAATTACGGCATATGTAATAGGAGAGTCATTACTTTTATAAAATTCAGTATGAAATTGTTAATGTCTCTTGACAGTTCTTTAGTAATTAAGATTTAATCTTGATTGTCCTTCTGTTAACATGAAATGATACGATGGTTGATATTGTTTAAATCACAATGTTAAGTGAATGAATAGCCAGTGTATAATCTTCTGCACAGTATTTGTTAAGAGGCTTTAACGCTATATTCAACACAATTTAGAAAAGTGTTTTTTCATTAAATTATGAATGTAAGCTTGTAAAGTTGAAATCGCCTCTTTGTAATATTACAGTTATATTTTATATATATATGAACACACATTTATATACTTTTCTAGCTTTTGAAAAATATATAAAGTGTATAAATTAAGGTTAATATCAAGGTATGACTAAAAGCTAGACTTTCAGACTAACTGATAATCCAATGAAACTCAGTAGGCATTAGAAATATTTGCAACAAATGTAACTGCTCAAAAACATATTTGTGAGACAAGTAGACAGTTATTTTATCATTATTGTAGCTGACATAGTATTTCACAATAAATATAATCTAGATAAGAAACATCAAGGCAATAATCGAGCTAAGCAGGTGCTTACCCAGAGGATAAAGGATGTCATGAAAATCAACCTCCCACAGAGCTAGAAGAGAAGGGTTTAGAGCTATTGTGTCTTGTCATAATGATGACAGAAAGACACAGTCCTCCCAGCTGGAAAATAAGACAGAAACTTACCACCACCCAGAGAAATATGAAGGGCACATATATACAAGTAATCCTAAAATATGAAAGTGAGCTAATGTCGACAGAGAGAATTGATTCATTTCATAAAGAACAACACAAGGAAGGTCTTTTGGCAATCATACTGTGCTTATGTTTAAGCATTGTATGTTTAATTTCTGACTGTTGGGACTTGCTCTGTGACTTTTGGAAAGTCACTTGGTGCTAAAATCTGCTACAAATTCCTACTGTCCTCAAAAGGTCTAAAATCAGTTTCTTAATATCTGTATTGTAGTTCCCCAAGCATAAAACAGGAGTAATAGCAATTTTCTGTCTTGAGGGCTTGTCACAAGTATCAATTCATTAATTTCTTAGCTGGTATAACACAGCAATGACAAAAGCACATCTATACTGTATGATAAAAAGGTAAAATTTTAACAGATCATTTAAGAAAGGGAGAAGAAAAAGTCAGTATCACAAACTGAAAGCATTCCCAAAACAAAATTATTATTATCTTATTCAATATCTTTATTCCTAGGATTATTTAGTGATATTGTATCCGAGGCAACCCACCTGTCACTATGATTGCTGTTTTAAGTTCTGCTCAAGTACTTTTCAAACATCACTGATGTGTTCTGTCCATGAATACCAGGTTCTACAAATTATTTTAAAAAAGCCCAACAAACCAAACACTCTAATTTTGATATGTTGCATTTCATTGCAAGGTTTTAAGAGACTTTTCCATAAATTTGTTCCAAACACTGTTACACACAGTGAACACATTCTCAGATAAAAAGTTGAAAGCAATGAGTACTTACTGTATGTAAGGTACACATGTGTAAAAATCAGTAGGATTGCTACCACAAACACACAGACTTTCACTATCAACCACTTAAAATCAGTTTGAAAGCATTTGGAAAGCATTTTAAAGAGCAACTAGGCATCAATAAAATTTAATTAATTGGGTATATGGATGCACATGTAAACTGAGTGTTAATTGTGCTAGCAATGTTTTTCCATTAAAAATTAAACTCATGATTAGTAATGAAGAAAAAAACAAGCCAGTGTTGATCCCTAAACAAATCTCATTTTCTTTAATTGTGCCCCTACTTTATATAATAATCATAATTCTCCATTTGCTTTGTTCAATATGAGCATCACTACAGCATGGGAAAGGCAGATCGATTGCCAGTTGTTTTAAGATATCACAGAAATCAAAACTTTTGATGCAATTTTTTTGTTTAAATTGCCTTATCCCTCCTTTAAGCAAGAATTTAAAGTTCTTTTCTCTTAATATTAGGCAGACTACGTAATGTATTAAGGGGAAAAATAAGTTTGTCAACCATATTTTTATAAAGAAGGTTTTAATAGGAATGTGGGGATCATTGGGGTAATCTACATTAAGTTATTTACCTATAGGTCTGAGTGTACATAGATAAGAATTAATATGAGTATCAGTTCAGTCCAGATGTAGGTATTTGAAGCTTCAGTTCTGATCCTGCTTCTTCCACAAACTCTGGTCCTCTAACTATGCTTTAAGAACAAATACAAATTGGGGCGGAGGGAGCAGAGAGAATGTGCTCGGTTCTTGGAAGAAAGTCAGTAGATTTCAGGAGAGAATGTTAGCGTCTAGTGCTTGTCAAACAGATATGCATCCACACAGGTTGGGCTGAGGCCTCAACAGTGTGAGTTTTAAAACCAGGTCCTCTTCTTGTACAGTGCTGTAGTATCTCCATGGTTCTGGATTTTGTTCCCAGGCAGGCAGCTGGGAGTTAGGAATTGGACACCCTGAGTTTTATTAGCCAGGTGCTCTAAATGATCTAGGCACTCATTCTCCAGTTCCTCCACAAGCAAAATGAATATTTCACTTCATTATCTCACTATTGTAAAGATATAAACACCTTAAAAACTGCAAAGTACTCAGGGATGAGGTAAATGTGGTTACCGTATAAGTAGAGAGCAATGGTATTATTGTCTTTGAATATAAATGGAAGACAATGATAAAAAGAAATACTAGAAAGGCAGGAAGGCCAAAAGAATCTGAACCAATACACTCTGAGGATTCTGAATCCAAATCTTAACTCATACATTTATTCATATCAGCTTTAGTGGCAGAGCATCACAACCTGTGGAAAAGCTTAGTTCGCCCTGTACCTCCGTATGAAGAAAAATGTTAGGACAAATCAGCTTGTGACCACACATTTTTCATATTAATTATTAACTCATGCATTCTATCTAGATCTTGGATTGTGGGTGGACTTTAAGATGGTACTATTCTGAAAGGATTTGAAGTCCAAATCAATTAAACCAGACAAAGTAATGTCTCACTGGAATCTAAGCAGATAACAGTGAGGAGTCTGTCATGTTCTAGGTTTAGAGAGGATCAGTCAAAATATTTAAGTAGCAGTAAAAAGGGACCTGAATAAAAGGCTTAGGAGTAGCAGGACCGTATTTTACAGATAATGCAAGATCTATCAAAATATGAATAGAGTATTTTATAGCTTCCACACTGAGCTTTGAAATTCCTCATTGTCTGTTGGACTCGGGAACTGCATCTTTCTTTCTGTGTAGCACTGTCATTTCTCAGGAGCTTCTTTGACAGTGTTGAGTAGAATAAGAGGAAAAAGAAGCTTTGAGAAATATCACAGCTTTCCTTCTGTGGCCTTGTGTGCCTTCTCACTATCCATGACTCTGACAGCTGAGAAACAGGTATGTTCCATACTTAAATGCTAAACTAGGTAAGTTCAGTTCAAATTCTTCACAGCCTCAGGATGAAAAGCAAGAAAACTTTGTTATAAGCAAATTTTCAAAGGCATAGAATGGATTTTTTCTCTTGTTCTTGAAAACTCAGGAAAAAATATATCCTAGTGGTGATAAAGCCCCGATTGCCTAAATCTCACTGTCTTAAAAGTATGTACTTAAATTACTGATTAGTTTCTGTCACCTAACATGAAACTTTTGCTACTCATATGTGAAACTTGGCATCTTGATAGATGAGTGCAAATATTCTACCAAATTAAATTTGTGCTCCAACAGTTTGTGGGTTTCTTCTTTCTCCACATAGTGTTAAGATGCCCTTCCTTTCCAACATCAGCCTTCCTCCTCTGAAACACCTCATGCCTATTTGGTTGAAGCACCCTGTGCTGCCTGTGCTTAGGTTGTGATTCACATATATTGGAGGTGCTATTTAGTATCTCCAGTGACAGAAACAATAACATGAAGCAATGTAAGGGAACGGTGTTCTAGTTCCTTAATTGCTTCAGGACTAATTCAGCATGGGTTGATTTACTTTACCCAACTGGCATGTCCTGTTCATCCCAACAACATCTTCAGACCAAAGCCAAGAAAAAGGATGCACAAATTTAGTAAACTAAGTGGCCAAATTGTGGTTGTTTTATATTTGTCCATGCATTTTATTTATAAGAGCTATAACAATGTACTACTCTGAAGCACATACAGAACTATAAATTTGTGGGTCTAATATATTTTGTACTTTGAGACATGACAAAAGTGCTTAAAGATAGTATAATGATTTCATGTAGACAGCCCCAGGAAATCTCTGCATCTGACTGTGAGAAGTGGCTTGCACCATTTCACTGTGGTTTGGAGAACAGAACTCACAAATTCCATAGGAATTATTAGAAAACAACACAGAAGGCCCTATCAAGAATAAAGTGAGCTACTTGAAATCCTGGCAGTCAAGTCTGCACTGATCATTTGTCTGATCCCAGAAATGTCTGTCCACTAAAAGATTTTCAGTGGACACAGATATTCAGGTAGGACTTCAACAAAGACTGGGTCTTTGTCTTACCTGCTTAGATAGGAAAGTAAAGGCTCTTCATACTCTGCATTGCCTTGCACCTAAGGTACAGAGAAGATTCTGCTTATTTCCCACCCTTCTGTGATTCTATTTAGTGATGTGGTCTGCCATTAGGTGGACAAAGAGGTTAGGAGTAGCTTGTTTTTAATTTCCCTCTTGAATGTGGTTGCTAGTAGGGAAAAGAAAGTGTCTTTTGGAAGGCAGTCATAGCTGACTTTATTAGGCATGGGGGGAGCAAAGAAGGTATTTCAGAACAGGCTGAGAACACTGGGATCCTCTAAAGAATCCTGTTTGTGACTGCCCCATCCTCCCATGTCAGATAAAGTTGCAAGTGTGCTTTCAAGCACCTTAACTCTTGTCCTAATCTTATAAGAGAAATGGAAGTATTTGCTGTTGCTTATATCTACAGTGGTTTCTGTCTCTTCTGTCTGTCACATGACCCAGATCCTAAACCTCCTTGTAAACTTCAGTTAAATGTTTTGCCACAGACTGGGCGATGTGTTTCAATACCAGCTTTGTTCAGTGTGCTAACACGTTTTGAAGAACAGTAATTTGAAATAATAAAGAAACTAGATGGAAATTTTTTTTCTGTTGGACTTCCAGCTGATCTGATGAGTTCCTGTTTTCACACACTAACTGTGGTTTTTTTTGAGTGCAAATGATTATACATTCCAAACTGAGGACACAAATTTAAGTCTCCTTTTTGCTAATGTGAGCCTTGTACTCATTAGCATTCAATCAGAATGGATTAAGAGGTGGGGAAAGAAAGTGAGACTTAAATATCTGCTAAAGATCAACAGAATGATGAGTAACTACAATTCTGGCTTTGGGTTTTGAAATCTTGGGGATCTGGGCTTCCCTCCCTCCCTCCTACTCGAAACTGTTAGTTACCTTTGGGTTGAAATTTCATTACTCTGGGACCTTGCTGTCCTGTCTGACATTTGTGCATTTAGGGCACAGGGGAAGGGTTGTGTTTGAACTGTCAGATAACCGTTAACGCTGCTGCAACTTCTTCAGCTTGAACAAGTTATTGCCAAAACCAGTCGTGTTGATTCTTATACGGCTGTGGGCAAGCAGTGTTTTCTCTTTCCTGCATATCTTGACTGTTTTTTGTTATTTGAAAATTCTGATAATTGTGCATGACTGGATTTGACAGGATGTTGTAAAAGGGAGATCTGTTCTCTTGTCTTGAATGTTGAGCAAGCAATTTGGTACACGTTGCTTTACCTCTTCATGGTTATTTTTACTTTCTATTAATTGTGAGAGTATTTCTAGAAAATGTCACTTTCAAAATGCTTTTTAGTAGAAATTAAAATGCCTTTTATAAAATTATAAAATTTTACACTTTGTAAAATGTGAAGATCTATCCATATTGTGAAGCAAATAGTTTTCCTATGGAAATAGAGTTATTTTGTTTGGAATATGTACCAAGCATATATCATGCTTATTTCCCTCAAGTAATAACTAAAGCTAGTGAATCTCAAGATAGTAATTTTCTGTTAGCAAAAGCTGTCTCTACAAACTCATTTCTTCAAACGTTATGTTAATTTTGTATACCTTTAAATATGAAAAAGGCAAAAATCTGTTTTTTGAGAAATAATTCGTTAGACTATGAAAACCTTAATTCTTTTTTTTTGTTGTTGTTACTCTATTGAGTTTTAAATCTCACAACAAGCCAAAGTTATGATGCATAACGGATATGAAGATGAGAAGTTATTTCAGTATTTCACTATGGCAGAAAAAATAGGTACTTTTGATCTAAAACCGATGATAAGGTAGTTCAATCACTGCTAAATAAATAAATTTTCAAAATAGATTAAATCTAACAAATTGTAATCTATTGTCATACTGTAAAACTCACTAGCAGTAGCACTATGACAGGCTAGTATTACATAATATAATGTATTTAAATGCATGTTAAATGACATTTGGATATAATGTGCCAGTAGTAGTATTCTGTGATACAAAATTCCCCTACAAAGATACATAACAAAAAAGTAATGACAAGTCTATACAATGAAAGTATCCATTACTGGTCTCTGAAAGAGAACAGCAGCTAAACCAGACATTTCTGAAAATTCATTTAATGGGAAATTTTAAAAATAATCATTTTTCTTGGGAATAGAATTCCTCATGGGAAATGAATACATTTCAATAAACCGAGTGTTTAATTTAAAACACAAATTCCAAGATTGAAACTGGCTATGCTGGGAACTTCCATTAAGATGGAAATTCCATGTTTATATTAGATTAATAAATGCAAAGAAAGATCAACCATGTGAGGGAGTTGCCACAGTCTCTTTTCAAACTCAGCTACTATATTTGTTCAAGATATCAAACAAAATCTCATTCTGTTAGCAACTGAACATACAGTAAGTAGGTCCCTGTTCTTGCTGTCTAAAAATGCATGAAGGAAAGACCAGGGAAGAGTTGAAAATATTGAAGTAGCTTTCCTAGATAGCAAAGTGACAAGATCCAAAGCTTTACTTATTCTCAGCATCATGTCCTATTATATGAGGTTGTTTCTAATTTATTTTTGCCTATATTATTTTTGTTTATTGTATAACAAATAATATAAAAAGGCCCATCATGAGAAGTATATTTTTTCCCTTTATCAACTGACCCACTAGCTTCAACAACCTTAATTTTCTTGATAACTGCACTATCCTGATGATTGATGCTATTTTGCAGGTGGTATCCCTTGCTGGTGGCTCCTCTCATCTGAGTTGTCTCTAACTTAGTTCTGTATTGTACTGTGTTCTTGGATAGTGCTAAAATTGATAATAACTTCACGCTATCCTGTCATCCAGAAAGCATATTACCTCCAAGAGGAAATATCAGAGCTTTATGAAATCTAGTAAGAAAAAAATGAGAGGGAGGAAAAATTTCTGATGTTTGTTTTTCTCATGCTGCTTTGCTTGTGTCAGGTTTCAGGCTTTGAATGCCTTTTGGTTTGTCCATGTACTTTTTGTTTGTTAAACTTCATATGCTTATCTAACTTCCTAATCTCCTGTGAGGATTTGATAACCTTAGTGGTTTTTTCATGCTGCTTCTAGTGCCTTTGCCATGATTAATGGGATAGACCACTAAACTGGCCACCTCCAAAATTATGGAATGTGTTAATCAGATGGGCAGATGACCTCAGGGAGTGCAATGACCCTTAGGATCAAAGGTCGATTTAAACAATATGACAAATACAAGGATGTTGTAATTTCACACTAAAAGAGAGTACATAGATAAAAGGGAACTTGAGAGTGACATACATATTTCTTGCAGTTTTTATGTATACAAATTGACTTTTACCATTAAATAGCAAGTAACATATCTTCTACAGCTTGCTACATGAGGTCAAAGTTACAAGTAGAAGATTATTGCTAAGCTACAAGATAACAAAGAACACAAGATTTTACTTCAATTTCAGTGTTTGGTGTAAAACAACCTGTTATTTCTGTGCCTTCATTTTTCTCTCTGTAAATATTACAGAATATGATCCTTCATACAGCCGTTCAAAAATCAATCATTCATGATACTACAGAAGGGCGATGCAGTGTTGCTACCAGTGCTGCTGTTGAGTAGCTGTTTCATATATTATCCATTTAACTGGAAACATGACACCATATGGTCTATGAAATTTTATTTTTCTTTCTTATTTGTTAAAGTAAAGTGATCTCGGTGGAATTGTATTATAGAGGGAAGAAAAGCTCAGTCTTTAGCCTGGTAGACCTGAGAATAAAATGGACTTAAGACAAATTTGTGCTTCTATTACATACTGACTGGCCAGATACCAAAACAGACTTTGTCATCATTTAAGACAGCTCTAAACTACACTGCCTGAATAAGCTGGGAACCTGTCAGAGCACTGTATGATTTTTTCCTGAACAAGGCATGAATTCTGCTCAGTGCTTTCTAACCCAACCTTCTACTAGGTTGAGGAAATAATTAGCATGGAAATGCATTACAGCAAGGAGAATCATTGGTTGCACTTCATGGTAGCTTTTTAGTCACAGCTATACAAAGCAGTTCGATGTGGGACAGGAGTTTGAAGCTTAAGCCTGTCAGCTGGTGAACTATCAAGCAGACAGTTCTGTATCTTCCATGAAGTTTCTATATAGCAGGATTTGTAGTGGACACTATAGTCTACCGTACCTATATCTTTGTCCAATTATTTAGTATTTTTTTCCTATCTGCAGTCCTGAGTGTTTCACAAATGGTATAAAAAGCAGTATAAAAATCCCCTCATCTCTAAATAAACCAAGTATCAGAAGTATTTTATAAATTTGTTTCTTTCATGATGTTACTGTTGTTGTAGTCGTGGTGGTCCATGGGCTGAACTAAGCCAAGTTTTGTGCTGGATCATAGTATCTTTTGTTATGATTAACATATCTACTCTAGACTTATTCTCAGCTTTTATATTCTTTCAAAGTTTGTTCCTTCTGTAAAAATTAGTCAAAAGCATCCCTGCTGGTTTTCTCCTCAGTTATGTGTTGGCTGATTCAATAACAAAATTTCTTCTCCCCAGAAGACTAGACTTGCCCTAGGAAATTCTGTCATGAATGCCTGAATGCTCTGCTGCATGTTGGTCATACTGACATTAAAGGAGACAAAGCAGGAGTAACTCATAAACTATCAATTCACCTTTATTACATAGATCTCTAACTTGGTTGTGGCAGTGTGACTGAGTAAAGAATGTAGCTCAGCGTAGAAACTAAAAGGGTAAGGCAGGCTGGAAAGGGAACATTTTTAATATTTTCAATTAAAATTCAGCATTAACAACAACAAAAAAGCAACCTGTCTACTTGAGAAATGTTTCCTTTATATGTCTTCAGATTAGTTTTTGTTTGTAGGTAATAAGTGAAATGACTTCTACTGAATATGGTCAACTGAGACTTGGGATGGAATGAAGTATTCCATTCTGAGGGCATATGTATTTATACCCTATGTTCACCAGAAAAAAAAAAATCAATCTTTTATAACAATGATAAAAAAGAAAAGAAGCCATTTTGCATGAAAACATGTTTTAACTCTATTTGTAACACTCAGTAAATAAATTACAGGTTTTATGTCCTTCAGAAAGAGCTGCAAGTGATTTATTCAGTTATTAACTTCACACGCTCGGAAGAATGAATTAAATACCAGTCCTTGTTGAAGGCTTTTGGATTATGCTGCCAGAATATACCACTTAAAAGTTTTGGCAGCTCAGGGTGTGTTGCGTGATGAGGAGGAAGATTTTGGTAGAAGATGAAGCAGATGAGTCTGTATCCTGACACTTTACAGCATCTTATAAATTCCATAAAATGAAAATGAATTATATATTATTGGGTTTACATAAGGTCACCAGATGAACTCTGACCCTCCTCTTTTCTCATTTGGCTCAATTATTAGATGAAATGACAGATCTGATCTCTTTTCAAATTGTATTAGAAGGGGCCTCTTTATTTCGCCCTCTAGCAGCAATTCTCTGACAGAACCAGGCAAGTGCATTAATTATGATTGATTTAGTGGGTCTATAAGGTGATTATTTCTCAAATTCTACTTCTGTGCAAAAACCTTTTGACCTCTCTCAGGCCACACAGCAAATGAAATCCATAAGAAGATTTAAGAGAGGACTGACCAGCGCTGCAGTTTCTTTCTGCTGTTTGAACTCAAAACACTTTGGGACACCCAAGCAAATCCAAAGGATTGAATTACCAGAACATACTGTGGTTAAAATGTTTAACAATTTGATATCGCTGTTTAAAGAAAATGGCATGAAATTGATCACAAGGGGAAAAATGTTCCCTTTTTGGAGAGGGGGAAGTGGCAAAAAAGATTTTTTTGCTTTGTAAATTAGACACAATAAAAAGATCAAGATGCCTCATATCAAGACTGATGGAGTGTGTTACATTGCAGTGAGAATAGAATTTCAGCCATATTCTTTTGATAAAATGGCAAAATAAGTTCAGAAATCAGTTTAAGGGCCTACTTTTTCTTGGTGTGACTATAAATATTATGGATTACACGTGTGTATGCATATGTTTATACACACATATAAGCAGAGTAAAGAATAAAGTTTGAAACCAAACCTGAGTTCAAAAAGCAAAACTGCACACTATACATTTATTCCTAAGTAATATTGATGCTTTGTTTATAGACTAATAGAAATGTGAATCCTGTTTCCAGATAAACCGCTCTGATTTTGGCAAGCTTAATTCTCTGGGAGGAGTGCAGTAATATACTGTACAAATGCAATAATTCTGGCTATGGATATTGTGTAATAATGCCTTTTACAACTCTGTTGTTACTAACCAGGTAAAGGATATGGGAGCTGAGATAAGCTTCTTGGGAGCAAAGTTAAATGGTCCTCGACTGCCAGCTCAGATCAGTGCATATCATTCTGCCTTTTTGATTTTGTCTGATGTAAATTTTTGCTGGGTTGCTTCTCCCAGTAACTGAGCTCTAGAAGTAGAGGTAGAGGCGTAGAAGTAGAGAAATAGAAATAGGATGAAAAATACTTGTTCTTACTAGCCTGGAGTTCTAGCTCTATTATTGGAAGAGTCGATGTCTTGAAAATATAAATACATTTTTTCTTTTGAAAATCAGATCTTTGTAAGATGGTAGTTGTGAACAGTAACCTTGTTAATGCTCAACAGTTGAATCAAATCTATATTTTGCAAGATATTAATTAGAAGTACTGTAAATTTGTTTGAGAGTTTTCCTTATACTTTGTAGAGAAGGCTGTTATTATTCAAGCAGGTCTTTCAGGAACTCCTGAGTGAAAGTCTGAAAATTCACCTAATGCAGATAGGGCTTTGACAGTTGATTTTAACTTTCTAAATGTAAAATTAAACAAAAAATAATCAAAACAGAAATGTAAGAGAATTTCAGACAGATTTCAGAACCCCACAGGTAAGGAAACTTTGACTGCAGTATAACGTACTACAACAAAATAACAGTACTACCAAAAGGTGATGAATTTAAATAACAGTAGATTAGTTGCAGTGTTCTGTGTTGTTCCAAAGACAATGTTAATTCAGCTTCATATTGTTTTTCTTTGATTTACTTTTTTTAAAAGTCAGTTTTGAATTGCCAATATAAGTGACTGGACAGTGCATAAAGGTGTTATTGATGGAAAATTAATTAGGAAGACAAACTTTTGAAAATTTACTTTATGCTTATTTTAGATTACTGTAATAATGCTTCAACATCTCTTTGTCCTTAAATGTAATGGAAGATAACTTTAAATTTTAAGGCTTAAGATTTCACCTAGCAAAAACAATTTTGCTAGAATTTCAGATTAGCAAAAGCATAGCATTCTATTGAAATACATATGTTTCAATAAACTGTTCATGAAGCACAGGATGAAAAGAGAAAATACCTGCTGCTTTTTAGTGTGGAATAATTTAGGAATTGCCCTTTTATGTAGAAGGTGTGTTCATGTCTCTTCTCTGCTTGAGGTAGGGTGATCTGAGATTAAAATCTCTGCTTTGAATCAGGCAGAAAAAGAACGTAACCTGGTTCTTGCGATCCAGGAAACGTCCCTGCTGTTTAGTACATGCATTCATGCTCATACAATAAAAATGGGAACCATGAAACAATTCTTTTTTTATGGAGCTGTTCAAAGCAGCATCTGTGATACTTTGATGCTAGTGACAAACAGTGTTGGTTGTACTCTAGTCAGCTCTGCTAGTGACACCATTTCAGGGAAACAAAGATGTTGGGCAAAGTTTTCAGCTGCCCTGTGCCATTTTACACCAGGGTGAGGCCTTGCTTGTTTTGGTGGCTGTTTTCCAATAAGACTGTGGCTGCTCAGCACTGATTTTCAAGACCCTTTATCACTAGAAACTGCACATTGTACCTCACCAGATATTTGGGATTTTTTACTCTACTAGTATAAATTGGAACACTATCAACAATTTCATTAGCATCCTTTGTGGTGGGCACAAAGTATTTAAATAGTAAAGTGTATGTTGAACAATTATTTGGCAAAAAAAGTGCCTGTGGAACACTTATTAATGAATTTTCTGGGGAATTTCTTACTGTCTCAGTTAATCTCTTCAGCCATGCAAATTCCTGTACTGGAGCATATGCAGAAGCAAGAAAAGCGCAACAGTTGTCTTCATGTTGCATATCAGCTGTTTTCCCAGGTCTCTGCAGGAGATCTTAGAACAAATCCTGTCACGTAGAATGGTTTGGCTAGTTTATCACTATGCTTTGCCAGTAACCTTAGTAAAGACATAACACCTGCATTAGGCAATGCTTCTGCCTCTGTTTCTTCCTAATGGTACTATTTGTATTGAGCTTAATAAGGATATAACTACACCTGCTCTCAAAGATTTGCTGCATAGGCACTCCAGCTCTGACGTAGTATTTCTGATGTTTAGGTTTTGGTCTTGTATTAAAAGTTAGATAAAAGTCATAATGTCCAATTTTTGACACTGGGAAAGTATAGCACGTCAAGTGAAAACAAGCTGGTAACTGAGGTTGTGCTAATGAAATAAAGTACCATAACATGGACTGATGTTCAAAATACTGGCTTAGAGCTGCATTGTATGTCCTAGCATTGTGCAGGAAGCTATAGCAACATCTTAGCTGTGCAGTTTACTGATAGATACTTTTTGGTTTATAGGTGAGTGAACCTCAATAAATTGAAAGAGTGAGATGTAGCAGTGAGCCAAGTCAATCATCTTGCTTCATTTTGAGTTCATTCATTCATTCTGATGCTTCAAGTATGAGATGCTGTAAAATGCATAAGTATTTCAAATGAATCTAAACTGTTGATGAACTTTGTTGCTTTTCAGAAGGAAGAATATGACTAGTAGGAGGTATTTTCAAACCCTAGACAAGATTGGACAGTGATCTGGAAAATAGTTCTGTGTTCCTTTCTCTCATTATTTACTAAAATTATTAGAAGACATCAGTATTTTGAAAGCTGAATGATTTAGAAAATCTGACCCTGAGGTTCCTGAATTCTTTTAGGGGTTGGTTCAAAAAAATTTTTTTACATCATTCTGGGTTGTTGTGAGGAATATAATATAGAGGTGGTTCATTCTCAGAACTGATAATTCAGACAATCACTGCCACCATTAGAATCTTTCAAAAGACTGCTTTTTCTTTTTACTGTGGTAAACTCAAACCCACAGGTATTCTATTATTTTTTTTTTTCAAAGACAGTAATTAGTCTGGCTGCATCTTTTCCTTGCTGTAGGTAGAGCTGTGGCAATCAAACATGTAAGCTTGCTTATTGATCTTTCGTTAAATAAGTAAGAGGTCTCAAGCACTGAAGTTACCATCTTCACATTTGTAAACCACACTAATGCTTTTCTTCTTGATCTGTACCCGGTTCTGTTGTTAGATGACAAATGCTCACAGATAAGTATTCTATAGAAAGAAGGTATATAGTCAATTTTTTAGACACTGGGAATTTCCCATAGGATATTTATGACTGTTACATTCCTTGAGACATAAAATAAAGGAGATGGGAAAATGGGGAACTCTGCTCCCACATTGAAGGCAATACATGTATAGCTATTGTGAAATTAAATTGTATTTCCAGGCATGGTATATTATCAGTTTCTGTAGAATTTTTAGAGAGACCTTACTGCTGGGCTTACCACATTTGTGACTTAGTAATTTCTTTTTATAGTCTGAAAGTTTTAAAAAGTACACAGACTTTCCTGGTCATTTCTACAAGGATGTGATGGAAGTCTTTTTCCAGATATGTTAATATTCACTTTAGAATAATAGAGTATGTTTGCTGCTATGGTTGCTATTTAGTGTAGATTCTATGTGTTAATACATTCTAAAAATATTTACATAGTAAAAATAGCCTTTGAATATCCTGTCTCAGGAGACCAGTGGTAGCTTTATATACCATGACCTACTTTTAACCAACCCTTTGTGTGATGCTGGTCTGTCTCAGGGTAAAGTCCTGTAGGGGTGCTTAAATTTTGAGGCATCCCATGATCGGCTTCCTTAGCACCCACTTGGCAAAATTGTGTGCATGCACTCTGGTAGCTAAAGTTACTTTTTTCTTGGAACTCTATGCTTGTCATTCTTCTGTACATAAATAGGCACTAATGTTTGATGTATGGATAGAAGGGTACTAATGTAGGCTTTGTACGGCATTAAGCTGTCCAGGCAGACAGGCTCGAGAATTGTTTATATGGATTCTGCATAGACCAGGATTCGTTTGTGTCTTACCATGCTGATAAATCAGCTTAGATTTCTCTTTAAGAAATAGATGTTAATAATTCCAGTGACTGATTATGTCAGACTAGGCCCCTAAAAGCCTTGCGTTTCCAGTTTATAACTCCTTTGCAAATAGGAACATTATTTATGATAATGAGTATTGTTTGTTTGTGAGAAACTTGATCTTGGGCCTGAACTGAGACCATTGTTCTCAATACACCTAAGACCTGAAACAAATTGGAAATGACATTCAAAGGTTACATTTTAATCCAAGTTCCTTGTGCCTTGTTTAGAGATAACTTTCTGCTTAGAAATCTCTCTTCACTTGACTTGAATCTGAAGAAAATTTATTATGTTTTAATACTGACACAAAAAAATGATTTGGTTTTAGTTTCTGTCATCCACAAACAGCTATGTTTATAAGACCACGAGTATATTAATGGACAGATTTAATGATATATATATTATTTCTGTCAGGATCCTCTAAATTACTTTTGCTACCACAAGACACAAAATGATGATGTATTTCACTGAACAAAGGAAGGTAGGTTACACTTCTAGTGCCTATAAATTCTTTGTTTTAAAAATATCAAGGTCTTTGATACAGTATAATGCTTTTCAAGAGATTTGCTAGTAAAAATTAAACAGTGGAGTGGAAGGTTTCCTGATGTGCCTACTTGTATCACATTTCCCCAGCCCATTTTCCTCCATTCTAAAGATGACCTTGCCTGACCTCCTGCTTCATTACAGTTTCTCAGTTTTGCTGGATGCAAGCATAGCTAATATGTTAGCATGAAAAACATGCTGTAGAATATCATTATGTTTTGGGGCCAGAATCACCTTACCATAATCTTGGAAATCTTTCTGTGTCAGGTGGGTTTTTTTGTTTGGTTGGGTCTTTTGTTGTTGTTTGGGTTTTTTTGTTAGTGGGGTTTTGGTTGGTTTTTTTTTTAACGTACTTCCCTTCTTAAAATGCCTATTATAGAAGTTTGTACTACATATTATAGCTGATTCCCATTTTCACTTCTGATAGTTGGCTACTACCCTCCTGCTACTGTTTTGGTTTTGTTTCGTTCTGGAAGAGGTTTGAGGAATGGGGGGTTGAGGGTAGAGGTAAGACAGAAGTTCATTTTTGCATTTGTTATGCCAACTCTGTAAGAGACTTGATCACTTCAGCATTCAACCATTAGTTCACAGCTCTGTTGCCATCCAAAAGCTGGGAGCATTGTTAGAGATTGACAGTAATTTCAGAGGCTGTAAATAATGAGAAAAGGAGAAATATTTAATCTACTTTTAAGAATTTAAACCTGAACAGCTATGTAAAAGGTATGTAGTGTTACCAAATCAAGCTTTCAGAAACTAGGAAGGAGTAGTTACTCTTTACTGTCCTGGTCCACTTAATTGCTTTGGAGAAAAATAGCATGCACTCATGAAATTACTATATAAAAAGAGAGTCAGTTTAAGGTTACAGGGGCAGCTTGGTTTTGCAGAACTATTTAGTATTCAAAAGCAAATACTTGGCATTTTGAAAATATATTTTAGTGTCATTTTAAAACAGAAGTTGCTTTTTAATTGTATCTCAGAGATATATCTACACTCTCATTTCTTCCTTTGTTGCTGTCATGAACAAAATTCAAACCTTTCCTTTGTGAATCAGCTGTAAATGGATGGAATATGTAGTTTATTTAGATGAAGCTAAAACCAAAGGCACACTTTACAGCAGTCAGTGTAACAGTTTGCAATCACAGAAAAAGAAAATTTCTGATCCTCCTTTCTCAAAGTTACTGACAGAAAAAATCAGTGTAACTGTGGTAACTGTGTACTTACTGCTGCACTATGTTGTGTAATTGCTACCTGTAAAGGTCTGTTTTGTACCATTTAGCTTTTTAAGTCGTAGATTGGTACAAAGACATTCTGGTTTTAAGAATGAAGTATGTTTCAGTGACTGTGCTGTATTTACTGTCAGAAATTTAGAAAAAATTATTTGGAAGCAAAATGAGCCTTCATAATTTATCAAGCAAGAAATCATCAGTCTCTTGAGGGAATACCCTATTCTTTAAAGAAGAAGAAGAAAAAAAGAGGCAATTTACAGGCATCCTTTATACATGCTTTTGCCATTAGAGATACATGCAAAATCAAATCTCTAGCTTCTTAAAGACGTCTTTACTCCAATCTTTTAGCAAAGATTTGGGCTATGGGATCTTCTCAAAAGACCTTGGTTTCTTTTCTTAGACCTTGCTGCAAGTCTGAAAAAAAAATGGTCTCCTGTGAATGCATTGCAAATAGTTTCCTCTATTTTGAGCTCTATATGAAGTAGACTAATCTTAGACTCTAGTTTGTCAGTACTTTTTAATTATTCTCACCAGCATTTTCTAATCTAACCTGAGAGCCTTTAGGAGAAGAAAAGGACACCAGATGTATTGTTTGGGGTTTTATTTGGTATTTGTTTTGGTTGAACTTAAATGCTTGGTATATGTATTTCTTTTTGATTGTGATATGAGTAAGAATGTATTGGTTGTATTTTCAGCTTCATACATTGTTAATTTATGGCAAAGACAAGTATAATTTAGTTTAGCCTTCTGTTTGTGAGTTGTTAATCCGAGTAAATAAAATTCCAAATAGTAAATAACGGTTTTAAAAATTTAAATAATCAGACAATTTGTAAAAGCCACAAAAAAAATTATGAATGGGGGGTGGGGGTTACATGTACTAAATGATTTTCTGCAAGCTGTTTACTTATGTTTCTTCACAATATAATCTAGTATTTCAGACCAGATGCCATTCTTCAGAAAAGGAGTTAGATATGAGAAAGATTATTTGGATTTAAGCCGTACAATGGGGCAGCAATTACAACTGACTAGATGATTAAAAAGAAAAAAAGAAATCTTTGAATCTAAACAAACAAGATAATGTATCTCTTTAACTGAAAGGGTGTGGAATGGTTCCCACAGTGTTGACTGACTCTAGAGAATAATTTGCCTCAGAGATTCAGTAATTTCACATGTATCTTCTTTACTCTGTCCTGCAACATTTTCATTGTTTAGAAGTGTAGGAATGTTAATAAAAGAGTAGAAACACCACAGTAATATAATGCAGAAGGGGATTTGGGAAAAGAATCTGGGCACTTTTATATTCAATAAAGAAATACAAATCCAGAGCAAGATTCTGAGAAGGGAGAGGGGGGAGCGTAGGAAAAGGACGGGGGGCAGGGGAGAAGCCCACACCACAGATGCCCCAGTGTTCAATGGCCCAGTGTTCATTACCCAAATCTTTGCAGGAAGCGATTTAATAGAATTACCTACAAAGAGAATGTGGCATTTTAACATTATACAATCATGTTCCTCATGGCAGGTGACATCTATCTCCTTGACGGAGACTGTATCTCAAAAATACATTCACTGAGCTGTCTATAAATTCAAATAAACCCTGCAATTTAATTTTCAACATATCCATATGTTTGAGAATCAAGCTTTCAGCAGTTGAGTACAGTTTGTGTTGATACTACTGTACCCAATGAATAAGGAGGAAACAATGCAGTGCCACTGTAGCTATAGCCAGGTTTGGCAGGGGGCTGCAGGAGAAAAAGGATTCGTCCCAGTGTCCTGGGTCTAATTCAAGATCCAGTGAATAGAATTTCCCAGAAGTTCATCCTTTCTTGTTTGGTCAAACGCAACATTTTTCATGGTTTAGAGGAACTATGTCATTACTTAGAAACACAAAGAACCAAATGTGTCATTGTGTACCATGGAAATGCAGCCAAGAATCTTTTAAGATAAAATAAAACCTTTAATTCTTTAAGAAAAATAATACAGTAGAATACAAATCCATTTAACTTCTTAAGTATATATTTTCAGAATATCTGATCAGTTATATTATATGCAAGAGAGAGAACACCTGAGACAGCTGCTGTAACAAAAGGAAAAATGCAGTAGTTATTTTTTGGTTTTCAAAGACGCATTTCCAAAATAAGTCTAATTCCTTTGTGTGTGTGTCTGATTGTATTTTGGCTAATGAAAAATGTTATCCTCTTATAAGCTATATGGAGGCTGAAGGAACAGCTTGAAATAATGAACAAACAAGTAAAGATTTTAACTGAGGATTCATTTACTCTTCTGCAATGTGACAGATACTGTAGTTTGAGAAATGTAGTCTTATAATGGTAGGTCCATTCATACACTCAATAGGATCCATGAGAGTGTTTTTGGATCAGCCTAATCCTAATAGCTTAAAGCATTTGAAGATGCATCTGATTGATAGTAATCACTAGCAGAACTACAGAATACTGATTGGGGTATCAAGTGCTCAGCGGTTTCATTCCAAATTTTTGGTGCAACCAGTGGGTCTGTAGTGTAATGTGGAATTTTGGTTTGAAGCACACCAGAACAAAAGCTGTTAACTTGGCTATTTATTAGCCGTAGATCAGGCCTGAAACAACAAACCTAAAAGGGGAAGGCAAAAACTCACCCTACACATTTTGCTCTGTCAAGATCTTAATGTTGGGAGGACGTGTGAGTTCAAATCAATTCACCCACTTGTGTGCTCCCCAGCACAGATAGGCTCCCCAAGAACCATAGACAGGTTTTGGCTACATTGTGTGAATGAAAAAGGAGCAAGGAACATGCTCCATTCAGTGAGGTGGAATGGCCTCCCTAGGTCTCAAACTTTACTCAGTCTAGAAATGTCAGATTCTGTTAAAATAGGCAGTCAGGAACCTAACCTGTGATATATGGTTGCAAAAGTATTTTTGGTGACATATTTAGCTTTTACAGAGCTGGCAAAGTATTTTCTCACACTTTGCCCCTGGTATTTAAGGTTTCTGTCTTCATTTGCATACTTCAACCTTCTAAAGGCCAAAGTTAGGATATATCAGACTTCTAGAACAATGAACATTTGTACAACATAGAGTGAATTTGAGTACTAAAATGACTAAAAGTCAGTACTCGAGCTCTCCAGGGTCAGCTCTTTTCATCAGGGACAACATGACAATCTCCCATCAGATCATTAGTGGTTCTTTATGTGAGAAGTAAAAAGATACTAATTTTTAATGTCTTGGATCATGTTTAGTGGTGGACTTGGCAGTGATAGATTAGCAGTTGGACTCGATGATCTTAAGGGTCTTTCCCAACCTTAACGATTCTATGATTCTATTTTATACTATTTCCATTCTTCAGTAACAAACTTTCTGAGCTGTCCAAAAGAAGTGCCAGAAGTTTGTTACTGATAACTCTTGAGACTATAATGGGCAGTATATTCAATAATTTTTCCCTGCTAGGTATATATTTAATCACTTTTTTTCTAATAGGGGAGAATTTGGTGTTGAATATTTTGGTACATCTAACATTAAGAAGTTAGACACATATAGCTAGCTAATAAATTATGAAAATACATATTTAGATGACCTGATGTTTTCATGTCATCTTCATGCTCTTATTGTGAGGCCTTCAGATTTGAACCCTGGCCACCAATATTTTTTGAGATAATAGAACTATGTTGACATATCCTGCCAAACATATGGTCCTTGAATTTATGGAAGTTTCTGCTTAGTGTTTTAGGAAACTTATCACTGATGTTAGATACAATGATTTTGTTGTGAAACAACCTCATGGATACTTTATCTTATTCACATCTAAGACAGAGAATTCTTAGTTTTGGTTTGGTTTTTTGGTTGGTTTTTTGTTTGTTTGTTTGATTGGTTTGGTTTTTTTAAAGGTGCTAAATTATTTTAGAAGAAACTAAATAATTGTAGTCCTTGAAAACAGTCCTGCAATGTGCAGCTACATTCTATTTGGCTGCAGTTTTCTAATCTTTCAGTTTTCATCAGCCAGCATCATCTGTATGTATAGGAATTTTCTTGTCTTCTGTTACTGTTGTTTGTTCTTTTTTCAAAAATATTTTAACTGAAAAACAAGGGAGCAAAGATTTAAAAAAAATGCAGTTGTGTAGCTTTGAAAATTTATTGCACAGCTGGGGGCATTTAAAGAACTTAATTAACAAGCTCCAGCTTTAACATTCTCTCTCTTTAAGGGGGAAAAAGATCAGTTAAATTTGTCCAATTAAATTTTAGGAGAGTTTGTTGATAAAAAAACAAAACAAAACAAAAAAGCTGTGATTGTGAGCTTACAGTTTAAAAAGAGAAGCTCCAGAATAATGAAAACTTGCAGGCTGATTAATTCAGTGGAAAGCTGTTCTGTGCATAGTTTCCACAAACTCATAAGCACTTGGGCATTTTTAGCCCAAATTTAATTATAGCCTTTGATAATCAGGCTTCGCTCAAAAGAAATCCCCTTCTTCCCATAATACTTGATGATGTAATGCTCTATTATAACTCAGAACTCTTCCCCCAGCACCAAAAACAAGCTGTCTTCATGTCAATGAGAAAAAAAAAGGTGACCTCTTCTCTCGGAGTTTTACATTTCATGTTCTGCAAACTGATATAGATCATTCAAGGCCGTGTTGGTTTGGTTTTTTTGTTGTCGTTGTGTTATGGGTTGTTGGGTTTTTTGTTTTGGTTTGGGGGGGGGGTTGTTGTTTTTTTTTTTAATTTGCTACTGGCTGAAAAGAGCTAATAAAGGCTCAGTTCAAAGCCGTCTATTTCTTAGTGGG
The DNA here is from genome assembly GCF_963921805.1 of Phalacrocorax carbo. NCBI lineage: Eukaryota > Metazoa > Chordata > Aves > Suliformes > Phalacrocoracidae > Phalacrocorax > Phalacrocorax carbo. Next base: position 29,160,250 of record NC_087520.1, read on the forward strand.
GGGGAAAAGATGTTATTCTGACATCATTGCTCTGAATGAGCAGCCTGTGGTTCATACTGTATACGCTCCCCTGGAATGACAAATTTTCTCCCTTTTTCTTGGGGGGAATGTTCAGGCAAAAGGAAAAAAATGCATAAGAGAAGCAAAGAAAATTCATTTGTATAAGCTGGCCCCCCTACTGTGGAATTTTCAATTATATATATCTAATTATGGCTGTCAGTTGATGAATTGAGAAAAGACATTTTTTGTCCCCCCTCCTTTTTTTTGTCTCTTCGTCATCTCTTCTGTTAGAATGATTATAGCACACTTACACAACTAATTGCCTTACTGCTTATTAGTGATACAATTATGCAGGCCAGACTCCTTGTGTGAACAACCATCTGCAGAGAAAAAAAAGTGACACTATTCAAAACTATCCATAATTTAACCAATGTTATTCCAATGCACTGAACTCAGACAATTGTTGGGCCTTCATATTTCATACCCACCCTGGAAAAAGAGGGTTGTGGGGTTTTTTCTTTTTTCCCCCCTCTCTTTCTCTCTTTTTTCTGTGCACTGATTCACCTCTTTAGACCCACTGTGAATTGGAAAGAAAGGAAGAGAAAAAAAGTGCTTCATATGTCAACAAAAAGGAGGGAAGTGAAGCATGGCTAATGCCCATTCCTCCTGTGGGCAATTTTTCTTTAAATTTTATACTAATAGGCATTTTTTTCTGCTTTAGAAATAGTTGAGATGTGCAGATCTCAATAGTGCAGATGTCCTGACCACAGAAATCTGTGTATGTACATTTGTTGGCTTTTAAATGGTTTTAAAGCAACTGATGTACAACATGGAGCAGAGCAGAAAGTTTGCAGTGCATGTAATTGGTTCTTAGGAGAAAGTGAAATGAATGTCTTTATATCACAGCTCCCAGAGTGGTGGGTGTTAGAAACCAAACAGGTGAAAACGCAGGAGTCAAAACAAACCTTTATGTGTTGCTGATTAAGCTAATGGGGAATATTTAAATGTCTAAAAGATACTACTTTTAAGTAGTAGCTTAGAGATAATGTCAAAATGGCTGCTGGGAAAGGGGGGGTGGAGAACAATTTTATTTTTGTCATTTACCTTAGTTTCTCTGTATGGTTGTATTTGTCAAGTCTCTTAAATGTCAGTCTACCATTCCTGTATTTGAAGAATAAGTAGGAAGAAAGTAAGTTGTGGAAACCAGATTTATTTTTTTTTTTAAGTCAGAAGGAGAATATAGCAACATACTTAGTAAGAAAGAGCAAAAGTTTGGTGTCTGTCCCTCTCAACATGTGTTGCAGAGGGGTCATAATTCTTTTGCCTTGCTAGAATGTAGTCTGTAAAATAAGGATAATGAAGCCATTTACAATCAGTCTTGGAGGTGCAGTTACAATTGTCTTGGAGATACAGCTAAAAATGCACAGTTCTTATATTTCTAGGCTTTTAAAAATATCAGTGTCTATGTCAAGGAGAAGCCATCCAATGGCTTGAAACAGGAAACTTGCCATTCCCTCACCATTCTTTCCACTCTTCCTAGTGCTGTTTGACTGTCAAATATAGACTGATGTACAGATCTTTATGCTTTTACTGGTACTTCTAGAACTTTTTGGCTCTATAGGTGAATGCTGATATAAGCTTTGGCCTGGATTTGGACCTCTGGATCTTGGAGACTTAGGGTTTAGAAATTTAGTTCTTCATCCTAATTCATTCAGGTTAAGTCTAGTGTCATTTATCTGCAACAATTTTAATGCAGTGCCCTGTTATTGTGAGCATGTCTATTAGAACAAGAATGAGCTCTATCTGTCTTCAAATAGTATTCCTGCAGTTTTGTTCATGGAGTCCCTGAAGGGGCTCCTTTAATCTCAGTGATTTAAATGCATGTTCAAAACCAAGAACTCCAAATTCCTTAAAAATGGCATACTTCTAATGTTCAATTTATATGAGGGAGGATTTGCAAATCCAGCTCCTAATGATTCTAATCCGGAACTTCTCAACTTTGAGTCTTGTCACAAGAAGGAAGAGAAGCACTGCCTTGCAAATTTGTGTTTTCCTTATGCATCAGTTTCATGGAATGGACCATGTCCACTTTCAGATAATCTTTTTTTTCAGGTCATAACATCTAAGTGGCATAGTGAAGGACTGTGCTACTGCAGTTTGTCTGATGGTGGTGTTATCTGGCATGTGACATTTTTCACCTTCAGTATATCAGTACAAGAGTTCCTAATAATGCCAATAAGAATCTTGCACTGGAAAAGCCTACAGGCTGGAAGTTGATGTGTTCTTGAGGGTATTCGAGTTTACCTCCCCGATACTATCTGTGTGATACAAAAGCTAAGTAACTCCTTTTTGGCCTTTCCTTTCTGTTCTGGAAAGTAAACCCTGTTTTTCTGCATTCTGAAATTACAGCCTAAATCAGATGAATAATAGTGGACATGGTTAATTGTTCAGTACCTCCCAGAATATTTGCATACCAAAACACTGCATGTTTCTGACTTTAATACTTCAGGCAACCTGACCTTCTAAGAAGCTTTACAAGATTTGCGTCTTCACTTAAGTATGGATGACAAAATATCTTTAAGCTGTCTCAGTTCTGTAACAACTGGTGCACTACTCCCAGCAGTTGAGAGTTGTGATACCTTATGTTCATCTCAAATCATGTATTTTTGGTACTCTGCAGAGAGAAAAACTGACAATCTAATTGTACAGATTGAAACAAAACAAAACAAATTTCTGATCAATATGGTATGATGAAACGTCTGGAAATCATCTGGACATTGCATACCTGAATACTGAAGACCCCAAAAGGCATATTAAGACTTTCTGATGTTATAGCCTATTTCACAGTTCCTGGAACCTTCCCCATGATGTTATAGTGGTTGTGGCAATAAAAACGACATTGAACAACAAGAAAGACAAATATTCTGGTAGTATTTAAAAATTGTCTCATCATACATGGATGCAAGGCAGCCAAAGTATACAAAGACAGCTTTAATGTTGCTTATCCCAAACTTTGTGTGCCTTACTTAGCATGCTTCAGATTTTTTTAGATAATTTCTTGTGTGCATGTCTAGACTGTCTTGAAGCAATCTAAACATTATAACATGTAACTTCACGTAAATATATTTATCTGCCAAAGGCATACTCTGCAAGTAGATTATTTCCTCTTTACTGGTTTTATCTCCTTTACCCACTCCTAAAAAACATACAAAGCATGCACAGGCTTAATAGGTGCCAACTATGCGGATGTGTTTAAAAGTACTACTGCAGTATTCCTTGCACTTAGTGAAGGCTCATAGAAATTGTTCCACAAAGAGCCTGGAGGTGTGACAATGGCTGAAGGACATTTAAACACTGTTCTATACCACCAGAAGCAAACTTTTAAACCTGTTCAGTAACTGTGTTACTAAAATATTTATTGAACTTAATTGCTTGGAGACTGTCAGGAAGAACCAGCCCTAGGAACCTTCTCATTCACAAAGAACTTAAACTAATAAAAAGCAAACAACAAAAAAAACAAGAGTCAGAGAGAGAAGAAAAGCATGGAGGTGCATATATGTGTGGTATAATTTCAGATAGCTCAAGTTTTTCTAGAGGAATTTTCTGTGTATTTTAGAAATAGTCTAGAAAAGTAGGTAGGGCCCACTGTCATGATGTGAGAAATTTGGGGGGGGGTGGGGGTGGTGGTGAGGGGGTGGATGAGTATTTGTGTGCATGTGTTTGTTTTGAATTTAGGATGTGAAGTCCAATGTTTCTGAAATTTTGATTAATACCTCAGATCACCAAGCTGTTGAGTAGGCTAGATGTCATACCTTCTGTCAGTTCTTTCATGGTAAATGACAGAAGGTATTAGTTTTGTTTCTCATTGAAAAGTAGTGCAGTTCAAGGTCTTAATTTTTCATGAAACAGATGCTTTGTTCCCTACTGAGCGCTGCTGTTAAGGAGGTGTGCTTCTTTTATGAGTTCTGTTATCCTCCAAATGACTCTTCTTGGGTCTTCAGTAATTTCTGTTATGTACCCTAACAGTTTTTTGTTTTGAAGAAATCCAGTGGATATGCATGGAATTCATAAATGGACTTAGCTGTTCCTGCAAATCACAAGATTTTAACATCTGTTAGAGGCTGCTGGGGTATTTCCTTTGCAATCCACTTCAATGTATAGAAACTTTCATAGGAAACATTGGATAGTAAAGGACTCCATTCTGCTTAGCTTCAGCCAGTGAGTTGGGAACATATAGGAATAATCACAAGCTGATATTTTACTTGCCATTTTCTCTTCCTCTGTAGATAATAAATTAATTATCTATAAACCATGTTTCACAGTCCTTCTAACTTCTAGTGTTACACTGGGAACCAGCCTTGCAAATGTATATACATTTGCTGTCTGCTGTTTTGAACTTTCCCCCATGGATTTTGTGCTTCTCCTATGGAGTTCCATGCACACTGGGTAGTAATTCAGCTGCATCATGCTCTGCAGAGTTTTCTTCCCCATCATGCTTCTGTGTGCTATTCATGTAGATGGATAGTCAGACTGGGGACAGGAAAGTCTGTTTTGCCACTTTACTATGAAAAGCTACTGTCAGGGTTTATGAACTGGGCATACGTAATATATCAGAATAATTGAGAAGTAGAATAAAAACATACTTGACCTGTGTAAGGGGAAATAAAGAATGGGCTTTGAGGTAAAATAAATTGCTGAACCACACAAAAAACTCCATGTCTTTTTACTCAAAATCACTAAGATGATGTAAAATGTGAGAAGCTCAAGTTTTCTCTGATGAACTTCTAGGTGTTTATTTAACTTTATGGAAATTATTCTAAAAGACTGCTAAATATGTACTTATGTTCTGAAGTAAAATTTTGTATTTATCTGAATTAGATCTTGAGAGCATTGTTATGAAATTTTTTTTCTTGATTTTTTCCTCTCTTGGCTTTGAAGAGGATAAAACAAACACGTGAAGCATCTTGATTAAACAATATCTTTTTCCACTTAAGACGAATCTTGTGCAAAGACACACAGTTCTTATGGAATAAATGTTCAAGAATATTTCCCATATATAATGTCAAAGTGGCTTGAGTTGGGTATAAAGTAAATAAAGTAGCTGACAGTAGACAGAATGTTAGAATTTGGGCAAGAAAATTCCAGGCATGACTCTGCTAGCATTGCAAACTCTAGAACTGAGTCTTTCACTTCAGCAATCTTTTTAGTTGGTTTTTTTTTTTTTTAATTAAAAGGAAAACTAAAAAATAGTTACCATTGCTAAGTATATACCTCAGAGTTTAAATAGGAGTCTGAACCTCAGAGCAGAGGCACAGAAAGTTGATTGTTTTAAATTTGTCTAAGAAAAACTTATTGTTACATGCAACATTTTATATATTTCAATATCTGTTAACTCTTCTAATGTCAGTTTAAAACCGCTCTTACAAAAGATTTATTATGGTATTATTTACAAATATTCTTGTTAAAGCAACTTAATCTAGTGCTAGAAGAAATTAAATTGTACACATTTACATGTACTACTCAGTGTCAGAGGATATAAATGGGGATGTATTTGGCCTGTAATTTTTTGTACCTCTGCAGTAATTCAACAAAAACCCCCGGAGCATGACGTTCAAACCTAAATTATATTAAGATCATTATTTTTGCTGTAAGGGTTGTAGCAATTTACATAACCTTTGAAATGAATGGTATAAAAGTATGAGACTAAACATATTCCAGGACTATTTGGAGTGATATTTTACCTATAGGAAAAAAGCCACTTCTGATATTTACTTTTTTAAGACCTTACAAAATTGTCGCAAGTTCCACTGTTTGGATATTAATCTAAACTGAAGTTAAATGAAGATTAGCTGTAAAATATATACATACATATTTTTTTTAATCAGCAAGATTAACTGCTGAAGCAAATTTAGCTGTTGGTATGGCAGGTTTACCATCACTTCTTCAAAGTTAGATGGTCATGATAGTTCAGTTCTGACTTATAAATGTTTTAATGCACCTTTTGTAGGAAAGATCTCCAAAAGCAGCAGCATGACAAGATTAAACATCGGGGGGGGAGGGAAATTAGTTGTAAGTGTGTGTATATATGGATATACACATACTCTGTATATGTATTTAAATGTATATGTACAACCATCTACACAGTACTCCTTCTGCACTGCCTTTAGCTTTTCACTTGTGTTCTTTTTCTTGAGCTGGCAGTCTGTAAACTAAATCAACCTCAAGTGAATTTGTATGACCTTGTGTTAAATCTTTGAAAGCATTTAATAAAAAAAAAACTCACACCCTTTTCTCAGAATCTCTAATATTGGAACATGTACAAGGAGATACCATAGTTATTTTTGATAAGTCAGACATTGCAGTTCTTTTTCCCCCAAAGTTTTTCATTTCCATGTTGACCAGATCTAATCTGGCGACTGACATGTTTATACCAAAACAGGGACCTTAAAGAAGCCATGTGCTGTCACCAGTATTAAAGTGAAAGAAAAAATTAAAAAAAAATAATGGCAAGTGAAATAACTTGCTTTGGTTGAGAAATCACTTAGCTTGTCATTATTTTACACAACCAAATACAGCGCTGGCCATAATCTGCTGCCTTTCAAGTAGAAAAAAATACATTACTTATGCAGTGAATGTTTTTAATGTAACAAAGAGAAGGAATAAAAATGCCTTACAACAGTTTTATTAAAAACAAATTCCCACAGTAAATACATATACACTCTGGTACCATGGCGAAACAGCCAAAGACATCACTGTTAAGTGCTATGGGAAGTACTTATAAATTACTTGAAATAAAAAACATTGTTGCCTGGACATCAGGGTTGAAATGCTGCAGTTTGTAATAAATTAACACAGAACTTCACTTCCCCTCCTCTAACAAAGCAGCCATTTGTCTGAATAACCCACATTCAGCTGTGAGTTATATTTTCACAACTGCAACTGCATTCATTTGCAAATCATTCTCCACTTTTAATGCTCAAGTTTTAAATACCTTAAGAACTAATAAATAAAGCAAAGTAGAGCAAACAGTTGGCTTGTAGCCTAAAAACTAGCCTAATTTCTTGGGGGGTCACGTTCTTTCTTCTTTTTCCTCTTTCACAGTAATTTTGTACCTCTGACATTTCTTTAAGCTGTGTTTTGTATTTAGTCTGAACTTTTTTCCATAATATCTGAATTTAGTGAGAACATTTCATATTAGCAGCAAAAGTGAAGACTACAGTTACTCAGTTTTGAATATAAAAATGCTTGTAAGGATTTCATTCCTTGACTACTTTAGAATAATCTTTGAGTTACCTTGAGATTTTTCTGTGTAAATCACTTTTGTCTCTTGCAAACAAGTTTTTATTTTTATTGATCCTAGGCTTTATGCAGAAGTTTTACTTTTGACAATGAGTATCATTTTCATAGATTATCTCTCTGAATTATATTTAAAATTATTCTCTATGAGGGAATCTACTTTCATTACCTATTGGGTAAAAATGAAATGCAATGCTTTATGGATATTTAAATAAACTTTTCATAGTAGTATGATAGAAATATTTATTTACAAAGGTGAGTTTTGGGGGTATTTTCCTGGCATAATTTAAGACTGGTTTCTATAGACAGAATCTTAGGCTTTGCTCCACTTACTCATTTTTTTTTAATAAATTCCTGTGGACATCCTGAAAGGATTGGTAGTCATTTTCAGGAAGTGAAATTTAGGGAATAAAGTTCCTTGCAGATACTACTTTGGTTTAGAATTGATCAAGCTTTCATAAAAGAGGATTTGAAACACTTCTAAAATATCTTTTCTCCTTTTGTGAGGGTAGCCCATCTGAACGGCAAGGTGTTTCTTGTGTAACCAGTGTCCCATGAATAGAATATACAATTTTAATGCAAAACCTTAATTTAGAAAAATATCTCGCATTCACATTAGTTAGCACATTAGTATTCACTACTTTAGAACTAAGAGTATCACGGTAATTATTTGAAACTATTTCTTTTAACTGTAACTGCCTGTTTGTAAAAGATTACAGCAGTTTTTGAAGAAAAAGCGTTCTGGTCTTGGTTCCGTTCTGCACATCATCCCTCCTAACCCCATTTCTCCAATTAAATGCATGTAAATCAGCTGCGTACATACCAAACACCTATGTGCTTAAAACTTTGAAACAATCTCATCTCTCTGCAGATTTAAGCAGGTAGGATGCAGTGTCTTATTTTGTATAACATCTATGCTCCCAGTGAGCTACACTGTGGAACTGAAGATGGGTTGAGAAAGTAAAATTCGTCTTCAAAACTGAACTTATAGATATGATGCTCTAACTCCTCAGGAATTTCTGTAGTCTGTCTATTGAAGAAAATGGCTACAACTCTTCAATTAATGGATAATTTATTTCTTTTAGGGAAATAGGTTCTGTTTAACCATCCAACCTATGGCCTGGCCTCTGATAAGTTCCAATTATATTCAAGGCTATCTTAAGCAGGCAGCATTTTCTTACTAAAGAAAATGAAGTGTGCAGATCTCTGTAAAGTGGTACAGGCTGCCATGTGTACTGGTTATCATTTTAACCCATGCAGCAATAATGTGTAATACAATTATATGTGTACACTAGAGTCAAGCATCGCTCATGTAATAAATCCAAGTCCTTCAATTTAAACAAAATTATTGAAAAGAAGTATAGCAAGTCTTGTCCATGAAATTTGCAAGGAGCTTTTCTATTTTTTTACTATCAGTTATTGAAAGGATTAAAATCCTTCCTGTGCACCTTTCATAAATTCTTAGCATTAAATAGTGTAGAGTTATCAAATTGCAAGTACATTTTCATTACACATATGAATGTTCATAACAACAAATAATTGAGTTACTTTTATTTGAGAGATTTGTATGAGGATAAAAAAGATTGGGGTTAAGATTAAGAGGTAATGTGACAGGCTTTAGCTAGGACAAAATCACTTCTCTAGTTAACAGAGTAATTTCAGCAACACATCTTCTGTAATTTTTTTTAATCACTTAGTGATTACTTGTGTGGTGCTATTTGATTCATTGGCCATCAGTACCTGATTAAGATTCTGTGCTTAGGCCATCATTACTTTTCAACAGGCCACCCATATGGTGTTAATGTTGAGCCAGTGCAAATCCCTCAGCTTAACACTGTATATTCTTTTAAAGAAGACTATGTAGAATACTGACATTAGCATATGTTCTCCTCTTATTCTGTTGACCTTTATCCATCATGGCATTACACTACCACTGGATTTTTGGAGTTGGTCCAGTAAGAAATTGGGTTGAAATTATAAAATTAGCCATCTGTCTATTAAAAACTTTACTGAGCCAGCAAGTTGGAACAAATGAGCACAATGATGCAATGAAATGTAACTATTAGGTGGACTTTGGTTTTGATTTTCTTTATCTTTTCTTTCAATTATTAATGGACTTTTTTCCCGTAAGTCTTCCATTGTGATTTCTTCTGAGAATACACGTATAGCTGATGAGAACCTATGTTTTTAAATATATTAGGTAATAATTTTTCTTCCTGTATTTTATTCCCATTTGATAGTGTGAAAATCTTCCTCTGATCACTAATAATAAAAATATTTTTAAAAATTAAATTAATTTTGTTAACTTGATATTCCTGATATCTCTTTTAAGGATGGGTTAGATTTTTCTTTTCAGTTCGTTTTCTTTTCAGTCTAATTTCTGTAATTTTGATTCTAGAAGTACTGCAGTAACACATAACATGGTCACAATAGTGATAAGTAGCTGTTCACTATGTTCAGAGAGCTTGAACACTTTCCCTCTTCAATTGCAAGGTCTCTATTAAAAACAGGAACTAATAGCCTGGGCTATAAAGAGCCTAGTGGAGCATTTTTGAAAAATAATTAATTTACTAATTAACAAAGCAGTGTTTGTTTATTTACAGTAGATAAAATGTTTCTATCAGGAAACAGCCTGCTAAGACTCTGCAGCTAGCTTGCTGTGCTGACAGCAGAACATCTGCAGTATAATTTAATACATTTACTAAATGAAGTGGGTAAATAAAAGGATGTTAAACAGCTACTTCCCAGCCTCTGATAGTTTTACTTCTCTCCAGTGGTCAGAAGCACTGATGAATGATTCCCCTTCTTTCCTTTGCCTTGTTTACAGGAGGCTCCCATGTACCAACATTGTTTCAAAGGGTGCCACATTGCAGTTGTGATTAATGAAATTATATTAGCCCATCATACCTCACTTTATCTGTTCATCTATGTCTTTAAATGCTTTGTGTGTTACTGTCAGGGATTATTTTACTCAGAGTATTATTTTATGCTTTTCCAAATGCATTTTTGAGTGTGGTATGTGGTCACCAGTCACAGCAAATGGAATAACTGAAAAATGAGGACTATGTGTGTTTTGCTCAAATTGTGGACTAGTGAAATCTGATTTCAACAATTCAGTCCCAGCCGAAACTATGATTAATTTTTGCTTCATAAAACATATTATTGATTTATTCTTAGAAATTTTTGTATATAAACACAGGATCACATTATGCTTTTTTTGTTAGAAAAGCATTTTTGTTTTCTAATAAAGTGGATTTAAAGGATAATTTGACCTTTTTTTGAGGCAGTTGTTCTAGCTTGAGTCACTCGTTGTTCCTCACCCTGTTCCAAGTTCTATGTAGGTAGATGATAAACCCAGAAGAAAAAAACAGATTTGAGTTAATAACATACACAAATGTGGATATTTTACAAATATGGTAATGAGAGGTGACTTTAAAATGCTCATCTTTACCTCATCTTTGTTAACCCGAATCCAGTTTGCCAAATGAATCTCAGAAAAATCTGTAACCATAATGGAAGCATTGAACTCAGTAGTAAGAAGTGCTTAAGCCACTGCTTCTTCCCAGAAAAAGGCTCATTAATTTACAGCTTGAATCACAGACAGATTTATACAACATTATACATGAGGTCTAGGACAAAGCACACAAAAGAATGCAGTTTTTCTCCTTTTCAGTCAGGTACCTTAACCAGAAGTCCATTCCTATTTTTAGCTGTTCAAATTTTTTTGATGGAAGCGTTAAAATGTCTGTTTATCTAAGGCTGGGCTCTTTCTGTTATAACTTATAATGGGTCTAGGTAATTAATTCCAAAGATGATTACTTATACACTTTACCTATTCTCCATACAGAATTCAATTTTATATCCACAGGTCTTACAGGTAAAGTCCAGGTACTTCTGTTAAACCTGGTAATGCAGTGCTGGGTATTAGAATGATATTTAGCTAAACTTTTGGTAACTGATATGCTTAGCAGGTACACCACTGCATGGCTCTAATTTGTGGACTTTGTGGTTAGGAGTCTAGTTAGGAGAAGAGCCCTTGCCTCAAACAGCACTTTCACTGCCGTGTGGCTGAATCATGGTACCCTGATGTTATTTTCACATTTTAATGGCTAGAGTCAGCAAAATAAAAATTAAAAGTCTTTACATGTATAAAATAACTTCAAAACTTCAGCAACATACGTTAAATGGATGCTGAAAATACTCTTCTGTAGATACTAGGTGGATTAAGCCCAAAATATAAGTTTGCAATAACTGTGATTATAAGAAAAATTATAGGAATATAAAAAAATCTCATTTTCTTGTAGTGAAAGAGTGAGTCGGCATTTTAACGCCTCCTTCCCCTCCCTATTAATCAAGGAATTTAAAAGGCTCATGAAAGACGTATGTTCTTGATATGTGGTAAGCAGGATGAAAAAGAAGTATTTTTTACTCTATTAATCTATTTCAATGTCATAGTGTTGGAATAATTAAAGAGTATATATTACGTCAAAAAATGTATTGGATGTTGCCAACAGCTTGTGAGTAGGAGGGGAGGAGCAGAGATACACAGCAACACTTTCACTGCTGCTCCTTTGAGATTCCACTATAAGGACTCACCTTTACATTTAATATATTAAGGTCTCATGAGTGACTTTTTTCTGGGAGGTCTAATGAATCAGAACTCACAAAAGCATAGCCTTTTCTCTGGCTACCGCCCCCCCACAACCCTACCCAGGCAGTTTGGTCTCTTGGTACAAAGGGGTGGTTCCATCAAATTTGCTAGTAGGTCAGTGCCCCATATTGGCTCATTACCTATGGAATTTCCCAGAAAATGAACTGCACCATGATTCAAGTAGCCAGTGCTTAATAAGGGTATCTGTCCTGTTGTTGGAATATCTGTTTGTCAGAGCAAGAATAAAAGTTATTTATTAGCAAAAACTGACATTTGCATATTCATACATGTCGTGGTTTAGCCCCAGTCAGCAACCAAGCGCCACGCAGCCGCTCGCTCACTCCCCCCTGGTGGGACGGCGGAGACAATTGGAAGAGTAAAAGTGAGGCAGCTCATGGTTTGAGATAAAGACAGTTTAACAGGTAAAGCAAAAGCTGCACGTGGACGCAAAGCAAAACAACGAATTAATTCACTACTTCCCATGGGCAGGCAGGTGTTCAGCCACCTCCAGGAGAGCAGGGCTCCATCACACGTAACGGTTACTTGGGAAGACAAACGCCATTACTCCAAATGTCCCCCCTTCCTTCTTCCCCAGCTTTATATACTGAGCATGATGCCATATGGTATGGAATATCCCGTTGGTCAGTTTGGGTCAGCTGTCCCGGCTGTGTCCCCTCCCAGCTTCTTGTGCACCCGGCAGAGCACGGGGAGCTGAAAAAGTCCTTGAGCAGTGTAAGTGCTACTTAGCAACAACTAAAACATCTCCACATTATCACCACTGTTTCCAGCAAAAATCCAAAACATAGGTCCATACTAGCTACTACAAAGAAATTTAACTCTACCCCAGCTGAAACCAGAAGAAACGATTTAATTTGGATTGTTATATGCACACACATACCTATATAAAAGATTCTCCAAAACATGCATATGCATTCCTTTTTACTTTAAGGGAGTGCATAAAAGTTTTCTAACCATGCTTTGAACTTATTCATAAGATTTTATGTGTCTACCTGGAGCAGATTTGAAATAGCTTTTTATAAAATATGCTGCATTTATAAAATGGTTTTTTGGATGCCTTTTTATTTTTCAGTTTTTTTATCAGCCCCAACTCTAGATTTCATAGAGCCTGGGGAATTTACAAAGGAGCCAACTCAGAGTAAACTTAAGTCACAGATATTATACATACAATAGTCTGTCTGCTGACGCCAAGCCTCACTTTCCTCCTCTGCTAATAAAAGCCAGTAAGAGTTGTCTGATCTTTTGCATCAAAGACAGTGTTTATGAAGTGGCCTGTATTGTTATCTTAAAATATACATATAATTCCTGCATTAAATGCTTGAGAAGAACTATGAATCAACATTTCATAGTAAATTGTACACAGATTTGAGGACTATAATAGTATGTTTCATTCATGAATAATGGACCTTCAAAATAGGAGCACCCATGAAACAGGCTTCCCTCTGACTAATGGTATTTACTTACCTGAATGATCTTTTTTTCTCTGTGTGTGTATGTCCAGTATTTTAAAAATTTACATAATAATAATCCTTAGTTTTCCTGTTCACAGATTTTGAGATATTGGATTGAAATTTAAATGGGGTCCAGCTCTTTACATAAACAGCTTTCTGCTTATCGACAGAGAAATACAGAACAGGCTGTGGGACTGTTACTCCAGGAGTGTATGGCAAGGCTTAGGGAACATTTAGACCACCTAGAAATAAGAGAGCTCTTGGCCAGTTGGGACTATTCAATCTGGCTTGCAGTTTACTTTATCGTGAAGTTCTCAAGAGACTGGGCTGTGGTCTAGGCAAATTGTCTCAGTGTCAGAGTCCCTCCTGCCCCTAATTATGTATATGGACAATGTACACGGTCCAGGTTTGCCGTGGGAGGGCACTTTGGAAAGAGAGCATCAAGGAGCACCCAGTCAGCCTAATCACACCTCCAGCTACAGGGTCCTGAGGAGAAGGAAGCTAGGCATGGTCAGCATTGGTGTCCCTGTCTCCATCCACATGTTACTAGGCACACCCTGTGTTGGAGCAGCTCACTGTCAGGAACAAGGGCTAGAGGTAAATCCTGTCCTGTGCAGTGAAGCACGCATTGCCAGGTGCTTTCTATCCACATGCAGATGGTTTACCTTTGGGTATATAACAGTTCAGCTTCTTTGTAGACACCTGCATGAACAGTAGGTTTGAAGATGATTCTATGGATGACAGAAAAATTCTGTAGTTTATTGCAAATATTTTTGTTCTTCCATGATGGATCTTTAACATACACGGCCCAAGGGGCTTTACTCAGGATCCTTTAAGTAACAGCAGATCTGGGTGACTTCCTTTTTTCTTTTTCTTCTCTCCTGGCAAATACCAATTCACTGAGCACTGTGATTCTTGGCACCTAAAAGTAACGATGAATTCAGGTTGAATTCAGTGAACACATTAAAGGAAAAAAGTATACTGAAGTACTAAATGTTGAGTAAGTTCTCCAGTATATTAAAAAACTTTAATAAGATTTGCCTTAATATGTGATTCTCATAATATATGAGAACAGGTTGTAACTGTCATTTTTTTCCCCATATTGAAGTGGGTAGCTGGTGTTACGGTGTACATAGGAGCAGTATTTTTGAGGAACTGAAGTAAATGGCAGGGAGGCATTGCAGCTTTAGACATCCTGTCGGCCTCATCTAGAATACAGGCTTTCAACTTTCATCTCCCACCTTTCCAGATTGTCTAGGGGTTCTTGGATTTTGTGAGACTGCCTCTCTCCTTCTCTTCATGTATCTTGCTCCTTATTTCCAACCTGCAGAAGCCTTTTATTTTTAACAACCAGATAAAATGCTCCAAAGATGACATTTAATTTTGTACCAAAAAACATGTTAGGTTTTTTTAGTTTGTTGGTGAATAACTTTTTTTAACCTGGATAGTTCCAAAAAATGACAGAATTCCTGAACTTTGTTTCTGGAATTTAATTTTTTTTTTTTTGAAGTGTCAAGCAGAGCAGCTGCAGCTTAAAAAATCCAACATTTATTTGTTTGAAATTATTATTTGACTTGAAGGTGGAATAAAACTAATGTTTTGGGCAGCTTGATTTTAATTTACTTTTATGATCACACTGTATAAATAAGGTGTTTTGAACAGGCTTCAGCGTAGATCCATTCTGAAATTATATGCTTGTTTATCATCACAAATACGATAACTGCTGAACAAGTGTGGCAGTGCTTTCAGAAAAATCTTCCAGAAACATTCATTGCCAAAGTTCTGCAATATCTCCAAGCACTTGCCTTAGCCAGAAGAGCATATCAAGCAACACAGGGCAAAACAAAATTAAACTAATGTGCATGGGGGAAAAAGAAATATCTCTCTTGCATTCCTGTTTACAAAATACTGAATTAGGAAATTTGTTTATAAACCAGGGATAATTGGGAGCAGAGGGATAAATCTAGGAAATTAATATTGCTTTGTGAAGTACAGCAAAATAGCTATCCTAGTGTATATTTCCTAACTGATTTCTAGGCTATAGAGTTTTTGGCTATCTGCAAGTACTGATACGCTCCAGTATGTAATCAGCTATTTCTGTTTCAGTGTATAAACCTTCTTAGGTCTGCATCAAGTATCTCTACCAATTTCATGTCTTTCACTTTTGTCACTGTAAATAGAGTATTTTTCATTAGAATTATTTTAAAAATACACTTACATGTAGAGAGGATAACTTTGATCACTTACTAGTATATATTTAGTATAAAAATTCACAAAGTACTATAAATTTGCATGCATCTGGTGTTCCTGTTTCATAGCTCATGTTATAGTTTACTTATGTCTTAGTAATTTGCATCAATTAAATTGAACTGAAATATTTTTCTCCTCCTACTTTAGCATTTCATCTTCAGCTGTCACCATGCACATGCCAGTCAGCAGTGTAGCTGTCAAAGCTGACATCAACATCTATAGCTGCATTTTTCTGGTGTCTGTATCTGTCTTATTGAGTATTTCTTACTGTTTGTCTTGCTGCTAATAAAAGGATCTGCAAAGAATTAAGTTTCTACTAGCCCCATCCTTAAGGGTGGTGGAAAATGGGATTTCACTGTGGAAATCTGACTTCAGCAGAGTTACTCTGTTTCCATCATTAGGGTCAAATTCTGGACCGTTATAAGCTTTCGATAGGTTTCTTTTTCTTTTTTGGTATCAAGAAATTCTAGCTTCACTGAGGTTAATACAAAAATATTTATTTCAACCAAACCAATTAACCCATCATTTCGTATTCCGGGTACTTCAGCTAACACAAAAGCTGTGATATTTTTTCTGAAAAGTAAAATTGGAGAGCATATTGATAGACAAAACTGTTTATGGCAATATTCAAAGTAGTGTGTAGTGCTGAAACTAAGTTGTGAGAACATTATTGCTCAAAATCTATCCAACCGATCTTCTTTCACTGAAATTAAAAACTTGATCATTTGTTTGAATGGGTGCAGTATTTGTGTGCTTTACAGATCATTGAATAAAAAAACCAAAGTCAAACTCCTTGTACAAGTTAGGAGAAAATATTAGAAGCAGCTCAGCAATAAAGCTTTTATAAATAAATAAACCCTACCTAATTTTCAGACCAAATGAGAACATATGAGTGATGTGTTCCTGATGAGTACTGAAAAACTTCCAGTGTAAATTAATAGATGGTAAAAATACTTAAGTTACAAAATTTTCAAACCACAAATACCTGAGTCACAGCTCTGTGCTGCAGACTTCAAAGGAAAACTTTGCATCCAACTTTTCCACAATGTAGATGTCTTCTTCCTCTTCACAGGGAGATAATAAATTGGTACTTACCTCACAGGAAGGTTGTGAAGCTTATTGAATATCTGATTTTTTGAAACCTGAAAGGTGCTCTAGTACAGAATGTATTAGTAATGCAGGAGGAGAGGAAGTTTGACATAAGGATTTGTCAGAAGAAAGTATCTTTAAGTTGAATAGCTGCAAAAGCAAGTTGTGTCCGTGTGAGCTCTGGCCCTAGTGGTTGTCTTATTAGCCACCGGAGACATACAGTTGTAGAAAAGTGTTGGGAGCTTGCTTTAAAAACTAGACATTTGTGTGAAAAATGTCTCACTGTATGTATTCATCTTTGAGTTACTGCATGGCTTCATGCTAAAGACAGCTCACAGAAAAGCTACAGATTCTTCAGAAATAAGGGCAACATCTGTGAGACATGGTTACATTTTGTTCTATAATCAGTTCTATATTGATCCTCAGTGCAAAGAGAAAATTGAAAGGATTTTTGTTATCATGATTTTGGAATCAAGTTACAGTTTACACACAGAATTATCTTTGAATGTTAGGAGTAGTTCAGAAAACGTTTTTACCTTTAGTGAGTTCGTGGAAATCAAGTCCCAGTCTAACATGATATTTATTCATGGTAACTTAAGATATGAATGTATAGATTAGATCAATAATTTCATCAAAATCTGTTGCAGGTAGGATAGAGCTTAACAGACATTTCCTTCTTCTTTCAGGCAGCTTCCCCTTAAAAATACTACAATAGATCTATATTGATCAATTCAAATATCCACATTAACTCCAGGTCTCTGGGATAGGAGAATCATGTATCTGAAAGGAATCATGAGATGCCACTGATGCCATTCCTCTGCTCATAGACACTGTCAGCTAGTCCTGGATGTGTGTCTATTGCATTCCTATAATCCATTGACATAGATCACACAGCTTGTCTTGGCACTCCATTGCATTAACCGTAGAAGTCCTTTCATAGTGTTTTGTCCCAATGTCTGTCCTGACTCTTCCTTACTGCATAAATTCCTGACTTTTACCCTATTTCCCACTAAACCAATTGTCTCTATTTCCCGATATCCCCATGTCCTTTGCAGTGAACATTTAGATTTTTGAAAGCTCTTACCCTCTCTCTGCTACTCAGATATAGAATGAATATCCCCCAACTCGTTCAGTTCTTCCTCTTGGTTATTTTAGACGTCTGTTTATTTTTGTTGGTATGCTCTGGGTTGTCTGTATCAAATTGTTCCATGTATTTGGTAAATTATGATGTTCAAATCAAAACTCAGCCGAAGTCTTCCAAGGCCAAGTGGATAACTTCATTCCTGTTACGCATGACGTCTGTTTGTTCAAGTATGACTCTAATGCTTGCATAATAATATAAGATGTTCTTTGTTATTTCTGGGTTTTACCATGTTTCAAATTTTTATCAAGAAAGAAATATGGGGAAGTCAAATAGAATTTTGTTTCTATTTTCAGGACTGAGCCCTCAATCTTATGCCCTGGTGGATCAGCAAACACTGTTTTACTACTTTTCCTAGCAGAAACTGAGTCCCCTTCAATTAGGGGAAAGGACTGATTGTTTAGTGTGGGCCTAGCCAAGGGTGATTTCTCAAGAAATCTTTCTCATGTTTTTGCAACGTCTTGTGTTCGACATGTTCCAGCAGGAAAAATGGAGTAGGGAGCAGTTTCAGTCACCCTCGAGTGTTAATATTGTTGTTTTGATTCAGTTGTTGTACACACAAGATTGATTTTGGACCTACTACTTTAGCCAAAATCAGAAATGAGTGATATATATAGCTAGTAAAGTTGCTATTTGTCTTGATTTGTTGAGCTGATCTCAACAGTGCTTAGTTTCAGTAGAGTCCAAATTACTCCCAAGGTGTAAAAATAAGTTCTTTTTGTGGCGAGTAGCACATGAATGACTTTTTTTTCTTGCCAGGTAGCTGATATGTTAGTATGAGAGCCTTTTCCTAGCTTTAAGAAAGCGGCAGAGTTTAGCAACTTTGAGTTTACATGATGGGTATCCTGAATGGGTTGGGTCCTTTCTGCTTCCAAATCCTCTTCCAGAGTTTCAGGTCTGCTCTTGATGCTGATCTATTTCCCCCAATGCACTTCAGAAATATTGGCAGAGTATGGAGGAGGCAGAGCATGATGATCAAAAAGAGCAAGAGGGATCTCTGCCTGAGGAAAACTTAAAAGAAACCCTTTTGTAGTTACCTGTGAGTAAACAGAAGACTAGAGGCTTGCATTACCTGGAGAAGTAAAGCTTTTTGCTTCACTCTTTCTGACAAGCAGATATGCCAGACAGCTTGTTGTATAAATGATTCAGTATCATCTTTGGTTCCCAGCAGGAAAAGTTTCTGAGCTGCTCTTGGTAATAGCTTCAAACCTGCTGCTCCGACCGGTATTTTTAGGTCTGTCTTGAAGGCATATAAGCTTCCATACACTTCAACTTCTTTGTCTGGAGTCACTACAGCTGCAGACATATCATTGAAATGGAGTATAATTGTGGTCTCATGCCTTCTCAATTCACCCACCAATCTCAGCTGCTTTAAACGAGCCTCCTACTGTGTTACAGGGAGTATTTAGAGGCTTTCTGAGCAAAGCAAACTTGAACTGTGGGTTGTGTCTGAATTTAAAGAGTACCTTGGAGGGAGGAGGAGTGAAGATGCATTATGAAATCTCTTCTTTAGAACAATATGATTTATAATAGTGGAACACTTCAAGCTATGAATTTCCTTGGAAGCATATGATCTACACTACTTATTGTTCTGGCATGTTGAATTTTCAGTGGCCCTTTCTGTCATTATAGGACAAATGGTAAGACATTATAAGGCTGATTAATAGTATAATAGAGGTCTGCTCCGTACTGTTATAAAAGTAAGTATGATTTGGTGAGAAGTAGGGGAATAATCCAGTAAGAACCACATAAATATTCAATAAGAAATTTACCAAAAAGGGCAAGAGAGAGAGGAGGAGCAAAGCCCCTTTCACTGCTCCATTTAGATCAGGATTGTGTCCACACTAGAACACTAGAACATTTATTCACAGAAATAATCCCTTTGAACTCAGTAAGGCTAGTAATTGAAGTTTTGTGTACAGGCTGCATGCAGCTCCACTGGGCAGCTGCTGTTTATCTCCTGCAGTTTCAGTTTTTTCCTTTCAGCAACTTCTAGATGCTTTATAGATGATTCCCATTAAAATGGGAAAGGAGAAGAAAGAAAGGGTTAATAAGGGGGTTGGGAAGTCTAGAAAGGAGACTGAGTTAGGAAGGCTTTTTCTTATTTTTACTACTTTCATGCAGACCAAAGGAAAAAATCAGTAAGACTGGAAACTTTTTCAACTGGTGCTGTATTCTCACATTTAAAATATAACTTTTAATCTTCTATAGCTGTTGAAAGATGTGGCTCTGGCTGACTCCTTGCTTCTAATCAATGAATAAAATACATATACCACCAAGTCTGTCTTTCATCATGCAAGTGAGAAATCTGTATGGTCACTCTAACACATCTTACCAAAGAGCAGCTGGGATAAGGTCCATGCTTTGGCAGACTGAAGGGTTTTTTAACTGCTGCAAGAGAGCTGATTGAATTGTTGGCTTTTTGCAATACAACTTTTTATGACTTCTAATATAAAACAGAAGATAAAGGGGAAACAATGCAAAATAATATATCAACAGCAGATAACATTAACCTGATAGTATATTCTATTGCATGGTTTCAAGAAATACTTCAGACTAGTAGAAAAGCCTTTTCAATCCATTTAAATTAATAGCAAAGCAGTATTAAAAGTCAGAAAAAATACCAAGTGGAAGTCAGTGCACTTAATATAGAGAGCAAATGGGTGATAAGGTGGGTAAAATTTTCTGAGGAATTTAAGGTATAGAACTTAATCTCATAATTTATATCAACTCTGTTTCAATCAAGTAAGACTACTTGGAACAGTATTCTAAGAGAGGGGAGAGCACAAACATGAAGATAAGCTGGTAACCTAACAGAGTAAAAGGACAATATGTATTTCTCCAATATGGAAATTTTAATTACATTGATCTCTCTAGATCTTTTGAGACCTGCAGCCATGAGCAAAACCAAAAAACAGCAGTAGCAACCACAATGATGTCTTACATAGATTGGTATTAGTTTGTTACAACTAAAACTGAACGATTTTTCTCAGGAAGTATTCTGTAGAAACACAACCATACAAGAAAACAGAAATAAAATATTTACTCCAGTAAATTATTTCATACTCATTATATGAACAATTCAGTTATTTATCATAATTGGCACAAGTGCACATAGAGAATTAAAACTATGTCTATCAAAATTTTTCACAGAAATAATAACACATCAGCAAAACTGGAAAAAAATTTTAAAGTAATTCTGTGGCAAATAATATGTTCAGCAATAGAGGTATCTAAAAAAGAAAATACTTTTCTTATTTGAAGATAAGGTAGCATCTACTTCCTACTGAGGTAAATTGCCTGCATGCAGAAGCCCACTGTGCTCAATGTTAATCTTTCCATATGTTTCAATGGGCTTTAATTAGGCCATTATTTCCAGTTTGCCTGTCTGCATCCATTTGTTAGCAACTGGTCCTTTGTAGAACCTTCTGGGCTTAGTTTACAAAGGTTTTCCAAATTTAAACAGGAAAGATAGTATTGGTTTAGATCTCCCATGGCACTAATGGCAGTTCAGCTCGAAACACAGATTTCAGCTTTATTTCTGAACTGCCCCAGTCATTGCTGGGCTGTTTTCTGGGTCAGAGGGGCCTGGACTCTCAGCTTCAATCTACCATTACTTTAGCTAGCCTAGTTCCAGCTTCAGCCAGAATATAAGTGTTAAGGAACCCTGTCAGTGGAGTTGTATTTAAGGCTAACAAAAATGTCAGCATAAGGTCAGTTAGAATCTGTCTCTTTCTTCATGGTTTGTCCCTTAAATATCTTCACTTTGTAGGGTCTCCCAGGCAGTGAATACTTCTTTGTATGGGCGTATGTGAGATTAGAGGAGATAGACACTACAATAATGCAAATAATATTAACGCAAAATTTAAAATAGAAAACTATGCTGGGGTACAAATTTTGGGAATTTAAAAATAAACAATTCCAAATGAATACATTTAAATTACTCCTCCAATAATACATCAGTGGTTGCATGCGATATAGACTGGGTAAATGCACATTCTGTTCTCCCTTACATGAATTTAAATCTAATGCAAAATGGACAGATCCATTCATGCCTATGAAATTAAATCCAAACAGGTTTGCATAAGCATTAGGTTTAATAATCACTGCACAATATAATTAAAAGTTGATGTTACCTGAATATCAGATTTTCTGTATGCATGTTTATTTGGAGTTTTAATTGAAAATAAACAAAATCAGAAGTGCAAAAAAGGTAGAAAAGATGTGTGAAATGTAATGATAATGGTTGACTTCTAAACAACCAAGGAAATTATAGTCATCTTACATGTGGGACAGGAACAAACACCTCTTAATTGCACTTCATTATAACGTACCTTTCTTTTCTCACTTGTATATATTAATTATAAAAATCATGTTTCAGAGACGAAAAGCTGTACAATAGGGTTTTTTTCTTTTCCCTCCCTCCCTTATGCTGTCTGCAGCAGGATGGAAGAACAATATCAACTGTCATCCACAGAAAGAACTTAAGAGCTTTCGAAGACGAATCATAAAAAGAATGAAAGGCTGTTATAAAAAAAGGAGGAAAATGCTTTGATTTCACAGATTTGCTACTTATTAATGTTTAAGGTTCTATCTTCTTTTTAAAAGTATCTTCTCATATTGTTTTGTATGTGTTATGTGCAGGTACATCACTTTTTGATGACTATATCACATGACATGTGGATTGCGTAGCTCATTATTAATGCATGGAGGTTGAGGGGATAAGACATGGGAAAAGGCACTAATAGCAGCCCTCCAGACTTGTACCATAGTAGCTTTGGATAAGTTGTGGGAAACTTGAATGTGAATTTCATGACACAAAGTGACACTGTCTTTTGAGGTTTGGTTTTCTGTGTTGGGTTGGGTCGGGTCTTTTTTTTCCATTTCGCTCATGTGTTTCTTTGGAGTAATCTTTAAGACCCTTGAAAAGTAAGGACATGGTTGTCTTACCTGTATTGTGTTTATCTGGAACCAAACATTTTTGTGGTCACAGATCTCTTTCTTGATTTGGATTTTCAATTGTCCTGTATCCTATACGATTAGCCATGATGTTTCCTTAAAATATACATTCTAGCTTGTAAAACTGAATAATCTCACTGGATTTGTTGAATCTACAAGCTACCTTACTGATGAAGATTTTGTGACTCTGGGATGTAGCCTTGCAGTGTAACCATCTGCATGAAACCTGGTGTGTTGATACATGGTCAATAAAGCTGTGAGCCATTATCTGGTTATACTGACTTTTAGTATCTACCCTCTTGAAGATTTTACAATTTCTTCCTTTTTTTTTTTTTCATTTCAATATAAACTTGAAATATGATTTACTGAAGCAGGAGTCAGTGATGCTAGGTGTCTCAGGTGCTTCCTAAGGCTAAATGCTTTGTTTCACCTGAGCCTTACAACATTTACTGCAGCCTCTGTGGATCTTACAGATGCAGTGTCTCTGTCAGAGTTATAGGCAACCTATTTTTTTGTTGCATGCATGCATGTTATTTATAGCAGGTGGAGACCTACTATTGTGTGTATTGTGTATATAACATATATATTCTTGGGGGGGGGGAAATAAAAATCAGTGAACTATTTCATCTGTAACTATGACTGTCAATGATTCCTGAAAGGATAATCTCTCATAGAGATACAGGTGTTTTGATTATGCTATTCTCATTGAGAATTTAGAGAAATCACAGAATCACAGGTTGGAAGGGACCTCAGGGATCATCTAGTCCAACCTTTCTAGGAAGAGCGCAGTCTAGACAAGAAATCATTTCTTTAGAAAATAAAAGAAAGCCGCTTTGTGCATTGCACTATATGAAACATTTAGCACTATACACACTCAGCAATAACACGGGGAATTGAAGCTGACAGGACAGAAGGAAGTTTCAGTTATGACAGAAGTGTTACTAAACCTGATACTGTTCAGAATATCCTAATGTATAAATTGTGTAAAGTCAAAGCATGAAAAATTATCTTTTTTTATTTCTCTATGATGTTTTATTTATAAACGTAGACTTATGCAGCTAAACTCAAAACGTAAGCATGTGGAATATTTTTATTTATTTATTTTCAATATTTCTATTTATTTATAAGGCAAAATTAATTAATAAAGAAAAACAACTGGAAATGTGACCAAGTTGCTTTTGTGAAAGAATATTCAAATTGTGCAAGTTCAGAGTTTATATTTCACTAGGGGGTATTGCCATTTCTGTGACACTTCACCTAGATAAAATATTATTAGGTAACAGATCTGAGGAAAGATATGAAGTAAACCACAATAGTAATGAAAGTATCTGTGTATAAATCCAGAGCACAAAATTATTTGGCTCTGTGATATACATTTATCAACCTTAACATTTTTTTTCTGATCATGAAGTAAGGTTTATTTTGAAAAGATCCCTGTTGGAGTAGGAGCAGGTAAATTTGCAGGATTTATTATTTATAAATAATCTCTGATATTATGGGAATGCTTTCATGTGCCAATGACCAGAGATCTACAATGTTGTGTGCTTTCATTTTTAGAGGAGAAACACAGCCTGAAGATTGTCTGGGGTGGATGGATAATACGTAATTAGATAGCCTAGGCATTCATCGTGTGATATCTAACAAGCTTTTCTGACAAAATAGGTTTATTACAGTGATAGACGGATGACCATTCTGGTATTATCATTGGATGACAGAAAATTGTTTATGCCCTAGAATAGTGATATAATAAAATTATTGTCAGAGAATGAATGCAAAATTCATGGAAAAAATCAGCTTTTTATACAAAACACATAGTTTAATTCTTCACTGAAGAACTAGGGAGCAGGTTTTACATAGTGTTCTGGCTTGTGCTACATTTAACTTTCTCAGAATAATTCTTCAGTGGTAATGATGCATGAGCTACAGGATGAGCAGTTGCAAAACACAGTGCAAAATCAGACCATGTAAGGTGAGTTGCAGTTTTTGTGATAGTTCAAAATTTGTCTCTCTAAAGAAGTGTGTTCCTGTTTTCCTAGTGGAAGAAATCCTTTCTTCATTCTTTCTTCATTTACTCATAGAAAAGTGAATAATCAGTTACTTATTTCAGGTAAAGTCTTATAAGCAGAGATTGGATAATTTAAGTTGATTCCAGTGGTATTAACATTTTACTGTAACATAAGAATAACAGAACTTTACAGTTCATTTGATTTCTTGTTGAATTTTCTTGATTATTTGATATATAGCTTGGCATTACACTCTCCAACTTAAAGGAGTTTAATTGAGAACTTTTGAAAAAACTTTGCATTTTCTGGTTCAATGGGTTTACTGCTGTTCATTTAAACTCCACATGCTTTAATTAGTTTTTACATTTCATAACTCTCTGTGGCATGTATGATTTAGGCTGATTTACCTTGATATTGGCATCACAGAGTTCCATGACTTCTGTATGGTTTGTGTCACCACTTTAAAATAATATAGCACTGAGAATTTAGAGTGATCTTTGTCCTCTGGTTTCCTTAATATTGTGGGTTTATATTTTCTTTATTTGTTCAGACTATTTGTACTTTGGATTATTAATCTATAACTAAATATTGCTCTCTATGTTCAGCCTGCTGATGATATTTGGAACCAGACCAAAGCTACTTTCCTTAAAATTGTGCAAAGCATTTATGTCAGTGTTTAATGTACGTTTCTTCTTCACTTACCATCTTTTTGGAATCATGTCAGAAGTGGGCAAAATTAGCATGGAGCAGTATTAGTACCTATGCTAGTTCTATCTTTTTACAGAAAGAAGCTTTGGATATCCTGCCTAAACAAAACCTTAAAGGAGATGCTGTCTGTCTCGCAATAGCAATGCATCAAGCAGAGAATATGTATTGTCACTTGAACAGTTACAGTTTGAAAGAAACTATGGCCAGTCACTGTCTGAACTCATTGTGTAAATATCAACAAAAATTTGTAAGGAAATACCCTATATCAAAAGGAACTGGTAAGGAAAAGAACCCCAAGGCTCTGTGTAACTTCCAGGCTGCCTCCATCTTTGCCTCCTCTAAGATCCCTCAGAGAGAGCGGTTGCTTCAGCATGATCATGAGACCAGAATGCATTGCCTTTCAGTGCCTTTTGCTATCTGTGACACTGGCTATAGGGGGGAAAAGTCCTTCCTCCAGTGAGAGCTTCCAAGCCTTACTCAGAGTCATTGTGAGAGTCCAAGATGTGCATAATCTGCATCACAGTTCTGGCCCACTCAAGTTGTGCAAAAGATTTCAAGCTTAGGAGTTGTTTGAAAGATTGCACCATAATAACCTAAAAAGAAGCAAATCAAGTGTGATGCCATAAGGAAGCTTTGGTCTGGGTTAAAACTTCAGATTTAGATGATGTCTGCTGTTCTGAAAGGTTGAATAAGTGAAAGCCTAAAAAATTTCTTACCACAAGTAGACTGAATTCCTTAACAGCCTCATCACATGAGGGCTGCATAGTTTCTCTGCTGCTACTGTAACTGTAACCTATGCCATTGTAAAAAGCAGCCTTAAATGAGAGTTATAAATGGATGTTTGTGTAGCGGTAGAGACCTATATGATTAAAAAATACATGATTCTTAATGAGCATGTAGCAGTTTGATGTTAGTCATATAGTGTGTTTTCCTTTTCTTTTTCACTATGGTACTGTGTGACAGATGGCATAAAAGAGAGCCCCTCAGCTTCCTAAAAAATTAAACCAGTTATGAACAACTGGAAGCAGAGAATGCTGAAAAATAGATACTGTGTGCAGAGTTTTCAAACAAATATCAGGAAAGGGAGGGCAAGGGGAGAAAACTCTTGTAAGTCTGCTTCATTTGGTTGCAAGTGTGCCACATTATCTGTAAACCTTTTAACTCAGGCAAAATTTCAACTGCTGTCAAACAGAGTTTTCTGAGTAATCTGTATTACTTAATCTTTAAAGGCACTCCATTGATTTCAAGGGATGAGAGGAACTTCTGATGCTACAGTTCAGATATCCATCTTAAAAATTAAATATAAATAAACATTAATCTATGTTATCTTAAATGTTGGAGGTGTTTTATGACTGGAGATTCTGCATGCTCTTTCTCCTGACTGCTATCACTGTGAAAGAGTATGCCAACTGTGGCCCAAATCTGTTTGGATAAATCTTTCTGTCTGTGTATTTATCTTTAAGTCTGCAGGTAATAAATTTTAAAAACATGTTCCCGTTCACATGCCATCACAAATTTGACTGAATTTGAAGGAAACTTACTTGCTAATGTTAAAGTTAATTAAGTTGGAGACTTTCATCATAGAGTCTAAGTTATCAAGAAAATATTTTGAAGTGTAAAGGGAGAATAATGAATGTATCAAAATCCTCATGATCATAACTGGCACCTTTAAAAGAGTGACTCCTGTTAAATGGCATGTATAGCACCACAGATGTACAAAAGAACAAGAAACAAAAATGCCAAAGATTGTCATCTTCTCATTCCTCATGATAAGTTGTCCTTCTTTCATACTTGCAGAATGTATAAGTAGGGTATAGTTCTGAAACTCATCAAAGCCAGATCATAGAATCATAGAGTCATAGAATCATTAAGGTTGGAAAAGACCCTTAAGATCACCAAGTCCAACAGCTAACCTATCACTGCCAAGTCCACCACTAAACCATATCCTCAAGCACCACATCTACCCTTCTTTTGAATACCTCCAGGCATGGAGACTCCACCACCTCCCTGGGCAGCCTGTTCCCATCCTTGACAACCCTTTCGGTGAAGAAGTTTTTCCTAATATCCAACCTAAACTTCCCCTGGCGCAGCTTGAGGCCATTTCCTCTCATCCTGTTGCTTGTTACTAGGGAGAAGAGACCAACACACACCTCGCTACAACCTCCTTTCAGGTAGTTGTAGAGAGCAATAAGGTCTCCCCTCAACCTCCTCTTCTCCAGGCTAAACAACCCCAATTCCCTCAGCTGCTCCTCATCAGACTTGTTCTCTAAACTTCGTTGCCCTTCTTTGGACACAATCCAGCACCTCGATGCCCTTCTTGTAGTGAGGGGCCCAAAACTGAACACAGTACTCGAGGTGCGGCCTCACCAGTGCTGAGTACAGGGGCACGATCACCTCCCTGCTCCTGCTGGCCACACTATTCCTGATACAAGCCAGGATGCCAGTGGCCTTCTTGGCCACCTGGGCACACTGCTGGCTCATGTTCAGCCAGCTGTCAACCAACACCCCCACGTCCTTTTCCTCCAGGCAGCTTTCCAGCTACTCCTCCCCAAACCTGTAGCGTTGCATGGGGTTGTTGTGACCAAAGCACAGGACCCGGCACTTCGCCTTGTTGAGTCCATACCGTTGGCTCCGGCCCAACGATCCAGCCTGTCCAGGTCCCTCTGTAGGACCTTCCTGCCCTCCAGCAGATCAACACTTCCACCCAGCTTGGTGTCATCTGCAAACTTACTGAGGGTGCACTCGATCCCCTCATCCAGATCATCAATGAAGATACTGAACAGGACCAGCCCCAACACTGAGCCCTGGGGGACACCACTCGTGACTGGCCGCCATCCAGATTTGAACCCTGTATTTCATGTCTGGGAAAACATATACTTAAGTTAATAATCACCAGTGTGTGCACACTAGAACAAATCCCTTAGTGTTACAAAACATTATATAAATGGTAACTTTTATTTCAGTAACAAAATAAAGAAATTTCTCCAAAAATAGAGGGGGGAAACTGTGTGAAAAGACATGAAGTTTTACTTAGTACTTTTTATTGTAAACTTTTCAATGCAAGTCTACAAATTGCATCAGCCATCAAACAGGATTAGACAGAATTTATCTCATGAATAATAACTATTTTAGATCAACTTGTGACAGATTTATAAATTAATTATTCATAAATAAGTGTGGGATAGGGCACAAACCAAGATGGCTATGTTATATTGTGATTATATATTCTATGCTAACCTGGACCAAGTAAATTTCCATCTACTTATAATTCTAGTAACCATTATGTTAATGCTAATGCAGCATATTTCCACTGGAAGAAAAATACCAGATTTGAGTTGCATAAATATAATTCAGAATATAATTTGTTATTTAATAATGCAATAAACAGTGTGAAGATGAATTGCTATGCCTTAAAAATATTATAAAATAACTTATGTTTGTAAACAGAAATAGGTGCTGTAAATTGCACTGAAAATAGGATTGCACAAACCTTTTTAATTAATTTCATTTCCCTGAAACGGTTAATTTCTAATTACTTTATTAGCAATGTAACGAGCTAATAAAAATGGAAGCTTGTACTGCTACATAGACAAGGCCTTCATAACGTGTTTAGAGCCCTTTAGTTCTGCTGTTGTTTCTGTGTAAGAATCAATACCACAGGCAGCAATTATGTGTTGTTGTTTTTTGGCTAAAATTCCCACACATCTGGGACAAACAGATATTCTATTCGAACTTCCTCTGTTAACTCCACCAGTTTCCATGGAATGACTCTCTGTATGCTTGTTAAGTAAATGATTGTTATAAGACTATGGAGACATGGTCAATCAAATTAACCCCTTTTGTCCAGCCTCCAAAATGGTTCTCTTCATTTGCCTAAATTCAGCTGCTTTGGGGAATTTTTTCAAGCTTGAAGGACTCTCTGGATTCATCACATTAGCAAACTGTAACCTGAGAAGAGGGTCTTTGGAGCAGCAGGACTTCTTTGGCCCCCAATTGTTTTGCTAATCAAGATTATTGCCGCTATTGAGATGTGGAAAGATAGCCTAGCTGACAAAATTTGTCAGCTTCCCATGAAATAGTTCTGTCAGTTTAGTCAGGGTGCTGGCTAATATTAACATATAAATGAAGTCTCTCCCCCTCACCCCTTAATAGATGGAGAGAAAATATAAACACACACACAAAAAACCCCTCTGTGCTTAAATTAAACAAGCTGCTTTTCTCAGCTCTAGCCCATGTCCCTGGAAATCCTGTGAGTAGTGGAGCTAAAGGGAGGGGGCAGGGAAGTAGAATTTGCACAAAACTACTTTTAAGCCATAAAGCAGCAAAGCTCCACTCCCCTGCTGATAGCAACAGGAGATTGATTACGCCTGCAAAAGTACAAATGGTTGCCTGAATGCAAGTGGCAGACCTCCAAAGCAGTATGTTCTGTGTGCTGGTTTTACATTTTATAGCAGAGGACTTGGATACAAAGTCGAAAAGTGGAACAGGGGGTATGAAAGAGTTATCTTTGCCCAGAGGTCAAACGTATGAGAGCTGCCCCTGCTAGTTTTACAGTCTGACCACAGAAAGATAGCAGGGGGAATCTAGCCTCTGTGCTGCAATTGTCCCCTACCGTCACTGCAGACTGAAATGCCCAGCACCTGTTTTTTGCCGTTCACTCTGTTTTCTCATAATCAGAATACATATTGTATTTCCCAGCTGACCTACAAGGTGCTATAATCTAATGCTCTTTCACCCACTTAACACAAATTTTGCATTATTTTGTCAGGGGCAAATGCATCATTCTGGCGGCAACTCTTTCAAATCCCAGCTGTACCAAATAATAAAAAGTAATTCAAATTTACACTCATTTTAATTGTAAATGAATCTACTGAAAGTTGTCTTAATCTTTTAGCTTGATTTAAATATAAATAAATTAATATCTTGTGATATTTATAATCTGCAAGTCAGCAATATTGGCCTTTTGGTACTAAATTAGCTCTTGAATGGCATGTGCAGCAGCTTTGTGTAGTTAGTGTACGTATCAGAGATGACTCTTCTAACAACTTCAACAGGCTTTGTAAAGCATAGCTTTAAATAGAAGAAATCCTTCAATCATGATTTGTTCTTGCTTTATGAGAAACAATCAGATTATTCCTTTGTGCTGAGCTGCGACAATACTCTAAAGCATGAATGAAAACTAGAATATATGTTCCCCCAGTGGATTACATCAGCCTTCTTGTTCATTAGGCTAATGTGAAAAATAGATTTAATGTGTAAAATATCTGCCACTGAAGAGAATATTAAGAAAATTACTTGGAAGCAGTTTGTGGGAACTTCAGAGCTAATGAGTTAATGACAAAGCATAGTATTTGTTAAGTAGTTCAAAGCAGATCATTCCTAAATAGTTCTAAGCGAGTAGCTAAGCTCCCTACTTCATGACTTTCAGAAGTTGTCATACAGAGTTGATTTCAACTTCTCAAAAAATGTTGTATAAAATACTGCATTAGTTGCCCAGAATGTGGAGCTAAAGAAGCATAATCCAAACAGTACCGTTGTTACCTATCATCTCAAGTTTAACAGTACATGCAGAGTTTTTGCTCATACCTTTGATCTGAACTTCACTTTTCAGTATTCTGAGAAACCTAATTAAGATATTAGACTTACTTCAGCAACACAGAAAAGTAACTGGGAGCCACAAAATTAAGCACTGATGGCAATAGGATAGAGTTAATAATAATCATAATAATATAAATTCTCTTATGGTTAAAGTCACAGTCTGCTTAAAAGTTCAGATCTCAGAATCTTTGTGCATTTCCTGGATTTCCCTTCTAGCTCCATAAAGTTTCACTGCATTGAATCCTTCTCCCTTCTGTGCTCTGGCCCCTCTCTTACAGGGTATGAGATGGGGAAAGCCTGAGTGATATCTTACTTACTAACAAATAAGCAGTATGTTGAAGTTTTTGTACAAACAAATGAGTAGTCTTTGCCCCAGGGAGTTTACAATCTGGATAGCTTTTGGCAGTATCAGTTCATCAAAACATATATTCTTAATTTTATGTTCATCCAGCTCTAGACCCTCTCATTGTCTGGCTTCTGTTGTAAGCATCAAATCTAAAACTTCATAGATACCTTTAAGTAGCCAAAGGAGCAATATTGATAGTAAGAGGACAGTCTTCTACTAAACAGCTATCTTTCAGGTCAGTGTCATCCAGAACTCACATAAAGTCTCCAAGAGTCAGCAAGATGCTCTTGACCATGTGCATTAATGCCTCAATTTACTCTGCATGACATTTTCTCACATTTGTTCCTGGTCACATTCCCTCGTTTTGCATCTGCAGGACTTGTCAGGTATATAGTTCTACTAAGAAAAAGAAGTCCTGCCCAAAGCGAAGGGTGTGGAGCTTTCCTCTGCTGTGGCAATCACCCAGCTTCCTAACTTGCCTGGCAGGGGAGCCGGGTGGTGCTTATAATGGAGTCCTTCATACCTCAGAGAGAACAGCTGCCTCACACTTCAGTGCACACAAATAAAACACCTGCTTAAACCCAGAAAAACCAGTAAGCAATGAGACTGGCTGCATGTTGGATGTTTAGATTTTCTCTTTTATCTTTTTTGAAATATTTTAAGATATTTTTCTGCATTCTGGACATTTTGAAAAATTGTGGGGGTTTGTTTATAGAAACATGTTGGGTTTTTTCTTCTCTTTTTGTGGAACATGAAAAAACACTGCCAATATTTTGCTTTTCGTCATTAGTAAGTAAAGATAAACTACCATAAGTTTGGTTTGGACAAGCATCCTGCAAGTTTGGCTACCCAGCTTCTAGACCTACTTCAAACTATACTGCATTACTTGAATAAAAGCAGCCCTTCATTCTCACCTATACTTTCACAAAATATCGGACAGATACTGAATACTGCCTAATTTGGTATTTTTCTCTCATATGTTGTGGATACATGGATGTATTTCCTGCACAGAGTAACTGTAGAGTTTCATCCCTGCTGTTGAAGGGTGTTTGTCTAGTTTTTTGTAACTTCCAGGGTGTAGCAAGGATCTTTGTAAGGAAATGGCCATTTTGACATTTTAATTTTAAGCTATATTTTTCAGTGTATCAGGCTGGGAGACAGAAATGGCTCTTCAGGAATGGCAGAGAGATAAGTAACTCCACTGAAAATTAGCATACAACACTGATTAAAAGATGATTAACTTATATCTCAAGATCACCAATAACATCTTGTAACTCCTCACATCTGAGATCTGTTTCACACAGATTGATCCTAATTTCTGACAGATTTCCATAATTTTCAGCTGAAATGCCCATCAGTGCAGAGAAGCTGTCCATACTGGTCAGATTCTGTAGTTCATGTCAATGGCTGTTGTCATATGGTATCTGTTATTATCCGGTCTTTGTGATACAAATTTATCATCTCCACCAGTTCATAATGAGCCTTGCTGGTACCATAAAACCCTATACTGCCACCACAACAATTGTCATCCTATATGGAAGTCACAGAAGAGAGATTAAGGACTTAACGTTTAAATTTTAAATTAAATATTATCTCACCATTATGGGTGGTCTCCTTCCCAAACATTGGTAAGGCAGTATAGTAACACTACCCAACACTAATGCCTGAACTATGCATAAAAAGAATATTGCCTTCACGGCTGTCAACCTTTTAATATTCTAAGTTGTATATGCACATAGTGTATATTAATCACAATAAGTTGAACTTCCTTTTTTATTTTTAGTCTTGCCCTGAATTTTATGAGACTAACTCTAAATAATAAGCATAACTATTTTATTTAACCAAGGGAAACGAGTGGGAACAAGTTCCGACGGACAATGGCTCTCTGCTGGAACCCAGAGAAGCAAATGCAAGCAATGCAGTAAGGAAGATCAAACTTGTTACACTGCTGATATTCTAAGAGTTTGAACTCAGACTCCCTGCTGGCCTCAATTTTACAATGATAATCATTTCCTAAAATGGCTTCATTTTGTAGATGAAGCTGTACCTCCCTCTGAAGCATGGGTTTTCAAAGATTAAATCATTTACATTTCAAAGTGTTCGTTTTTTGCCAGAGTGAGAAATACTCAAGCAGGAAAAAGAGTGCTCCTTTTAATTTTTGAAAGCTGGGGGAGCATTCATAGTGAAAATAATCACAGCCTATTACAGCAGCCATGCTTGCCTATTCCCACTTCAAAAGGATGAGCCTATCTTTTCCCCACCCAGCAGTGAATGACCACTTAAATGAGTGATGGCTTATTAATACTATGACTCAGCCACTTCTCGATAAGGAGAACAATAAGGAGTCAAAGCTTGAGCATCTGTTACAGATTTTAATGAGAGTGTGTTG
This sequence comes from Phalacrocorax carbo, assembly GCF_963921805.1. NCBI lineage: Eukaryota > Metazoa > Chordata > Aves > Suliformes > Phalacrocoracidae > Phalacrocorax > Phalacrocorax carbo. The sequence goes on from NC_087520.1 coordinate 29,194,149, forward strand.
CTGGTAGTTTGGTCTTTTGGAGATTACATTTAAATTAAAAGGGTCTTGTGTCAGGCTTAATGGTGTGACCACTGTTGCTACTATTTATAATCCAGAGATTGCATTTTTGTCCTTTCCACCTGTATAAATTAATTGGCTTTATTAAGGTTGCCTTGGGGGATGGACACCATTTAAAGAAAAAAAAATTAGAGAAACTAACAAAACAAAAGTTTCAGGAAGTTCTCCAAAAGAACCCTAAGACATACACATATTTAAGATCTCTTAAATTAAATACTTGGGCATAGTGTTGTTTTCAGAGTCAGGATATATTATTACAGAAACAATGAAATGCATGTATTTAGAATACATTACATTAGCATTTCTGCATAAGCCCTGGAACTGAGTCATTTTCAGAGAACGCTTACTCTGAAGTTGTGTGCTATTCCCTCTTGAAGAACAATTTAATCAGGCAGATCTAAAACCAATACAGTGCTATAAGAAAAGCAAATATGGTTGTGCTGAGATAGTTGAAAAACTTATAAAAGTTAATGGAAGAATATTCTTATACAATATCAAGCCAGCGATAAGATTCTCTATTCTAGCCAAGAAAGATTTAGATTTGCACTGGAAAATAGAAGAACAGGTTTCAATGCAAGTATATAAAATGTTGAATAATGTCTCAGTAAACCCTCCTTACTAGGCATTAGTTCAACATTTGTGTGATTCTTGGGGAAACTGATAAAATGTCATTTTGAGCAATAGTATGATCAAATTAGGAATTCAGAAGGTGGAGGGAGACTAAGTCTGTATGGTAGTATCATGATGGCAAGTGACACTGAATTGTTGAACACCTTCCCTTGTCTGTAAAGATACATAAACTTGTATTGGAAAAAGTATACTGCAAATGATCTCTTCTATAGCTTGTTCCTCTATTTCCCATTCAAACAGAGTTTCTGGGTAGCTGAGACTGTTCTCTGTTCACCAGACTGACAACATCTCTTGATTTTATGGTTAATCTTTGCTGACATCTGAGGGATGTTCAAATATTTTGAACATTTGAACATATATTGAGTGCTTACAGGAGCTATACAACTCACTTCTCATAGGAGCTCTGATCCCTGTAGGTTGTTAAGGAATTAGAAGCCATCCAGATCCTTTATTATGACCCTTGCTTGTGCCCCAATGATAGTTTTTGTTCTTTATTTAGTCAGTAAACTATTGATTACTCTGTTCCTGCTCATGATGGCCTACTCAGACTTGTACATATTGCTCTTGCCAGAGGCAATGAAATCTTGTACCATTTTGAAACATAAAATATGACTACTCCATAATCAGGAGAATATTTCATGACTTGAAGTCTTAAATGGCCTCTTTTTGCTATGCAATAGTTTTTAAAAGGAAGGTGATCCAGAGCAACGAGGAAGAGAGGTAAAAAGAGGGGACAAATGGGGAGCCCAGTTTGGTTGATGCTAAGGAGAAGGACTGGCAGTCCTCAGCACTTGGCACTGGGAGGCTGGAGCTGCCTGGAACTGCTGCCAGCCAGAGCCTCCCTAGGGTTGACTGGCTTGATGCAGGGGACTCTTGTTTTGTGACTAGTGAATTATTGTTGCTGAAGAAGGTGGCAACGAGCCAAGTAAAAGCCCTTTTTGTCCTTTACTCCCAACAGGGGACTTGGTAGTAGTTTGTCATGTGCCTAGGCATAATCCAGGCAAAGTCCCCATATGCAATTAAAATAGATTTTGCTAATGTACATGTTTCTTAGGAAGTGGTGTTCCAAGCTGCTGGTACAGTTCTTTTATTTAATATTTTGGTCTGATTTCAGTGCTTAATTTTCTTGGGGATTGTTTTTGTCTTTTAATCTATACTCATTTCTCAATATCAGCACTCCTTTAAATAAATCTGGTAGTGTATGCAATACATAAAAGAGATATAATTTATAAATAATAATGTCTATGAGTAGTGATCTCTCCTTAATGTAAATTCCAATATATTTCATGATCAGAAATCCCCAATGTATAGGTTTACCTCTTAATAAAAGTACTAGCAGCACAGACTTAAATCTCACAGATAAGTTATATCCCTTTTGAACTGTCATCACTGTAGTCTATCATCATTATTTTTATGTCATTGTAACTGTAGTTAGGCTTTTATTTGTAATTTTTAAAAATTATTATTCAATTTTAAGGTACTTGGATGTAATAGACCTAATGGTACTAGAAAATCAATCTGAGTTTCTTATCTGTAGCTTTTGCAAGGTTTTGTGCTATTTTACACAGTTTGAATATTCTCTAAGAAGGCTATAGTGGAATACATTGTCCCAAAGACCACTGATCTTAGATGATCATGACAGATATATGGTAGGTAGAGTCTCACAATTATTCATGCTGAGTAGTAGTAGTTCTCTAGTAGCATATTTCTATTAAACTCAGTGGAACATTCCAGGAAGTAAGGGACTGTGCAGCACACTTTAACAGATAATTTGCTTTAGCTACCTTTTCTAATGACAAATCTGTTTTGTAGAGCAATATTAAGAATCCTTTGAGAAAAATGCCTTTCATCAGAAAATACCATCTCATTAAGAACAGAAAGGTTCATACAATCCTCTTAGTTTCCTTAAAAATAAATCTTTTCTGAGAAAAAGGTAACTGTATCCAGATTCCAGTGATTGGTCTAAGTAGGAGAGCTGCCTCTGCACTAGAATGCAAAATGTTAGGATTAGCCCCTCCTATGTAAAAGTATTTTGAATCTCTGTTCCAGTAAATATTTCTAGAATATTGTAGAAATATTTCTACAATAATTCTACATTAACTCTACCTAATTGTAGAAATTGCAAATTAAAAATTTAGTAAGGGAAGTTGAAAGAATTGAAACAGAAGGTATTGTGGAGGTGGATAGAAAATTCACCTGGAATCTGCAAGTGGGGAGAATCTACATGTCTGATTAGCCCAGATTGGATGCCTACTTTTTCATTAAAACCTTAAACTTTTCCCTTTTCTTCTTGCGCAAGTGTAAGGGCAGAACCAGTTGGATGTGAGACTCGGGCGATAAGAAGGAGGTGGCACTCAAGTCTTCTTTTTAAAGAGTACCCTAATTGTAAGTATCTTCAAGAGTTGTTTCTTTCTTGTAATTTTAATAGATCAAGTAGCCTTATCTTGCCATGTAATATCATTACTATGCACCTATAAGACAAGAGGTATTGCATTTTCTTAGGGATGGACACTCTGGATCAATCCAGATGATTGCTTAAGAGAACACTTCCATTAATGGAAATAGTGCTAGTCATACATGAAGTGTGTATACGTTTTCATTATTGCAGCTCTCAAAATGCTTTATGTTTATTCAGGATTGGTTCTTTACTAATGATACTGGAAGTAGTATGGTTCCCAAAAGCATGTTTTAGGATTTCTCTTCTGAATAACTATGAAATACTGAAATATTTTCTGTTGAGTTGATTTAGATTTTGTATCTCATAGGTCCTGATACTTCAGCTGAAACATTTAATAGGCAAATGTCTGGGAATGGTGGTTTTTTAAACAAAGTATTAATGAAATGTATATAGTCTAGAATGAAATATACTATTGCCAGATTCAGTAGGAATCCCAAACTGACCCGGGGCACTTTAAAAAAACTGCAGTGTAAAACACCATGAGAGAAAGGCCAGTCTTGAAGTAGATTAATGTAGGCCCACCCCGTGAGGTAAAATTTTTCATAACTGGTTTTATTTCCCTTGATGCAAAGAATAATGGAACATACTCTCATTTGCCATCTGATAGTGAACCATCTTCTGGAACACACAGCCAGTTTGATTGTGGGACGCTTAGTCCAGGTGGAATTTCTCCAACTTGCTGGAGTTAAACTGTTGCCAGGATTGTGTCCTGTATATAAATAGAGGAAAGAGATAGTCCTGCTGGAGACTTGATTCTCAAAAAGGTTTTTTTAAACAAATGGCATTTCTGAGAAATTGAGCAAAATATTTCAAGATAAAAGAATGTTAAAGATAGCTAAAACTAAGAAAGCCATATGTTCAAGGCATATCAGCTTTGAAACCATGCACTTAACCCTCTGACTCAAAAAGATTTCACATTTTAAATAAAAATTTTAACTTCCTGAAAAGATAAAGTTCATTCATCTTGAGAGTAGCCTAGAAAGAAAAGAAGGAAAATATTAACGGAGAAGCCTTTCACTGAGATAAACATCTTTGATATTAGGTAAAAAAAAGAATACAATGTGCAAAGATGGGTCATATCCCTTCCTAAAGAGCTCTGTTACATTTGTACATCAAAGTAGGAGTAGGGTTATTTTCTGAATGGATTTTTTGGCTAACAAGTATATTATCTTCCAAAACCGTTGCCAGAAACATAAAATCTTAGTTCAATGGGAAAGAAATACACCATTTTAGCACTCCTATTTGAAACATTATACATAGCTCTGTTCTAAGTTCAATGCAAATATTATGTAAGTGTACCCATTAAAAATTTGATCTATTGGAAAGAGTTTATTTGGTTGCTTCGAAATTGTACTGATAAGTGTCAGCATTTGTGTGTAACACAGTATAAATGTGTTTGTGCAACAGCCATCTATTTTCGATTGAATTGCTTTTATTTCTTACACAAACTGAGCTTTCATCCTGGAATAAGTTTTCCAGTAACGCAAGGGCAGATGAGGAAATGTGTAAAATGGATCAGTGCCCAAAAGACTAAGTTATACATCTATTCTTGGAAAAACACGAGGACATATTATCTTAAAAAGAAATGCATAAATTATGGAAGAATGCAAGTTCATTTGAACATGCATATTGAGCTACAGCATCTATCCAGATCCTCATTACATTACTAACTGTAGCATGTAGGTTGTTTTTTGGAGGTAGCTACCTAAACATACATAGACAAACACAGTTAAATTTTACTTAGCTATCTGAGCATATGGACATATTTATTTTACTATGAAGTCAGCTTTGTCTTTTTGTAATATCAAATTTTTATATTAATTTATAGGTATATTACCCCACATGGAAAAAATGGGAAGGTGAAATAAAGTGAAATGTTTTTTATTTTATTTCAAATACATTGAAATGAAGTTTTTGATACTACACAACCTGACAATTTTCTAGATAGAACTTACTGAAAATTATGTGGGGTAAATGTCATCCATGAAAAGAATTTCAACTTACTGAATGACTGTTATCTTGAATATAAACTGCCTTGACTGCATTAACGTGTATTACGGAATATATGAGGATCTGTTTGAATGCTAAACTTTACTGTTGCTCCTTTTGCATGTCTCCATTGTTGCACTGTGTCAAACTGACATTTTAATTTTTTCTACAGGTTAAAAACATCATGCAAAAACAGAAAGTGAGAGAATATGTAACATTACACTCAATTAAGTGAAAAAATAATGATTGGTAAACTAATGACAATTCTGCAGAACCATTGAGACATTAACACTCTATATCAGAAGAAAACTATGCAAACCAAATCCAAAGCATCAAGAACCTGGTCATACTCTTTCTGCAGGAGCATTCCCCTCTGTGTGTAAGCATAGCAGAGGCAGTATGCCAGAGACACCTAGAATGAGATAGTAAATAAATATACATTATCAGTAAATTTTCAGACTGTTAGTGCTTATTCAGACTCAGGAACTTCTCCTTCATATGAGCAAAACAGACAGAAGTTTTCAGATGAAGCTTTTGTACTTGTAAACTGATTATATTTTGCTTCTTGGCAAACTTCCTGGCAACTGATTATATTTTGCTTCCTGGACTGGGCTCTGCACAAAGCAAGTACCTCACAGTGCTGTCTCTCAGGCCCTGTGCTCCTGTGAACCCTGTTGGGTCCACTTGGCTTCTGGCAGAGCCTGTTTCCATCTCCTCCCCTTGCAAACTCTCAGCTTCTCTGTGTCTTTTAAGACCTTTCAGGGCCAATGAGTGTTATTGGACTAGAACCATAAAGTGATCAGCTTCTCTGGGGATTTTACTGATTTTCATGGAGGCCTCAATAACGAGTGTCATAGGTCTCACTGGGCTGGCAGAATAGGGTGTTCCTTCTTCAGTGGAGCTTTCTTGCATTCAAGAGGCATCAGTTCTTGTCTTTTTGGACTGTTCACATACATAAGTGCTTTCCATGTTGAAGTCTAACAGGTCTTATTGGCTGTGTCTAAACTTCAAAGCAGGTGCCCCCATGATGTTCCTTGGAGTCATGGCCTGTTGACCATCCAGGCTGTGATAGCACCACAGGTCTCCCTGCTCAAATGCCTAGCTCACCTTCTAGTGGGCACAGCAGAAGTATGTGTAGCCAGATTCAGACCCTAAGAAATGCTTTTGGTTTCCAGCCCTTTAGATGTACCCGGGTAAATCCTGTTGAATTTACATTCCTTGTTACAAAGAACTTAATAGCCAAACTGTTGTCATGTTAACTGTGCCTGCATACAAACTAGTCTGACATAATTTTAGAAATTGAGTTTACCTTTTCCCTTTTCCACTGGACATTTCATAAACCTTAGTAAAACTGCAGTCATAGTGGGGAAACTGCACACAACATTCTCTGAGAAACAAGGAAAATTTAAGGAATTAAGGGTGAAACAATCTCATATAAAACTTGCCCAGCTATACAGTACCATAAATGCATTTTGGAAAAGTGTTACATTTACTATCTATTTTAAAAAGTGAGCACACATTTGATTGTCTTATTAGGAGCAAAAGTAATATTTTTCAATAATATGCTAGGGCACTGTTTTCAAACAGTTGGAGAAGCATTGTTTGAATAAACGCAATGTGTTTATATTATGAATGCTTTCCCTAGAGGTTACACTACCTTCTGATGATTGAGTCTAACTCTGTTTAACTACTTTGACAAGATTCTTGCCTGAAGTAACATTTTTAATTAGCATTCTTGTTTGTTTACATCTAGAGATTGAAGGGAAAAATAACTAAAAGCTTTGGAACAACTATTGAGTCTGCACTTGCTCTAAGCTGGAAGAAAATAATTTTTCGTATATGTTTAAAATTATATAACACGGTTCAGATGTTGGTTCAGATTACTGTTAAAATGGCATTCAAATCTGGGAGTGTTTCTTGTTGGTTTTATCCTTTTAAAAATTTCCACTGTGCTTTTTTTCATCTTTAATTAAATTTCAATTCATTTTATAATACTAATTAAAGTATTTACATCAAGAAATTCTATCCATTTGCAAAACTGCAAGAAATTTTAACATTTTCACAAGCAAGCAAACTTTTTAGAAGTTTTGCAAAATCTTTATCCTGTATTTGTAAGGCATTGAAGGGTAGATCATCAGCTGGTATAAGTCATTGTCATTCACTGGAGTCAGAAGAGCAATTTTGATTTACAACAGTTTAGAATTTTGCCAATAATCTAATTAATATAATCAAAACCATGTACAGACACCAGAATAAACAATACCAAACAGTAAGGCAAGTAACCTATCTTACAATGAAAATAAAATGAATGTCCCAGGCTTCTTAAATCACTGTTTCATTACATAGCTTTGCTTTCTATCAGCTTTGATCTCCTTCATTTCATTAGGGCAAACTTGTCATTAGAGGCAAGAATTTCTTCCTATGAAATTGATCTCACATTCAGCACTGATAGCTAGTGACTTTTTCCAGTTTCAGCTTTAGTCTTCCTATACAGCACTTAAAAAAATAAAAATAAAAATAATAATAAAAAAAACCAAACACAAATTATTACATCATAAGTAGAAGAACATATGGCATGTCTAAAAGTGAGTACACAATAAATATGTTTCTAATAAATACTTTGGTGCTGAGTAAATTACAGAAGAGAGAAGACAATAAACCACAATTCTGCTATTAATTCCATTTCTTAGCATGGTAGCAGTTATTAAATTAGTTTAATCATAGTGAAGCAGTTGAGGTGCAGTAGCACTGCTTATTACACTAGCCATTATCATCTCACTGTTACCTTGGGCTTTCTTCATCTGTTTTGTATTCACCTTATCTCTCAAATGCAATCTTGTAAGCTTTCTTATTTTATGTAAAAAATGGGTGTATTTTACATTTCACAGCTGGGCCTTGATATTTGATGCTGGCCTTTAGATTTTGTCAAAAATAAATACTGATTATAATATTTGCAGAGCAACTGACAAAACTTTAGCCTCAGGATAGAGCATTGTACAAAAATTTTACTTTGTTTAGCTTGGATTGATTCACAGAATCATAGAGAAGCAGAGAACATGAAACTTACAAGAGCATACCCACTGCATACCAATTTTAGCAATTGTTGTACCCCAAGATAATTCTAGAGTGTTAGTGCATTTTTTTCATGAAGTTATACTGGTTTATTTGTGGTATTCATGAGTTCTAAGCAATTGGACAAATCAGAACATTTCAGTGGGCTTCCTTATCTGTAATAAAAGTAATGGAAGGCCTGCATTTTAGCATCTGACAAACACTGTGTTTAGGAGTGGATTCTTATATCTGTAGGCTGGAAAAGTGGGGCTTCTGCAAATACACTGTCCCATTACAGCTTTCTAATTAAAGATCAGCTGCAGGAAACAGTAAATTTAAAATAGTGATGACAATATTAAAACTTCCTGAGGAAGAAGGAGCCTGTTGAAGATAAGGGGGCAAATATTGTATCAGAAGAAATAGAACTAAGTGCTCTATGGTGACTCCAAAGTATTGTGCAAGTATTCACAGTGGGCTATAGATGAGAATACGAAAAAGATGAGTGTTATAACATCAAGGGGTATGAATGACAAACAGATGCTAAGCAGACAAATGAGCTATGGCTGAAGGAGGCCAGTGCCGTTGTGTGTTGAGGGAAGAGAGAAGAGAGGAAGAGGTGGATAAAAAAAATATAGCCCCAGAGAAAACTGAAAACCATGCTGAGAAGTAGTCTGGAGAAGATCACAGGAAACAGCTTATGGAATTAAAAACATTTGGGAAATTACAGCAGTTAGGAAGAATTAAGTATAAGTAATGGTCATCTATGAAAATAGAAACTTCAAAAAGGAAGGGACTGCAGCACAGAACCTGGAGGAGAAGAGCTAGAAAATCAGAAGATATGATCTCAGCATGAATAGAGACATGCTAAGGACCCCATGCAACATATCGGTCTCTAGGAAGACCTTTTATGAACAGTTAACAATAGGCTTTGGCAGCAGAGAGCAAGGAAATGTCTGAGAGAGAGGAGTATCTGACTGAAGTGATGGTCTTACATCAGTCCCATCATGACTGGGAAGAATGTGTATGAGATATAAATAGCATCTCAATTTATTTCAAGTGAATATAACTTGGTTTTCACTGATACTCCTTACTTTTAATTTGTTAAAGATGCTGAGATTGTATAGATACATATTAGCATAATTTACAACATAATGTAAAATTACATTGGAAGCAGAAGCACTAAAATAGTGCAAATGTATTTTTTATTTTCCTAATGAATTAACCATTTAGAAAGTGTTATTTTCAGACTTTGATTACCCATGTAAGCCTGGGGAAATATTTGTCAAGTATTCAGATCTAAGAAATGGACCCAAGCATAGATAAGAAAATGAATTCATAATGAGAACAGATGCTACAGACACAAAAGATATCTTCAAAAATCGTATATGGCTTAATCCCATCATCATTTTCGGTATGTATCTAGAGTCTAACTTTTAAAAATATTTAACAGTTGTTCTGCTTGGCCGTGCAACATGTGGCTGATTTAGGAGCTGCACACTTAATGCTTACCTCCCTGCTTATGCCAGTCAGGTATCTTTTTCTGTGTGCTTGCCAAGTAATTTCTGTACCTAAGATGACCTGAACTTGCATGGGAGCCCAAGTTTCATCTCATTTCCTTTGTGTAAATATTTCTGAGGTGCAGACTGTAGGAATAAAATAATGTAATATCATTGAATTGAACAGCAGTTAGGCACCTTGGTACCTTTGTAGATCTTGGCCTAGACCAGAGTTTCATGAACAGTGTGTAGGTCAGTCTTTGTTTAATACAGTGCCTTCTACCACCATCAATATCTTATCCAATTTTAAATGCTTAGTTATCTGAATAGAACTTGCTTGTTAATTTGTTAAAAGATCTGTGAGACATAATCCCAAAGCTGGTTAGGCTAATGTAGAGTAGCCTCAGAAGACAACAATTTTTCCTTCCAAAATTGTCTGGAAGGTGGAAAAAGAAGGTTTAAAATGACTTTTTAACGGGTTCCATCTCCTTCATATGCTGGGCAAAAGAGGTGAAACCCATGGAGAAAAAAGAGGAGTAACCAGCTGTGCTTGGAGAATGCAAATTTGTTCAAACCATAGGGGTGTAGGAGAAAGAAAGCTTTAATTGTGGGTTCTGTGAATAACGGTCCAAGTGTGCCCAAAAGCAGAACCTCAAATATCTACTAAAAATTTTTATTGAACATGTGTGTGTGTGCTCGATCTTCTACATGCCTCTGAGGTTGGTTGCCAAGAGAGAGCTTTTGAACTCTCTGGTTTGCACTTTCTTGCCTGAGACTACATATAGGTCTTACCATAACAGCTTGTTTTAAAGTTACAAAAATCATTAATTGCTCTGTAATTATAGTCATGGTCATATTTTCAGGTGGTATTGCAAAATGGCTTTGTAAACTGAGCATCTATGTGAAATACATGATGTGCAGTCAAGAAACGTAACAAACATCACAATAATGAGAAAATTTGGGGAAAAAATAGAAAATAACATGAGTTACTTGATTCTTGTAATTCTTCAGCTTAGAAAGAGGAGGTGTAGGAAGTTCATCAGGGAGACTGTTACAGTAATTGATTTGAAGCTGACCCTAGATATACTGTTGCTACAGTAAGAACAGAGTTTGGGAAAGCAGTTGACAAGTGGAAATAGTAGGATCAGAATAGGAAAGAGAGAAAAAAACAGAGTTCAAAGGCTACTCTAAATGCCATAAGGCAGCAACAAGTGCAAGGCAAGCTAAGCTTACCTCGCACAATAGAAGTCTCACCTCGCACAAGAGAAGTCTCAAGTGTAGAATGCCAAATTGGAACCAAAAAATAGCATTTCTTCCTCATACACTTCAGCAGAAGTTTAATAACTGTGCAGCTGGAAAGACAAGAGAAAACAAACCAGCAACATTTCTCAGAAAATTTAAAGATAAAACATATGCATGCTAATCAGCTGGTGTTTGTATCCTTCTCCTTTATTTTTCCCTGACCATTTCCCCAGATTAGAAGAGTATCCAGCTCTCTCCTAATTCCCCTTCAGGGTTCTGGTAGCAGGAGTATTCAAAGAAGTATAACTGCTTTCTTTAGAAGTTCAGACAGAAGTGCAGCTAGAGCCCTCACACAGCAGCATCTACCTACCTTAAGGAAGCTGAAGGTTGTTTTACTCCCAGGGCAACATGCTGTTCCACCTTATGTTTCTTTAGTATTTTTCTTAAATCAGTACTACTTGCAACTTCACTTCTGGGTAATAAGAGCTTATTACAGTACTTTTGCCCTGATAATTGAGAAACTGAAAAGAAAATAACTTAGGCTTTAGGATTTCTACTAGTTGTGCTGAGCTTGTGGCTCTTTTATTAATTCTTAAAGATGTCCTTGAGTCAGCAATACTTAAATAAAATACTCTACATGTTCCAGTTTTGGGAGACCTGAAAGTCATCTTAACCTAGAGGTCTAGAACCATGAACACTCTTATCTCTAGTTAACCTGCAAAAACATCAGATATGTCTGGGCAGAGAATATGAGGCTACATGGGCCAGCAACATGACAAATGGTATAATATGGTAATTGCATAAGAATAATACAATACCATTTTGTCCCTGGGTAGCCTTTTTTCATTCTGAGTGCCTCAAGATGTATTCCAAATTTTTATCCATCCTGCAGCTTAATTCTGTATTGCTAATATTGAAAGTATTGTTTTTACAAAATTTACAGAAAGGTTCACATGCTCTATATACTTAAGTAATGGTAAGTAGAAAAGAGGTAAAGAATGAGGATTTCTAAACCTTTTGAATGAAGCTTGTTTTGATAACTGCATCTAGTTATATTGTTCTCTATGGATTTAATATTATTTAAATACTCCATAGTGATGGATTCTGTGCATGTGATACAGTAGTGCTTCTAAACGTAGTTGTTATTGTGATCCATTAAAGTATAGCTAATGCAATATCTATCCCATAAAGTCTGGGATTCACGAGACTACAAAATAATTACTAAGATAATAACATAAAAAATGGGCAAACCCACATCATAAAACATTAGCTTTGATAAATTTTGTTCCATAAAATTAGTGTTTGAATTAGAAATTTACTGGGTTGGTCATATGAGTATCTGTCCTGCAAAAGTATATTTTCTCAAATTAAAAAATGTCTTTCTTACAGAATTGGCTACAAGTGCCTTTTTTTATCTCTTATGATTTCCAGCACTATGTAAATTCATAGCTCAGAGGAATGGTGTAATCTCACATAATGAGTTGCATGATATATTGAGCCAGTTTTAATGTATCTTAGTTTGAGACAGGACTGTATTACTTTTCCCAAATATTATTTTGTTTCTTCAACATTATCATAAAACCTAATTCAGATAACATTAAACATCTTCTTTAATGCTTATACAGGCACCAGAACTGACGGGATATGGATACAACGGAATCCTTAACTCAACCCTATTGTGCTGGAACAGAACAGGAGCTTCAGAGCTGCTGGGGGCCTTACATATCGCATATGTGCTGCAACAGTGAAACAAATTATGAAACTCTGAATTCTTGCTTTTGTGAGTTTGTGTCTCATGCATGGAGAGCATTGATTTTGCAAGGTGCTAGAGACGTGGCCTGTCTGTCTGCGAATAGGACAAGACGGATTATTTTCTGAAGTTTGACATTAAGACAAGGATATCTCCTTTTTTGGTCTGGCACTGCTATTAAGTCTGCACAAGGAGGTTGAGTAATATTAGGGGGTTTATATATGAATTAACCAATTTCAATAATGATGTATTTATACTGATAAAAACGTAATTGTTAATCTCACACAATGCAGTGCTGTTCTCGTCTGGTTTAAAATACAATAGTATAGAAAATGCAATTACGTTAATGTGCAGAATCTAACCCACCTCAGGTTTAGGCTGTACTGAAGAAATAATCACAAGGTTGAAGATGCATATTCAAAGTTATTTCACAGAGCCAGTCTGTAGAGGTAGTTAGTTTTGCAAAATGTTTCAAATGTACTGAATAGGCTGGCAAAAAAAATCTTATCATATGACAAAAGATGTATGAGTTTTCACAGCCTCAGCACTGCAGTCCCACTAGTAATACAGAGGCAGGTTACATTAGTTGCTATTGAGTTGAATCTGCTTTTGGATAACCTCCATGGGTTTACTCCAAGAGCAAAATGCTATTCAGTGTAACAAGCTAAACCTTTAGCTGTTCAGAAAATAAATGCTGTGTTAAGTTTAATTACTTTAGCCACCCACTGATGATCTGAAAAAAATCTTTTAACAAACCAAGTATTCTCAGCTAGGCTGTTGCCTTGGCTCTATGATTTCTCACTGTATAGCCATATGGAAGTGCTGCGATCGGAGTTTAGATCCTTCGTTCTTTAGGCAGGTAATGAAACATAGAAGCTATTTCTCCTTACCTTAAATTTTGGTTTAGTGACATTATCAGATTTATAAAGATGAGCTGAATCTATCTCTGCCAATACAGAGAAGCGAGCAGAGGGAAAAGATGTCATTACAAATAAAAGAGGTCAATAATTACGGATGTCGTGGTTTAGCCCCAGTCAGCAACCAAGCACCACGCAGCCGCTCGCTCACTCCCCCCTGGTGGGACGGCGGAGACAATTGGAAGAGTAAAAGTGAGGCAGCTCATGGTTTGAGATAAAGACAGTTTAACAGGTAAAGCAAAAGCTGCACGTGGACGCAAAGCAAAACAATGAATTAATTCACTACTTCCCATGGGCAGGCAGGTGTTCAGCCACCTCCAGGAGAGCAGGGCTCCATCACACGTAACGGTTACTTGGGAAGACAAATGCCATTACTCCAAATGTCCCCCCTTCCTTCTTCTTCCCCAGCTTTATATACTGAGCATGATGCCATATGGTATGGAATATCCCGTTGGTCAGTTTGGGTCAGCTGCCCTGTCTGTGTCCCCGCCCAGTTTCTTGTGCACCCGGCAGAGCACGGGGAGCTGAAAAAGTCCTTGAGTAGTGTAAGTGCTACTTAGCAACAACTAAAACATCTCCACATTATCACCACTGTTTCCAGCAAAAATCCAAAACCTAGGTCCATACTAGCTACTACAAAGAAACTTAACTCTACCCCAGCTGAAACCAGGACAACAGACCAAATCCTGATTTGACTGAAGTGGAACAAATGACATCACTTTCAATAAAATGAATAGCTGCAAATCATTGACAGTAAAGCCTAATAAAATGTCCTTTCTATTCATAAGTTCACAGCTCATATTTGTATTCTGTAAAGCACACTTGAAAAATTCTTAGAATATATTTTATAGGAATGGAACACTTTTTGACCTATTGTGAAGGGCAGAATGGTATATGTTCATGATTGTCGTGGTTTAGCCGGCATCTCAGCCCCACACAGTCGCTCACTCACTCCCCCACCAGTAGATGGGGGAGAGAATCAGAAGGGTAACCCTCGTGGGTTGGGATAAGAACAGTTTAATAATTAAAATTAAAAGAAACAACAATAGAGATGCAATGTAAAGGAGAACAACGAGAGGCACAAAGCCCCGGGGGAGGGGGGAAGGGAGGGGAGAGGGGGAACGAACCGCTGAAACAAACCGCACGCGCCACAGCAGCTCGCCGCCCGCCAACCCGACGCTGCGCCACCCCCGAGCCACAACTGCCCCCACCAATATACTGGTCATGGAGTCACATGGTATGGAATGAACCTGCCATTGGCCAGTCGGGGTCAGCCGCCCCCGCCATGGCCCTGCCCTTCCCAGCCTCCCCCGCCACGCTGGAAAGGTCCCCAACCCCCACAGTGAGGAGAATTAACCCCTTCTCAGCCAAAACCAGCACAATGGTATATGTAAAAGAACAACTGCTGGCATTCAATTATGTATGTATGTCATACAAGAACATGTGTCTTAGCATAGGCATCAACAACTGGATGTTCCTCTAAAAGTAAGTGGAATTCTATCCGTGATTCACAGTTCTGAGACTTTGAAATGCAAGTTTCTTGGTGTGTAAAAAATCAGTGTGCATACCATAACGCCTCCTCCTTCTGAAGGAGAAACATTGAGGGTGATGAGTTTTGTTATGAAGTTGATCCTTGAAATGTAGTGAGTGTGAATCTTAAAGATACCATAACAGTTCTCCTAAGAAGAAAGTGCAAGATACCTGTTCATAACTTACTGGGCTGTGCTTTGCTGCCTTCTTGGCTGTTCTTTCAGTGTGTTTTATGGCACATAAGTGGAACCCACTTAGAAACTTCAGAATGCAAGGTTTGTATACTGGGATGTTGTTATCTGAATAATTGAATTATTTTCCATTTTTAGTGTAACTAACTGCATTTCAGAAAAGCAGAGGAAAGCTCTTTTAGATTTTTTTATAATTACAGCTACATGGCAATGTTTTTCTCAACTTCATAATAGGGCTCTGCTTTTTTTTTTTTCCTAGAAGTGAAATGAAATCACTGGCCTGTTCACAGAAAAAAAAATCTGTGGTCTCAAGGCTTTTGTATTCAGTAGGGAGGTTGGACTGTGCTCCAACAGACAGAGTTATTCAGCAAGTTGTTGCCTTCAAGAAGTAATGTGTAACACCTTGTTTTGTTCCTTGGTTCAAAAGGCACTGTCACTGTTGTACACCAGTGTGTTTTTTTTTAAAAAGGCTATAATTCATATGCAAAATAAGGGGGGATTCATGATTTCATAATAAAATGTTGAAACACTTTGATCACGAGCTGGAAGGAGGTGTGAAACAGTGCTTCAGAAACAGACAGATATTTGTGTAATCAGCCTTTGTGTATTGCCAGTTCAGAATAATAACATATAAAAAGCCGCAACTTACCTCATCTGCCTGGTACAGCCAAGGCATAAATAAAAGAGAACAATGGAATTACTATTACTCACTCACTGAGCCCCAGCTACATCACTGTATTCTTTATAATTGCTGGCAAGAAGATTAATGTTTTGTTAAATATCAGAGTCAGGTCACAAGGGGACTTGCAGGGCTGCCTAAACATCTAGGCTTTAAACTTCCTTCCTTCCTTCCTTGCTTCCTTCCTTCCTTGCTTCCTTCCTTCCTTCCTTCCTGCTTTCCTGCCTTCCTGCCTTGCCTTGCCTTGCCTTGCCTTGCCTTGCCTTGTCTTCCTTTTTTGATTTTAATTTCACAGAAATGAACTTGCAGCTTTTCCTTTAATTATGGTGACTTTTACATTTTTGCATTTGAAAGGCAGATTCCATTTTTGTCATTGCAAAAAATAAACAAGGGCAACAATTGTATGGCTGATAAAGCTTAATCACCATATTGATAGGAAGATGCTAGGTTTTTTTGTGTGCTAGAAATAACCCAAGTTCCATTTTGTCTGTCATAGCTCTGTTCCTTCATGTCTGCTAGTTCTGTATTCAAATTAGGAATTTTTTTCTCATCATAATAATGTCAGTTATTCTAAGTAATGATATATTTGATTTAAAAACAGTCTTTGTAAATATCTATTCACTTATAGCTCATGAGCACCAGGATAAAAACAATTCAGGATAAAACCTCATAGTTTTGCAGAATGAGGAGATTTATACCTTATATACCTTCAGAGTGTATGTACCACCAGACTGAGTTTCGCTTCAATTTCAGATCTTTTGCAGCAAACAAATACTGACGTTTCTTCTTTGTATAGATAATTCTTTACAGTTATTAATCTTCCCCATAATTCTTGGCCTAAGCGGGCTATAGAAATAGACAAAGAAATATTCCATCATAAATTAACTTTTTTTTTCTTTTTAGGGAAACTGAAATGTCTGATGCATGTGGTAGAACAGCTTCACTTGGGAATGACTGCTAATGTAGGAGAGTTCTGGTGAACAGAGTTGTTTCTGGTGAAGGAGCAAAGAAATATATAGTCATCTTAATCTTTTGTTTAGACTATTGCCAGTCATTTTCAAAATGCGAATATCTTCCTCATTTGGCTAAGATTGTCCTCCAAATTATACAGGAGCCGTCTAGGCAGCAGCAACCAGTCTCTTATACAAAAATGGTAAATGTGTTTTACAGGTCTCTGTATGTTCTAACTTTTTAGATGTGACTAACCCCAGAACCATCTAGTGTGTCTTCACTTTGTAGAAGGATTCTCTGAAACAGGTGCTTTTAGCCCTGGAAGTGCTCAGTGTGTGGGCCAACATGAAGACTGCCACCTGAGTGCCAGGGGAATATGTTATGCCCCCTCTTCCCCTCTCATAGTGCTCAATAAGCTCCCTGAGCAATCCCTTCTGTGAACACTGAGTAGGCATTAATGGGACTAATAAAGCAGGAAAAGGTTTGTGTTAAAGAATAGTTATTTCTTGGTGTCATTTGCACACTAAAACACCCTTAAGTCAAGAATTGAGAGGGCTCCTTAACAAAAGGGTGTCATTAAGAATCTATTAGTGTCTTTTAGTGGAATAGGTCTTTTCTTGAAATAGGGTAATTCTATGTGGTATTACTGACTTTTATTAATGTTGTCCTCAGTTATCTAATATTAAACAAAACTAAGAACTTCAAAGAACAATATATGGACAGCAGTGGTGAAAGTTGTGCATTTAATTTCTACCACTTTGCATAGAAATAGCAGTGTTATGGAAGAGCTACTACTTTATAAGCAGTCCACAATACCTGAACAGCTCTGAGTGGTTTCAGAAAAACAGGTTTAGCGATCTGAGTTAAAGAAGATAAGAGATTCGAGAACGTATGTTCTTGATCCAGTTTAATCTATGACTCTTGGAAAAAGGTATTTTATTCTGTCTTACTCAATTTGCCTGTTAGAAATGAAAAATAATGAAAATCTGTTCCTATTTTCCTAGACGTCTGTTGCAAAAATACAATGTCAGTAATTATATACTAACAGGCCTTAAAGTGTTGGTATAAGAATCCTAGTCTCTACATTCTTTATGCAGAAATGTGAAAATTTGCTATAGATAATACAATTTGAGACCTAGATTGATTAATCCTGAAAATATCCTTCAGTTTCGTCATTTCTTGTTATCATCATTAGGTGTACCAAGTGGAATTACCGCACCACAATCATTGAAAAATTACCAGAGTTTTTCCCTTATGGTTATAATCCACTGGAGTCCTAAGGATCAGGAAAGAAGCCTGAAAGGAATGGAAATAAATGGGATTTGTTAAAATTAAAAAAAAAAAAAAAGTAAGACCACTTACAGTTCATTTTAGCTTGTAAGAATTCTTTATGAACCATCACAATATTGTGAACTAACTACTCCGTAATTTCAGTTTGTACATGTGCCCTGGAGACATGAATGCTATTCCCATTTATATCAGCCAAGGATCTTGTGCAGTTTTCTCATTTTAGCACCAAGTGTAGTGAAAGGTATGGACTAGAGGACTTGGCAGTCTTGCACCTATTTTTGCAATAGAAAAATTACTAAATATCAATCAATAAATGTTAAACATAATCTGTCCCCTCTGATGTTGCAGCTGCATCAGAGCTTGGTTGGTAACTTGGTTGTCTTCACAGAGAACATCTACAGATTTGCATATGCTGATGTTGCAATTACATATTACCCCATCTGTTCTCAATATGGTTTATCTAGAGAGTGGAGCTGAAGCCTAAGCCTCTGCAGGGAAAACAAATGGAGTAGGAAAACAGTTTCAGGGAGGAAGTCCAGATCTTCTGTTCCTTCTTAGCACTGGAAATGAGGACTTAGCCAAGATTTTCAGTCTAATTTCAGCATGTTCAACTCAGTAACGTAAATCTCAAATATGGGGTTTCTTACAGCTTCCTCTCTCAGAGATACCAGTGAGGTTTTCTTATCAACTTTTGTCAGTCCAGGTCACATGAGTCTTAAAACTGCCCATTATTACTTACATATGCTTGATCATGAAACTCATCTGTCAAAAGCCCTTTACCTTTCCTCACATTTTCTTCCTTGTGCACACTTCTTTGGTGATGTTTCTGTAAGAATCATGTCTCTGGAATTGTTAATGAGATTTAAATGAAAAGACAGAACCTAGGTTTTGCTAAAAATCAGAGTGGTTTTGGACTAAGTGAAACCTGTGGACAATCAGGTGAGACCTACAATCCAGAGTTATTGCAGTTCTTTTAATCCTGGCTCTCATCCAGCTAACTCCTTAACCCAACCCCTGAAAAACATGCTGCTTAACTATCCTCAACGGTTCTTTTCCATTGCATGGATAAATTTCTCTTCTAGTTCCTCTGGGGTGGCAGGAGGCTAGCCAAGCTGCCATTGTAACATCACTGCACTAAGGGTCCCTGAAGGACAGCCTCAGTCCCTCATATGGCATATCAGAATCAAATATTAAGAAATCTTGAAGACAAAGTTTTAGCTTGAGTTTTGTTTAATATGGTCAAGATCAGAAAGGAAGTTGGTAACAAAGTCAAGGATGGGAGCTATTTTTCCAGACTTGTTTCTCTGCTCTAAACATAATCCACACCAACAAAAAACACATCTTCATTGTACGTGTTAAAATGAAAGATTATTGTTGTTTCGTCGTGAGCATTTTTCCATTGGTTGAAAACAAAAGAGTTGGTTAAAACTATTGATACATGGTCAATGAATGAAAGTATTAATCAGTGAAACAAAAAAACCTAGTAGAACATCTTTAATACAGAAAATTCTTTATAGACACAGTAAGCACAGCATTTGTAATAAATGTAAATATGTAGAAGTATGAACGATGTGAATAGGAGAAAAATAAGGTGGAAGGAACAACCCAGCAGTTATTTATTAAAGACATATGACACATTAAAACTTAAAAGGTCAAAAGACTTTTCAGGTTAAGGACCTATGAAAGGTATTAACATGCACAAAAAACAAGAATGTGAAATAAATTAGTCTTGCTTTAAAGGAGAATTTTCCAAAGTTCTTATGATTTAGGCTATGGGAAAGCATAGTTCTACTTTTTTGTTGACCCATTCAGCTGAACTTACTGTACTTATTTATCACCTTGTTAATTTAGACAGATTTGATGTCATCTCTCACTGCTCTCATCTAGCCTCTCTCTGCTGTAGTTAAATCACTGGAAAAGAGCAGTCAGGAGTACAGAAGAGTGCCATAATTGAAAATAGGTGCATTTTCCAGTTGAACATTGTTGTGTTAATGGTAGGAGTCTGAGGAGTGGCTAGGGAGAGACCCTACCGTTGAGTCACGAGGCTCAGACAGGACCTGCTTGCTTTCTAAACTCCTCCTCCAAGAGGAGTCTAGGTGCAGCTAAGTCCAGTCTTAGTCTCAGACTTGGTCAAAGGTTTGTTTTCTAAGGGCTGTAGAAGTAACCACTCATCAGGGTATTCGTTGTTAGTAACTAGTTTGGCAGATGCCCAGGCCGGTCGCATTCAATGAGAACGATCATGGCTAGATTAATGAATAGTACAATTTATTAAAGCAACAGATACACAGGTTCTTTGGATTACCAGTGATAAGATTGCTGGTTACAAGGCACTCATAGATGCTAAAGATGAGAGTACGCTGCTAGGCGTATGCAAAACAAATATGAAGCGACTCTAATATGAAGCAAAGCAACTCTAATACGTTAGGGATTTAAAGTGACTACAGAGTTTTCCAATCTTACCCAAACGTGTCCCAGTGGTGGGGAAGAGAGGCTCAGCCCATTGACTGGTTCCAGAAGTCAGAGTGGTACGTGATGGTATCTTCCCTAGCACCCTCTTTCTCTTCACACATTTTATACTATTTTTTATCTTTCAGGTGGAGCTTAAATGACTCTAGTCATACATACCTTTATTATGACTGGTGTAAAATTTCCTCGCTTTACTTTTAAAAGCATAGACTAGAAGAAATTCAAAGTGCATGCCCAGTGAGGGGCGGTTGCACCTTAGAGGCAGGTAGCTTTTGGGGTGGAGGCATGTTTTGGTGTTATAATGATATTATAATAAGCAAAGTTCACCAGAAGGACAGCATTTTGTCAAAAGTATGACAGACTGTTGGCCCAGGATGGCAAGTATGCAGCATACCAGTTCCATGGTACCTTGAGTTCCCATTTATCACAGAGCCTGGCTGTGATGCCTCCACACTGCTCCACCCTCCGGACAATTCCTCTTAGAAGTCAGTATGCCAAGTTCTCCTGGCATTGCCAACATCTAAAGTTACTAGAGAACTTCTGAAGAATTGATTCCTCGCATATCAGCTGCACTTCACCCTGGAAGCTTCTTCAACGCTGTACCATTTCTAAAAACATAAGTTTAATTTCTAAGTCAACTCCAGCAACTATTCCACAAAAATTCCTGCTGTTTGGAACTGAAAACAAAGGTGAATATACAGCTTTGCTCCTGGAAGGACAAGAATGGGAATTATTTTATCTTATAAGAATGTCCATTCTATACAGTTCAAGTCAGCAGTCTTATTTTAGTAAGTACCATCTCTCATTGTTTCTGTTACTTTGAAGTACAAAAATGTCAGTACGTCAACTTTTTCTCAAGTGACTTGTAAACAAATAAGTCATTATATGCCTAGAAGAGGGAAAGACACTATAAATATCAAAGGTAAGAATGAGTAAACTCAGAAATACAGCATGCCAGTGATAGACATTTGAATAGACTTTACCAGTGAGATCATGTCCCTGTAAAAAACATTTTTTAAATCATAAGACAACACTGGCTTCTGGGACTCTATTTTGCCCATCACTTTGTGATAGCTGCTGTTGTTTATTAGTAAATATTGAAGAAAACAAGAAAGACATTGGCAAACCGGGAGTGAGTTCAGTGGAGGGCCACCACGAGTAGCTCAGGTGTTGGGACTTGTCGAGCCTAGAGAAGATAAGGTTTGGGGGGGACCTCACAGCATCCCCCAGTGCCTGCAAGGGGTTAGAAAGGACACAAAGCCAGGCTCTTCACAGTGATGCATGGTGGGAGGGTGAGAGTCAGCAGGCACAAGTAGAAACAAGAGAAGTTCAGACTGGAGATAAGGAGAAACCTTTTTCCCTCCAAGACCAGCCAAACACAGACCCAGGTTACCCAGAGAGGTTGTGCAGTCTTCATCCTTAGAGATTTTCAAGATCAAGCTGGATAAAACCTTGACCAGTCTTCACAGGTGGTAGCTGAGCCTACTTTGAGCAGGAGGTAGGACTAGAAACCTACTGAGGCCCCTTTCAACCTGAATTATCCCATGATCCTTAAAAGGGTATAAAATTATATCAACTTTACCCATGAGAAAAGAATATTGAGGTTTTAATATTCTGGAAACAGATCACAATTCTAGAGTTAAAAGTAAGCTGAGTTTTTCATTTGAAAGTATGTTAAGATAAGATCATTCAATTTTCATTATATTGTAAAACAGTCAGGGAATCCAGCTCCCTCTTCTGAAATGCCATGTCAGAACATGAACTAGCAGGTAGGGTACTTTGATTAGAGACAATATTCATGAAAATTGTGTAACTGAAAAAATATAGTGTTGAAGCTTATGTGACTGATAATAGACAGTGATGGTTCTTAGTTTATTCAGAAATCTAAATATAAAAGGTTGCAAAACATTAGTAAGCTCCTTGGGAGTGTTTTCTTATTATATTTTTGTGTGATTTTATTGATTTATACATAGCTGATTTGCCTTCAGACACACATGTGTGTATCTCGGATTCACCTCCAGAGCCAGATTTGCCTATAAAGTGTGGTCAACATGTTGCATCATTATTCTTGATCAAGTACAAGGCATATCAAAGATATGGATTTCAAAGGCAGCTATATTACTTAAGACTGTATGTATCAAAGCTAAGCTATCAGTAAAAATCATATGGGATGTTAGGTTGCTACTTTGCAGTAAATCTTTAGAATTTGGGCACATAAATACAGTTGAAGATCTGCAGTACTTGAGAATATGACTGGTTTTAGCTAATTGGAAAATGCTACGCAAAATCTGTAGTGATGTAAATCAGGCATTTAGATGAGAAGTATATTCTCTTGATTATAAACAAAGTTACAATAAAACCTTTGTTTTTCTGTTAAACTTTAGATTGAAAGAGAAATTCTGAAATGGAAAAGAGGTACTTACACAGCTTCCACAAAGATGAATGTGGCCTGGAATTTCTTAAGTCACAGCTGCCCTTAGAATGTGATGTTGAGAGTTGATTAGTAGGAATAAACTTTAATTTTAGTTGCAAGACAGGTTAGACAGCTTTTATATCTGAGGAGCATTCAGAGGGATGCTGTGGCAGGCCTTGAAATACTATAGCTCTCCAATGGTCTAGTTTCCAACAGTTATCGCATTTTTTGTTTCATAAGGTCAAAATTTACAACCCAGTTACTACCATAGATAATTCCTTCAGAGATATTTTACCTATTTCATCTTTTCTGTATGTGAATATAAGAACTACTTTTGCATAATTATGGTTTGGAAAGATAGACTATATGAAATTTAATTCTTAAAATGCCACAAAAATATACTATTAAATGTAGGCATAAATCAATGATAGCTACAAGTATTTAAAAAAAAACAACAGAGTAAAAATAAATAAAAACCAAGCTAACTGTAGAGAGAGAAAGGTGGTTATGAGTAAGGATAAAAAAAAAAAGAAACAGAAACACCTGGGTTATTAACTACTCAAGAAGAAACAGTCTCTCAGCATTCTGAACATTATTTTATTTTCCTGGCATTCCATATTCTCAAAATCCAAAACAACAAGAAGTATCAAAACTATATTGCAATAGGAAGCACAGGAATGAACATAAATCAGTTCCACACAACATAACCTTTTGAGTCTTACCATGCCACAAATTCACCTACTGTAATGGATACATTCTTTCATATCTGGGGAAAACAAAACAAAAAAACCCCAACTTTTGTCCTTTTTTCCTCATGAATTCAGAGGAGATGCCTGCCTACACGTGATGCAAGGCTTCAGGCTCTGTGACTCATCATGATATAAAGGTATGACAAAGTCAAATGGAAAAAAAATCAAGTAGGTTGTATTGAGTCAAGGTGGCCCGAGACCTTCACTCATGTAAAGCTAATTGAAAATGTGTAAGAGAAATAGCAAGTGGAAGAAATTTGAGGCTAGGAAACCTGGTGGGGTTAGAAAGGGTGAATCTGAAGGTAAGTCTCCAAATTTTCACAGTAATTTCTCATCTGAATTATTCTGACTACCAGAATTATCAGATCTTTATATAATTCCATCATTCATTGAACATGACAATTTGGAATCATGCAGTCCAGGGTTTGTATGAAAACCTCTGCTACTTCACATCTAATCTGCATTTCTGCTCGAAGGGCTCCAGCCCCTGCGGTAGGAAGCTCACTGAACAGTAAGGGATGGGGTGTATGTTACTGGGTGTGCACACTGGAGGGTGCTAGTATTTAGAAAAAAGTACACTAATTGTGCGGGTCTTCCCACACAGAGAAATCGAAATGGTAGATCTGAGGTTTTGTCATCTAGTTGCTGTGGGAGGGCAAGCTGTGACTGTGTCAGTACTCTGACTTTGCTTATCATCCAAGCTAGACAAACATTAAGTAATTTTTTACACTTATTCAAAAATTTGGAGTCAGATTATGATTTTCATTGCTTATATTACACATGCTTAATGTACCTATATGCAAATCTGTATCTTATATCATTTTCCTATTAGTGTGTTTGTCCTTGTTTACATGTGTATTTATTTGTGCTTTCCTCAGGCTATTTTGAACATCATTGGGGAGTTAAAGATGATATATGGCATGTTCTAAAGAAATGTAATAAAAGATAATATAGCATATTTCTTCCATGCCCGAGTATAGTAGTTCTTGCTTACATAAGAAAATACACAAAACAAATTGTAAACAAGGAATCATTTGGAATCAGATTACACATGAATAATGATATGCAGTCTCATCTCAGATATAAAACAAACAAACAAAGAAAATCTAGTTTAACCGCTAATGGTTTTAGGAAACATTTTTCTCTTTCAAAGGAAATTACTCAATGTAATAAAAACATGCATTTTATAATAAATGGATTAATTTACCTTTTGTTTCGAGATAAATAAATAATCATAAATACTGTACTTAGCCCTAAAAGTGGTATAACACTTTTGCACATACTTGCGTTGGTGATGGATTATGACACTCATGTCTGTTTTTTTCTGGCTTTTATGGCTGCTTCTTTACCTGCAGTTCTGCAGCTCTGTTGGTCACTCTGCATCTGCTTCAAAGCTTATCAATGGGGAAATACTTGCTACTTCACTGGGCTCTTGTATCAGGCTCTGTAAGTTTAATCCTTTTGCCTGTAAAGTTTATTGCTTCCACAGATTTCAGTGTCTCTTCTGACCAGGACTTTTGTATATCATTACTTGTGTACAGTCTTAGTGCATTTGTTCATTGACTTTTCCAACTCTGTCGCACTAGAAATTTCTTCCACATAATGATAATTTTTAAAAAGATGCAATTTCAAAAAAATTAGGGAGTTGGTTTTGCTTTTTTTGTGCACTAGTAGCATATAATTTCTTCCCTGACCATTTTAACTTTAATATCAGAGGATTAAAAAAATAGCATTGTATTTAGGTTACATATTCAGTTTAAGTGTGTGAGTATAGAAAGAGAAATTTATTTTTTTTTTTTTTTGCTTACATGAGTAAGTCTCTTTAGTCTTTGCAGGATTGAGGTTTTAATTTGTAACCCTGATCTGGCTGCATGTACAATTCTAATAAAGTTTAATGAACATTATTAAAAGTTTATATGCAGGCAAATAGGGTTGCACATTTGGAGTAGTCATTACTACCCTCCAAAAGAGAAGCAGCTTGAGGTAACTCCAATTTTCCATTCACAGAAAGAGAGGCACCAGGACAGTAAGAAGGAGAATAGGATCCTCTCATCTTCCAAATAAAAAACAACAGTATATTGGGTTTTTTAATGGGAACCAGAAGTGCTTCTCCTGCAAAGTAAAATAAGAAAGAACACTTCCTTACAATATTACTTCAAGATTATACCTGAAATATAATATATGTGCTATAATAATGTTCAAATTCAGTAGTTCTAGAGTATAGATGGAGAGATCTGGCCAGTTGTCCCTGAAGAAACAGCTCGTTAACACTAGTGTACAGTAAGAAGGAACACAAACAAAATGCAGCTTCCCTGTTTTGCACTAAACCACGTCATGTAGCTGTTTCTCAATCACCAACTAGTTTTGCTGCTCCAGTTGAGAAAATATTACACATACTAGTAAAAGACTTTCACTGAAGCCAACGTAGCAGTACAAAACCAGTTTTGCTTCACCCTTTTGTTGCTTTGGCTTATCTTTATCACACATAACCTAGAACTAAATGTTATTGCAAGATTTGCTCAGCAGAAGTTATTGAAACTCAGGTAGTTATTCCTGTTAACTGGGTTCTACACATGTGACTTAAGACTGAATGTCTGAGACGAGATGGTCTGATCTGGAAGAGATAATCATGTCAATAAGTTGATCTTTTTAAAAATCTCATTGATTCCAAGGGATGTTAGTCCTGCAAATGAAGTTACTCATGTACTTAACTCTTTGCCGGATCAGGTATTGTAAACTCTCTGGGGGAGGACCCATGTTTTTTTTTATTTGTCTGTAAAGTGCCATGTATACCTATGGCATTGTATAAATAAATAATAATAATAGAAACAATAAAAACCATCTAGGGATTAAGCAGACCTTTTAAAGAGGCCAAATGTTCTTCACATAAATTTTGGATCTAATTTGAGCTCTAATAAGCTCCATTTCCTGCTTTTCCAATATTTTTAAGCCGCATTGCAATAGCTATCTTTTTTTTTTTCTTTAACAGTTGTTTTAAGAGGGCCCTAAGGCAAGTGTCTAATCAACCTAATGGAATTTTCCATGCAGTTAAGTGTTTTATTCAGCTCAAAACATTGTCTTTGATTAGACTTACCACCTTCCCTTTTGCCCTTTTACATTATTCTGGCAGGCTCTGCAGGTGTAAAAACTCCATCTCCACTGCAGCTCCATCATGTGTGAAATAGCCTCTCTGTGTGTGCCTGCTTGGTTGCCTCTGAGCTGTGGGAGAAAACTTTGGAGCCAGCTCTACAGTTCCAGTCCCAGCTCTGGATCTGCCTGTGCTATGTTCTAGACATATCATAGCCCTTTGTACAAGGTACTCAGGTCAGCTTTTAATTAGCTAAATTGTATCCTGCTAGTGACCACAGAGTACTGAATGCAGCCCAGGCTAACTGTGCCTGGAGTCTGGGATAGACGTCGTAGTCTTGAATCCTAGTTGCATTCCTTGTGCTGAGTCCGTACTAGATTAATTAAAGCTAGCTGAGGTATGCCTGTGAGAATTACAGTCCTCTGAGATGGCAGTGTAGTTTTTTTTCTGTAGAGTATGGCCAGCTCAGGTGATTTAAACAAACTCTTTTAGCCTTCCAACCTTTTTTTTCCCTTGGTTTTCTAGAATGAAAATTGGTTTCAATCATATGAGGGTAAAGCTTAATACATTGTGCTTAATATTTACCCACCTCATGAAGTGTTGTGAGGATTTTAAAAGTAATATTTATACAGCATTTTGAAGATGAAAAGCATTGCATAAGTGATAATTATTATCTACATTTATTTTCATGCCTCTGTTGAAATATCTTTTTCTCTTTGTCTAAGGTAATTCATTTTTCTTTTGCTCTTTTTTATTTTTAATTACTGTATTATTTAACTTTATATGAGATTTTGGGTTATAATTTTGGAGAAGAAAGCTGCTGTACAGGTTATATTATACTGTGTCAGATGGTTCTTCTCCTTTTTATTTTTCATCCTGTGATGAACTGATGCTTTCATCAGTCCAATTTGCAACCAGAGGTTTATTCATGCCAGAACATAAGAATAGTTTGATTGTTCAGGAAATCAGCCAAGACTCAGAAGTCCTAGATTTTCTCCATTCTGATACAGGTTTCTTGTTTGACATTGGAAAAATCGTTTAATTTCTTCATGTTTCAGCTGGCCATCTGTAAAGCAGAAATGGTATTTCCCTACTGTGCACTTGGGTTGTAATATTACTTCTCTATATTAGGCACTGTTCATAAGTGTGACAGGAGAACGAATATAGTTCAAAAGACTCTCCTGAGTGCACTCCTAGGATCACTCCTAGGATCCAGTGACCTGCAAAATGGATATGGGGCCTGTATTTCAGAAATACATACTAATTTAACTCTCAATTAACTAAAGAAGAGAGTTTCTGTCTTCTTTAGAGAAAATCAGTTAACAATCTTTTCAAGATAGTTAATAGGCATATCTCCAAGGTCAATATGTGCACACAAAAAAGAACGTATATACAGTATTTATGGTTTGGACCCCAGAAAAGCTATGATGAAGTTGTTTCTGTGATTTTTACTTTGGATACACATTTCTGTGATGTTGTGTGAGATACAAGCAGTCATTTCATTCTTTTGTCTGACGTCCACTTGTTCTTGCCATGATAGGCAAAGGCATATCTTCTGGGAAACAACACGTAATATTGATTGCTACTGATGGACTCTGTATTGGTAATTAGATATGGGTACATACATGCCCATCCACATTTTTAGGAGGAGGCTGTTACATTCAAGTTATTCCCAATTATAAGTATTAGGGGAAAAATATGAAGGTGTTGTACAACATATGATCAGACAAAAGCTTCTAAACATAAACAGTCATGTTTTTATTAGTTTCTGGATTAGCATGCAATGCTGAAAATGTAGGTAAGATGGAGATCAAAATTTATCATATTTTAATTTAATTCAGTTATGCTTTTCAAATGGTTCCTCTGTCCCAGTGGGAATGATCCATGGCAAGATAATGTTACTTAATAGTTTTATTTCCAAAATGCACCTTCTTTTCTCTGCATGCAAGTGCTTTACAGCTCAATAAAAACCATTGTGAAACAGACACTAAAACATTATCCTAAAAATCATTTCACTTTCCGCCTTAAATGTAGCCATTAAAGTAATAAAAGGAGGTCTACTACACAAGGAAGAAAATGAAAACCAGAAAAGTTTATATGTGGGGATAACAAATCATTCTAACCATGTTGAAGTGTCTATCAGTTGCAGTTTCACTATCTTGAAATTCTACCAGGTAGACTCAGATCCAACGTTCCCCCCTGAAGTAAGGTTGGTTGCTTGAAAAGGCAGACATTTTCTGAATATATTACTTTGGAAGAATGAAGTCAAAGTTATAACCTATGAAAGGCTCTGAACTGTTTACACTTTGACAGCTGTTAATGTTAAAAAAAAAATATTGTTATTGGAAGCAGATCCAGTAACATAATTTTATTCCTGTCCAGTTCTGATGGTCTTCCCCTGTACCAGTACTGAAGGTGTAATGCGTACTTCATCATAGTCAAGGGAATTTCCTGACATAATGGCAGGAATGCATCCTAGATTTTTCAATTTACCTTGCTTTTCTAGTTAACATAAGAGATGCAAAGGAGTAATAGAATTTTTTTTTATGACTCATTTGTATTCAGAATCTAAACTGCTCGTTTCCCGAAACAGTTTAAGCTTATTCTAGAATAAGCTTCCTGTTACAAAAACAGGTATTAACAGACAACTTTTGTCACACTATGAAAGAGGCACACAGAATGAAAGCTAGGAAACTGTCCTGCAATCACTATTTTTCAGATGGAAATAATGGATTATGTTAAAATGACTAGCACTATGGCAGTAGATCTCCACACCAAGTAGTGTTCTTTTAGCTGCTAGTAGCACTGGCTTCTTACAGAAACCTGTTTCTATAAATTATGTACCAATAGAAAGAACACCAAAGTATTTTATCCTGTTTTGATACCTACTGGCTTGTGACAGATGTTTTTTTAAACCTGCACGTTGCTATCATTAAGATACCTAAAGACTTGCTTTTCAACTGAAGCTTCTACAGAGCTCCAAAAGATGAAAACTCCTCAAAATTTTATTTTTTTTTTTTGCCATTCATAGTGTGTGGCAATGCAGGAATCATAAGGCAGTTGTGTGAAATCTTGAGTAAAGAAAGGTAACTCCCTTCTAAAATCCTTTTTCCTAAAACTTGAAGCTAAGATTTCTTGTGTGAGAACTCATAAAAATAGTCATGAATAGTCAAAAAAACTGAGGAGTTGAACAGAGCCCTGATTAGCTTGATTTTAATTGTAGGTTTGGCTGATATTAAAATTTCAGAAAATACACCTAGAAATAAAAAAGCAAGGTAGTAAAATCTCAGTATTACAGAACCAAACATGTACTTACTAAATGTGAAAGTAAATGTTGTCATACCAGGTAGATTTTAAAGTGTTGTATGTAATTCTGGATACTTATCAGGAGACAAGATGATGTTAGGAAGTTATTACCTATAGGTTAATGGCTGTGTAGTTAAACTGCTCAGTTTTGGTACATTGGTAAGTATTTTGATCAGTTTGCCATTCATGATTCTGGAACAGCACATGGGACTTGTGATAAAAAATGCTTTGAGCTGAGATCAAGCTAAAGTGAGTAATCCACTGAAGGATCGCTTTGGTCCCAGAAGCCCCAGGAGCTGTCTGTAGTCACTGTCTGGAATGGTACCTCATTTGAATGTTTCAAAACTAAAAATGCTTTTGTAGTGTGAAAAATATTCATACATAACCCTAAATTTGTTTTCTCTCCTTCACTGATGAAATTCTTCCATTAGTTTCCACTCTGTTTGTCCCCTTAGCCTCACATGTGCTCATGATATTTTTTTGTACTTCTCCACATATCATCTTCTTCATTATAGAAATGCATTCTGCTCAAGGAATTTGAGTCAAGCGCTCCCATGCATTAAAGGTACTTGCAAGCCAAACCCAACCCTGCATCTAAATTTTACAGTCCTTAAAGAGAAGAGAAGCAAAATGCATGGGTAACACATTGGCTCAGTAACATGATTAGCAAATTTCTAGTTGAGTTCAGCAGGGCAGATTGACATCCAAAATATCAATAATTCTAGCCACCAGCAGGTTTGAATAAGAAGCGGGATGTGAATTAAGCTTTATTAATTTCTGTTGGCAAAGGAATTTAACTTTGCAGTGTTTTCTTCTTACATTTTATTTAGTTACTGCCCCACTAAATTTAGCTTTCCTAAAAAATCTGAAAATTTAAATAAGTTTCCTGTCCATGCACATTTGTGATTTTCATACTACTCATTTCTTTTTTGATAGCACATAGTTTTATTCTTTCAGACTTAAAAAAAAAAAAAGATAAAAGAAAAACCTGCCACAATAGTGAATTTTTTTTATTGCATTTCATTTTAAGTCATCTTTTTAAGGATCTGTCATTTATACAATGACAAGAAAACTTTCTAAATTGGAACTAATTTATGAATTCCTTCTTTCTGGCATAATGTCACTTTGTAAGTTAAAATGATAATGACTGGAAAGATCAAATATGTTTATCTAAAAAAAGAAGAGGGGTTTTAAGAGTTTGCTCTCATTAGAAGTCTTTGCAAACTCTGTACACAGCAGGCATTATAGATTTTTTGAGTGCAAAAATCCTTTAGGTTAAAAAAAAGCTGTAGCTGAGAAAGGTAAAATTTGAAGACAGCTCAGAATCCTTTGTCTAACAACTATAGGTGGGTGAAATAGCTGTTTTTCACTTATGTGATTTTTAGAATGAAACTTGATTTTGTTGCCAAACCAACCCTCAAAATACTCTATATATGTGAGTGGATTCTTCCTACTCACCCTTCTATTCATCTGCAATCCTTTGATTGCACAAATATTCAAAAAACAGTGTGGTACCTGACACTCTGTTACAGCACCGAGATGCACAATGGAGTCTTTGCAACCAGTTAAGTAAAATATGTGTTGCTTTTTAATAACTTCTCCCTTGTAACAGAGTGATTTAGGAATATGCATCCAAATGGCTTACAGTGGAACTTCAGTACACTGGAAAACTTTTTGACCTCTGTCTTTTCATTACAAAGATTGTGATGTTAAGGAAACAGCTAAGCTGTAGCAAATGAAGTAGAATTAATACTATTATACTCACAATATGCCCATTGCCTGGGGGGAATGCTGTCGACTGATCTAATAATACCAGAATTGCATCCTCACACCAATGTAAAATACAGCTATATGTTTCTTATCAAGACCACTGGTGGCACAAGTCCTTGATCCAGGCAGGTAACAGTCTTTAAAGCTGTACAGAAGAAAAGTTTCATTTGATGCTATTGTTGTGCCCTGTACTATTGCTTCCTCTTACACTTCTGAATTTCTTGTTACTACCAGTAATATTGCCATTTCACCATCTTTTCTCTCTTCCAAGATTTCAGTTTATATTTTTATCCTATGTTTTAATCTCTCATGATGTGTTCTTCACCAATGAAGTATTTAAAAGTAGTATGATGAAGATACTAGTCTGTGATATATAAAGGAAGAAATATGTTTCCCCCACTCATTTTCTTTCAGTTCAGGTGTAAGTATTTTTAAAGCAAGTACCTAAAAATAATTATGAAAGATTTTTGAAAATACTACAAAAATATCATATGAGATTTCCTAACGTTTTGTCTAGGCACACTGGATTCAGAGCAGATTTCAGATTGCACGTGAATAAGGAAGCAATTTCTACTTTATATTACCAAAAATAGATGTTGAGTGGCCTAGTAGTTTCATCTTAATCTCATTTTAACTATAGCTTCCACACTAAAAAAAAAATCCTTCTTATATCTGATGCAAAATCGTACAAAGAGTAGAAACAAAAATATAAATACGAATAAGATTAAAAAAGATTCAGACTACATTGTTTCCTATTTAAATCACTCTGAGGATTGTTTTTCTCCTTTGGGATAATGAAGAAAGTTCCTATCCAGGATTTTCCTTTGACACTACATACAGCTGATCACTGCATCACTGAAGGACATCTCATAGTTGAGTGGTTGTCTGTCTGATTCTCAGAAGCTTCCACTGTCATGTCCTGATTGTGCTACCTTCATTGACTAAACACAACTTTTGAGGATCCTTTGTTTCAGACAAGCTAAAAAAAAATTAGTGACTTAGTATCTTATTAACAATATAACCCAGAGACAAATAAGTATGCTTTGCCTTTTTGTCTCTAGAATAACTGGGGTTTTTGCTATTCTTTGTATGCAGGATTTCTAAAGCAGTTCAAATGTGATATGGGACAAAAGCAGTCCTTTACATGCGGTACTTATACTACTGAAGCATACAATTCAGTACCATTCTCCATTTTTTACTCAGTGTCTTGAAGATGAAAGCATAAATAGGAAGACTACAATTAGATAGCATGCCCATGAGCTGTTATACAAAGCTTCAAATCACTAGTGAAATATTAAAAACAAACGCAAAAGCAGGTGCTGTAGCTGGCTGGCATGAAAAAGAAGTTTCATTTCTGTCACATATATGAAGCACAAGAAGATAGGAGTGTCTTTGATTCTTTTCAAAGAAAATAAGTGATCCTAAGCTATGATGCTATCCAGACTTCTTTGGAAGTGCTCTAATATAAAGCTAATTGAAAGCTGATCTCTAGATAAAGATTTAATGTTAGTCTTTATTCTGAGAACAGAAATCTATCCTATCACTGTACATTAGCTGTCACATTTATAGGATCATGTCCTTGACTTATATCCTTGACTTATAATGTGAGAAATGTTGAGATGCACTGAGCTGCATTCTCTTAAGAATTCATAGTGTTTGTGCAACATAGTCAGGAAAATTTTCATGAAGCAGAGAGTGCAAAAAATGATTACACAAAATATTCTTGAAGTAGATTGTGTCAGTCCATTATCTGTAGGTGTGGGTAAAGGTGTCCTTGAAATTATGTATTTAAAACTAAGTCATTTGCAGATGACAGTGAGGCAGCATTTAGATTTTTATGAAATCCAACATTACCCTGTTCTAGAAAGGTTATGTAGGTGATTTTTTTCTGGTTTTTGAGGAGGAGGAAGAATAATGGAGATCTGAAGCCTTGAACAGTTCATTCTTCCTACAAGAATTATCTTTATATTTGTTATATTTCCTCCATAGAAAGTCCAGTCATGACTACAAGTCGCCACAGAAAAAGGTTTTGTCTGAAGACATACCATGATATTGCTTGGTGCAAATGTTGAGTTACTACAGGATGTCAGGGTGGAATTGCACCAATGTGTCAGGAAATGTTTTTTGCTAACTTTTTTCTTTAGATATATGAATATAATTTTCAGTAAAAGCTTTAACATTCTTCACTTCTATGACTAGTCCTTTTATTTTGGAATGTTCTGCCCCTATCTTGTAGTATTGCCTTTGTATTGTGATATTGCCATATCGTAGTATTGTAATATTGACCACTTAACTGGTTTTACCTCTTTCTTTCTTCTGTTTGAGCTGTCTTTTTATCTTGACAAATCTCTGAGCATGGACGCCAAGGGGATAGGCTCTGGATATTATTTTAACATGAATTCTTCAGATTTAGTGTGAGTACAATTTCTTTCTGCAGTACAAGTGTATATGAGCCTACTATGGCCAAGTGCTGTTTTGAATGGATTTCCAAAGGAAACTGCCAAAGTCATAGGTTTTTGGATGCAGTTATAATAATTCCAGTGGAACTTCCAGTGGAATCACCCAGCTGGTTAAAGGTTAAAGTGCCTCAGTCAAGCTGACAAACACTGGTACTTAACATCGGAAATTTTTAACATTCTTTTTCTCCTATTCCTTTTTTCTTTTAAAGAAACGTAGTTTAGCAAAAGTCTGTCATAGCCTGAAAAGTTTGTGCAGACAGAAGGTAGTTAACAAATGGAATTATGTGCAGAAAGGCTTTAATCCCTGCAGCCCTTATATAAGAACATCTGCTTGAATTACAGGCCATACATAAATTGTGTGTGTGCTTGTTTTTGTCACAGATCCTTCCCCTCCACCCTGTGCTACCCACATCTTGTGTGATACAATGTTAAAAAAAAAAAAAAGCTAATTAGTACTTCCAGCCCCCCCATCAGTGAAACTTGATATGTTTAGTAAAAAAATAATTACGACATTCCATTCATAAATCTTTAGCAATGTCAGCATTATACTGATGGAATTATGATGTCCCAGTACAAATTGTCTGACCTGCTTTATGTTCCCCAGCACATAATTAAGGTGGCGGTGTGTTAAAGGAAGTAATTTTGTTCAAAGCTTTGGCACCAGCCGTGCAATGTCTTTTGCTCGTATTACTAACAGTTACCAGTCAATGTAAGGAACTGCACCATGTCTGACTCTGAGGCTAGATATATTCTTGTAGCTGTGAGCACAAGGCTTTGAGCAACACATGCAAAATTAAAAATAATGTTCTGTGCAGTGACTTTGTCAGGATTTGGGTTTTACTCTCTTGAGGATTTGAGTGAGCAAATAAATTAATGAATGATGACAAGAAAAGCTTAAAAACAACAAGCTTTAAATTTTTTTTCACAGGTATTTTGAAACATAGCTTGTTTCCTTTCTTTGTAACCTTTGAACTTTCTTGTTCTGTTCTTTGAAGGTAGATGTTTTAAGAGAGTCTCTAGCAGGGTTTTGAAATTCTGTTAGCAAATTTAATGTTATTGTCAGAGTGCATCCTGTGAATATTGGTTCTAGAGGATCATAGTAGTGTACATTTCTGGAGAAAATACCAGAGGCAATATAGGATCCTGATCCCACAAACCCCTAAGAATGTGTGTCTCACTGAAGTGCCTGAGTAATCACATTGACGCTGAGGAACACAATGTTTCTTTACAATTCAGTAATACAAATGGCTTCCTCATCATGCGCTGTCACTGATCAAGTCTCCAAACATGTTGACTGCAAGTTGGGTCTGAGCCTTTGTAGAATTATATTTTATGAGCCTTTCTTATATATTCTTCAGTGCGTTCCAGGCACAACTCATACTTGCAAAATTTCCTTGCATGTTAGATTGTAAGATTTGGTTGAGCATAAAAAAGTTTATAAAATGCATAATTACTAACAAGGTAAGTGTGATTAAATTTATTTTCTTTATCCCTGTGAAGCACTTAGGCTTGGGTGGATGTTAGGGAAATTGCTACTGCTAGTTTAATTTAGGAATTGAAGTACCTAGTACCTTGAAGACTGTAAAATTGCCTCTGGACTTCACTGGGGTTTAGGGCATACCTGTAATGAAGATATCTTTTATTTATTTTTTTCAGTAGAAAAAAATTTGCTTTATGTAATTTATATTCTTTGACATGTCAAAGGAAGTGATATTGATAATGATTAATTGTAGAATCAGCAAAATAACTCTAGTGCAAAGGATTAATAATAGTAGCATTGATAAGGCTGTAGTAGCTTATTGTTTGAAAAAAAATTTTGTTCTAAAATTTTCATATTTTTACATAGGTTATGTCTTTAAATATCTACAAATTCCATTTCTGTTTATAAGTCAAAATTACATGTACTTTCCTACTACAGTTAGCAAACAGTATAGTATTTACATGTGTAGAAAGGAAGAAATAGTGAGCTATGCATCTAGAAACATGTGCTCATATATGAGCATGGCTCAGACTTTCCCCTTAAATTCAGGAGCACATGTAATCTAGGGTTAGCTTTAAATTGTCCTTCCAGCTAGTTACATAGCTTGAGTGTATATACTCCTGTGCCATCATTTATATTGAGTCTGCCATTTTTTGAAATAACATACTCTTAAGATTTCAGTAAAGCTTTTAAGATATATTTTGATATCATTGGATCTTCAACATATTCAAAACAGATTAATAACTCCAAATATATATTTTGAAACAATTTCCCTGCTGTGAGATGGGAAGTTCTGGTCTTCCTGCTCTGTTCTCTAAATGAAAACACAATGATTAAAAGACCATAGAGATTCCTTGAAACTTGTATTGCGCATTTCTGTTGATCTGAATGATATAGGCATTTTGTTTCAGCATGCTTTTCTACTGTTAATTCAAACCTACAGCTAAGGCTGCTAAATAAATCACACACCTAAACATGTAGAAATAAATGAATTATTGAAAATTCTGGATTTTAAACATTTTATACCAATGTCAAGCTGGTTTTTTAGGTCTGTTGCTTCTGAGGTCTAGGAAATAGGTCATTAGACAGATTGTCTTGTGAGGCCAAAATTAGTTGTTACTCTTTCCTGTAAAATATTAATTCCTGAAAAATTTCCGTGCAAATACACTAGCAATTATTAATTGCATTGCAATGACTTGGCTGTTTATAGCCTGTAAATTGAAGCGTTAGGTGTATGTAAATACATTGACTATAGTGGGAAATGGAAAGACACTGCTTAGTAATAAAAGTTTTCTTATTAAATTAGCAGAAAGTTACATATCCAGTTTCATTCTAAACATCATAGGGTGTCCTAAACATTCACAGGGTTAGTGTTGACTAAGCAGTCTATTGCATTGCAGATTACAGCAAGCCTTGTACTTAAAATTACCACTTAAAATAAAATAGAACAAAAATATAAGCAAGTATAAGCAGGGGTGTGGCTAAGCTATTTGAAAATCAAAGCTAAGGGGAAAAAAAGAGAGGGTAACATTTATTTCTGAACAAATAAGTTTCAGAGTAGCTGAAACTATTTGACAAATAGTCTCAGTAGAAATAAAACTGACAAAAATGTTTCAACACAACGCTGAAATGCTTAATTTTGAAAGTGTCAAAATGAACTGTTTTGATGTTTTGAAGTGTTTTGGTTTTGTGCATTGTAATGGAAGCCAAGGAAATAAAAGGCTAAGTTCACAGAACTACTTGAGGGCTATGTCCTCTTACCAAATAAATGTGGTGAGATGCCTTGGCTCAAGCACATCTCAGACTTCATGCCTTCCAAGAGAGTGCCCTTGCCCATCCACAAGATGATGTGTACTCTGATTCTCACCTTCTTGATGATGATCTGTTTGGATGGTCGACTTGTATATCATTGAGCAAAGAATGAACCATTCTCACATCCTAGTAGTTTGTACATGTGCTAGGAAGACAGAAAAGTCTGAATTTCTGCCCATGCACTGATTCCAGCAGAGACTGAAATTTAACCGAGGATTCTCACGTCTCAAGGAACTGTATTACCCCCATGGCATCAGCTTAGTCATAGGCTTAGTCTTAGGCGAAGACATCCTTAGTCTTCTCCTTTATATGGAGTATTTAAGTGTTATTTGCTGAAAGGAATGGAATTCATCATAAACTACATTTGGAGTATCTTTGGGTAATAATCCTTGGGTATCTAATTATTTTTTTCCCTTTCTTTTTCTTAGTTTCCCCAAATTAAACATGCTTTATGAGATTTTTTTTATTACTCATTTCACCAATTTTTTTCAACTAGCTATCTGACAAGAAAAAATAATATATATTTTCACATTTCTTCTCCAGTTGATTAAATCTTCAAAAATAACAATGTAACAAGATTCCATATTTGGACTGATGGAAGTTGCTGGAGTGTGTCAAGGGTCATAATTTATCTTTACTTATATTAGGTTGTTATCTCAATAGGTGTAAATCAGCATAGCTCCATTCATGTCAGTAAGGTGTGCTGTTTTATACTAAGTAGGGGACTGACTCGCTACATTTTGACATATTAGGTAAACTGCAAATAGGTGTGCTAATGGGTTTGGTTTTTTCCCCATTAATTTTAGTGAGTAAATCCTTACATGCTGTTATGCATCTGCTTATCTAAAGGCACATAACTAGTTTCATTGCCTCAAAGGACATATTCATAAACATAAGGTAATTAGTGCTGTAAGTTTCTGGTAGACTGAGACACAGGATTTTAAGTTTGGTACATTTTGAGAAATAATAATATCTTTGCTGTATATATTTGTGTGTGCTTGTGCATGCATAAGTATATATTTTTAAAATCCATCATTTCTGTTCTTCTCAATTGAACAAGACATAAAAAAGCATATTTAGCTTAAATAAATTATATTAGTCTCCATTCAAACAGTAGCATAAATCTTTCATGTCACTAGTTCCTTTGGGGATAAGAAAACAGCTGTAAGAATCTTATTTAACTTTTTTTCAAAGTTTCATTGTTATCTACAACTGCATAACTGAAGATAGTCAAAACTATGGCAGATCAATATTACATGGATTTTTAAAAACTGAGGAATATACATATGTAACAGATTATTTCATATTGTCAAACTGCCATGCCCTCCCATTCTGTTTTAAATAAACTCCCCCACTGCAACGCACATTAACATACTGCTTTTATGAAAACAAAAAGAGTGCATATTTATTTTACAAAATGTTTTCCAAGGGTTTCATAAGGCTACTTCATAAAATGTTAGACTGTGCCCTGTGCCTTTTCTTCTCATCATTTCCATCTGCTGAAAAAATCTGTGTGAAATACAACTAAATCAGAGTAATCATGATGCATAAGGTCATGAAGAGCAGGCCTAACCACTTATGTAGTGCTAAGACTCCTAAATCCTGTTTTCAAACCCATAGGTGATAGCATTGTACATTTGCCTGACTAAAGTTTAAATATATGTCATGGTTCAGATTAAGTTAAAAATGGGCTTTTCTAAACCAGGACCTCTTAACTGCTCTTACAAAGTCCAAAAAATTTAGAATACTTTGGATTGCTTTCACTGTACTTAAAGGTCAGGCCTTTAAATACATGTTTAGGGAAAACAAGTTTTTATTCAGCCAAAAGGATATGAGACCTTTTTGTACTGAGATAGTCCTGTTAAATTATGTCCCATTACAAGGTTACACAGTTAAAGCACAGGCTCTGACCTTTTTCTGTGGTACAAACAGGGAGTCAGATTTGGGGTATCAAGATGTAGGTTAGTATCTCCAAGGACTGTCACAGGAATTGAGTTAAGCCCTTCTCAAACGGCACTAGATGGGCCTTTTGAGCCTAGATGGTCTTGTAATTTTGGATCCCACCCTCTATAAACCTAGTGAAAAAGTTAGTTTTCTCAGCAAGATATGTACATATATATCTAGGGCATATATTGTGGATCATATATTTTTCTCAAACTACAGTAGATCCCTGGCAGCACATATATAAAAAAAAATTTATGAGTGATCAGTCTAATAAAAAACAAATGGGGAACTCCAAATGATCCCACTTCAAAGTCCTTTTCTGGTATATTTATAATATCCAAGTGTTTTAATAGAAATTAAGAGATTTATACAGTAAATGTTTTAATAACTTTTTCTTGTTTGACCCTGCACATTTATGCATAAGAAGTTGATTTATGTTCTTAACAAGTTTGCACACACAGAAATACTTTTTTATATAATAGAAAATGCCTCTTTAAGAAATTGAGTCAAGCCTATACTTATAGTACAAATCTTTGTTCAACTGTTTTTTACTAATTGTAAATATTATGCATATAAGCCAATTATGAGATTGTTATGAGAAGATAACATATGATTCATGGGCAAAGTATTAATTTACATTTCTCTTTTTTTTCATTAATTAATTGCTGCTTTTTTGTGGGTTTTGTGATGAAATTTTTTATATACTTCAACAATACCACGTGATTGAAATCAGCAATACTGTTGAAATTAGGAGCAAAGAAGATGGAGACTCCCTTTTTACACGGAGTCACATGGAGAGGACAAGGGGGAAGGGACACAAATTGCTCTTGGGGAGATTCCGATTGGACACCCGAGGGAAATGTTTCACAGTGAGGACAGTCAACCATTGGAATAATCTCCCCAGGGACGTGGTTGACTCGGCCACATTGGACACCTTTAAGAGTCATCTGGACAGGGAGCTGGGCCATCTTGTTTAGACTCTGCTCTTCCTAGAAAGGTTGGACTAGATGATCCCTGAGGACCCTTCCAACCTATGATTCTGTGATTCTGTGATATATAGAGAGGAGCATGGTATTACATTCATAGTATTTCTTCTTGAAGTCAGAAGTCAGTGTATTTTTTTTCTTTCTTTTAGTAAGAGAAAAGCATGGCACTGGGAGAATTTAATATGCTAAATTAAACAGTAGTCAGAAATGTAAATATATGGGGCTTTCTTGCTTCAAAACATAATATAAAATAAATGTTTAGTTTTGATTTTAAAGACTGTCACTGTACTGTATAACATGCATGAATTAGATCTGAATTTTCGTATCCTAAATTCATCAAAGTGCTTTTTATTCAATGTTTGACTAGGTATTGCCAGCTCTTCCAGCAGTACAAAGCTCGCTAAGACCAGTGGAAGGTTTTCTATAAACTTCAGGCCAAACCTTATACTGGCAAAAGTAGCCAAACATATACCACTAGCAGTAATGTTCACAAATACATAATTTTCAACTTTATTTTAGTAAGATGGATTGGGGCTGATATAAGACAATGACATATTCATTGTTTGGTATGCAATGGCTTGTGTATGGATATTATTTGAAAAGGCAGAAACAGCCCTCAATTTCAACTTTTATATAGGTGTGTCCTTGAAAAATAAAAATGTCTTGATGCTCAGGGCCTGTCTTGACATCCAGTTCTGTGTTATTTCGGGGGGCTTTTTAATTCTTTTTCCCATGGATCTTTGTGCACGGTCTGCTACTGGCTGTTGCCAGCTGCTTTGTGAAAACTGAATTCAGCCAAATGAGTGCAGGCAGCATATTGTGAAAAACCCATCCATTGTTGTTCTTGTCAGTCTTTGAGCCAGTCCTTCCTTATATGCAATTGTGAGTGCAGACTTGGTGTGACTTGGGAGCACTTGGACCTCTATTTGTAGGGCACTGGTCTGTGACTCCATGCTGCTTCGTTTGATTCCTGGATCATCCAGTGTGTCCATGGCAGATCACTTTGGTAACTGTGAGCTTCCCCTCATAAGACTGCAGCAGCACTTTCCTGTCTCTCAACAGAGTTATGAAGACAAAAATCAGTTCATGATAGTAAGATATATAATTTCTACTTTACTGAGGAACTTAAAAACAGTTCATGTAGGTAACTTAGCCTCTTCTTACCAATCAAAGGGCACTGGTAAGGTGGTGTTTAAACCTCTCCCCTTTTCTCAGTGTCCAAACTTGGGAAAATTCAGTAACAGGTTTGTATGCTAACTCCTAGCTTTAGGCCATTGAAGCAATACATCAAAAGGAGGCAAAGACCAACAATTTGTCACAAATCCTTGTGCTTTTAAAGCAATAGCATGGGAAAAGCAGGCAAGATGTTAGGCCTTATGTAGGCCATTAATGTTTAGTTTTAAGCCATTCCAGATCAACTGCTTTTTCTGCATATAGGAAGAAATTATTTTTGTGTAACATCATAAAATATAAAACATCTCAGAACTTCTGGTATCTTGTGAATCAGTTTAAAAATATCACAGACAATCAGCAAGCTGACTCAGTGCTTCTGGTCATTTTCTTCTCATTCCGTATTCCAGAAAAATCCAAAAAATACATACTGCGTATGTATGGGAAAATACTAGATGCAGTTTGTGATTTTGGAGGAATGCAGACTAGCTAATTAGCATGGGTCTCTCCAGCAGAAAAATCTCTAAAGCTCATTATAGCTTAGTGTATACTTTTGAAAAAGCAAGTACTGGCATGAGCATCTTTCAGATGCACTTTCTACACAGAAGAGCTCTGAAATGCATAAGCAGTGGGAGGCTTGCACTGTTCCTGCCTACCTTCACTCACAGGATTTGTCAGTGTGGCATTGTCCACAACCACTGACTTTATATCATTTTTGGATAAACTTTAGTCCCATTCTCCCCAGACCCTAGCCAGGTGCAGAATTTATATACAACCTCCTGGCCTTGAGGCAGGAATGCTCCCCAGTGAGCTATCCT
The DNA here is from genome assembly GCF_963921805.1 of Phalacrocorax carbo. Lineage (NCBI taxonomy): Eukaryota > Metazoa > Chordata > Aves > Suliformes > Phalacrocoracidae > Phalacrocorax > Phalacrocorax carbo. The sequence continues at coordinate 29,236,841 of NC_087520.1, forward strand.
GACACTATAGTACATCCTGCCATGAGTTTTAACATCACTAGAGACATTTTTTCCCCAAAGGAAATAATGACTTGCAGTAACAAAGCTTGTTGTGAGATCTTGTTGGAAATCCAAACATGTGGCAATTTACGAGTGTCAGCAGATTTTTTTAGACTTGTGTGGCAATACGTGCTGTGCATTAGGTGTTGGAATCTGACCCTTTGGCTTTGCCACAGTGGTGTCCCAGGAAAACCATGTAGAGTTGCCTCTACTCTCTTTTCTATTTACTTTCTTTAATATACCGCAATGTAGTTTACCTATACAGAAATTTGTGTATGTTCTGCCTGTAGATTTTTTTTCACAATCTGAAATCCTGCCTACAGCCTTTTTATTTTATCTGATTAATCCATTTTTCTCTTTTTTTTTTTTTTTTAACCTTTCATGCTTTCTTCCTTTGGAATTCTTGACTAACTGAACTAAGTTTGTAAAGAATTAAGTAAAAGGGAGAAAATGGTGAAGGTTATAAATATATTTTTTCTTTCTCCCCCAGTCTTGTAATAATTAGTATTTTTTAATAAGAAGATTCTTTTTCTTCCTACAAAAGATGAGAGTCAAATTCTAAAATTTGAATGCCTGCATTCTGCCTAACTGGAACTGAAAGAAATATAGATCTCGTATTGTTCCATGACAAAACAGTCTTTGCATTCATCCTTGAAAAAGTGAAACAGGGTTTCTGGTTATTACTGTTAAGAACAGCATAAATAAACCTGAGCACACTGCTGTGTAATGTTCAAGTAGAAAATAATCTTGTAACAAACTGCCTTGTCTGAAACTTGGGTTTGGCATGTTTAGCATGTTTTACATCATCAGTTTCTGTTACAGCTGTTGGCACTAGCCTGCAACATGATTGAGAGATTTTGGTGACCTCAGCTTCTGCAGTTTATTAAATTACCCAAACAAATAAAGAGGCTCTGTCAAGTAGCTTGCTCCCAACGTCTGTCGTACCTGTATATTGTTATGGTCTAGTATATGGTCTAGTAGAACTGTAATTTTAATTCTAAGTGTCTATCAGTGAGGGAGGAAGAAGAGGAAGAAGAGAAAGCTACTCTCCTGTGGCTGAAAGGAAAGGGAAAAAACCAGGAGCCTTGGCTACCATCTCTGCTGAATACACAATGAAGAGCTAAGAAAACAGTCTTTCAATAGCCTCAAGATTTGGTTGTATTAATAAACTATTTTTCATTCTGAAGTTCAGTAGAAATCTATTACGATTATTACAGGTATTGCTAAAACTGCAGGAACACATCTTTATTGCATCAAATGCAAGAAACAGTGAGAGAGTGTGATGTATTCATCTGAAGGAAGCAGACTGGTTTTTTGAAAGTGCATTTCCTTGGATATCTAGTGACTCCTAGTTCTATGCTAGTATCCAGATGGTTCTGTGTTGCAGAGAGAACAATGCCATTTTTAAAACAGTTGATTATTTCTTCAGAATTGAAGATTTTCAGAGAGCTTTTTCATCAGTTCTCTGTTGAGATAGGACTGATAGGGTTAGGACACAAATGATAAATGACAAAACTCAAAAACTCAGAAATTTTATTTTTTCCATATTAGATTAAACTCTTTGGCTTTCATACAGAAATCCATGTGGTGTGGTGGTAAAACTGATGGCTTAAGCCATGTTGAGTGAAAACAGCTTTCCTGTTGGCTTTTCAAAACTCTGTCAGGCAGGTAGACTTTGGCACAATGGGGAAAAGAGAACACCAAAACAATATTAAGCAACTCTGGTGATTCCCAGAACCCTGTTAAAGCAGAAATCAGTAAGATTTACCACAGTAGAAAGTCTGTACCCAGTTGCCATTCCCCCAGTTATGCGTTGCTTGGAGGCAACATTGTACAGCTTGTGTGTGGCTCTACTGCCCTGGAATAATTCCCTGTGCCTGCCTCTCGGGCCTAACTTTGCCATTTGAAATCAGGCAACGCTGAGGATTAGCTTCAGTGGACAGTAAAATATCTGGAGACTAAATGCTCCTATTTTCTCTTTCATTTTGAAACTGTAACAGCACATAATGCCTTGTAGGTGCTAGTACAAGCCAACCCTTAGCTTTTCAGAGGAAAAATACCTGAAGCCAACAGCAAGAACATCATAAAGCTTATGGAGACTTATTGAGTGGAGGCAAAAGCAGACTAGAACTTAGGATGGCCTCTAACTTTGTGTGGTCACCTGTGGAATTGTCACTACCTAAAGTATACAGTGTCATGTCTTCCCTGGAGTAGGTCCAGCTCACCTGGATTATCTGATGTTGGCCTAGGAGGCTGTGGTAAATGTGTCTTTCTGGCAAGTATAGTTATGACTAGATACCACAGATATGAGATGTGGATAAAGCTAACTAAACTAGGTAAAAACTTGTAATCCCTCTGTCATGCCTCAGAGTTCATCACTTTGCTTTTTTTGTGTGTGTAAATCCAAAGAGATAATCTTGAATGGGCAGTCAATGACTTTGGCTTTCAGTACCAGCACTCAAAACACACTGTAGACTTCAGTGAGACTAGATTAGGTCACATATGGAAGTGAAGTTTGTTGTTTTCTTACAGAGGGAGGGTCAGTGTGTTCTGAGTCATGACAGAAAAAGCTCTACTTACTCTTAAGTGAGGAATTTGCTATGTAGTATTTAGGACTATCCTGTCACCATCAAGAAAATGCTAGCACAGGCCACTAAAATGACAGTCTGTTTGGCTGGATCTCATTCTGGGAGAGTTTGCAGTGATGCCAAAAACTCAGACGTGCATCAGAAGTTGTTTTAAAGTACTGAAAAGCAACATGTAAACAGTGAGCAAATACATGAGTAAATGGAGAATGAAGTTGTCATCAACTGTCCTTCTGTGGAAGCAGAAAAATGCATGTTGTAAAATGTGACTAAAAGCAGAACTCTCTTTTATTTGCTGCCTCAGTGAGTACCCAGCTTTCAGAAGTACAGAGCTAATCAGTTTCAAATCTACCCACACAGTATGTCTGCTTAAGCTGCCTCAGGAATAACCCTTATGGAAAATTATGTAAAAAAAAAAAGCTGTCATACTGTCCTTCAAGTCAATACTTTTCTAGTGGTTTTAACTCAGGTCCTGGTCAGAAGCTAATGGTATTTATTTTCCTCTTACTTTCACAGTCTTTGAATCCAGTCTTTAACATGCACAAATTTATGAAAAGCTGGGGAACATGTTTCTTCCTGAAGTGAAACAATTTTATATACATTTATCTTTTTCTTCTAAGGCTGCCCTTTTCTCTTTGGAATAAAAATGTGGGCAATAGGCCATGCTTCAATGTCTGGGACCATCTGCCAATGCAAACAGAAAAAAATTAATTATGAATGGTGTCTTCCCATGCTAATCATTTATTCTAAGGGAGTTTTTCAGCTTGTTTGTAATGGCTGTAGCCTAAGGGTGCACACTGTATAAATTGCCTGATTACAGGATACAGACCATTTCTTAATAGGCCTCAGATGATTAGGAGAGGGGAAAGAAATTAAAAAGGCCATTTCCCTTTAGGTATGCAAATGGATTGCAGAACAATAGACAAAGATAGGATAAACCATGATAAAACATACCCTCTTTTATTTTACCTTAAATTATGTACTAGGTAAGTAGCAAGCTTCATTATATGTGTCAGCCGAGATGTGAATTGTTTCATAATTGAAACAATGTCGTTGCCAGATAGTGCATGTTAGATTTCAAGATAAACTACCAGTTTTTGTGTTCTCAAGCAATTTGGGGTTTGCTACCTAAATCTACCTTAGCAATGGTTACATTCTGACCTTGGTTTAATTTAACTCTGCCTGCTTTAGCTTCTTTGAGCTGCCTATTCAAAGACTAAAGACTAAATTTGCTTTTGTCACACTAGATCCTCCTCTTGAATCATAGTTTACATGTCTGCATCTCCTAAACAGCTAGTATTTCAGCGCCTGTTTGAAAGTAGCTGAGTGTGTTTAAAGAGTTAAGTGACCAGCAGAAGCCATCTTCTAGTTGACTGTCATACTTTTACACATATATGCATTCCTTTTTTCCCATACACTTACATGTGCACACACCTGGGTGGGCCAAGCATCTGCTACTTCCTATGAGCTTGAATATTTGGGAGATACAAATTTATGTTTCCTGGTACTAAAGTAACTTGACTGTCTTAATAGTCAAAAGCAGCTCCTAGAGAACTGAAAGGTGAGAGGTGATAGATAATATTGCCTTTAAGGACCGTTCTTCAATGACACATAGGGCTCCTTGGAGTCTAAATCACTACAGAAATTGGTCAGAAGTGAGTGCTTAACAACTACAGGCCTATGAAAAATCATGCCCCCACCCGCAATGAAGGAAGTTCTTCACAACGCGTGGTAAAGTGCAGTGGAGGTGGCTAGCGAAAGCTCTCAAGTGCTAACAATAGGGCAGTCTGAAGCAGTTTCCCCTTGTATCCAACTGAAGGGTTGATTCTGACAGCCACGTTGCTGTGCCACCAGTGTTCAGCAGACAGGATGCTGAAAATCACCAGATGGGGTTTAAAAATCATAGAATTTTTTAAAACTATGCAACTTTTGAAATCTTTTTCTTCTAATACATAAGCATGTGGGTTTCAGATTTTCTTTATAAGTATTATGTGTCAAAAGTAGCAGGGACTAGGACCCCAAGTTCAGTCTATGCTAAAATTCTTTGGATAGCCAAAGCTAGAATTCTCCAATAATTATGAAAGGTGAGGACCTGAACACAAAATACCAAGCTTGTTCTAAAGCTATCAGATTTGAAAACTGCTTGCAATTTAATCTGCCTGCATTTTGCTGTGTTTCTTAAAACAGCACAGGAACAGATAGTAAGTTTGCAAGTTTAGCCAGGGGAAGCTTATGGGAGCAGAATGGACTGAACTGTGTGTTACAGTCATGAGAAGCTCAGCAGCTCAGCTATGTATGAGAAACAGTGATGTTTTAGTGTGTCTTCCACAATAAATCAAAGTCAAGATACAGGAAGCAATCAGGTCTAAATGTTTTTAGATAAATGTTCTGTTTCCCATATAATGTCAGTGAACAAGGAAGTGAAAAAGTTCTCCAAGTATGTGAACTGTGTCTGTATGGTGTACTTTCTGACAGTTCAGTCTTCCCTACTTTCTCAACCTAGTCTTTCTCCAGAGAAAAAATATATTTGCAGGTCCACCTCACATGTGGAGTCCCATCCTCTGATCCAAGCTCAGGGTGTTAAGTATAGGATTGTCCTTCCTACCACTTGGCATCTGTTGATCATTAGAATAAATTCCCCTGGTTAGGTAAGGCTGCCAGGTCATCCTTTAGCTCCTTGCAGTGGGCAGTAATTCTTTCAACCCAATACAAGGCAGAAAAGAGTGGAGCGGGGGAGGGTAAGGAGAATTTTATGATACAGTCATCTGGGGCTTCCAAGAGCTATAAATTGGGATTTAGAGTGATATTGCTGTTCTTTCATTTATTTCACCTAGTAACAAGGGAAGCAGCACTTTGGATGTTGTACCAATGAATAAATAATGCATTCATTTGAAAGCTGGAGCTGAGATTGAGAAATATATCCAGTATTTTTCAGTGGCCCTGAAGTTCCATGCACTGGATAGGAGAGAGGAACCACACAGAGATGCACATGATGCAAGTGTGGCCCTGCCACCTGCCGCAGCCGATGGGGAGGCAAGCGCATGATGTTCCTTCCATTGTCTTTGCTAATAGTGCCTAGGATCTACATGTGTTGAACTTTTTCACTTAAGGGATGTGGGAAAAAAAATAATAATATTAGGTTAAATATTGTTCAAATCTGTATTTCCTTTTATTTAGCATCCACACACCACTTGCCTGCAGACTCAGGCTTTGTTGCATCCTGTGAGGTCCTTGGCTTGCTGGAACAAAGCACAGTGAGGGATCACTAGTCCCTCTAGGGAAGCTCTAACCACTTCTTCCTGTGCTCTGGTGACCATGTTGTTGGATTGTTTGATGAACTTTGCATAGATAGTTCTGGTCCGTAGATAGTTTGGTTGTCAACCAACAGTTCTGTCACTGTAGTAATATGTAAACTTTCCAGATTAGATGAAACATTACCTGGTCCCTTAAAACATAAAAGATTTTTCAAGAGCAAAGCACTTTAAAGTTATCTGTTCTAATAATTTCTCCTTACTTCACTATGTGTATTTTCCTTTGCAGTTCTTTCTAAACAGTCACCCTATATGGGATTGGGTAGACCTGCTTAGAACTGTCCCTTGACTGCCCAGTAAAAGCTTTCTACAATGTTTCTCTCTTTGTTCAATTACAGCAAGAACAAACTATAATTTTTGCCTTGTACAGCTCCAAATATACTGTTGCTGATTACTTTTCCTAATAATTTGCAAACAGTCTGGAAATGTCATACACATCTTTTCCGTCTTTAATATACCTTGCTAATAGAATCTGTAAAGGGCTAGAATCTGTGATGAGTATTTGTGTTGTTTTGGAGGAGGAGTACTTTCCACGAATATGAGTTTGTGGAATTTCCCCTCCTCATTTCTATGGATTGTAAATTCTTGATGAATAACTCATGGCTGGAGCATCTCCCTTATGAGGAAAGGCTGACAGACCTGGGTTTGTTCGTCCTGGAGAAGAGAAGACTGAGGGGGGATGTCATCAATACCTATAAATATCAAAAGGGTGGGTGTCAGGACGATGAGACTAGACTCTTTTCAATAATGCCCAACAACAGGACAAGGGGCAATGGGCACAAGCTGGAACACAGGAAGTTCCAGCTCAATATGAGAAAAAACTTCTTTCCTGTGAGGGTGCCAGAGCAGTGGCACAGGCTGCCCAGGGAGGTTGTGGAGTCTCCTTCCCTGGAGACATTCAAAACCTGCCTGGATGTGTTCCTGTGCCCCCTGCTCTGGGTGTGCCTGCTGAAGCAGGGGGGTTGGACAAGGTGATCACCAGAGGTCCCTTCCAACCCCTACCATTCTGTGGTTTTGTGATTCTGTAACTGAGATCAGATCAGAATGGGATAAAATCTGTGAAAGATTATTGATCTCTTTTAAAATTGAAAAAATTGGTAAGCCATAACACGTATTTTAAGATTGGTCCTGCTTGGCAGTTCACCTGCTGGAATCAGTGGTTCTCTGTGGGTGCAGGTGTTTCAGGATCACTATCATCACTCAGACATGAAAATTTATTTTTAAACAGATATGTAGTAGACCATTAATTTTTATAAAATTAATATTTGCAGCTAGCATCAACAAATATATTTCATTTCATTTGATGTTTATGTTTTTCATTGTTCTTAACTATTAGATAGATGAAAAGCTTTGAATCCAGTTTGAAATATGGTATTATATATCCTACATTAGGTATCTTTGAAATAGCATGTGTGGGTGTTTATGACATTTTTGAAGATGGATGATTGACAGTCACTCCCATAAAAAGTAGTAATGTGAAGAATCACTTGTTTCAAGAATGCTGAGAACATTCCTTACTTTGATTTTCATTCCTTCATTTCTGAAACCTGAAGAACAGTTTTATTTTTTAAGAATAGGAAAATATGAACAAAAAGGTACTCCATTGGGCTAATCTACTATTTTTTAAATTTGGCTGCACAATCTAAAACATCAGCTCATATTTTGCCTCCTAATGTCATGTAGAGTACTTTTTCAGGTCTTGTTGATTGTAAACTCAATACTACATGGTCCTTATTACCCCACAAAACCTCGGAAAGACAAAGCAACTAGAAGAGCAATGTAAGGAAAAGATTATTTTTGTGAGACAATCCCTTCCATGGTGAGTGTGAAAACCAGCAGAAAATAGCATTATCAGAAGTGAAAAACAGGTTTAGCTTCCAACCACACTTTAGTATGCTTAGGATAAATGTCAAATAGCATTTTGGCCTCTAAGGAAGCCACACCACCAGAAAAGCTGCCTGGGTAGCTATCACCCATTTGAATGCAGACAGCTCTTCAAGCAAAGCTAAGTTGTGCATGGTTCTCTTCTCCCCTTTCAGTTTGGATATGATCAACCCCCTGTTTCTACTCTGGTTGTTATATGTGATGATATGAAGTATCATATTGTGGTGATATTGAATGAGATTGACTGGAATCTTAATTCTTTTTCATTTATTTAATTTTCAGCTTTGGGGCAACAATTTCACACACAAACCCACAGAGTTTGTTGTTTTGGAACGTTTCAGGTTTGTAGCCTAGGAGGAGTGTATTAAGAATCAAAGCAAAAACTGATGATGATGGGTGCATTCAATTATTTTTCTTACCCATTACAGGATTTTTACAGGTGAAATTAGTTTTTATCATAAGATTTAAATGTCAGTCTCCCTAATGTTTAGATTAAGAATTTTTGTTTACTCATCAAGTTTCCAGTGGATTCAGCTGGCTTTGATACGAAATAGTCATAACTCTTATATTGTCCAGGTCGCTCTTCACTATAGACAGCTTTTATTAACTAGTCGTATGACATGATATAATCATATAACTAAAAAAATGCCATATAACCTATTAAAAATGCTAAATGAAGTGTTGTAATTTATAAAAATAAGTTCCTTTCTCATGGGCTTTTCTGCCAAGAGGTAGATCTTATCCCAGAGAGGTGATGGAGTCACCATCCCTGGAGATGTTCAAAAAATGTGTAGACGTGGCACTTCAAGGCACGGTTTAGGAGCCGTAGCAGTGTTGGGATGACAGTTGGACTTGATCTTAGAGGTCTTTTCCAACCTTAATGATTCTGATTCTATTATTCTATGATCAGTGTTTCACTTAAATTGCATTGTACAACACTGGTGGTACTTATGTAGTCTTTGAGGGGTATTGGCTTGTGATCCTACAGGATTTGGGGAGGGGCAATTAATTTTTATTTTGTGAATATAAAGCAGAAAGATACCTATCTGCAGACTGTTCTTGTTCAGCACATTGACAAATGAGGTATTTATTTGGTGCAAGTAACTATAGCTCCCCCAACCTTCCTTACAACAGCAAGTTTATAGATTTCATGCTTTCACAGTTACCATCCAAATCTGAAAGAAAACACCATTTCATATACACCTCACTTGATCTGTCTCTTTCCACAACAATGGTGCAGTATATAGCAACTGAAAGAAGTGCCATTTTAGCCTTCAACATACCAGATTTGAAAAAAGAATCAAGTCAGATTCTAGGGCTTGAAAACTATTCTTTTAATGAGTGAATCATATATGTTTAGCAATTAGAGATGATCTACCTATCTTTTTAAAGATAACATACTTATATAAATAAATAAAAGACAGTACATCTAGTTTACAGGAGGGTAGAATAGAAATGTAGGTAAACTTCTAGCTCTGCCTTTGCCCTGCTAGGTAAACTGCTTGAACTGCAGTGGACCAGTTCCTATTCAACCTCAAAGAGTGGGATTGGAAGATTTACCTTCCTCAGAAAGTGCTTTGATACCTGATGACAAAAGAGGATCTCTGGGACAAAAAAAAAAAATAATGTTGTCATAAATATAACACAGATATTTTAATGTTGTGAAGTGCAGCTAAGTTCTCAAATTATATGTCTGTGTAGAGAAGTAAAAGGTAAGATCCCCTTTGTGTATCTATATTTGCTAACCTAATCTTTTCATGTTCAAAAAGTTGGGAATAATAGCACCGCAAATAATACGCTCTTTTTAAGGCTTTTTAAGTCCTATTTCTCAGTTGTCTTGGACATACATCCTTGCTAAGCAGAAGGAAATTCTATGTAAGGCTCCTCATGCTAGACAGCATGCAAATAATATCCAGGCTCTGCAGAAGTGGAATATTTCTATTAATTTTTTAATGAAGCAGTTATGCATCTTGCAGTCTACAACACTTTGTGCTTACTATATTAAATAAAAAGCAATATATATTTATAGGTTACCGGTACTTTTGCCTATATTTTGTGAACAGGAGCAAAATACCACAAATTCCACTAGCTCCTGGGTGATAGTTTGATGTGTTTTAATAGAAAGAATATGGTAATCTGTTTAAAGATTGATAAGTAATTTGTGGAAAATGTTAGTTACTGTCATACTCTGAAATGTTTGTTGCCCCCGTCATAGTATGGATTCATCATAGTATGAGTCACTCAGCAATCCTGAAAAAACATATCACAGGTAGTATATACATTTACATTCCAGATGAGTGACCAACATAGTATTTTATAGTGTTGTGAATGACTGATGATGCAGGAATAAGTAAGAAGTACATGAAGTACGCTGGATTTATAAAGATCTCTTTTAAATGAAACCTAAAAAGCAATCAGTTAACAAATTTTATTTTGTGATTGTTTTGCACTTGAAATAATGGGAGCAGAAAACAGACATTTCATACCCTCCAGCATGGTTGTACTTTTCTGACATGCATTTGCAGGAGGACACAATCTATTCTGTTTCTATACTTGAAAACTGTGGCTTAAGTTTACTTGGGTCACTCTGCATATATTTTTGCAAACCAATGCCAGTGTAAGGTTTCTTCTTGGAAAGGTTGTTCGCTAGTGAGGGTCAAGCTCTAGAAGTTTTTTGCCCATCAGGTTCTGTGACCTGTTTGTGAAGTTAGTGAGATAAGACACAAAAATTGCCAGGGAACAGATAACCTTAGATATGGTTCCACTATTTCTTGTGTAGCACAGCTGGTTTAAGAGGCTGTTGCCAACCTCATATCTCCCACCGCCAGCAATTCACAACAGCTTTTGAACCCACATCAGTTTACAACCTTCTCTATAGCATGACTTCATAAATCGTTGGAGTGGTATAACTCAGAACAAAATAAATTGTGGCAGGAGATGGGAACAAGTGTATCAATCCAGGAGACTTCCTTTTGGGAAACTGAACTGAGGTGTGCTCACACTCATCCCACTGGTTAACTTCCACAGACAGCAGAAACAAATGGAGGGAGGATGTTGGAGCTGTTTCTGCAGACAGTGTCTGACCGTAGGTTGATGCATAAAAGCACCTACTTATAAGCTAAACATGGTTTATCTTACGTACATTGATCTTTAGTTGGTTTGCTTTAATTTTTTTCTGAGTCTCCATGCATACTAATCCTAAGTGTGTTAAGAATATTTACGTGTTTGGTAACTGACCTAGAAATGTATATGTATATTCAAATAGGTGATCAGATATTGGCAAAGAGGGAAAGAATCATTGATGCAAGGAAATTCTTCTATGCACACTGTTTTAATACTGATGGGACCACTGCTCATGTAAAGTGTTTCAATCCAGTTCTAAGAGAGGCATCATTAAATGCTCCCAGCTTAGTTTCTTAGACTATGTTACTTAAGGGAGACTTAGCATGCTTTAAAACAGAGAGCTTTATTAAAGTAGCCTTTAGGACTTTCCATATATTCACACTAAAACCAGTTTAGAATCTGATCAGAAATGGAGTCTCTTGCTGATCCAGTTCAAGGACCTATTTTCTTTAGTGGTGGAGTCACCTTTGGTGGTTCCCTGGCTTCTGGGTTACAGACCCCACCTTTGATGTGCTACTACAGATTTGTGTGAGGTCACTTCTGTAGATTTCAGCACAGCAAAGAGGATTAACTGCAGCACAGGAACAGAAATGAATAGTCAGAGACTAAAAGGAAATGCAAGAGTTTTCTTATGCCTTACTGTTAGAGAAAAATGACAGAAAATTATACCTTGAGCAACACCAAGATTACATTTCAGTGATTATTAAGAAAACAGATCTCTTTGAACTTGTTTCTCTACCAATTCTTGCCTCTAAAAGGGCAAGTTTATTGTCAGATTCACTAATAAATTTAAACAGCCTTTTTGCTGTTTTATTGATTAGCGATAACTGTAGGAAAACTATGACCTGAACCACTGTCCCAGCCTGTGTTTTTTGAATTGGGGATCACAGGCATCTGGACTGAGCTTAAAAATATTTGTGTGTGAGAGCTAAGGAAGGGGCAGAGTTGGAAGGTCTGCAGGGGAATTTTGGGGCTTTGTGGCGTGTTTGGCATTGTGCATGGGCAAGTGTTAGGGGTCTGGGCTTCAGAAAAATCACTCACTGAAACAGTGGGACCAATACAAAAGTGTGCCTGTAACCCATAAGTTATACTTTGAGTGGTTTAAGGGTTTTGGTTTGGAGTGGGGGGGGGGGCTTGTGGGGTTTTTTTGCTAACAAGCATCCAGTACAAATGTGTACCTCACTGTTAATATGTCTGAGCTAAAATATCTTGTCACTGTGGAATGATTTTTTCTCTTAAAAAAAGGAAGACCCAAATACTAGAGTCTCCTAGAAGTCAGAAAACACAATTGATATCTACTAGTAGCTTTTATGATCACTCTTTTTAAATAAATTAAGTAAACAGAACATTTTTCCTCTCTTCTAGCTACAAAGTTCTGGCATCAGCATGGGTAAGTAACACTCACAAACTCTAGCAAATGATATCTTAGGCACTGTCCTTTTTTCATTTATATATATGTATATATGCACTGTTGTACTTTGACTTTCAAGTGTCATGTGTTTGTTTAAAAGAAAAGGACACACACCTTGAAAGTCAGTTGTCAAACAAAGTGCTTGAATTCCAGCTGAGCAGGATTCCCAAAAGAGCAATCCTTGCCAGTTTGTATTATGGAAAAGCCTAACGCCAACATGCTGTTCTGTGGAGCCTTGTCCACGCACTAAAGCAGCCTGGATTAATTCTCATGTTAGAGTCAATCAGTTTGAGAGTTTTCCTGAAGGCAGGCATTTCAAAGTGCATGCAGTTTTAATGAAAAGCGAAGATAGCTGTTCTCAAGCATGTAGACCTAGAAAGATAATTTCCCAGAGGTTGCTGTAGATATACCAACCCATTAACAGTTAAATAAGTAAGATTCTCTCCAGCGTCAAACATGTCTGGTAAACCAGCTTTGCAAAGGCAAGAAGCCTGTGTCTCTTCTTAGATGTCTCTTCCCCTTTGTCTGATGCTGTTATGCAGGCTCAATACTAAAATACTGTACTTTGTGGGTTTGCCATGACACCATTTATCATTTTGGTGTTATCTTGTTATTCCTTGACTCCTTTTTCTCAGTAAATATTACTTCTTATTGTGATGGATTTGGTCTTCATTAAGAAGTTAGGAAAGGACTTTAATGGGATTAGACTGCTAACCATAAACCAAGGAATTTTCAAATCCTAGAAACTCATATACATGAGATGAATGTTTGCTGACACCGAGTATTAGCATCTGCATTGTGCTTGATTAATTAAGACAGCAAGAAGGAAATGTTTGAGAGGTAAGCTTGTATGGGGACAGACTGTTCTTAGACTTTGTTTATATTTATTTAGTTAATAAACTCACATAGTAAATTAGTATCAGTCTATATAAATTGTTTTCAAAAATTATTTTAAGAATATCCATATAAGGTGAGTTTGAGTGTAGATGAGGACAGATCAGTATCTCGTGCATGCCATGTATATTCTATGATTAATAGGAAAATCTTTCAGTGTGGTCTGATTGCATCATCAATGCACCCTCCCTATTGAGGCAACTTGCTTTTGCAGCTGTTTGATATAAATTCCTCGAGTATGTCTTAGTCCGGTTGGTTTATTTTTACAAACAATAAATAGCCCAGCATTCCTGCGGTGTTTCCCTTCCCTCGGACAGTCTCATGGAGCCATTTGCCATGAAGACGGTGGCTGAGATTAGTGGCGTTTGCACAGATGGCGGCCATCATTTTGGAAATCTCATAAGTAGTGAAACACGTGGACTTTTTCCTCCCCCTTCAACATGATCACAATAGATTATCAGGGCCTACAAATCACTACCAGATGATATTAGGTTGCTTTGATAACACTCTGGGTCCCTTCCGGTGTGATATTTTTCTTCATTATAAAGGATAGCTCAAGCACACTAAATCCTCTTACTCTTTTCTCAAAATTTATAGATCTCAATCTCTAAACTAATTGTTAGTTGCACAGCATGCCTTAAGCTCTGCCCAGACAGAGCAATTACATCCCCCGGCCCTGATTAAAGGCACAGAGGAAACAGAAGTGCAAAGAAAATGAAACACTCTTGGCTGTTTGGGCAGGATGTCATTGCTGTTGTTTGCCTTTTTTGACATTTGTTGATAAAAGTGAGAAAGGAGGTCAGTTATCCATCACTGACCCTTGTTCAAAGCCAAAGATGTGACAGGCTCGTCTCAGGCTACTGACTCCGTTTATGAAATTGAAAACAAAAAGGGGTTTCTAGGCCAATGTGCTTCTTTTCTATCAGCAGCTCAAGGATTTCTTCACTTTCCCCCTGCTAAATTATATTGCTTTCTATGTCTTTTAAACTCATTTACTTCCCTGTGTATGCCTGAAACCACAAAATGTCTTTGTTCATGAATGACCAGGGCTGTACTATCATATAAGCTCTGCAAATTACCTGGAACAAGGAAAACCTGATACACAGATGTTTCTGCATATTCAGGTATTTCTTAATTTCTTATCGAAGATTTCTCACCTGTAAATCGCAGCTTTCTAAAAGATGTGTTTTCCTTTTGTGATTTACAGTAACTTTATGGCTGACTATTGGTATACTCTAACAGTCAAGATCAAGTTTTTAAAAGAAAAAGGGGAAAGCACTTTTTGCTTTTACCCAATATCTTTCTGAAGTCATCACGTCTAAGTTTGCAAATTTGAAGCACAATTACTTATTTTTAAAGTACTGAAGTGGCTTGGAAGTCAATCATATACAAGCATTTAAAAATTAGATGACAGAGAGCACCAACTTTCTTGCATTAAATATAAGTTTATGTTTGCAGTGACATCTCTGCTAATATTTCCAGTCTACTGAGAGTTACCTATTTCATAGAGTAGTTTGTGGAAAAGACACAGTGCACTGTATTGTATTTTAAATATTAATCCAGGACTCCCAGAGTCTTCACATTTTAAAGTCTTTGTTTAACCAGTTTTTCTAATTTCTTTACATGATATACTAACACTGCTTCATACTCAACAGATGAATTGTACAAAGAATCAAACCCACAATCTCATGGTGTCTATAACGAGACACCATGCTTAAATATTTGTTAATGTACAAAGTAGCAGTTCCCTACTTCACGAGCTTAAACATTTTTGAAAGTAATAATAGATTTATGTCCCTAGTTTTTTTTTTACTTCTTCATATTCTATTTTCTCACTTTTTAAGACACAGAGAAATTTTCTGTTAAATGACCACACCCTGTCCCTATGTTTAAAACATCTGATAAACTCAGATGTACATGGTAGTTCATAAGTAACAGTGGTAGATGCTGTCATTTGTGTCACTTGCACCGTGACTGAACAGAAGAGAAGTCTTCAGCAGTCACTGTCTCTTAAAATGACCAAACATCAAAGAAGTTCAGTGAACTTGAAATTATATCAGGAAGTAGATCAGACAATACCTGAGTGCATCTGTACTTTCCCCGGTTTTGTGCTTTTAAGTGGATTTAGTTTCAGATATTCTGTCTGTCGAAACTGTACACTTGCAAAACTAGAGGTAACTCCCCCATAAGCCTTGGTCCCATGGACAGTTTTATTATTGCTGTTGAAGGCTGACTGATCTGGTATTAGTAGAATAATACAGTAAACAAACAATATATAATAAATTAGAACTTCCTACTTTGAAGTCTTTGTTTAACTAGTTTTTTAATTGCTTTATGGGATACACTAGCACAGGCTGCTTCATGGAAGAAAGATTGGCTGCACCAAGCATCAAATCTATAAGCTCATGGTGTCTCTGTAAAAAAAAACAAAAACAAAAAACAAACCACCACACCAAACAAACCCTTAGACAAAAAGTTTATAGTCTAGGATCCCCACAAAACTGCTGTAATTAATGATGGAACATTGTCAATATGGGATTCAGTGTGTTAAGACTCTACAGATAAAAGAAAGCATGAAACCTTGTGTTATATTTCTACAAGAGGCAGTGATGAGCAAAAACCTATTTTTAGGTGCAGAGAGTTTCTATCCTTCTCAGATAATCAGAGGTATAAAGACTGACTTCAGTTGGTGTTTGCCAAATGCAAATTGCCTCATGCTTGAAGTAATCCTTTAGCTAGGTCTCTTACAGAAAAGTTGTGTTCCCTGTTCCACTACCTTTTTACCAGTCTTAACTAACCAGTGTTACCAGAGAAGCCCTGCAAAAAAATTCCGGTAGCCTTATTTCCAACCTTAGCTGACAGATACAGCTGTTGAGAGATGCACTTCAGATGAAGGGGTAGTTCCTCTTTTCTTGGCAAAAGCCCACACAGATTTTCCCTGTATACCTTTTTATAGCAATACATAATGCACTTTATAACACTATAGCAACATATTTATCTGTGCAGTTCAGAAACCAAAGAAAGCACCACCTAGGGGTTTTCTGGGTGGAAGAAAGGGGGAGTGGAAAAAAACTGTCTTTTCTGTTCCCTTGTTATTTAAGAACCTTGCAAGGAAAAGGAAATCCACTATGACGTTCTCTTTTTAAGCTATCTATAAATTATTTTCTGATACATTTCCTGAAATAAACGGAATGCACAAGATCTACCAGCTCTACACATGTGCTTTTGGTGCAATGAGTGAATATAACTACTGCTCCTGTAAGACAAGGCAGAAGTGAGATATTACCTGCCATGTGGGAGAGGCTGTTAACAAATTGGTGGAAATGGTTTGGTTTTGAACTTGTCAAGCATCATTTTCTTAGCTTGATGACACCTTGTAAGACCAATAAATAATTTATGGGGTATCTAAATGGTTCAAATAGGAGTTTAAGAACTGAAGGAAAGAGGTCTAGGGTCTAATAGTTAATCCTATTCGAGCAGCTTCTTATTAAAACAGCCCTCCACAAATTGATTACAGCTGCAATCCCTTTTAAGAAGGATTATTTAAAAATCCCAATTATAAAGACTATTTGTAAAGAGTAAAATATCTAGTGTCAATTTTGCATGGAGGCTGTGGCCTGACTCAGTTGGCAGAAGTGGGTTATCCTTTTCCTGCCTTTCTTTTCTGGAGAATCTGCTCATAGTGATCATTTCAAACAGTGGCTTCAAACATGGTTGCTGCAAAGGAGGTTAGCTTCTTTTTTTGTCATTTGTATTTCTTGGCTGCCTCTGCTAGCCCCTAGGTTGACTTTTGCCACCTTTTGGCCATTCCCCTCAACTTCATCTGACATAAAGAACTGATATTTAAAGTCCAACCTAATTCAGGACTTGGTCCTGAGATCCTTTAATAGTGTTTCCCCCAAAGGGCACCTCTGCCATTCTTACAATGGATGTATACAAATTAAAGTAAACATGAGTGAATATGACAGAAACAAGGGGCTAATATGGCAACATTTTGCCTCATTTTTAGGTGCCTAAGACCACCTTTAAAAGGCTTCTTTGCATCATTCTGGTGACACAGGCAGCAATAAACTGGCTGATGAAGACAGTTTTACAACTCTCTTGTGTCACTGGAGCCACACAAAAGAACCAGGGCAGGCCACTGGATTTGATTCTGTGGTATTCTTCCGGAAATGTTTCTAACAATCTGATTATGCCATTATATTCTAGTGAGTTCAGAGGGATTCATATAATACACTTTGACTCCTTAAGGAATAGTTTTCTTATAGCTAAGCAATATAATACATCATGTTTGCATTTTCAAATAAAACAAGCTCAGTTGTACTCACTCAAACATGTAATGCACCTTCTAAAACTTCAGTCACCAGAGAGTGTTGCTTGAACTGCTGTGACGAAGCTTATTTTCTTATGACAGGGATGTTTGAAATAGTGTATAATAAATAAATATTGAAGAACAGACTCTGAGTTGGAAATTTGTAAACATGAGTACTTAATCAAGAAACTGAACACTTAGAGATCCAGTCAGGGACAGAAACATACCTTATAGCCATTTATCTAATCAAAATTAACTAAGTACTTAAAGAGTGAACACTTGTAATGAGCTGCTTGTGAATAAGCTGGTAACCACAAATAATTATCTGAATACAAATACACTGTCAAAAAAAAGTTAAACTGCTTCTGAGCAGTTAGTGAATAGAAAAACAAAAAGCAGGTAACATTTACCAAATAAATTATGCATTTCACCCAGTTTTGCTGACCATGACAAGGCTGATAAAGACAAACAGTACTTCCTTTCATAGTTGAAGAAAAAGGATAGCTGAGTAAGAAAGATAGTAGACTGGGCAACTTTTATTCAGGTCTCCATTTAATCACACACTCACCATTTTGTTCTAGTCTCACTGCTTTACCCTCATATTTTATTCTGAGTACTTAGGGTCACATTTTTCGAGGCTGAAATCAACTCCAGATAATTATAGCAGGAGTTGCATGCAGGCCTTAGGATTCCCGTGTCTGCTTACATGTACACATTTGTTAATGTACAGAGTAGCAGTTCCCTACTTCAGATAGACTTTGGGAGGGTACATGTATTGATGGTAGTGAAGCATGTGAGTAAAATATTTAAGATAACTGGCTAGATAGGCTAGTATCATGGGGTATAACCATGTCTCCTACTAGGCATATATGATAAGTAAGTGCTGGATCAGGTCTTTCATGCTTGTGTTTATGCTCTCATTTATGTTTAATGATTGTATAAATACAGCAACATCTTTTTCATCAAACTATAAAAAAGTCTGACTATTGGAAGTCTTTTGAAGTGTGTATTTTACTTTATATTTCCCAACTAGGGTTAGGTGAAGGAACCCATTAAAAAGGTTATTTGTATTTTTTTTCTGAGGTTTTGTCTGTTAGTTTATGAGAAGACAGATTGCTAATAAAGCTTTTAGTCCAGCATCTCACCACTATATGGACTGCTCTGTGGGCTTTTTTCCACACAGGTATATACATATCTGTACTTGTGCATATATCTATTTCATAGGAGTATCTAGTCATCATTCCTTTTACAGTAGTTTTAACTTTCTGCTACATGTGCTGAGCTGTAAAGTATTAAGCCTTATAATCCCTCAACCCCTTAGATGTGGTTTGCTGAGGGGGGGAGGTCTGTAAATCCGTATTGGCAAACAAGAAAAGCCTGAAGCTGTGAGCAAACAGGAAACAAATGATCTCAATCCCAGAATGTAAACTGTCATTGACAGAGATGCATGAAAGAATCATAACAGGGAAACCTGCTGCAATTTTTCATCCAGTTACCAGCTGAATCACTGCCATTACACTGAAGCAGCAAGCTGCCAGCCCAACACTGACATGGCAGAGTTCGTTAGATGTTGTTGTGTGCACAAAGCAACCATATAGCCTGACTGGCATTTACTCCTTTTCATGCTTGCAGACTGATAATTATTGTGCACTGCCTCAAGCTTGCAATTAGAGGCCACCAAGAAACAAAAAATAGCTGAATTTCAAGATTAGGCTTTTTCCATGACTAGTCATATTTTCCCAGCAGGGAATATGTTTTTGCCAGTAGAAACAGAAATCACCTACATCATACTGTTACCAGATTAAGAGACATATTAGCTGCAGGGACAAATGGAGAATTTATATACAATAAAATGTAATAATAACTGTCATTGTTACCGGTGACACAATTAGTGTTAATACTGACTCCTGTGTCACAATGCAGCTTTTAAGGGGGAGGTGAAAGAAAATACTGAGCTCCCAAGTACTTGTAATTATTTATTCTGTAGTAGTTTTGCAGTATGGACATTCACTCTGTGTTTTGAGCATGTTCTGGTTCCACTTTCACAAACTCCTCTCCAGTCTCCCATAGCTTTGCAGTTTAAGTTCATAGGAGACATTTCACTTCCTTTATTGCATAAAATACATGCCCTGCTAAGCGCTTGCCCTGTTTGGCTCAGTTTCAGTGGTAGGCAGAGTATATAACGTTAGTAAAGCATTAGAGAACACTTAGGACAAAGTGGAATACATAAAGAAGAAGTTGTCAATGAGGAATGTTAAAGAGAAGGTTTTAAGTTTCTTTTTTACTTTATCATTTTATGGCTTTTTCTGTGTTGTATAGTGATGACTAAGATAAGTTGCTTTGGAAAATCAGAGCTGCTGTGCAATAATAATCAAATCAGTCTATATATGGATGTGTTTAGTGAAATGTTTATTGTAAAAATACATTGGTTTCGCTTAATGGAGGATTTGGATGGGGGGAAGTAGAAAGAAAAGGAATGGCCCCAGTTGAAACTTCTCAGCACACCATTAAGAACCATTTAGGAAAGTTCTATCAACTCTGAAGGTTCTTCTTCAGCTGTTTGAACCAAGGCAAGAAAAGTCCCACAAACACAGGAGAAAAAAGATGAAGAGTGGTAGTTTTCAAAGGATGATCTGTTGAGAGATTGGATTTTGTGGTTCAGGAGAATCTGACTGAGGCAGGGCTGCTGTATGGGAAGAATCAGAAGAACCAGCCATGTTCAGGCTGTCAGAAATGAGTGGCCTTAGGTGACAGCAAATATCTAACTACTATTAATAAATAATACTTTTGTTTTCAGAAGGCTGTGTGATCACTATTCATTGCAGGAAACAGTCTGGAAAGCTGAATTATGACTACCTGGGCTTACTGGACTTGCTGAACAAGACAGGTAGATTTTTGGACTCTCATATAAATCCGGTTCCAGTCTGAGGGTGTTGTTTCTGCCTTCTGGATCATTTACAGAAATTAATAGCTTGCAGAAAATTAAACCATCTCATTGAGAGGTTTAAGTGTCTGAGCTAATGCTCAGGTGAGATCAGTTAGGTGAGATGGAGGAGAAACAAAAGTGAGAGGACTCTTCTGAAGTTTGTAACTATTACATTAGTACAGCTGCTTTGCAAAACCTCCCTGAGAGTGTGGAAAGTAAAGGGCAAAGTTCTAAAACTTAAGCAGTGCCATAAAGATATTTTGTACTGCAGTTGCTTCTATGACTTTGGTTTTCATATAGCACAGAAATCATCCTCAGCAAACCACAAGACCATTACCCAAGTTTTCAGATGGTTTTTGTGGCTAATCTGAAAGTGTCTCAGGGATGAACATACAGTTCAGTCACAGAACGGATACTACCAAGAAATGAGACAGAGGCAGAAATACCTTTGTGCTGTGATATTTGTTCTCTGCATCTTTCCATCATGCTTGCTTTAGTAATTTTATAAGAGTACTCTCACATCTTAAGCTATATGAATAGGAAAATAGCTATGTATGGTCAATCTGGAATTTGGGGCAGAGGGGGAGTGTATGAGTGTGTACATAGGTGTGTGTGAAAGGAAGCAGAGTTTGGTCCTCAAGGGTAACCTTGACTCTACTATGTCTACACACTAAGCCTTGTAGGATAACTTCAGTTATTTAGATAACTTCACGGAATCACAGAATCACAGAATCACAGGTTGGAAGGGACCTCAGGGATCATCTAGTCCAACCTTTCTAGGAAGAGCACAGTGTAGGCAAGATGGCCCAGCTCCCTGTCCAGACGAGTCTTGAAGGTGTCCAAAGTGACCGGGTCAACCATTTCCCTGGGGAGATTATTCCAATGGTTGACTGTCCTTAGTGTGAAACATTTCCCTCTGGTGTCCAATTGGAATCTCCCAAGAGCAACTTGTGTCCATTCCCCCTTGTCCTCTCCATGTGACTCCGTGTAAAAAGGGAGTCTCCATCTTCTTTGTAGCTACCCCTTAAGTACTGGTACACGGTGATGAGATCCCCTCTGAGCCTCCTTTTCTCAAGGCTGAACAAACCCAGTTCTCTCAGCCTATCCTTGTATGGCAGGCTTCCCAGCCCTTTGACCATCTTGGTGGGCCTTCTCTGGACTCCTTCCAGCCTGTCCACATCCTTTTTGTATAGCAGCGACCAGTACTGTACACAGTACTCCAGGTGTGGCCTGACAAGCACTGAGTAGAGCGGGATGATGACTCCTTTCTCTCTGCTGGCAATGCCCTTTTTGATGCAACCCAGCATCCTGTTGGCCTTCTTGGCTGCAGCAGCACACTGTTCGCTCATGTTGAGCCTTCTGTCCACCAGGACCCCCAGGTCCCTTTCCACAGAGCTGCTCTTCAGCCGGGTGGATCCTAGTCTGTGCTGCATTCCTGGATTATGTTTTCCCAGGTGCATGACCTTACACTTCTTGTTGAACTTCATAAGGTTCTTGCTGGCCCACTCTTCCAGCCTATCCAGATCTCCCTGCAGAGCAGCTCTCCCTTCTGGAGTGCCTGCTTCCCCACTCAACCTGGTGTCATCAGCAAACTTCATCAGGCTACACTTGATGCCATTATCCAGATCACTTATAAAGATGTTGAATAACATTGGGCCCAATATCGATCCCTGGGGGACCCAACCTGTGACAGGTTGCCAGTTTGAGGAAGAGCTATTTACCACCACCCTTTGAGTGCAGCCTGTCAGCCAGTTCCCCACCCACTGCAGAGACCACTTGTCTAGGCCATAACACATCAATTCCTCCAGCAGAAGGCTGTCGGGGACCGTATCAAAGGCCTTGGAGAAGTCCAGGTAGACAATGTCCACCACCTGCCCCGTGTCAACCAGGCCAGTCACTTTGTCATAGAAGGCCACTGGGTTTTTCAAGCACGATCTGCCTTTAGTGAAGCCATGTTGGCTTTTCCCAATCATGCGCTTCAGCTGACTTGTCATGGCAACTTATATGTATATAAGTATATATGTATATATTTTGTCTATCATCTAGTATTTTAATATGTGATTATTAAAACATTTTGAAAAGCTGTACCTGGGGAAAAGTAGACAGTGATGCACTTTGTCTGAAGCAACTATTGCATATCTGCAAAGTCCTCATTCTCCACTCGCTGATGTCTTACATTGTCCTTGCATCCTGACTGGGTGCTACTTTTTCCATTTAATTGCAGGAATACAACCAGAGGGTTCATCTACTTTGTTTACTAAGTAGGAATGCCTCACATTTGGCTTGCTGAAGATTTTTGCCCTTGTCCCTCAGGAACTGCAGAGCAATTAGTTTCCCTCAAGGTCATTCTGTATGCTCAGTGAAAACTTTTGCTGCTCCTAGTCTTCAGTTTAGTGTATTGTTACTTATTGTACTGGTACCCACTGAAGTTACCTTTGCAGTCATGATTTTGAGCCATGTGCAATTCATTGCAATGTCTGACATCATTTGCCATAAAATCCATATGTGCCCTTAGTAAATCTAAATGTACTCTATAATTAAAAAAAAACCAACCAACCATGAAGTATGATCATAAGTATGATCAGGATTAATTTCTTGCATAGCTACCTATACACATGAAGATGTGCAATAATATGTACATATACAAACGTACATGTAATTCACAAATAATTCTAGACTCAAAGCATGAATTTAATAGCTCAAAGAAATTTTTTTTGTATAGATCTTCTCTTTGGTTCCCAGAATATTCAGCAAGATTTTCCCAGGGCTTATTCCTATATCTTGCAAGGCACTTTTTGCTCATCTCCTATTCTCACAAAGGTAGTGTATAGCACAATCAGCTATTACAAGACTCATCAGCTTCCTGTCTCGACATCAGGCTTTTCCGTCTCTCTTTAGTCTTAAAAATGCACATTTCGCTGTCATTCTGAAATTGCTTAGGGTACAGTCACACTTACAGCATCATAGCTCTCAGCAGAAGATGGGAAACTGCCTCCCAGAATGAGGGAAACCCACCAGATTTTCTATATGGAAGAGACATCAGAACAAAATTGCCATTTCCCACTTGGGACAGCTGTCCAGGAGATCCGGCTATCATGAGTATTTCAAAATCAGGTGACGACTTTTATTCAAAGATCCCATAATATACCTTCAAAAAAACCCACCTGTTTTTCTTGGTGGACTCAGACATCTGCTGTGAGGAAAAACAGGACATGGCTCCTAGTCATGACCTGTATCGTATAAGCAATTTGGGAAGCCAGTAGCATAAAACCAGTAATATTGACCTGCATGTGGCTCAGCAGACTTTTTAGAATCATCAAGCATTGGAACTGCCAGCTTGGAGTCGGTTGATGAAAGGGTAACACCTTTTTAGGTTACAATGACCACACACTTTTCAAGGCTGTGAGGAATTCATGCTCAGGATGCCTTTCTGCCCATCAGAGATGATCATGTTTATGACCACAATTCACTTTACCAGCAGTTTTGTGCGCAACCACAGATGAGCTGTGTAACAGGTTCACATAAAAAGCACAAGTTTCAGGATTTAAGAAGAGATGATATTGAGGTAACACAGCACTTTGCTTTGAGGTGCTTGAATGGAAGTGATACAGATCACAATAAAATCTTTCAGAGAATAATATTCTTAATATATTTATTACATTAAGAATAGTGGTTTTATAAGATAGCAAACGGATTGAATTCTGTCCTCCCCCTACTCCACAAGTAGTGACTAATGCATTGTTTGTCATTAATGCTAAATTTAGTGAATAAAAAATATTCTAAGGTGTGGCCCCTAAAGGAATCAGTTTGTAATTCAGTATCTGTGCAGATAAAAATATAGATGTGTATATATTTACACACATGGAGACCTAATTTTCATTTCAATTTATACTAAGATAAGTCCACAGGAGCTGTAAAGTGAAGTTGGATGGGCCTGAATACTTACTGGGAAGAATGCATTTTATGTGAGAGCCTAGTCTTATTGCAATTCAGTGGGATTTTGCATGTGATTTTAATAGGATTAAAATTTCATCCACGCCATAACATAAAATGACTTTGATATGAAAAAGAATCAGGTATATACAGTTATATGTATATGTACTTGTCTTGTCAGACTTACCTTTGGCATGATAATATTTCAGTTCTACTGACTTTGAATTGCTGTATCTCTAAACTGATTTTTTTCATACTGCTTAGAGTAAAATGCAAGGTTGTTATCCATGGCACTGACTTTATTGTTCTGCCAGGATGTCTTCTTTTGTCATAAAAACAATAATTTAGTGTAAGTAGTACTTTTTAGGTTTACTAATCAGACAGACTAATTGTATCTTTTAATCTGGGTCAATCTGCTCTTGCTTATTATAATTTGGCTCCAAGTCCCCTCAAAAGAGGAACATTTGCAAATAATTTAGTGGCAGAATCACTCATATAAATACTACAAGAATTACTGAAAGGCCAAACAGAAACTCTCTAGAATTTTGAACCCAAGTGTCCAATATATTTTGTAAAAGAAATATACTGCTTTTCTCAAACCTTGGAGTGAACTTGAATGTGTGTGTCTGTGTCTTCAGGTGAACACATAAAAGGACTGGATAAACAGTTAGGGAATAGGGTCTTTATTTACAAAGACGGGACTGTCTAGACAGGGCACTGTTCCTGATTCAATCTACCAACTACACTTAGAAAGACCATATTAATATCCAATTTTAGCTTCATTGCCATGTCTGTACAATCCTTGCTTAGATTGCTAACCAGGGTGATTATTGCTGACTGAAAGTGTTAATGTTTTGGTTGGATGTTTGTCTTCTCGAAAATGGACTGAAAGATTTTTCCCTATAGGCTACTGAATTTTCATTGCACGTTAACTGTTTAGGTTATTTTACAACTCCACCAAAATCCAGTAGTGAAAGTAGCTACAACAGAAAAAAAAAGAATATTCAAATTTTTCATGGAAACTTTGGAATTGACTCGATACCTAGAGTATTTTTCCACATACTTGTAAAAAGGCATCTTGTATATAACTTGAGGTCTGAAACTGGATATACATTATGACCAGCAGAAGGCAGCTTCCCTCATGAAGCAGTAACTTTGCAGTATCAATGTAAGAAACTACAAAATAAGTTCGTAAAAATACCTGTTCTCACCTGTTTTGAAGTGCAGTCATATCTACATGAAGTAATTTTTTTTCTTCTGGCTGAAGGATGGTTTTACCATCCACTTGCATAAAAAAGTGCTTTAGAAACACAGACTAGACTGTCTGTTATCAAGAGGGCGAAAGGTAGTCCAAAGTTATGCCTACAGTTTCATATATGACCTCTCAATTAGGGGAGGTCTTCAGAAAATGTGCTTTACCATAAATTACACCTTTCTGGGGGAAATGAACATTGAAAGGGTTTGGGTTTTTTGGTTTTTTTTACAAAAACAATAGATTAGTTCATTTGAGTAGAGAGAGTGTTTAAAAATGCAGCTGCATGCAGATTTCTTAAGACACTACAACAGACAGTTGAAGAGGAAACCTAAAACAAGATTGCAAAACTTAATCAGATGGCACAGAATGGTTGACATTAATGTGTGTACTTCTTTGTTTTGAAACTAGACTGTGGAGGAGTTTTCTTATACGGAAAATTTCATCTACTTGTACTTGTCTTCTCACATAGTCAAATATTTTGTGAGACAGATCAAAAACCCTCTTTGACAAGCTCATTCCCACGCTTGCCTTTTTTAACCTGCTGTTTTTATTGTGTTTCTCCTCTTCTCCTGGAGGCTTGTTCAGGTAAAGAAAGATTTGCTTGAAATCTATTTCAGTAGATATGTATCTCAGTATTTACCTGAAATATGGAAATGGAGTTAAATAAATATTAAGGGGTGGAATAAGACAACTTCCACTAGCCTGTCAAAGAAGTTTGGGAGCATGAAAGGAGTGCTGAAGTTGGCTTTGGGTGAGGCAGTCAGGAGAAGGAAATTCTTTAATGAACTATTGCTGTGTAAACTCTGAGCTGAACCCTGTAATGTTATCAGTGATTTCTCTTGTGCTCCAAGTTATTTTTTTACTTTACAAAGAATTGGAAATTTGTTGGAAGAAACCTTTGGTCACAGTACAAAAAGGGTAATGTGACTGGATGTGCTGTAATTTTCCCTGCACAAGAGAGAGAGAAAAAAATAGTATGATCGAGCATAAAATTTGAAAGGATAGGCTTTCTGAATTAAGCACGATTTCTCTATATTTGGGTATAGACCCAAATGATGTGTTGTTGTGTCTAGAGTAAGAAATTTTCCATTAGAAAGTAATAATCTTCATAATGTCTTACTGTCATAGAACAGTTATGCTGTAAAAATATTCTCTATTCTGACATTTTTTTATTACCCTGATAATAAGCCAGTAATTGAACATGCTAAACTGAGTCCTGAAATAATGTCACAGCCGTAATACTCTGTGGAAAACCTCTGTGGTCACGTGTAAGAAGGTAAAGTATTTGGAACATGGTAGTAAGAATGAAATTATACTCTTTAATCAGTCACAATGAAGCTGATAGGAAATTAGATACTAAATTCAGTAGTGACTGCTGAAGCCTGTTTATTCCAAGAGTACTACCCATGCCGAGACTTGTTTCAGAAGGGAAGAAGACATATCAAGGCCCTCTATCAACACGGAAAAATTCAGAAATGTTAAGTATAAATACAAAGAAATGCATGCCATAGTAAAGGAACATAATTTAGACTCCAAGGACTGGAGGATTGATACATTAACTTGCATTCTTTTTCTGCTTTCCTCCTTCCAATTTATGCATCTCCACAGGTGATATTAATTAGGTAGCCAAGATACCACTTACATGTCACATCTCTGTGTTCTGTGTCAGAGAATCAGGGGACTCCAAGTGCATAACAGTGTGAGTACAATTTAGGACAGGTCAGAGGGAAGATTTGTTAACTATGAACATAGTGAGAGGAGATGAGGACATCATCTCCCCCTCTGCTCTTGTGTTCTTTGCCAAGTGATTGCACAGGCCATCTATATGTTGTTCACAAAAAAGGAGAGAGGTGAGGAAAAACAATCATTTCAATGTTAACAAGGCCGGGAGGGATGGGCTCCTTAAGTAGCTTGCTAACTGCCACAATACTAAGGAATCAAAAAATAAATAGCATTATAGTATGGAGAGAGACCACCTGATGGAGCCTATAGAAGAGGCACAGCCAGTATCCTAGCTCAGGGTTGGGTGGTGGAAACTGTTAGCTTTTAGTTAAAAGGGATGTTCTTCTAGTAAGATTACTTCTTAGCCTGACCTCTCAATCTTAAATATTAATAATTTTGCCACCACATCAGGAAGTCTCCTCTTTCAGTTGTGCATACTCCTGTGATATTCCTCTTTACATTTACAGAAAAAATAACAGCTTGTTACAGTTAAACTGTGATAACTTTAAGATGGAGAATGTTTGCCCTCTCTAAAGTTTAACCATTTCCACACCACTTCCATTCATGCTCTTCAAAATCTCATATATCAGGGAAAATCTGCTCTTTCCCTCTACTGAACTATTCCTCCATATTCTGAATTTAGATAAGATTTGAAAATATTTTTACAGATTCTAGTTTTTCATCACTGCATAAACAAATAGCCAAGTTAAACAGCCATCAGATATTATCATCAAATATTTTACAAATACTTCTTTGTTCTTACAAGTGTACATACTCAAATAGTGTAGAGACACTAGATTATATGGAAATTATGCTAGTGGCTAGTGTGCTGTCTGCTTTATGAAGTGTTGTGATAATTGACAATAGTCAAATATGAAGAGAGCAGAGATTAGCAAGACTGCATTAATTAATTAATATGTACTGTGAGCAACACCCATCACTCAGGGTAAATCTTTATTCTGTTTATGAAATTTCTGAAATTTTCTTTGTGTATGTTTTTTTTTCTATCCATCTTTCCATTTACAGAATTTCTTTTATCCAGTGATCTCAAGGAAATTGTTTTGATGCTTTTACTCATGCTTATAAGGTTCCTTACCTTACAAGAGGTGAAAATTGATGCCCACTGATCAGCCCACAGGATTACATTCATAATAACCTGATTTCACTGATGAAGAAACAGAGACTCCAGACAACTGATCAACTTGATCATCAGAAGGGCTGTCTTCCAAAAAATGT
Source organism: Phalacrocorax carbo (assembly GCF_963921805.1). NCBI lineage: Eukaryota > Metazoa > Chordata > Aves > Suliformes > Phalacrocoracidae > Phalacrocorax > Phalacrocorax carbo. The sequence continues at coordinate 29,265,472 of NC_087520.1, forward strand.
TGGAGTTTGTAGAGTTACACTGGTTTCTCCTCTCTTATTTCTTTTTCTGTCCCAGCCTCAAGCTCTAGTTCATCTATTGTCACTGCTTTTACTCCAACACAAAAAATTATGCACCCTTATTTGTTGTAAGCACATTGACAAACTGTCATTTTACAGAACAGTTTTAATTGTCCTGCTTTGTTGCTAATGGTGTTCAAATGAATTAGAAAACATTGAGTTTATGAGCTTTATTTGATATATTCCATAAAGCTGAGTATGATGCATCTTTAATTTATTCATCTGCACTATGTAAATGTCCATTTTGTAAAGAGGTAAATATATATGGTATGTGTATACACACATCCTTTTAGAAGAGTCTTATCAGTAAAGTCATGGTCTCATTTTGAAAATAAACATCTGGTTTATCATGAGTACTTATTAAAAACTAGTTATCTGAAACAGAAAACTATGCTGTAACTAGAGGCTGCTGCAGTTTTTAAACAAAACTCCCATTGACATCTGTGGAGTTCCAAATTTTAAAGTATCGTTTTATATCCTATCATGATTAGTTATTGCCCTTAGGAACTCAGAAGAATGAAACCAAGTGATTCAAAGTAAAATCAGATAAATATTAATAGAAAATGCTTCTCAACCTTAAAGAATTTCTTTTAAAAATTTGCCTTGTCTATTTGAGTTTCAAAATACCAAATATGATATAAAATTATAATAAAATTACAGTTTTCTATAGTTTGAATTTATGTGTACATTTTGAAAGTGCCTATTGCTAGCTAGGTAACAATCCTTGGTATTACCACATTACAAAATGGGACCTTTAATAATTACCTGAGTATCAGTATTTGGGGCAGGAAAACCCGGCTAATATCTTGCTAGCAATAACATGGTGTAATAACACCAGCTGGATCAGTTCTGCATATGATTAGGATCATGTTTCTACCCAAAAGAATCTCATTCCACTGTATTTTATTCAAATTACAGCTCTATGAAATATAGAGGTGTCATTTTGTTCTGCCTGTGCTGTACTCTTGAATATGCTTCTTAACTCTTTCTAAATATATATATATATAAAATCAATCCAATGCAACCTCTGAGTCATTTCTGAAGTTATTTTGGCTCTTTGTGATGTCCTGGCATCTCTCTCACTCAAAACTTTGGCTTTTGGCTTGTAACATGCTGCAGCTGGGACTTTTAGGAGGCTTAGAGACTGCACTGTGTTATGGTCACTTCTACATGGTGGAGAACAGTCTTTGTGGTAGAAGTCTTACCTGCTTTGAACAGCAGCAGATGACTTCCTCTTTTCCCTTTGCATGATAAAAATTATTTTTGCTGAAGGTGAGTACCCTTGAATATTATAACTTTCATGCTTCCCAAAAACTTGTGAAGTATGTCCCAGTTAAATCAAATGTATCCCAGTTCTAGGTACTTTGTGTAATGTATTTCTTTACCCAGAAAAATCTAGAAAGGCTATATGAACTTTTTGGAACATACCCTCTGGAAGAGCCGATTCAAAAAGATCAGTTTCCTTTCTTCCATTCAGACCTTCACTGTCAGTGTGCTGAAAATGTTACAAGGCTGATAAGAGTCAATGGCGATTCAAAGGAAAGTACATGTTTAATGGCAGTTCTTTCCAGGCACGTCATCTTCAAACAATAAAAAAAGTTCTTAGCTAGTGTAGCTATTTTCAGACTTGTCCCAAATACCTCCTTTTGAATTAAGTGTTAAATTCTTTGCCTATTGTCTGACAAAAATATCCATTACAGATACAGCATCTGCTATAACTACAAGAAGAAGAGTGCATCTGAGTTTGTGGGCTTAGCTTTAGAACGTCCAAATTTGAAATTAAAAAAGCTGACTAAAAGCTTCCCTTTATAGGTATGTTTTGAACTGATTCTGTAATTCCTTCGAAGCTAGACATAAGTGAACATAAAGCTCAGACAGAAGACACACTCCTCTTCACTTATCCCATTTCAAACACTCTGCCTAACAAGTCTTTTATTCACAAGCACATATATTGAAAACAGAGCATAATGTAGATGGGAATGGCTGAAGTGAGCTACGCATCACAGTGATGAGGTATGCCTTTTCCTCTGAAGCCCTTTTTCTGCTAAGGGGCAAAATAATCTGGTGGTTACACAATAATTTCATCTTTAACATAGGATTGTTTTTTACTCTTGTGGTCCTGATCCTGTTCATCTTGGTTTGGTTTTTTGGTGTTTGGTTTTTTTTTACTTTTTACCTATGTATGCAGCACTGTGGAGCTGTGTTTTTCATCCCAGAATATTATTTTCATTTGCTTTTAAGATAAGGAAATCTGGGCTTCTTTAAAGAGAAGTTTATGCTGATAGAATCAGGATAGCATAAATCTGCTAGTTGTATCAGCTCCTCTTACAATAGTAGAGCATGTATAAAGCAAATACAGAGGTTGTACATTTTCATCAAAGCCTGTAGAAAAATATTCTTAGGATATTTAATTTCTGTAGCCCTCCCACCTAACATCTCCTCCAAAGGTTTGATTATTGCACTGTGATAGACGCCTTAGAAAAACCCAAGACAGATAAGATAGATCTAATTTCTAACCCTGACATCTCTGCCACCCATTCATTACTCTTTTTTTTAGAGTTCTTGCTATGCCCTGTGAAAGCAAATGTGTCAGTTACATCTGCAATTTCTATCAGAGGGGGGAAAATTGTTGTCTGTTAACATCAGAGCTATAAAAAGTCAAGCAAATTGTGTACAGTTCAGAATCTCCTCACTTCACGTGAATAATCAGTCTGACAGGAGAGGATCATTCTACCTGTTTGTCAGTGAGCACAGGCTTTGTTAAGTAACATTTTTCACCACAGAAGAACAATCAGCCTTGGATCAATAAATCCCAGAATGGATTTACGATATTCACTTGGAATAGGTTTTGGCTGCATCTGTTCTTGGTGTCTCAGTTACAGTTACATATCCACTTAACCATCTCCTTAGTTACTAATCAAGTCCTCTCTCTTTTCCTGGTTCTTTTTCTTTCATCGACTCTCTACTGTAAAGTTAATTTTAAAAAAGAAAGAAAAAGGAGAGTTATATGTGTTCCACTGCTGTTGTTTGTTTTAAAAACAAATTTCATAACTATGGTGTGAGAAGGCATCCTTTGCCTCTTTGGCCAGCTTAGGGAATGTTTGAAATCAAGCAATGTTTTTTTTATAATATAAAAACTGTGTGTCCCTGTGCCTTTGCGCCACTTGTAATCTCTACAGTGACTCTCAGTGGATAACTTATAAATGTACAAGAATGTCTCAAAACTCATTTTGAAGAAAGAAGAGAGAGAAAAAGGAGAAGATCTAAAGTTACACCATCATCTTTAACATCTGTGCGCATATTAAAGGAAGTAATGGGGGAGTGAAGGTACTGCATATTTGAAAGCTGAACTGTTGAAGTAACAATAAGAAAGGGAGGTGTTGTGCAGAGTTAGCCAAGTGTTTGAAGTACATTACCGTAAGCCAAAGCAATGAAGTGGACAAGATTTCTAGCATGCTGCAGTGGTGCCTCTGCGTACTTAATAACAGATGTTTGGTCTCTCTAGGCAGATAATTGTCCTGCTGTAAGGTTGGCTTGACCTGTGTGAGCAATACTGTGTGCAGCACTGAAGCAGTAACAAATGATCATAGCTTTTCTCTTTTTACTGGTAGAATGCTTAGCCACGCTTCCTTTTAAAGCACATAATTACTCCAAAGCAACTGGAGCTCATACATCCTCCTTGCCTAATGGCTCTGAAGCCGTTTTGCTATAATTTATGGGACAGGGTTCAAAGTTTTAATAATATTTGGATAATATCATTGCCAAAATGTCTTTGAGCTGTGATGAATAGAATGAGAGCGGGCACATTTTGATTCTGTGCATGACAGTGTGAGTGTTAACAGCACCATACTTTGTTCAACCTTTATGGAAACATTCACGAGCCAGTTTGCTCATGAATTATAGATATGAGCATGAAGAATTATAAACAGCAGTGGAAAACATACAGGGTTGCTTGTTCATAAGGCACTGTCCTGTTAGTGGCTCTTCTTTATGCAGATAAATGAATTGCAGGGAATACAAATATGGTTTAAACAAACCCTTAGCAGATAATGTATTAGCACATCAACATAAAATACACATGCACTGTGGCATGCTTTTGGATATTTATGTTTATACTCTCTGCTCAAGTGGCTCACTGATTTTTTGGCTTCCTATCATTCACCTAATAATTTCAGCATCCTAACTGCACCTCTGGGTATGTTTATCTGACAACCCAAGCTGTTCTTTGCTATATGTTGCTTGCTGAAATTGGCTTACCAATTTGCTCTGCAAGTCGCTTCAGTGTATGATAGGTTAATGATGTTAATCAAAGATAAATAAGAGTAGACATGATCCTTTCATTGAAGACGTAGACCAGCCTAGGCCAGCAAGTGCTAGCATTGATGGAGCAGACAAGCTGTTGGGTAGGTGGTATGAGATCAGAAAATAACATCAAAATAATGAGTCATTAAAGCTAATGTACACCTAGAACTTCATCCAAAGCCTACTGAAGTCTGTAAGATTCTCTAATGATTTCATTAAGATTTAGACCAGGTGTGTAAAATTCTTCATCACTTACCTAAGAATACTTTTTTTCCAGTTTGCTTGATAGGATACAAAACTTATCATGCACAAACTGGCTAAATTCGGTAGATAATTCAACAGTGAGAGGTTCAGGATTTGTTGAACAGAGAGCACAAGTATTCTTCATTACACAAATCATACAGAAATGCTGACTTTCTCCATGCATGACAGCTGCTTTCAATGATAAAAAGAAATACAAATATGAACTAGAATTATTTGAAATGTTCCTAACAGTGATTGTAGCTAGAAACAATTTAATAAATACTGTCTGTTTAATTCCATTCAATGATAGTCAAGCAATGCTTAATTTAATCAAAGGGGCATTTGATTACAGAAATAATCAGCTGACAGAGTCCCAATTCACTCTAGCTACTAAGTATGCATGCAGATAGCTAGATGATACTTATGTGAGGTTTGGCAATTATTTCTGAAAAACTATTAGGATGGCCTTAATTACAGTCATCTGATTTTTTATTTGATACCTTGAAAATCTTAATGTGTATTATGAATTTTTAGTATTCATTTCTTTAAGATCCTTTTAAATATAAGCCTTAATTTAAACTTGTTGTGTAAACAGATTTATTTTTTCAACTGGTTGAACAGTGTTAACTGACTAAAATTATTTCCTCTGATTATGCTGAGGCCTAAAGACACCATGAACTTCCATGGCTATTAAAAAACAACAACAACAACAACAGAAAAACAGAACTAAGGTATGTGGGCTTCAATTAATCTTCCAGTCTTCAAAAACAATCCTGTTACCGTATAAAAATTTGACAAGCAGCTCCTGTGTTTATCTTAAAATAATACATGGACTACTTTAATTCTGTATTAAGTTGTTGACTAAGTCTTTAAAAATAGGTATATTTCTGTACTGTGTTATCACTAGAAGATGAAATATATACTTTAGTCTTCCTCCTCCTAATTCTTTTCCTCCTTCAACTGCAGAGAGAGTCTGGAAACCTTCAGCCTCAGAAATTAAAAATACAACCTCTCTGTATGTTTTGTAATTGATTTCTGGAAAAACTATGATCTCTAAGAATGAATTGAGAGACAGGAGTGATAAAGGCAGAAGTAGTTTTACATTTTGAACAATTCCAACAAGGGGTTGAATATTCAACAACTAATAGGCCAAATAACAAGCTGTTAATTCATAATGCACAGTCATAGAGTACATATGTGTCACTTTGAGCAAAGATTGAAAAGACGTTAGAATTAGAGATTTAACAGCTAGTTTTGATTAAATCAAAACAATCAGAGTAGTTTTATTTGCAACAGAATTAGATTTTTAAAATCCAGACTCAGAATACTTTGCCAGACCTTACAGTTCAAGCTTATTCAGGGATAAATTTTTCAAATGATACATTTGAAAAATATATATTGTGGAATACTTGAGGACTTTTCTGGCAAATTACAATATATGTTCAATTATTTTGCCTCCTGTCCATGACTTAGAACAGTCAACAAAGCCACAGAAAGGCTGCTATTTGCTTTGTTGTAGAGAGAATTCCATCATATTTAAAGTCAGGTCATACGAAATCCTGATTTTTTAGGTCATGTTTGTTGGTTATGCTCAGTGGAATAAAAAAGAACACAGATAAAGCCATCTAATCCATTTCTAGAAACTGAAAACATTTCATTTGAAATCAGTAGAAACCAGCTCCAGATCTGTTGCTTTTTCTCCCTTTTTAATTCACATACACTTTATCAGTACTTGCTTTGATTAAAAATGTCTACTCCTCACACACACCACAAAACAGTGATCTGTCCCACGACAGTGTATCTAAAGGGAGGATATGTCAGTGTTCAGGCCTCAGTTTTGAGGCCTGAAAGCCTCGAAAATTGCATTGTGTCACAGGAAATTGACAGGTTTATGCCCAAATATCTATGTCATTTCTACCCATAGTGGGAGAGTGATTCTTCCAATTTTTCTGCAATCCTTTCATTCCTGAAACAATTGCATTATCGGTCTTTGGAAAACTGCTGATCTCCGTTTTCAAATAACATCCTGTCGAATGTCCCAGTGATGTACTTTGATATCACATCAAGAGAAATTAACTCGGACATAGATATCATACTAACCCTTTATTCTTCAATCTGAGTTTTTCTGTCAAGGAAAGGTGCACTCCATACACCATAGAGATATTTCTCAGTACCTACTGAGTCAAATAAAAAGCCTGAAAGTAGTCACCAGAATGCAAGAGATGTATTGGCATAGCTCAGTGGTCCATAAGCTTCCATGAAAGGTGTAAGCACTAATTTAGCTCAGAAGCCTACTGAGGACCTCACATTACCTCAGTAGCTCAGGATCCAAAGCATATTCTCGCTGCCCACCTGCCTAGAAGACATGCATATGCTGGTATCCCTAAATGCCATTAAGTTTAGGGAAAGCTAATGAATAACGAAGAATGCCTGGCAAACCCTCAAGAGCTCTGTGGATCATGGTGTGTGATGCTTTTGGATTCACATGCAAAGTTTATTCAAAACACCTATGACCAAGGAAATTTGCCTTGAAATCTTATATTCTTACAAAATTTGCAAAACCTGCTAGTTTTTATTTGATGCACCTAAATACAACCAAGTGAATGATTCTTAGTGATAGCCCTCTTTGGGAAAGATCCCAGAATATGGGGTATGCTGGAAGTTCTACAGGGTCATACTTCTCTTCATGTCTGAAAGTATTTATGAAATGAACATGAACATCCTGGAGATTATTCCAAAGCAACATGTGAAAAATGTTCAAGGTGATTTTTTTTTCATTTGTTCCCATTTATCCCTTTTCATCTTCCCATTGTGCTATACTTCTACCCCTGAAAATCGATGCTGTAAGTTCATGGCAAAAGGAAAATTCCAGAGATCTCCACTGTTTAGTGCTGGGAGATGCTGAACCTTTGGGAAGACTACAAAATATTTTCATTTTGCCTTAGTTAAAATTAGGCTGGTTTGCCTACTTCTAAATGATACACCTCTCCAGGTATACCTCTAATTCCTGCTTATCACCTCCTTGTGCAGTGAAATTTGAAGTGACCTGCTTCCTTTAATTGAATGGCAGTTCATTCGATCACCCTGTCCTTTAATTTAGCTCTCCCACCTAGAACAATGGATGATTAACACAAGTCAAAACAAGAGCATAAAGGAAAAAGGCAGCACAACCCGCCTTGGTGCAGCTGCTCAAGTCCAATGTTTGCCTGCTGTGTAGCGGCATGTTACGGTCACTGCCAAGCCTTGATCTTCTCTCTCTCTGTGTCAGTACTCCAAGGATTCATCCTTTAAGCAGCACAGATCACACAATTATATGTTGTTGAACTTCACTGTTACTTCTAAGCGTTACAGATTCTGCCACTTGAAACAAAAGTGAATTAAACAGAAATACACAAATGATGTTTTAAGTATTGTTTTGGTTTTATTTTTTATTCAGACTGCTGTTTCTGTTACCACCAAAGCTCTTTTCCCCCCCTAAATTATTGAAGTGCTTCTCTGCCTACTTGTCAGACATTTAATTTTTAAGTTTTTTTTCATTTTTATGTTGATCATAATCCCAGCACAATATCTCAGCAAGCTGCACTTTCCTGAGATCAGAATATGTTTGAAATCTCGCTTTAAGAAACTTGCACTTTGATTCTTTAAAAGCAAAATTATCCTATACTTCTCCACATATGATTCCTAGAAAGTTTTTCAATGCAGCTCATTTTGGTGCTGGCCCAAAGGCAAGTGATATCAATGAAATGCAACTCATTGATTTAAATGACTTTGAATCAGGCTCAGGGAAGTAAATGTGAAGTGTTAGCATTTATAATGACCTTTCTAAAACTTGAACAGAAGAAAAAAAAAAAAACAAAAACAAAAAGACCACAAAAAAAACCATTTTATTTAACAGAGATCAAGCCATTAAACTGCATTAACTCTCTGAGAGAGCATGCAATGCCACTTAGGCCCAAACCAAAGACCATGAAGGACAGTATACGTCCTTTCCTCACATTAGTAATTTTTGCATCATGCCTTTAGTTGTTTCTTCAAAACCTGACAGACATGTACCCAATTTCATATGTACATAATATGACTCCTTAAAAAAAAAGTCTTTCACTTCTGGAGACAAAAAAACACATTTCTAAAAGGACAGGGTTACTTGATAGTCACTAGTTAAAATTAGACTCTGCATACCTGCTATGATTCAGTGTTTAGAAAACAAACAGATAGGGTTAGATCCAAACAAAGGATTCATTTTAATAGTAAACATATTTAAGAGGGTGCCTGTGTAAATGTGAATTGTTTAGGGGATGGATTACCATTTTGTATACATTTTAGAGCTCTAAGAGAAGCCATTAAGGGATTAACACCTCCGACTTATGAAAATGCAAGGATGATAAAGAAACAATAGGGGTGACAGCATTGTGTAAACGACATTGATTCATTTCAGAACAGGGCTGTTAACTGCTGGAAATGAAGAAATAAATGGAACAATGGATAGATGCTTTTACCAGCTTGTCATTAATTAGCAGTAAGCACAATTCTTTTATTGTCCTTTTTGAAAAATACAAAATTGGTAGGAAAATACAAGCACTGAGCGAATAGATTACTCTGTGTCACTAGGCTGACATCTGCATTTTCTTTCTTCTCTGATACATTTTGTTTTTCAAATGATATCAAACTTTTAGCCTGGCAGCAAGCCCAAATTTTTCTTCCTTTGAAATTCCTAAAAGGACATGTATTCATCCTTGAAATCTTACTGCTTTACAGAAGCATAACAAAAGCCATGATTTGAGAAAGGGTTAATAAATATTAGTGAATCCCCTGTAACACAGCTTGTAAGCACAAACAACAGTTCAATGCACTATTCTGCTGACCTATTGCATCCAATCAACTGTGGTTTTATTTCTAGCAATGCCAGCAGGTGGGAACTGACAACATGCTTCTTTGGAATTATAAAGAAAGATCATCTCTTATGGAGAATTAGCTGGAAGTAAGCAAGGTTGTTTGGCACAGATCTAAGCAGGGACAATGCTTGATTATGGCTATCACTCTCCAGCTGCTGTCAGAATGTTAAGTTTGCTTTCTTGAGGCCTGACATCTAACACATTTCTTTTTCTAATTAGTATCTGGTACTGTAACATGCTGATATTTTACTGCATGTCAGATGTGCAGGGCTGAAATGCTTCACTGACTCAGAGGTAAGTGTGGGTGCTAGGGATTAGTTTTGTACCTATCATAGTGAATTCAAAGCATCTCTCTTTAAAAAAAAATAAAAAATAAGGCAGCTATGTAGGTGGAGAAGTTAAGATGTATAAACCTCCAGTGTTGTTGCCCAAGAAAGGATGCAGAGTGAAGCTGAAAAATCAAGATTCACCTAGGCAAAATACCCTGAATCCCTGGTTTCATTTTCATCAGGATATTCAGGCAATATTCTGTTCATAAATATCTCCTTGTCCTAACAATAGAACAGTGTGTCTTCCACCTGCAGATACAAACATATGTAGGTATTTATGCCATGCTAACCAAACAGCAGCCCTGCCCACCAGACTCAGGTAAATTAATTAAGTTCAGCATTGTTAAATATTTGCCATTTTGCCACCTGTGTAATGACATTGCAGGTAAGGAGGAGTCAGGGTTTTCACCTGGGGCGAGTATTAAGCACATCTTGATGGGAGCAGTGCAGGAACTAATGTGTGGATGCAGGTGCAACTGAAAAAAAATTGAGATCATAGGTGTAAATTCAGCCAATGGTCACCAGAAGTCTACCCACACTTTACTACAAAGCTCTATGAAATTTTGCATTATGTGTGGAAGTGGTTTGTGGTTTATCTTTTTTGATTTTTTTTTTTTAGGTTTAATTTTTCAGGCTAGCAACACAAGCATTATTTCATAAACCACTTTAGCCTCCTGAGGTAAAGGTGAGAGTGGTGTTTCATCCAAGGTGAAGGCAGTAGTTCCTCACCTTAAATGCATGTATAGGTTTTATCAGAAATTCTTATTATAAGAGAGGGCTCTTCAGCTAGCAACAAGTAGGTGAGCTGAATCTTTATTTTTGATTACACAGAAAAAATAGATTAGCATTCAGAAGACTAGAGCTAATTTTTTATATTAAAGTGATGTCATTTATTAACTGGTGCCTGGGTAAGTCACAAAAATATTTAGGAAAAAAATTGCCACTTTAATTTTTGTTTCTTTTTCAAAAGTTCCTTACAAGTTGATGCTTTTTAGATTGAGTCTATACAAATTTCAGAAATATTTTCCAGAAAGAATAGGAATACTATTTTGTAAAATTATCAATTTTTGTAGTATACCTCCTGGTCTTCCAAAGGTGTTTACTGTAATTTGGGGCACTTGCAGTATTCCAAGTCAAAATGTTAATAACCAGTCCCCATGCAAACAGTCAAGCCACACCTTGATCCAAGCTTTCAGCAGTATTGGAACTCTAAAGTGTATGCTTATGGCTTGTAGAGCAAAAGAAGTGTTTAATGTAATTTTCATGAATGAAATTCTGTACCCCAAATAGTCTCTTTGAAGGCAGTCTTGCAAAGATACAAGACTTCTGCTCCTTGGAGGAAAAAAAAAAAAAGACCAAACAAACTTTTTTTCACCACCAGAGCTAAATGAGCCCTTTATTTGTTGCACATATAATTTATATATCCACAGTTATTCTATTATACATGTCTATCTTCCTTTCTTTGTTTTCCAGGAAAGGCCTCCCTTTTGTACATGCATTTAACTCCCTCTGCTTATAACTAATTTGTGTTTCCAACAAGGTTTAAATTCTGGTATCAGGTCGACAAAGAAATGGGACACAAGGCTATAAAGTTGTAAAAAGAGGCATTTAGCAAGGTTTCCTCCTACCTACAGTAGAGATTCTTCATCGTATGCAAAAGCATTGGGCCTCTGTGAGGGTTCCTAGAATTATCTGTACAGAAGAAAACAGTTGTAAAGGTCTTATTGTCATAGAGCACTGAAGCACATGATTTACTCTCAGGCTGTAAGCAGTCCCATTGATTTCAGAAACTAGTGACATGCAGAAGGTTAAACATGTGCTTTCCTGGGTTGGGGCCAAACCTGGTATCATTCTTCTGAACACTTTACAAAAACTTTTACTGTTATTTAAACAAAATCAACCAAACAAAAAAAACCACCTCCAAACTGTTATAAAGATATGTTGTATTTTAAGTAAGGATATAAAAGAATGGGTTCTGGTTCATAAATAAGCTAGTTATTTTTGCAGACACAGTAGGATTTTTTGGCTCTGTTGCTGCTGTAAGCATAGCAGCCCCCTGTGCATCATCCCTTGCACAGCCCAGCAAGAACTGTGGTTATATTAACTTTCCTTCACAGGTTGCCTATACAGTGGAATTTACCCTTCCAAGAACAGCTGTAGAAAAATCTCCAAGCACATGGACCTGTACTGTCAAATAGAGGGTGGGGATTTTAAAGACATTACAATTGACTTTGAATTCTGAGCAGTTGCAATTCGGCATCTTCCATAAGATTCATGTTAAACTCAGGTTTGAGGAATATATTAGTTCTGAGTTCTTTATTCTCTGCTACATTCTCAGAGGGAAACTGCTCCATGCCAGTGGAATGATATGTCATATATTTAATGTGTGTGTGGAACTGTGATGTTTTCTACAGAATAAAAATACTGGGTCTAGGTGAGTTATAAAACTCATGCTCTGACTGGGAGAAAACACCGGACTTCTGAAAGTGTAAAATCTAATGCGTAAAAGGGAAAATCAAGTAAGGCAATGAGCTCTCTTTGTGTATCTCTTTAATTTCTGTTTCAGTGTGACTTGAACTCATGAGCACTAATAGTCTTTATAGTTAATTCACCATCCTTAATTTCTTCCATATTGATTTTGATGGGATTTCGGATGTCTCCCACACTGACTCACTCCTTTCTAATTTCTGTGGGGATCTGAAAGGAAAAATGTAATATATAAAGACTGAATGGCATTCTTATTCTGCATTTCATCACTATGCATTCATCAGTTCTATGTCATCAATACTTGAGCAGTATGAGATTCTTAAGTTACCAGAAACTGTATAGCACAACTTCACTAATTCCTCCATGTGTTCTCTTCCCTTGACAGGTTATTGAGAAATTGAAGTCATATAACTAACTGAAATACAGCGACCATGGCAGGTTTAGCCAGGATTTTGGACCATTTGCTTCCTCAGTTCTGTAATAAGAACAAACCTCTTGTTTAGATTGATACCTTGGAGATACTTCAGGGTGTGAAATATGTTTGAGAAGGCTATTCCAAAATAAAGGGATCTGATGGAGTGATCCACAGTCACTCTCTGAGTTGTCATTCTTACTTTACAGTGCAAGCCAATTAAAAACATTGCAAATGAAGTTACTAAGTAATAGATCTTCTAAAGCAATTGCTTTCAGGAGCTACTAGTAAGGACTATGCTGGGGCTTACGGGCTGAGAAGACCTGATCATTCTGGTAAGAATCATGTATGTCTTAGCTAGTAGAGTGCATGTTTCAGTACCAGGAAAGTTCTGGGTGAATGCCAGAAGACTGCCAAATTTGGAAGAGCCTCTCTTCCATTCGCATTGGTTTTCTCATTGCATAACACAACTTCCAGTGTTGTATGCAGCTAATCAAGGGATAGGGAGAAACATAAGAAGGAAAACATTCAAAGGGCCCTGTTGAATCTTTCATGATGAAAAAAGGAAAAAATCCATTCTTTGATGCCTGACGTTCTCCAATCTGTAAAATAAAGGAAAAGAATTCTTGGAAGTTTTGGCCATATTCGTATTCACACACTTAGAGTTTTATTCATGTCCTCAGAAATAAGTTATCTTTAACTACAACCAAAAAAAGGATCTTGTACAGTTTAGTACCCCTTTATGGTTGACATTGATTTAAAATATTCTATAAGGGGCATAGTACTGCAGGAACAATTAAAAGTAAATGCAGTCATGAAAGTTACATGAAGTACTCTCTGCCAGAGCCTTGCAGACACTGTTCTTCATACGGCTGTTTGCCACCTTAACTAAACAGAAAAAAAACAGCTATATATGTAGTTTATTTTATATTAGTTGGTGGCCCTATGACAGGAAAGTAAAAGGCCCTGACCAAATCAAGTCATTTCGGATAAAAATTTTAAGTAGTTTTAAGGGGATTTTAACATAGACTCTTAAAATATTCAGTCAAGTCTCTTTCAAAATAGCTGCCAAACAGGTATGCTGACTGTAGGGTCTGACCAAGGCAGGTTCATAAAACATTATTGTTAATCACTACATTTGTGCTAAGAAAATCAACATAAACAAAACAAAAATCCAGAAAAACTCACGCTAATATGTCCAGCTCTTCCTAGTTCCAACATTTTTTGTTCATGACCTTAAATATAAAAAAAGAGACAAATGTAAAATAAAGTGTGTGTTGGATGGGAACCAGCCTTCCTGGCTAATCTTCTGTGGAGAAAAGAAGTTGTGATGAGTTTTCTGTGGTCCCTGCATGAAAAGCCAGTGATTCCAGTGGGCTCAGTTGCTGCACTAACTTGACAGTGTAATTCTCTAAAGGCAGCAAGTAGGAAACAGGAACTATAATTTTAAGTGTTTTCACCTGTTGCAGTCCAGATGACCAGAAGCAAACTGTAAGGCCATGGTACTTTTTTAACCACAGTGTTTTTTGTAGAACGCTCTGCAAAAATGGAGCAATTACAAGTTCTTTGAGCAACAGTAGCGTAATGTCTTTTTCTAGTTGTGGGGAGTTTTGTCCCTAAGGGCTGCCTGTGTGAAAAACAGACATAACTTGCTGTCGCAGAGTTAACTGTTGGGAAGATACTGGAAGGGAACATTCAGCTATGGTAAAGTCTGGACCACAGGGCCTCCTTGGCCCCTGTCATCCTAATTTTTGTGTATATATTAACATTTGAATGATACAGGAAATCTAAATTAGATGGTGCAAAAGATCGCTATCAGTTTTTGAAAGATGAGCTTTTAGAATGTCTCAGATGTGTCAAATTTATGTACTTCTTATCCTGACCTAGCATTTTTTTTTCTAATCTATCAAAGACAAGGACATATCTGTGCAGAAAATTGAGACCAATTTGCATCACTTCTATGTAGATGCTGCTTTGTCTAAACTTTTAAATCAGTATCTATTTTTTAGATACATTAAGATATTTTTTTACTTAACCTCTCAGATAACATTTTATTCCTTCATAAAATCTTTCTTTTAGTCCTCCCAAAGGTAGATGAAATGGATAACCGGATTTCTAAAGAGTTAGTGCTAATTAACACAAATATAATTCAGTGCCTATTCATTCGCTCAGCTCTGATCTGCCAATATTTCTATTGACATTTCATCACAACTCTTCTACCCATTTCTTGAGACCATGAGGAAATCATCTGTGAAATGCCACTTTGTTGGCAAGCTGTTTATTTGTTCTGCAAGACTGTAGTGTTTTGTAGCTGAATTCATTGCACGGGTCTCTAGGTAGTGGCTGGTTACTAAAACCCCAGTAAAAGAATGCTAATAAAGTAGATGGGCCAGGATTTGACCATTTAATGTTGAGTCCCAGTAATTTCAGTGATACATGACATGGCCAGAATCAAAGAGAGAGGTTCAACACAGCTTATTATCTTTATCTGAATATAACTGTTTATTGCATTACAGAAAATCAGCCACTGGACATCTATAGGGTAACCACAGGTTTAAATCTGTTCCCCAGACTAGATGGTACTGTACACTATATGATAATTAGAGGACACATATACTTAGCTTAATTGCTAGCTAACAATATTAAGTTGTTGCAGTATGGTACAATATGTGCCAAGAAAATCCTGTATATTTGTGTTTTCTACTGCTAACACAAATACTGGCACACTAAAACATAACAGAAAAATGCATGTTTGAAATATTTCCATTCTCCTTCCAAGGTACTGTATTTCAACATATGGTGTCAATAAGGAAAAGATAGACTGTGCAAGAGTACCTCCTCTCTGTACTGCCATCATATTCTCTCTAGATTGTTGATACTTATGGATAATATGTTCCTATGGAAAACATGTTCAGGTCACTTATTTGCTTGCTTTTCTTTGACTTGTCAAAACAGTTACATCTGTGTCAGTCTATGAATTTAACATTGATTTCTCATTTAAAGATAGTCCAAATTTGGACATCTTTTGACAAGTCTAGGGACTTTTGTCCAGCCAGGCACTGGACAAACAGGCCTGGCTGTAAATAACAAGTTGAAGTATGCTGTTTTCAGTCATCAAGTGATGGAGTTACTCCTCCTATGTCATTATAATTATATGCCTGTACTGTTACAGAGACATTTATTCTGCTGATGCTTGCTCAGAATCTTAGTATTATAAATACAGGACTTTTGGAAATTTATTTTGATAGTTCAGCAGCTCCAATAATATCATGCAATAATTGACCATGGTACATTCTTTGGAACTTTGCACAGATTTTATTTAAAAACATAACATAAATAGCTCTTTGACAGCTTTTATGAGGACAGAAAGAGAACTTTTTTACTTCATCTTTGTAAACAAGAACTCATTTCCTAAATATTTTGCTTTTGGACTCATTCACTTATAGTTGGGGGGGAGGGTGGCAAAATTCTCAAATTATTTAAATAATTCAAATCTCCTGAGGAAAGTAAACAAAAAAAATTCTAGTAGCTCATACCACTCTGATTTGGGGAATTGCTTCATTGACCTCACATCTGAAGTTTGATTTAATACGAGGAAGGCACCCCAGCTGAGCACTCTGGTAGAGTAACAGCAACTGCATATCAGTCTGACATCCTCTACCTCTGCCATCACAGTCAGTCATCAGTGCTCTAAGGAAAACAAACAAAAAACAGAGCCAAACTATACATCAAAAGGGAAACAGTTTCTTCTCCTGTACTGCAGGCAACCAACAGACCACTTCAGAATGGGGTTCAAATACTCTGTGAGAAAGAAGCAGTCAACAAACAGTCCTTTCAGTCTACACCACCCCATATCTACAACAACAACCTGTATGTCCAAGAACTTATATTAAAAATTTATTTTTTAAATTCCAGGATTACCCTCATTTCAGGCATAGAGTCCTCTCCAGAAATCATACTAAACTTGTAAATAATCTTTGCATTTTGTCAATCAAGTGATATATAGGCAGAAATAATTGCTCCTCTCTACAAGATTTTGTACATTAATTGAGTGATGCATTATATAACCAAAGCACAAGCTGAGCTGAAGACTTTAAAGATTTTTTGTGTCTTTATTGGTAAGAAGGGAAAGGCTTGTGGCTTGAGATCTTACAATAGGACTTCGATTCTGCAGGCAAGCAGTCCCAAAAGAAAAGATCTCATATAGGTAAGCTCAAGCCACATTAAAAGTGTTGAAATGCCCTAGACCTTGTCTTATAAAGGATTCCCCCACCCCATCTTGATCAAATAACACAGCATCATGTTGGTTATGTGCATCTCAGGGGGCGGGGGGAAGCCCTTTATTGATATATTTGAAGTTAATGCCACCTTGCCAAGTGGGAGCATAAAAAAATTGGAAATATTTTCTATTCAAATCAATTTCTACTGAGATAGTATGAAAATATTGTATCATTCTAAAAAGACTGAATTTAACAGGAAAAAATAGTCTCTGGGTAAATCGGGTTTATGAAGAGTTACTGCAAATATGGAATAATATGACTAAGGAGCAGTTATGCAGTTATGAAAGGATGCTCTGACATTCTTAAAATAGTATTATGCTTACTGATGTTTAGAGACACCCAGCATGAGATTTGTGATCAGCTAAAGGACTGATACAGCATAGGTCAAATAACATATTTTATAGTCTACTATTCAGTAGATCCAGATTTGTGAACAAGATACTTAAATTGCCTCTGATTTCAATATTGTTCTGAAAGACTAATGGTGAGGAAATAATAGTACTTTTGTAGCAGTAATGGTATTAGAAATATTAGCAGTATTTAGAAGTAGTAGTAGTATTTTTGTTCGTGTGTGTATGTAGAACAAATGGGTGGAATAAACGAAGTGATCTATGGTGCTGGAGAAGGTTTCGTATTATGTGCTGAGCAACACTCTGTGAATGATAATTCTGATGGTGTTTACTATTCCAAGGCAATTCATAGCACAGTACAGATTTAGGCTCAGTTATAGTGTGAATTTATCTGGATATTGTGTACCTTTAGTATAGTTTTACTTCTCAGTCTAATTTTGTTTGTTTGCTTTCAGCTTTGCATAATTAATTAAAAAGTCTGGTGAATGCAAGAGAAACAGCATGTCCAACTGTTTCTCACAGGTGTCAATTGAAATGAGATATCAAATTAATGCCATATGACAATGACAGTTTTGTAAAATATCCTTTGACCTGATTTGCCTCTGAAAGAGTTTATGCCAAAAATATTTATGCTAATACAGGCACATACTGACCATTTTTATCCCACCCACAAGCAATTTCTCCTCAAGTCTTAATGCAGAAAAACTATTTGGAATTAATGGGAAGTTTTACTTGATAAAGGAGTCTAGTTTTGACTGCTAAACCAGCCAGTTCCAGAATCACATTTTTACTGTTGGTATAATATATTATCGTAATCCCTCCCTTACTACTGTCAGCAATGTTAATGATAGCTACTGATTACCTTCCGTATTATTAGGAAGAGGGGATATTTGTATTTCCAACAAGTAGAAGCTTGAAGTTGTGGATCAACTAGTGTACTGCAATGAAAGTGTATTAACTTATGGGCCAAAATTCTCATTTACTAGCAAAAAGACTCTAATTTTTTTTTTCAGTGAAATTTCCATGTTCCTCTCAGAGTACTTTACTCCTAGTAAAGGAAAACAATTTTTAATTAAGCAGAAGGAATGTAATCATAAAATAGTTACATTTCCTTTATGGAAGCTAAAAAAATACACAGTATAATTAAAAATAACATATGGTCATTAATGAAACAGTCATTGTCTGTCTCTCATGCCAGACTTCTTGCTTGACAAGAAAGAGGGAGGAGTCTGGCCTATTAAAAGATTATGTTTATTGAAAACGATTAAATTATACTAGGAGTTTCATTTTCATACATTATATGATTTAATAGTATCCTACCAAAGGAAAAAAAAAAAAGTGTTTGTACCTTTTTTTGGATCTTTATGGTGAAGGAAGAAAGCAGGAATGGTTTGACAGATATTTTAGATTGTTCACTTTCAAGTTGTGTTTTGTGCTTGTTTTTTACTGAGAGCTATCATGAATAAAAAAAAGTTGTTTCTCTGTTTTGTTTTTTTTTTTTTTCTGGAGGATCCCTTTGTCTAAAGAGGACTGGAACGGAATCTTTCACAAAGATTTTTCTCTCAGTTGTGGTATTGCTGATGTCAAGCATGTAAAAATCATGAGTCAGCACTCCAAAAGTCATGAGACTGCATTTAAAAAAAAAGTGATCTTCTAAAATACTTATGTGTCACTCTTTTTTGAGCCTTTATGGTAAATTCATGGCATATTTTTATACTTTTTCTGCAAATGGAAATCTTATTTTTCAAAACAAAAGAAGAAACAGATGAGGTTTCTCAAAAATTTGCATGACTCCCAGAAATAGGTTTTTGAAGAACATTTGAAGTGATACAAACATTGCAATGTAATTGCAGGTGTTGGCAAGATGGCAATTATTTGTGAGAACTTTGGTCTAAACTGAGGTCAATAAAAACAAATTTTAAAAATGACTGAAAGAAAACTAAAGAAACTTTCCTTCACATTTCAGAAGCTTGGGCTGCTGTAATACCATTTGTTCTGCAGTCCTCCCAAGAAATCCTCAAGCACAAATTTAGGAGAATAGGCCTCGTGTCTTTAAGATTAAATACAAAGACATATACACATCGGATTACCAGATACAAGATATAGCCAGATAATGACAAATAATACTCTGATTTTGTCAAAAAAAAGAATAGGTAAACTAGTGCAGATGCTGCTGTTGAAAAGATATAAGACCTTTACCACAGTTTAAAAGACAAAGACTATTTGAATCTAACAACGTGGTTTCTGGCCAGAAAAAGCTACAATTATTTTTAAAAATGTCACCTCATTCACATTCAATGATCACAGAAAATTGAAACATTTTAAGGTGTAATTGTAAACATCTGGTAAAGAAGAAAAACCTGAAAACATGACTAAGAAATGAGCTGCCAACATAAGTATTGCATGAACGCATCCACTGGAAAAACACCATTTCTGTGGATGGGTTCTTTTTGGAATGTGAAAAAATTGATTATTATAAAAAAGATTAGAATCAACCTAAAAACATTTAAGTCAGTCTAGATCTCTACTCAAATATCAAGGAACGTGGCTACACTTGCATTTCTGCAGCAGCTTCAGCCCCTGCTGCTTCTCCTGCCTTGTTCCAACAGAAACGTTTGCACAGGCACAGTAAACTGGACTCAAACAGATCTAACAATTTTTTTCTTTCTTTTTCAGTTGGACTAATTTTCAACTGGACCACTTAAGAAAAAGTCAACGGCCATGCAGATGGTGATGACAGCTCAAACAGGAATGCTGCTAGATTTCTAACCTTTGCCTTGAAATACTGATTTCAAACTTCAGTGCTGTAATGACAATATAAATGAAAGTAAACCAGATCCTTCTGTTTCTTAGAAAGTGTTCTTCCAATCTGAAGGCAATAAAGAAGTAGAAGGCATGCTATAGAAGGACATCAAGGTGCTGGAGTGTGTCCAGAGAAGGGCAACAAAGTTGGTGAAGGGCCTAGAGAACAAGTCTTATGAGGAGCGGCTGAGGGAACTGGGGTCGTTTAGCCTGGAGTAGAGGAGGCTGAGGGGAGACCTTATTGCTCTCTACAGCTACCTGAAAGGAGGTTGCAGCGAGGTAGGGGTCGGTCTCTTCTCCCTAGTAACAAGCGATAGGACAAGAGGAAAGGGCCTCAGGCTGCGCCAGGGGAAGTTTAGGTTGGATATTAGGAAAAAATTCTTCACCAAAAGGGTTGTCAGGGATTAGAACAGGCTGCCCAGGGAAGTGGTTGAGTCTCCATACTTGGAGGTATTTAAAAGAAGGGTAGCTGTGGCATTGGAAGATATGGTTTAGTGGTGGACTCAGCAGTGATAGGTTAGCTGTTGGACTTGATAATCTTAAGTGTCTTTTCCAACCTTAACAATTCCATGATACTGTATAGATCTACACATCAGCACAGCATTTAAAGTTGTTCAGCAGCTTGCAGGACTGCTGCTTTGTAGATCTATTGACCCCAGCACAGAGAAACAGAATGACTGAATTAACACAGAAGAGAAAGTAAAGGTGTGAATCACCCAGTTTTCCAGGTAAAACTATGCCAGATAAAAATGTTTCTATGAATAGCTGATATCACTGATTATAGAGATACAACACCACGTGTTCTCTGACACAAGTGATCACACACACATTTTCTAAAATACTGCAGGTAGCCTGGGTTTGCTCAGGTCATCTTTTCTTAATGCCAAACATTACATCTATAAGCAGCTGCTCTGACTGAAAATGTTTTATCACCATCCATTGATAGATACTTTCAACTTCCCCAGTTCTGCTAGCTGACCAGTTCATTTAAATTATTTCTAATCTATCCCTTTCTGTAATTGGGGAAAATCACACAGATTACATGTATCTGTAGGCAGACAGCTGTGCTGGGATGAAATGTTAGTGAGCACAGGTGCCTTGCATTGTCTTCCCATGCTGTAGCTTCCCCTGCCCAGAGAGTCTGCTGACTGCCCAGTCTCTTGTCAAAGAGCTGATACTTAGTAATCTGAGGTTTTCCCTCTCCTCCTTTTTGTTGTTTTGTTTTGTTTTTAAACTGGATTAACCTGCTGTTTGAATTCACCACATTACCATAGGATTCCCCTGGAATAAGGCACAGAATTTCAGAAATTTTATGATAAGTCTTTTTGAAGATCTTGAAATCTATGAAATATTGAATGGGTACTTTCAAACTGCATTTTTTTGGTAGTTTGGTAATAGGGAACTGGCTGCTCGTTTTAGCCTGTGGCCAGGAAGAGTAATAGTGGTTATATAATAAATCAGCAAAGAACCAGCTTTTGACATTCTCACAATGAACTGCAAGCAAGCTAGTATTTCCTGAAAAAGTGATTCCATTCTTTTTACGTAGGTTGAAGAACAAAATGAAACCTATTTCCCAGCTCTGGAATCCCCAGTATTGACAAAAGATGATTCTGCATGAAGAATACAGGTAAAAGTAACATTTTTGCTTACCTTTAAGGAAATAAAAATTTCCAGAAGTGTCATAAGACTAGTAAATCTTATTAAACTGGGGTTATCATCCTCAACACTTGTAGATAATAAGAAATGGGGTTCAAACCTACCATTTTAACTAAGTTCCAGCCTTCCAGGTTCATAGTATGCTGCCTTCATTAAAGCCATAGATCACATGCCATGGGTTCCACGATACATTAAGACTGGCTTTAGGCTCCTATTACTGGATCAAAACTGTGCAATGAAATGATGCAAAGTATTGAAGTGGACTAAAGCCACCCTGTTGGTTCAAAATTTGTTCAAAAAAATTTTGATTTTTTACTTGCAGGCTTTATGCATGACCAGAAGCCACCTTTCCAACATATGATTTTAATCCTGTTTAAGTATTACTCACCATTTTATCATAAAATGAAAAACAAAGCTGTCAAAAATACATATATGTGGTATGCTTTGGCTGTTTTCGTAGCGTTGTCATTGTAAGCCTATGACTAAGAAACACTGATCATACATACTGAGGAAGTATTGATCACAACACATCTGTTATTAAGAGTTGTGTAACCACAGCTGTCTAAAGATATAAGTCTTTATTTTTCTGCTGAGTCAAATATACCAGCCTAAAACTTGGTTAACTGCTCTGTCTCCTCCCAATATCTTTGATTATCCTACATAAAATACCAAAACTAGAAAAAGAAAGCATAAGTATGAAGATTAATATTCTCCCATGGTCTGTGTATTTTGAGTATAGAACCATAGAATCGTTAAGGTTGGAAAAGACCCTTAAGATCATTGAGTCCAACCACTAACCTATCACTGCCAAGTCCACCACTAAACCATATCCTCCAGCACCACGTCTACCCTTCATTTAAATACCTCCATGTCTCAAACCACAATTACAGGCTTTTTTCCCAACTTAAAATATTTGCATTGTAAAAGCTAGTTTAAAGAAAAATTACTAGCTAAATTAAAGTTGAATCTCAGTGTTATTTTGTGTTTCTCCATTGTCTCTACCCTTTGAGCTCTGTTTTTATCAGATAGAAACCAGAAGAATGTTGGTTTTAATTGCTGATTGTAAATGTGACAACCTGTACTTTTGGCAGTGGCATTTGTTAGTTTTAAGGAACAGAGATATGAAGATGTTACAGGACAAAATAAGATACCAGTATTCATGCATGGACTTCAGCAGGAGTTCCAAAAACCGCCTGAAGGTACAACTTTTTTGTTTTCTAATAATTAAATTTATCTGAGTTTTATGAGCCAACTACTTTTTGTTAAACCAAAGTTAATCTAGAATAACTTTGTGTGTATCCGTAGTGTTGTTCAGATATATACTAGCTTAGTTAATGTGGAATTTTGCCTGCTGGACAGAGTTGTTACTAGGGCATTGCCACCTTTTAGACACAGTTTAGGAATTCAGCTCAGTAAAAGACACAGTGCAGATATACAGACTTCATATGCAGACACTTTGCATGAAATAAAAAAATAAAGAAAAAGATTGAAATTTTTTTCTTCAGGGCCATGATGCACTTTTTTCCAGTAGGAGGGAAACAACTGGAATTTGATTGATGAGTCAGAAGGATATCAGTCTTTGTTACTGGCTCAAAAAGTTTGGAATAGGAAAAGTGACAGCAGAATACAACCTTTTTAGTTTCATTACTACAGCATACTTCATATCTGAAGATACAGACTTTGATTTCCTTTTACTGTCTTGGTTCATCTGCATTGGACTACAAAACAGATTAATTAAACTAAGTAGCATTAGTATGGATTTCAACTCCCCCATAACTGGGATAGTGTCTTGTTTATGCTAACTGAACCTTCTACCAGTTTCAATGGGAAGTTTTAATTCATGTGAGAAGGGTTTGAGTACAGTTTTCTAGCCTGAGCTCTTTACAGCAGTGCTACAATCCTGCACTTGGACACTAACATCATCACAACAATGAAAGTCTTTGTCAGTCAGTGCAAGGCTGTGTGTGGTACCTCAGTATCTTCTCAAGAGTTCCCCTGCTGCACAAGGGGCTCCCAGGATTTCTAATACTCCTGTTATTCATATTCAGCCTTAGCATAAACATGACATCGATATTAACGTCATGAACACATCATTCTGGTTTGCTTTAGAAAAAATGGGTAAAGGAAAATGACATTTCATACACAAAGCTGACATCCAGAGACTGTGTAAAGACCCAGAAAGTCTCCCTAGGTTCACTTAGGAACAAGATTAGGACTAGAGGTGAACTCTTCATCCTGATGATGCAGAGGTTGGTTGTTTGGGGTTTAGTTTTGGTTTGTTTTTGTTGGGTTTTTTAAACAGTTAACTTTAAGGGGAAATAATTATAAAAGGTCTACATGTTTACTTTTAAACACAGCATTTTTTCCACTCTGCCCCAAGTCTGACATTTTAATGACCTGCTCTGCCTTGGTTTTTACTGGCAGTGTATATTGAAGGGGGTATTTTATGTACAGTTTTAACATTTGAACAACAAAGCTCCATGTTCTGTCTCTCTTTTATGTTGTGAAAAATGTCTTTTAAGTTTTTATTTCTTTTAATTGCTCACTAATTTGAGGGCATTTTAGCAAATGTCTTCAGAAACTTTCAGATTTATCATTGGTAAGGGTTATTAATTTAAGAGAGGCAAGCAAAGTAAAGGCTGAATATATTTTCACTCAAATTACTATCCTAAATGACTCCATGGGGGGTTTCTTATAGGGGTCACTGAAAGGCAGAAAGGAATGTTTTTACTTCTTTGCTTTGTCACAAAAATTAGGTTACAAGGGCTATAAATGCAGGTAATACTTTTTATTACTAGATTTTCCTCTGTAATGAATATAACAATTCTTCTTTTCATATAATGATACCCACTGAATGTCTTAGTACTTAGCATGTTTACTCTTACCTTTAACAAGGGTCTAATGTAATTCCCCTTTAAAAGGCTTGCAAGTAATATGAAGGCAAGAAAGAAACCCTGTATGGCAGGATCACTGCTGGAAGTGGAAGATTAAAGGGGGACACTGTCTTGCCCACTGCCCACAAGCTCATCAATAACACCAATCCTTGAGTAGATGAGGTAGTGAGAAGTAAAAGGTAAAACTGGAAAAGTCACAAGTCTGAATCAGAAAGACCAGAAAATTTTGCAATGCAAAATACAAAATTGGTCACATATTTTCCTGCTATAAAACACATTGCTCTGTGCCAGTCTGCCAGAATCCACATTTACACGATTCTCTAGTTCCAAAAAGACTTAGTCTTGCTATTGCTTTGAGATTTGGTCCACATTGTTAAACTGGGATAAGCACCTCCACCTCAGCATGCCTGCACTCTTTAACAGCTGATCCAGCAAGCATGTTACAGTTGTTCAGTGTGACTAGGCTCACAGGGCTCTCTCTTCAGGGGATTACACCTCCTTCCCAGCTTTGCTCTTCAAGAGGGCATTAATATTCTCTGAAAGGCAGCCACTCATCTGTAGCTCTGTAAGGCTGATCTACTTTGATCTTCGCCTCAGAAATAGAATGACAAGGGATAAGAGTTCAAAGTATAAGAAGAAACTCAATATGCAAAGAATGTACCACATCTTAATAAGTAATGAGACTTCCCTGCATTTGTTGCTGTTGTAAGGAAAAATAGTTTAATATCTTTATGGGATTAGGACTCCACGGTACTTTCCTAACAAGTGACCAGAGCTATTAAGATTTTCCTTATGTTTCCAGATACGCTGGCAAACAAACATCAGTAAACAATGGCAAGTCTAAGATTGGCTATTAAGATGTTGATCTGGCAAGTATTTTATTAATGTTGCTAACAGGTTGAGTTATTTTGATTGTAGACCCAATACAGCAAATATATAGCACAGAATTTCAAGCTTATCCTTACAAGCAAATTGAGGATTAAGGAAATTACCAGTAATGAATTGCAGCTTTTTAACAAAGTTTATCACAAATGACCCTGGATCGTGAAGTGTTTGCTGTTCAAGCACCCGTAGTTGGACAGGAGATTCAGAAAATTACCACTGAGGATAAAATTCCTAGTTTTTTACTGGTTTGCTCAGAACTGAGGAGATAATGTTCATATGAGCACTTAGATTGCATAGCAATGACAAATAGCAGCAAATTTAGCTTTCATAAGTGTATTTGAGAAAGATTAGCACACACAAAATTCAGTTCAAGTTTTAGTTTTTAGGTTAGCTGCTTTTCATATTAATCAGCTTTGTTTTTTTCAGGGCTGCCTTTTCTGTGTAAGAGCAGTGGGTAAATGCCATGTTTAATAACCCCTTGCACTGACTAATTCCTTTTTCCAGTATTTGTGTGGTTTCAAAAAAAAATTACATTTGTATAATTGGAAGAAATGTAGAAATTAGTTATTTGTCCTTAAACTGCTACAGAAACTTATGTTTCAAGGAGTCATATAGCACTTTCAGGACCATTTACTCTTCCCCAAATTCCTTTCTATTTTTTATTTTTCCAAGTCCTATTAGTATAGTAGGATTTAAAATCAGCACAAGATACTTCGTCAATTGATCAGCTCAGATGCTAATTGTCACAATGAAGTATAGCATACTAAGGACAGTGAGATATTTCGCATGAAAATTCTGATTTTCTGAGTGTGATGGCAGGAATTACTAGCAAGGATTTTCATCAGGTCAGTGCTGAAACCTTGATTCTTTATTTTTTCATGACTTTTCATGACTGATAAACACCCATGCCATCTCTCTAGTGTCAGTCCAACTACCTAGAAACAGGTTACTAAATTCTCTGTTTTACTGACAGACAGCGATTTCATTTTCCTTTCAGAATATGTTTGAGGAGTATCAGTCACTTGTACAATGGAGGCCAAGCATGAAAAATTCAATCAAGAGAATGTCAGCCCATAAATGTTGCTAACAACTCTTTCCTCTTTTTTAATTCAAAAGGAGAGTCACTTTAATTAATTTATTGGTCAGCATCTGTTTAACAGGCATATGTGTGATGGGTTTCTGAACACACCTGGTCTATTTTTTAATGTAACCTCCAAAAAGATTTTGATCTTATTTTTAGTTTTAACCTTATAAAAAAGTAACAGCACAAAGAATTCTTACAGTGACTAAACTTTTTTTTTATTTAAATCCCAGTTTCAAAGGAATTTAGCTATGACCTGGATTTTCATTTTCTTGAGGATTTTACTAATGCTTAAGGGGGAAAATCTGGTACATTTTCAGCATATTAAATACCTGTTTGTGTCAAAGTAGTCATTAGATTTCTAATTCATTTGATTACAGTACAGTGATACAGCAAGGGGTATGTCTGTATATTTATCATCTTTAGCTATGCTATCATAAGAATATGATTTCTTTATTTTCGTTATTGGGACATGCTACAGTAAATGCACCTAAATAGTGCTTGATTTTGAAACCACTTAATTATCCTGTCATTGGTGCAACATTATTCAATTTTACATTAAATTTGTTTTCCTGGAGACCTAAGCTAGATTGAAATAAACTGTTCATTTTAGGCAACCAGGAAGAAATGGGTTCCTTGTAAAACTCAGACTTTGGAGTGAGGAAGTTGGCAATTTTTTCATTAGTTTCATAGGGCTCATTGTTCCTATTCTGGAAACTTTATAGCTGCAATCACCTACGGCTAGAATCTGATTTTTACTGAGGTGCTATAATAATTATACTAAGTAGTTTCTGTTTGTCACTGACAAACAGCAATCCTTGAACGTCACTTAAGGAAAATAGCAACTTTTATATTGGGGGTTAGTTTCCAAAACTTCATGGTTTGAGTTCTCAGGAATAAGCGCAAGCTTTTCATTAAATAAAACCAAACCAAACCGAAAAACCTACCCTAGGTTTTGCCTATAACCAGGAAATTTCTCAAATTCTTGGACAAGTTCACAGAGATGTTCAGGGCAGTGGGGAGGAATATATGAAAAAGAACAAGAACTTGAAGAAACTTTGAGTTCCATAAACAAAATGTTTTGCTAAGAAACTTAAATGAGATTTATTGAGAACTGAAGGTTGACAAGTTTAACTAAATACAGTAATAGCAAAACAAACAAAAACCTTTCAATTCATGTGTGGATTAGCAGTTAATACTCTGAAATCCACAAGCTATGGCTATCTGTGCTGTTTTAATCCAAAAGAAGAACTTCACATTTTGTGTTTTTCAAAGGAAGATCTTAATCACTTCTTTGTAAGCCACCAAACCCCTTATTAAAAGTCTGGGCCCGATTCTCCCTTGAAAGAGTGGCCCCAGCAAACTATGGTCTTTGATCCTAAATTGAGAACAACTCCTACTGAAGGTAACTGTATGTGATTAAGGACTGCAGAATTTGGGCCACTGACATTAGCGAGACCGGCTGCTGCCGTGAATAAAGAACAATTTCATAAGATTAAGGACTACTGTAATATTTGGCATCAGTATTCTTATTAACTCTTCTTCATTATTTATTAATCTTATTTAAGATTAACAATATCACCTTGTTAATATCAACATTAATCAATGGAAACTAGAGTGAAAATTACTGCAGTGTTTGGGGTTTTTTTTATTAAAACTTACGTTTATAGCATAAATACTATGTAATGTAAAAACTATTAATGATACAGTTTCTGGTCTTGGTCTCTGATATAATATTTTTTAAACAAGTCACTGACAAACTGAATCATTAATTTTCTGTTAACATTAACTCCCACACACATGCAAATTGGTTTTCTATCGTACTAAATGTGTCCTAGTTAGTGCACTCAGCAAAGGGATCTAGAGAGCTGGGACAAGCCTCCTGCTCGGTCCTGGCACAGGGTGCTGTGTCCTCCAGTTGGGAGGGAAGGAAATAATGAAACGTTCTCCCCCAGTTCTTATTTGCAAATGAGGACACATATAACATTAACAGTTGGGCTGTTCAGTTAACTTCTACAACCAAGCCAGAGTAAAAGTCACTCTGCTAAATGGATTAGGATTTCCTCCATCCTTAGGGACTGGGGAGATCTGTCAGATGACCAGTATGTTGTCTCTGTAGGAATGGAGGCAGAAGTACTACCCTTCAAGCTTTAGGGATGGTAATTTTCTCTGAGATGGGGAAGATGTCTGAATTGGATTAGTTTGCTTCTCTGTAACTTCAGTTTACCTGCAAAACCAGCCATTGTGATAGCTGTGATACTGAGGTATCAGAAACATCATCTAGGGATTTGAGAAAGAAAGAAAAAAAAAGTAGACATGATAGAAACTTAACTTGCTCTACGTGAACTTTGTAAAATTTTGCAGTTGTACATTGCTGATTTCAGGTTTTTTTGTTTGTCGCAAGTAGGAAAAGTTGAAAGAACCTGGAGCTTGACATCTTAGCTCTTTCCTTTGAGATGAAGTAGAATTAGAACTTGCATGTGCTTGGCTTACACTTTGTAATACATTTTGTTATTAGAATAATAAATTAGGCCCCTAGGCACCAAAACACAGCATAACTAAAAACATAACTAATCAAGTAAATTGATGCCTGCCTTAATGTATTTTACCATCATAGAATACCAGGGACTGCTTCTCGTTCTTAGCCCTCCACTCTTAAGTGGGTCTGTTGGCACCAGGATTATACTGCTATAACTAGTCTAGGGCTTCAGTCTGAGCCACACTCTTGGTTTCCATCCAAAAAGTCTTGTAGGTTTTTGGCCACCTTTCACCTTCTACAGGTGGTGGAAGGCCAGCTGCAAGTGTGTCTATTCTCATTAGCTGTACAATAAGCCCTGAGCTTTTCAGTGCTAGTGGTGGAAAAGAGATTATCTTTTGTGTGTGTGCGTGGTTGCACATCTTTCCATGCTGGCATTTAGCAATGTCGTGATTCAGTGGTGCAGGAGTCGGTCTTTTGCTTAACATTTTCCATAGGATCAGCAGTCAGAAAAGCTGTGAGAGTGATATAGTCCCATTTCCTTGATATTATGCAGTTATCCAAATCCATAAAAACGGGGGTAGTAACACTAGCCCACCAACTTGTGCTTGATGACTATAATCATGAATGTTTCTGAGAAGAGACAGTTATTTGAATCAAATTGGTTGCTGCCTTTGTACCTTCAGTTTATCTTGTGAAAATACTGTCAGAATAATATATGCTTCCTTTATAACCAAGAAGTTCTACTCTTGATCGATAGGACTTACATTTCATTTGTCAGGTTAATGAATTATTAGTCTTCCAGGTTTTTTAGTACATTTCAGTCTCTCTTTATGCAGCAGACAGCTGTGACAAGGCTGAGGTGGAAAAGTAGCCCAAGTCCTGGTGCTAAATAGGGACTGGTACTCTTAGATCTCACGGGGTACTCCTTATATAACTAAGGTGGAAGTACCTAGGGTAATGTCAACAACTGTAGCCAGAAGTGATGCTGGGAGGGTGCCCTGGTGCTTGGGCTTGACAGGTTGAGACTGTGATTAGACCTGGGAACTCACTGTAGCCCTGATAGGAGGGTCCAGGGCTGGGAAACATATCATTTGCTAGCTGAAATGTTTTGACTGTATAGCAAAGAACCTTATGGACTTGTGTTCTCAGAAGGTCAGCTAATGGGTCTTTAAAACCACGGTATGGGACCTATCTTCCTGCATGTCAGGATTGTTGCTGCAGACCAAACCATGCAACTCTCTGGAGCTCCAAAGAAACTGAAGTTCATAGGGGCCAGGATTTGGCTTTTCAGGTTGGGCTGCTATTCCAATTTTGTGAAGCAAGCTGTATACAAGTGGAGCATAAAATCATCAGAAAATGCATCTGTGAGTTTTATTGCTTACCCGTGACAACATTAAGTGCTTTGCACTCAGGATTTTACCAAGCAAGTAATTTGTTTTGTTTTGTTAATTTACTTTTACTTTGGGTACATATGAGGAAAATGGAGATTTTTGCATTCAGTAAGTTGGTTTTGTTCCATAAACATTAACTATACATGTTAAAGCTGTCCTAGGGCAATCCTGATGTGCACACAGTAGTGTTTTCATCTTTTCTATAAATATTTGTAGTTGATCATGCATTACAATAGAGCATTCCTCTCTTTTGACTTTGCCCTCTGTTTTTTAGCTTGTTCATCTGATTTGCACAGAAGGGGCAAGAAGTTCTTATGGAAAAAAATAAACTGCAGGCTCAACTCTTTGTGTGGATATGTGTGTGTATGTTAGTAAAGTCTGCTGAAAAGCTATTTCTGGATTTTAGTGAGAAGGCATTGTCTCCATTTTTTATGGAGCTAATGAAATCTTTGGGGTTTTGTTTATCTGCATAAAAAGTTCTGTGAAAGAAAATGTAAGTAAACATCAGAAGTAAAAACTTAGCTTTAGTTCTATTATTGCATTTAAAATGTCATACTCATCATCTTTCATTTCCTCTGTGAACACTTCCTCCAATTTTTGTATGCTACTATATTTCAGAACTTTTTGACCAATAAATGGAAGTCTTCTGATGTCATTGATGCTTTAAATACTTTGTTCTTCCTGGTATCCAAAGGTGCCAGCAGTCTTAGGAGTGTGTTTCTGAGTGCCTTAGACTTGGAATAACCAGAAAAAACTTTGTGAATCACAGAAAAAGATCATCCAGTGTCAATGAAACAAAAGCTTTTTTTGTAGGAATGAGGATTAATATTTTCAAATTCTTTCTAGTATATGACTTTATACAAAAATATTATTTCCAATTTTGTTCAAGTATTGCCTAAGCCAGCAGTCAGAGTACCCTAAACTAGGCAGTTCCAAATCTGGGCAAGCATTTCAGCAACATGTTGTCACTAGATCCTAAGTAGAATCCTCCTATTTGCTGACTAGTAAAACAACAAAGGTTCTTCAGTGAAAAAAAAACAAAACTGTAATTATTTTTTAATTAGTGACAGGTCTATTAAAAGCTTAAAATGACTGACATTTGCATAGGTCCTTTGCATGATCCTAAGTTCATGACAGGCTTTGCAAAGTAACTTAAATGTGACATAAAAAATAGAGCAAAATTTCCCTCTGTTCCACCCTCTGTAAGTTTATGGCAGTATCCGGATTCAGATCACTAATCATTTAAGTTAGGCTAAGTTCTAGAAAGCCCAGCTCTTTGTATTTCTTAAATAAATTGCATTTATTATGTGATGAGTGTACATTTCAACCAATTATTTTAGAAATAAGCATAGGAAAGCTTTAGTTATGTACGGAGAATGTACTGCTGTAGGGTTTGGGGTTGGGTTTGTTTTTTTTTTAAAAGGAAAAACTGAACATTACTGGTCTAGTATCCCTGTCTTTTCATTTGTCTTTCATCACTATGCCTTTCAATACTGTTCATCTATGGACTAACGCAATGCCCGCTGAAGTCAATAGAAATCATTCACTTGACAACAGTGAACAATGACTCAGGCCCTTTAAAAAGGAGAAGAAACTAGAGTTTACAAGAGCTAAACAGAGCACTGAGGAAATACACTCTGAGGGAGGAATTGTGATTTCTCCTGTGTCCATACAGCACCTGGCATTTCGCTGCCATATAGAATAGCCACAAAATAAACAGATCATCAGTCTCCACTGGTAGCTATGATAATGGAAGGCAATTTTTCCAGTCAACATCTGAATTGTTTTTCTATACAAAACCTTGGTGGGTATCAATAATTGTAATACACAGTAAAAATCTGTTCAGATAGGTGTCATCAATGCAGGTGTTGAAAATCCTTTATTTGCTTCTGCCCAGTCTTTTTAAAGAACTCATACTTTGCTGTCAGTCTTTCTTTGTTCTGATTAAGTTGTAATCACTCAAAAGCAGATTCAGAAGCTCCCCCTCCTTTCTTCACAGAGACTGTTTTTTTTTATACACAAATGTGACATTGCACACTGGTGCAATCGTAAAAGGCTGCAATGATCAATTGAGGGCCCAATCAAAGCCTAACAGATAGGCAGCCATTTGTTGCTGTTTGATATAAAAGGTGTTTTATTTCTCATCACTTTTTTGTCACTGAAAGAATGCTTCCTACGTGCAGATTAATTAAAGTGTAAACATTAAATATTGATTGATGCATTATCAGCATGGAGCAGTTGCCTCCACTCAGATTGATTCCTGCAGTGATTTATTGTCATATTTGTAGAGTCATTTCACTCGATAACAAAGAGAAATAGCCTGCTCCCTCTACCTTTCAGGCTTGCTTTCTGGCTCTTGCACTGTACCTCCTTATCCTCAGTGACTCCCATTCTTCCCCTGCTGGAACTAACATGGCCTCAACCATATTTTCAGGATAAAAGTTTTGGGCTTTTTATTTTGTCATTTGCATGGCAAGTTTATAGTTCAGTGGGAAGCTCACAGACCTGTGCCCTCAAGTGGAACATCTCTGGTTAATGCTTTCACCCCCTGTCCCACACAGCTGCTTTCCCTGACCCTGCTCAGGCACAACTTTGCAAGCACAGGTTCAAACCATTCCAATTAACTCACTGCCAACTTGACAGAAAGGTGAACTTCCAAGAGTAATGTTGTTTAGGTCAGTTTTATGGCTAAATTATTGGATTAGTTACTCTGAGTAGGGGCATAGTCACACAATAGCGTATCAATTTAAAGAGTTTCAGGTTTTTACTCTTGTTTTTGCATAATGCATAAAAGAGGCCTTCGTTCAAGTCTTGTGGAGCATTTAAAGTAAAGCAAAGTTCTGTGGGATATTGCTGAGCATCTGGATTAGAAAATCCTTTAATTGTATTAAATTTCTGTAGCTTTTGGAAGTTGATTCAAACAAGATAGTCATCCAAACCCCTTCACTCTTCTCCCTGAAAGTCATTAACATTCTTACTCTGTGTTCATCTGCATCAGGGATGGCTATTACACAACACCACACATTGTCAGATCTGCTGCACACAGCCATCTGTGCCAAAAGGAGCTGTAGCCCCGATGTCAGGTATTTGTTCAAGACTGCTATGTTCCCTCCTCCTCTGTGTTTTTACTGGGAGGATGGTCATTCAGCACGTTTACAGCCAGAAACTGCCTGTGCTGGCTGGATGTACCCTCAGTGACCCCATCAGCTGCAAAAGAAATTTATTTGTGAAAAAGCTTCATTCTGCAGTAACAAAACTTAGTCTGTTACATACATGGCTTTCATTTAACATTCAGAGAATTAGATTACTCAAAGTCTGCTGAAATCAGATGTATGAGTATGACCACAAAATATGTAATGGGCAACTGGTGATCTTGATTCAGTCAGCCAATGAAACATTAACCTTTGGTCACAGTAGCAACAAATGCTAAACTTGTGAATTTACTGCAGCAGATAATTTCACTCCTAGACCTGCAGGAAGTCATAGGAATGGTTTCCTACATAAGCAGCAGCCACGCCAAACTGGCCAAGAACTCTGTGCTATGATTTCTCTAAAAGGCTCTTGCAAAAATTGTATGAAACTTCGTTAAGATAGGTATTCACTTGTACTGCTGCAATTCCTGACCATCACTGTCACTCCCAAGCATTTGCCCAATAGCACTTTATTTAGGAAGATGTGATATTTTACAGACTTATCCAAACCTGGGAAAAAAATGCTGCTATTCTAGGGTTTTCCGCCCTGTGCATTTTCTACCAGATGCTCTTCCTGTCCTCGTTTTGTTTTGCCATTATCCATTCCGAGATACAATTCCTCCTTTTTGCATCAGCTTGCTGTTACCTGAGCAGTCACACCTGAATTTGGCACTTGTAAAACTAAAAAGTATACAAACCAACCCTAAGGTATTGCAGCAGCGTGCTCATCTAGATTCCTTCACAACCGTGCTCTAGCAAGATTGCTTTTCCCCTTCTCTTTATTTGCTGTTGCCCTTCCTACCCACTGAACAACACCATTGTCACTTTTTATTAGATTGTCAGCCGTATTGAAATTGTCAGCTTTGCTGGACAAGGACCTTGCTTTCCTGTTTGTCTTTAAATGGTTGTGCAACCCTGCACGACTGTATTACCACCACTGCTACAAATGCAGTGCTGTAAACCTGCATGCTTGCGAGACTGCTGTAAACAAAATCTGTTGCCACTGTAATTTTTGTAGAATGCATTTACATTTTTATAAAACCTTTTATTCGAAGATTCTAATGCATTTTTGTGTAGAAATACAGAAATGTTCTTAAATCTC
The DNA here is from genome assembly GCF_963921805.1 of Phalacrocorax carbo. Lineage (NCBI taxonomy): Eukaryota > Metazoa > Chordata > Aves > Suliformes > Phalacrocoracidae > Phalacrocorax > Phalacrocorax carbo. The sequence continues at coordinate 29,300,305 of NC_087520.1, forward strand.
TCTAGTTATTTTTAGATGAAAACTTATAACTGCTATGAAAATAAAGTTTCTTTTAACACTTTTCATATGACAAATAAAGACTTTCTAACAAATAATATTCAGTCTGAATTGCTTTATCGTTGTTTAGATAGGGCCATACAAGAACAAATTAAGAGACATTTCAGTTGCAAAGGATCTGTTATGCAGATCAAATGTGGACCTGAGAAGCGTCCACAGAACTGTTCCCTCTGGGTGACATTAGAGCATCTTTTAAAACAATTGGAAGGCTTCTGTTGACTTTAAAAGGCCCAGGCTTTCCTCCTTGTATCCAGTGAAAGACATATAGAGATGCTTATAAACAACTTGGACCTAATTGTAACTTACCACATAGCCACGAACAGTTCCCAGAAGGAAGGAGTCCCAGGGAAGACATCAGCTTTCAAAGAATTAAGTGCTGTGACTCTGTTGTCATTTGTCCTAAGTTAGCCAGAAAGGCTTGATAACTGCAGCCAGCTTTTCAACTGTTTGTCTTGATCTTTGTTTTAGGTCTTTTTCATTAAAGTATCTAGCTGAGGTTGGTATTAGTGTAGTAAACTACTAAAACTAGAGTTACGCTAGTTGGGTTTCTGCTTAGAAGAAGCAGTGCAAGGCAGTGCACAGCAAGTCGGTATGCTTAATTTATTTCTCTCTTAGCCCCTGCAAATGTTCTTAACTGTGGTTGGCAACTAAGTAGAATGAACAGATATTAGGAATATGTGGGGAGACCATGGAACAGAGAATAGAAAACAGACCTTTTTGATAGGTTGTAAAATCATTTTGTAAAAGCAGTGTATGATTTAATACTGTGTCTCAAATACTATCCTCTAGGGCCAGATTCTGAAAGGAATGAGGTATTTGTGAACTGTTCTTGTCCTTCAGTGTGCCTCATTGCACCTCGATGTTATACAGTTGTTGTATAAAAGGCATATGATAGTTAAGAATGAAAATTTTAAATTATTTAATTTGGTTTGGTGTTTCAAATAAGATGAAAACTTGCTTTTTCCCTTGTTTCCTTTCATAGGATAGTTCAGGTTGGAAAAACACAGGTTGTAGAGTACTTCTCTTGAATTCTGATTAGAGTTTCTTTTCACTATGGACAATTAAATCTGACATGAAGGGATACAAAAAGATGTTTGTTAAGGATTTAGAAAGCTCAGTAGTGACCTAGATGCTGGAACTTTAGATATGTTCATATACATAGGGATTGTAAACCTGTACTAGGGGCTCAAACTCACAAGAAGTTATACACACACACAAAAAAAAAAAATTATGATGAACACAAGCTAGAGAAGGCTGCAGCCCTTCTCATTTTGCTGAAGAGACTGTCTGATCTGCAGTAGGAGTTGGATATTAATTCAAACCAGTCTGCTAATTTTCCATAGAAAGTTACAGTTGTATGACCTTTTTAACCGAGTAGACCCTATATAAAATTAGATTAGCATATTGATGCAAATTACCCTACTGCTTTCTTGTGTCTCTATAAGACCTGTCAGATGAATACTGTTCTCTTAAATTGTGATATTTCCTCTCCAAAAATTAGTTTACCCCTTTTTTGGCAACAATTACAGGTTGCATGAGAATTGTGTGTTATTTCCTGAAACTGCGTGTAATTTATTTTTAAGAGCTTGAAACATAGTTTTGAAGTTAAATGCATATAATCTTTGTTGCTGCTCAGTTCATGTTATTTCACGTTTCCTGAAATACCTTTGAAGTTAAATGCAAATTAGGGGAAAATAAATTACAACTTGTGGAGTGTGACCAGTGTCTGATTATATGTAATATAATTAACTCCATCCTTCATGTAATGTTTGTCTTAATAATTATCCAATGTACTTTAGAATAGTTGAAATTATTGGTGATTCTTTCCTTGGCAGGAGCAGTAAGGTTTGTTCATAATGTGTATGTACTTTTTATTCACTTTCTGGGTCACCAGGACTGAACATTTTAAAAATCCAGTGTAATAATTAAAAAATTACTTAACATTAATTGTAAACAGATACAACTGCCATTGCTCAAAGTAGTTTTTTATGATCACCTTCTTTAACTCTTTTTTACCTTCAGTACTTTGCCATGCCAAAAATGGATTTGGTTTATTATTCGAATTTGAATTTTATTATACTTAGTACCACGAAATAGATTGATAAGGTACATTTATCCTTTCTTGGCCTATTCTGTAGTCTACAAACATGAGATGGGATTTCAAATTAACAGAGTTCTAATAGGAGAAGCCGTTTCAGTCCAAAACTAAGCTTTTTCATTCTTAGGCTATAAATGGTGTTATGACAAAAATTAACATTTTTGTGACCTGTTATTAACTGTGTCTCCTTATGCTATCAATAAGATTTGGCAACTATAGCTGGAGCCAACTGTATCTTGAGGTCTAGTTACCTGTAGCTTATCTTTTATTTATAGCTTTTTGCATTTGTTAATGACACTGCAGTATTCAGGGATGCAGACTATAAAGAGCACAAATAAAATCTGTGGCTGGTGTCTGAAGCCCTGTTCAATTTTATTTCTGCAGTGGCATCAGAGTTTCCTCAAATTATTCCTGTGCTTGGAAATCTCCAGTGTTAGTGTTTAAGTCTTTGATGCTGCTAGCAATTCCAGTCTGCACCATTAAAGCTGCATTTTCTAACTGCCCCTTGGTAATTGTTGCAAGGACTTAGACAAGTAAGACTATCCAAAGGCATCACTAAGGTCAAAATGTGGTAGAAAGTGCTCTGATTTTATCCTGGAGATTGATGCTTGTATCACCTTTTTTTCGATTCAGCAGCTGGGGTTATAAAATGTACTTGCAATCACTGATAACATGTTAGATCAGACTACAAGTGGAGTAACACAGTACTTTATACACTCTGTGTAGATTTACCTAATACAACAATAAATCAGTGAAGGCAGAGGTCTTTTGTAAATTTTAATGAAAATCCAACTGTTGAAAATATAGTTACTTCTGCCTAAAGTTCTACAAATATGAATTCACTTCAGTTCTTTAAAGCTGTAAAAATTGTTTTAACCACAAACTTTCTGGGAAGGCAGTGAAGAAACAAACAATAAAAGAAGAGACAATGTATTTGATATATTATAATTACTTTGGCTATGAGCAAACTGAGGGGAGGGGGCCAGATGATAAAATGTACTTTGAGTTAGCTGTAGAAAATTCCCTTTACTGAGCACAATCTAAAAAATATCTCAATATGAGAATGAGACAAAAGTTGGGAGAATGGGCCCATTGTAATATTTCACAGAAATAAAATAATGATAAAATTTAAAAATATTTACCAGCTGATCAATAAACCACATCTGTATGCAAGCCAAGAAAGTTTAGTGGAGTGCTTTTTTTTCAGCTACAGATTATTATAACTACTGAAAAAATATGCTTTTATTTTCTTGCACTGAATTGTTATGTTGCAAAATAGCAGTTATATATTGTAAACAAGGGACCTGGGGGTATAGAAATAAAGAATATTAAAGAATATACCAATGTGCTGCTAAACTTCTACAGCATCTTTCTTGTAAGATTTAAAGCAATGTTTCTGTGAAATTAGCATTATTCTTTCCTAAAACCTGCCAACCTACAGAAACAGGCCCAAAGTTGATAACAAGTGACCATGCTCATTAGAACACTGAAGATTTGAACAGCATTAAGCAGAATTTACACTTGTTTTTTGTCTAGAAGTCAAGCAGAGACACAGTTTATTCAGTTCTTAACCAAGGTGTATTTTTGCTTGGTTGCTTTTTTACAAATTATGTCATGCACATATAGGGTGTTTTTTTATTGCTTGCAGTTTGCCTGGGTTTCTGCTGTGTTTCAGATATTTTTCTCAAATTTTGTCCACTTCGGAGTACATTGTCTGGGTAATGGAGAGTGGGTTGAATTTTGACTTTGCTACTCTCATGGCTGATTCAGAGCAGAACAAATATGATCAAAATGAATATAAAAAAACAGTTATAACAGATAAAATTTGAAATGAAACCTCTTTAAAAGGCTTAAAAAATTATACTTCTTTTCATTATTATTATTGTTTCCACACAGAAAATATTAATTATTCCTATTGGGTTGTTTCTTGTAGCCTCCTCACAAACTTAAAATAGTTGTCAGAATTGCATAGGAAAAGATTTAAAGTCTGATTATTTGATCTCATTTATATGATTCTCCATGTACAGTTTCATTGGCTTTAAGGAGTTGTTTACAAATTATAGTGGTGTCAGGCTAGAATCAAATAACCACAGTTCAGACACCACACACACCATTCTTACCCACTCAACATCACTGGTTTTCACAAACTTAAGAGGAACAAGTGACAAGCTGCAATGTCTTATCTGCAGGTCTGAGGAAACATTTTATTCTGGTGGCTCTATACCTGCATATATAAACAATATTTTTGTCTCAAACTGGTATATATTATAACTAGCTAAAATGTATTTCCTAATATTTTATCTGTTATGAAAACTGCACTATATGAATTAATTTCTGATCTCTACTTCAAGAATACCTAAGTAACTGTCAATTTACTGTCTAGTTGTCATCACCCACCATGTAAACTCTTATTAAAATAATAACAGCAAGAGCAGTGACCAAAATATTTATATTTAGGCACTGAACAGGAGCCTTGAGAAAGCCTGTAGTAGTTTTGAAAAATGTTCCATCTAGAGTGACAAGTGTGGTAGCTGTTTAGAAGCTACCATCCAGGGAGGAATGCTATATATCCTTTAGAAACTCTGTTGGCTTTCACACACTGCTTGGAAAAAGTTAGCACCGGTTTTGGGAAAGTATATTCCCTCATGCATAGTGACACATTTCTGTAAAGCAAACTTAACTATCAAGCAGAACAAGTTTTCCTATGGTTCCGCATCTGTTTCTTCTAAGTCAAGGTGCATCTGGGAATATATTTCCCCTTGAAGCAGCAGGTGGCGTTGAATAGCTCACGTTATTCTCACTCATAATCATTTTGTCTTACATGTAGTAAAAACTTCTCTCCCGAAAGAGATAATCCGCAAGAGAAATTCAACAATGTAGCAGGCTTTCTACACAACAAAAGCAGGGGTCACATTCTTCCAACTTTAATCACACTGAGAAATAAGACTATTAATAATGTATTTAAGGAACAGCAAAACCAGGTGTGATCAAGTAATATCTTAAGTACATTTCATTTTTCTCACCACAAAAACCTCTTGGAGTACCACTCAATTCGTGTTGTGAGATAAGGTCATGTTATCCTGTGCCAGCAATCATGCACTCTGCAGCAAATTCACAAACCTGAGTTAATTTTGTGGTATTCTTTGTGCACCCTACCTCCATAAAGCAAAGGAACCAATTCTCCTCCCAAATACATTATCAGCATGTCTTCACTGACTATAGAGTAGTGTTGCATATCTACGCTATGGTAAGTGAGAACAGAATGAGAATTAGCACCTTATGAACCTTTTTTCTGAACCTATTTCTAAAAATTGAGGGGTATCGCAGAAGCAGTTCAAAACAGATTTCCAAATTACTTCTTAATTTTATTTTTAAAATATGACACACACAAAATATATGACACACACAAAAAATAATGTCTTTTTACCTGCACACAGGTAAAATTTAAGCACATAAATCTTTTACAAGCAAATTACTATATATCAGTCTATAGTTCATCTTAGCACTGATTATGAGTATTTAAGAAATCCATTCATCTTTCTTTCATCAACAGTCAGTTTTCCATTTGCATATGTAATAATTTATGGCATGTCCTGACCCCAAGCAATAATTGAACCAATAGATCTTCAGCCTAGATTTACTCCAGTCTGGCTGCCACAGTAATGTAACTCTGCAGGAGTTTTGGATTACTCCAAATGCCATCTCCTTTTCTGAGAGGTTGACAGTCACAGGCAAAATTTAACCTCCCAAATGTCAAAGCAAAGACTCTATTGCCTAATTTAAACTATCTAACTCACCTTTTGGAATACTTCAGATAAAAACAGGATTACTCTCAACGTTACCACTGGAAGACTGTCTTTGATGTAAGACTCTAATGATAAATGAATTCTCCTAAGAGTTTAAAACCATATAAGAGCCTAAATCTTAGAGTGAAAGGGGAAAATATATATACCAGAGCTTATAGCTAGTAATGTACAAATTAAAAAAAAAAAAGAGCAAAACTGTTATATTAGAGAGGAATTTCATGATCAGAAACAGACGATGAGAACTGAGCTGAGAGATTTGGAAAGGGGAGGTGGGGTGCTTTTTGTACTTGGGCAAACCATGACACAGGGCAAAAACACCCAGCCAAGTGCCTGTGTTTCTTCCTCTCAAAATGTAGTTTAGAGGCCAATCTCCAAGCAGCATTATATGCTTCAGTAAAGTGTTCTCAAAAGATTTGAACAAGAAAAATACCAGCAAACACACAGCTCTGCACGGTTGCAGTCTCTTTGCTGAATACTAACTACAGAGAAAAAGCATCCGTGGAAGTTGTGGGTTTACAGCAGGTATTGCTTGGGAAACTCCTGCTATTCAGCCACTTCTGACTGCAGGTGAAGGAGCAGGTGTGCAGAATGGTCACACTGCTGCTACTTCTGAAGCACATTCCAGATATTATGAAAAGGGGCTGGGTTTGAAGTTTTATAACTCTCATCAGTTGGCTATTTTGTTTTCCTGGAAAGAAGCTCAATTGAATAAGCTCTGGCAGACACACAGAGCTATGCTGTTGCCACTGATACAGGTCCCAAAACAACATGTACAGGCTGTGAGAAAATGCTACTGTCTCACAACTGTGGAGGAAAAAAAAAGAGCAGCAAAGGTACAAACAAGGAAAATCTGACCCAGTCCCCAATTAATGGCATAAACAGTATTTATCTATTGATGATTAAGTGCTGCCATTGTTCCTTGGTAGCTAAGTTCAATGATGATAGACATCTTTGAAAACAGGTAGATAGACAGAAAGATAGATATCCTCAGCTGCTTCAGCCATCCATAATATCCCATGTGTGCCATCACTGCTTTAGCCTGACCAATTGCCTCGGTAACATGTTCCATCTTGTCTGATCAATATTAGCACTTCAGTAACTCTTTGCAGAGTTACAGCTATCTGCTAGCACAGGAAGAACCTCATTTTGCCTTATTGTATGGAAAGACAGTCATATGGAAGAAAAACACCATTATCTATTTAAATACTTTCATTTAATTGTTTTCATTGACTTGTTTTTGGCTCTGATACCTTTTTTGTACCTGCTATGCAAATACTTGAGAGCAAAAAGAAAAAAAATGAGGTATCAGCAAATGAATGAACATTGAAGAGTTTAACAGGAAATCTGGGTTTGGTGCCCAGCTTCCCCTGCCCAAGTTGTCTGTCCAAGGAACTACTGTGTGCCTAAGTTCCATAGATTTAAAATGAGATTAACGATACCACTAAATCACCTGTTGTAAGACTAAGGATATTCATGTGATTAGCAGACCTATATGGAAACAAGATCCAGAGGCAGAATTGCTGCTGTTTCCTCCCAATCTTAGGAGCTCACTGAGATACTGAAGGACAATAAGATACAGTAGTGCAGGTTCAAAAGGAAGGGAAGGCACGTCCATGTGCAGTGTGGGCCCAAAATGTCTCATTAGCTGGCAAAGGGAGGCCAGAGTAGAATAAAACATTCCTTATACCACCCAGCTGCTGTTGAAAGAGTGGGTGTTCCTGGTGAGTGTCCGGGAAAAGACCAAATACCAGTGAGAGATAGAAATTGTGATATCTCCCTTGGTACCCTGAGGACATACAGAATGGTGGGAAGTATCCTGTGTTACATGTGTGATCACTGAAAGTTATCCTTACTGTAATGCGCAGAGCAATAGGGGATAAATATTTGCTAAAGTGAAATGCAGCTCAGCTGAAATTATCTGCAAAAATGTAAGGAGAATTAAAATATCCTTTCCCTATAAATTGTTCTCCCCCATTTTTGTCTCCTCTGTCAACATTGGCCAGTCATCATTTCTGTTCTGTTCTCCTTTTTTTTTCCCCTCCCCAACAAGTTCCTTCAACCATGCTTCTTTTCCAGATCAGAGATGAAAGGTACAGGTGGAGAGTCAACCGCCTAATTGCCCTAAGGCTAAATATTTGTTCACTTGCTTAAGATGCAGTAAGTCCTGGAGTGTTCTCTGCTTACACAAGAGTATTTCAGCATAGAGACATGCTCCAGAAAGGTATTTGGGTAGAAAAGGGAAAAATTCTGCGCATAAGTGTAATCCCTCCTACTCTAAGAATTACTGAGAGTGTAATGTGGTGTGGGTTGTTGGGGTTTTTTCCTTTAATGAAGCAAAGGCTTATGGGAAAGATTAAGGCCTATAAAATCTGCATCCTAATAGAGTCAGAACCTCAATATCAAATGTCACAAGCTCTGAAGGCACAGGCTTTTCAGTTGGTGTTTTAAGTTGTTGCCCAGCAAACTTTTCATTTAAATCAACAAAATGGGTTTGATCCTTCAGGCTTTTCCCTTAAAATTTCCAGACTAGGACAGCAGTCACACGACAGGGTCAAAATCCCATCAGAATTTGTCCCCTTCAGGACAAATGCCTCTTACTGAGATGGGGGAGTAAAAGCAAGGGTGCTAAGAGCTTACTTGCTCATGAACAGTGCTGAATTTTGCTCTATAGAGGGAGCATATTGCAGAATCTGCACCCAGCTCAAGTTTTATCATGGTGAGGGCAGCACAGCGCAACAAATGAGGCGGTACAGAGGTGGTACAAGAAATCCTGCCTTTAGAAGGAGGGTAAAATGTCAGGAAGCTCATGTAAGTAATAGGTTTGTTTCAGGTTGAAAGTTAGTTTTCTTTTTTCATCCTGTTTTTTTTCCAGTTAAAGTCACTGAATGAAAAACAGGTGTATTTGGTGGGCAGTTATTCTCCAAAGCTTACTGACGGAGGAACCCATTTATGAAAAAAGGAAACAATAGAGATACAGCATGATGATAGCAGCAGAAACCAACTCAGTGGAGATGGCAGATGGACAGAACACTAGTAGTTACGTTTAATACTTTTTCTCAATAATAGCTGCCCCAGTGTGAGGAGAGCTGGAGAATACCCATGAGCACTCTCGTGAACTGTGTTTAGCTCAGCAGAGGCCTCTGCTGAGCAAATAGTAACTGCTTGAGACAAGCTCAAAAACAGGCTGAGCATCTCACCTTTATACACCCTCACAAGGACTATATGGTACGCCTCTTACAGGCAATGTTGTGAGGAAAGAAAATTCCAAAGGGACAGATAAGTGTGAATAGATCTGTCATTTCTAAGGTGTGGGGGGGAGGGAACCAAGAGTTGTGCCTTATGAAATAAGAATGTTCACACATTGTTTGCAGTCAGAGAGCATTTTATATATTTCTGCCGTAATTTTGTTTATTAAAGGTTCAAAAGTAATTTGAGCAATTGTACCAGAGAGACTGTGATTTGCCATGAGATTTAAAGTATAACTTTGGTTCATTTCAGACTGTTTTCTGTCTTTGTTTAACTGAATGTGCCATGCTGAAACTGAACCAAACCACTGATTTATCAGAAGTGCTTTATTCTTCACTTTAGATCTGTGCAGATCTAAGCTATAAACCAGGAAAGCAGTAAAAAGTTGCATTTGTTAATATTTTAGAGAAGACTGCTGTTCTGTGTAGCTTTATGCTGTTTTCTCTGATGCTGTTGAGTGCTTTGTAGAAGCTCATTTGGGAAATGTATTCTTTGATTTTGTTAATCAATTGATCAACGTTTGAAACTTTGCTCAGACGCAGTTATTGTGAAGAGCAGTACATTCAAATATCCATTTGATTGTGTTTGTGATGCTTGCTTTATTCAACTCTGCTCTAGGCAAATTAAAAGGTACGCTATATAATAAGTATGGGAAGGTTAGCATTCACACTTCAGGGATAAAACATTTTGACAGTTCTATTCTACATTTGCATTTAAAAATTGTAACGCTTTTAATTAGACCCTATGTTTATCATAGGATCTCTTGTAGGCATTACTACTGTGAGATTGTTATCTTTCAGGATTTGTTCTGGACTGTTTTTCTGTGGGGAAGCACAAATGCCTGCTGGTTCCACATACATTTTGTTTTCTGGTGCATGGTATGTCTCATTTTCTTTAATTTCTCATGGGATTGCACCTGTACCACTACTACTGAGTCATTTGCGTTTGTTTCCGAGATTTTTTTAATGTGCAGATTTAGGGAGGTACATATGCATAGTTCTTTCTTACATGCTTGATATATTTTTCAACTGGTCTCCAAATTCTCAATTTTTGGTGCACAGTAGAATTCCCAAGGGGACAGAGGCAGACATTGTCTGGAGAGAGACAAGTGATACTGACATGATATCCATTATCTTTTTAGCCAGTGGACAGGTGATGCTTAGACACAGCATATGCACAGACAATGGTCAACATTCTGAGCTCATGAAAACAATCACTGACACAGGTTGATGTCTGAAGGACTGGTTGTTATAACTGTCCATATTATTTCCTTCCCTTTTACTTTATCCTTCATCTTTCTGTATTAGTAGCGTTCAGGAGGGGTTCAGGTAACCCGGTATAACATCTGCAACATTGCTATTGCCAGGAAAATATTTACTGAGACAATAAGGCAAATGTACACTGTCTCAAGAGGCTTCTGTGTTAATTAGACCAAGCCATTAAAAAAAAACCCAAAACTTAACAAGCAGGCTGATACTTCAGACTTTTCAGAAGAGCAGAGAGAAGCAAGAAAATATTGTTGGTTTTACCAGGTAAATGTGTTTCAGCTGAAATAAGGTCTTCTCCCTCATAGTTTAGCCAGTCCCTAAAGACTTTGTGTAATTATTATTAGAGTTACCTAGGGAAGGATATGGACTTAGGTGGTACCAGAAATCTTGTGTAGTGAATTCTCCAAGAACTCCTTCCTGCATTAGGCCCCACTACTTTGGCTCCAAAGCCCAAGAAACAAAAACACCCTCATGGACTGCTGTGAGTTGCACTTTTCCATACCTTCTTTCACATTTTGGGAGCTGTTTCTTCTCACTAAGCAATAAATAGCAGAGAATTCAGGGAATTCAGATACATGATAGATACAAAGTCATGCTTTCTGATTGTGAAGGGGACCACAAATAAATCCTCCCTGCACACCCAGATTGGATCTTGCATTGAAAAACATCAAAATCTGAATTATACAGAGGCTATGCAGCACTATGGGTGAGTACATTGGCCTTTCATGTCTTATTATGTTGTTAATTAGTTAATGTTTGTAAAGCACTTTGAAGATGAAAAGCCCTATATAAGTTCTAAGTGTTATTATCTCTAGAGACCTGGGTTCAATTCAAAGATGCTTAATTACATATGCCATAAATTAGACTTAATGAGTTGGGGAATCATATGCTGTATGTGTTGTATGCAGTTTTCTCAGCTAGTTCTAGGCCTTATGGTCTGCTGCAGTACTTCTTTAGGTATTCAGGGCTTAAGAAAAATTACACAAAAATGGAGCACATAATTTCTAAATGTAATTGGATTGCATTTCAGTGCTGTTTAGGACTTGATGAAGCAAATTACCAGGAGCTTTGCTCTGCTGTATCTAGGGGTTTTCCAGTAACCAGCTTCAAATTGCTGGAGGTAACATTATTGTTTTTGAATTGTGGTATAGACATAATTCTAATTCTTACTTGTGTTCCACATTTTGGCTTAGCAGAAGGGAGCTGAGAGGTAATAGTATGACTGCTGTCATTCCAGTAATGGCCTGAAATGTCCCATCAGGGCTGGGGACCTCTTGGTGTTGGGTTTTGTTCACAAGCATAAGAAAAGAAGTTCCCATCTCTAAAGATACTATCATATTATTTACAACAAGCCATTACAAATGGGTAACATGCAAAAAGGGGAAGTAACAGTTATAGGAAAATGTGGTTTCATTGGCTTTGCAGAGTTGAGAGTTTCTATGTTATGTAACATATATTTTGTGGCCAGAAAGCTACAGAATTTGCCTCACTCAAGCCCAGGCACCAGGGTGGCTGTCTGGCAGTGAGTGCAGACAGCTTCTCCCCATTGTTCCTTAACCAGCAGAGTTCAGAGACATGTAAAACCAGCAGGGTTGTTCACCTGTTCTAAAGTGGCTCCCGTGTGTTCGTGCAGCAGAATGTCTCCATTTTACCTTGGGCCTTTCACAGGCATATAGAGAGAGACAGGATTTATCCTGCATATAAATATGTTAGGAGTGATTGTGTTCATTAGTACAACCTAAGTAGATTGGAAAAACTAATTAATAGCAATTTACTATAAGTGTCTCTAACAGACTTACTTGAAAGTATTTATCCTGAAGTAATTTGATTTCATTAATGTTTATTGCAAGCATATGCAGACTGTCTTCCAGGAGAAAATGTATTTTTGAGTACTCCAGACAATTGAAACTAGTGAGCCCACTGTCTGGAGAAAGCATCTGTAACCACAGCCAAAAGAGGAACAAGATTTCAGACATTCTTTCAAGACATGTGTTTGAAGCATGGGTTCCCATCACTTTCAAAGTGACTTGCAGGCCATTTTCCTTATATAGATTGAAACAAGACAATGTGGTCCTAGATTAATCTTGATAAATGCCTTTGTGATTTCTCCCTCGTCCATCTTCTCCTGTGTAATTTTGTTGCTTATTTCGAATAAGAGTATGTTCTAAAGAAACTTTAAAAGGAATTAAGCATAGTTTTGGACTGTTTTTATCACTCGCATTTCTGTATTCCTAAGAAATTTATCTAGTCTTACTAATTACTAGGGTGCATCTCCTTCAAAAACAAGGAACAGTTTTGCTGATAATTTTCATATACTCTAATAAGTAGGAACTTCACATGAATGCTGATTTGAGCTCCAGGCTGTGGTTAGACGTTTTAATAGTGTAGCAAACTTATCAACCAACCTTTCCTTTCCCACCCTACCCCCTTCCCTTTTTACAATGAACAGATTTTTATCCAGCTGGCTCGTGACTTGGGGATTTTTAGAAGCAAGTTTGGGAACTTGGCAAATATTTTGAAATTTGAGTCTTGAAAACAAAAAAAAGTCTTTAAAAAAAGATATTTTATACAGTGTGTATCAAATGGGCAAAATTTTGACTTGCTGAAGTACATACAGAATTCTATTCCCTGACCTAACTATCACTACTTAACTACAAGTTACCAATCTGATTCATTTTTTTTAATGCTCCAAGCACTGTATACATATTAGCCTAACTCCACTGAGGGCCCAAATTAATGGAGTTGTAAGGCCCTCTCCATTTCTGAACTACTGTAGCCTTTTGTCAAAAAGCGATAGGAATATTCATCTTGTTATTCTTTCATCTGGGCATTTTAAGTCTGTATATTTTCTTCTTCTGTTTCCAAGATGATAGTGACTGACATACTCTAGCAGTGATATCATTATTGCTTAAACATTAGTGAAGAAGCTATGCAAGCAAAGTTGTAAGCTCTAGTGGCTGTACTGAACTGCCTGTTACAGAGACATCAGGCAGAAGGAACAACTGTGCAACACTGTGAAAGTGCTTTTTTACAGCCAAGCCTCCAACTCTGACTAAGTGTGATATGGGTGCTCTTTGAGAAAACAATTCATGAGTTACAAGAAGCATTAAACGTGCATAGAGAAACATCTTAGTGAATTAATATCCGGTAAAGAACTCTGGTCACTTGGTGGTTGTGTCTGGTGATCCAGTTAAGAGTTTTACAAAAACAGTCACTATCCTTTTGACTTGTGACTTCCCAAGTCATTTTCCTGATTAAGTCCTAGTTTAACAGAGCACTGATCTTTCTCACTGAAAGTCTTTATCATGGAAGCACTGCTCGTGAGGTCTGGAAGACTTCTGGATCATTTCTGCCTCCAGCTTCCTCTCCCTATCTGCAAGCAAGGGGTTATCACAGGTCAGCTGCAGAAAGGAAAGTGTGGCAGTAAATTGTGAGGTAAGCCCAGATTTCATATTGATGTGTCTGAATTTTATACCAGAGTAGATGAGAGCATTCATCCCTTCTGACAGAATATGGTGCAGATATATGTGAATCATCATAAAGTCATTGATATCTGTTGTTTATTTTGGTGGACCTGTGGATTTTGTTTCAGCAGACCTGAAAAGTTTACTTATGATCTGCTGCATGATTCTTGAATTTCTTTCTCTCTACAGTCCAGATGTGGTGCAGAAAGGAACAAAATCACACACAAAATGCAAAAAAAAATATTTGATTGGTTGGTTGATTGAACTGTTGGTCTTAGCAGTGGAAGGTTGAGAAGCACAAAGGGCATTCAAAATTGCTAGTATCCCTAGCATGATGGTTTAAATTTTAAACACATGTAAAGCTTTTTAAAATCATACTAATTAATTTCTATTGTTCAGTATTACTTTAATGCCTATTAGAGTGCTAGGAGGAACAGCTTAATGCGAAAGCATTAAGAATTAGGTTCATAGATACTAAATGCCAGAAGTACTATTAGGAAACCAAATATTAGTCCCTTGCACAGACCTGTTTCACCTACATATTCTTTCAGCAAGAAGTTCTGTCCTCTGTGGCTGAACAAGAGCACGCCTCAGTTTAACTCTTTGTTCAGTAAAGCATTTCTATTCTGAACGTAACTTAAGCTTAAGTTTAGGCATGTCTGTAAGTCCATTGTATTTGATAACTGAGGTTAATAAGCCTGGAATTAACAACAGGCTGAAGTGTTGTTCTGAACCAGGGTTTGATCTGACAATGTGTGAGAAAGTACATGTGTACACCAACACTTCCATTCTTTTAAAGTTTCCCCAGGAAACAGGCAATGAAATTATTTCATAAGTATTCATCATGAACTCTGCTTTATCATATCTAAGTGTTACAGTTAAGCCTAAACTTAGTTTTGCACTAGGTGTTGATGGAAATCTTTGCTTAAGTAAGAGCTCAGTCCATTACTACATGCATCTGGGAAGAGAGATTTATTAATTGACATGGTCAAGTCACATTGTTGCCTGACACAGGATATCAGAAAGCTTTTAGGCTTAAAAATTAACAACTCCATAAAGCTGGAATTTGTCATGGAAGCATCATCACACCAGCTAACTGGCGTTATTCATTCACCCCCTTAGAGTAATTATTTGCAATTGTTATTATTGTAGCATATGTCCAGCACTTAAATAGTGCATATTACTGGGAAAAGCTGGATTATTCATCAGAGAAAACTGAGAAATCGAGTTGAAAATGCCAAATCCAGTCAGACAGATGGAATTATCTCATGTGGCATTCATTCTTAAAAGAATATTTTTTTCTCTCACTTCCTCATACATACAAACAAGGAAACAAATGAACACTATCTCCCAGTTTCACAAGACAAAAGTAAGAAGTCAGAAATACCATAACCACTGAAAGACACTTGAATATAGAAACACTTTGGTGGGCCCAATCTTCAAGGGCACATTCAGTTTTCCTGGCATTGAGAGGTACTTCTGACCTACCGAGACACGCTCCTGTGAGCAGTCAGCTCTGACCCAGTGTCACTGAGAAAGGCAGAAATAGCCCTTCAGCCATCTATGAGCAAAGATCAAATCCACAGAGAATTTCAACAACTGTATGTATCGCTCTCCTAGTAGAAAAGAATAAGAGAATATACAGAAAATCTGTCACCATTGCTTTTTCAGTTACCTCAAATCCTTCAGAGTTGTTTGTATTAGGAGGGAGGAAAAGGACAGCACTTTTGTCTAAATGCCAGGTAGATTGTTTAATCTCCTTCCATTAAAATAGTCATAATTGATGAGGAATCAGATTCTAAAATTATTCTTAAAAATAAATCACATCTGCTATATTTTTTTATCTTTTCCCTTGCATTGATAATGTGATTCATGCTAATGTGATTTAAGAGTCGGAATTAAAAAATATTCAAAACCTGCAACTGTTTTATCTAGAATCCTGAGAGAAGCTTTGCAACTTTGCTAAAAATTACCCAAGATTATGAAAAAATGCTCCCTTGTTGTTGCATTAATTTGCTTACCATTGTGTTTGTAATATCCTTAAAAAAAAAAAAATTGATGTTACACTCATCTGCATGCACTTAAGCTTGGTCTGCTAAAATGTAATGCTTGAGCTCATGATGAAAGCTACAACAATTGTTTGCCCTCACAACGTAAATGGAAATAAAATGAAGGGTTCAGAATGGACTAACTTTTGCAAATCAAGACTTCAAAATCTCTGTTAAACTACTTTTTGTTCAGTATCTTTTATTACAAGGAGAGGCACTTATCACTGATAAAGATAGCTGGGAGCAAAACCATAATACAGAATGTTCATGTTATGATGATGATGAAACAGCATTGTTGTCTTTCCAGTGCCACTAAAGTGAAAATTTACATTTACATCAATTTTTTAAAATTGGGGCGTTTAGGTCTTGTTTGACAAAGATCTCAAACAGATAAGTTAAGCTTATTAGCCAGAATGTGACAGTTAATACGCTGATGTTAAGAATGTGCTTAAAGTCAAGGGCTCTTGGCTAGGCATTTTGACTCATTAAAGGGGAAATAAATGTCAAAGTGAAGAAGATAAAATTGTAATATAAAAATGTATTAATATAATAAAATATACTGAAGATATTGCTTCTATTATTTGTTAGTAAAGGGGATGGTATGCATTTCTGTAATGGATAAAAATGTTATCTATAAGAAAATACTCTGTTCCCTGTCTTACACTGAAAGCATTTTATATAAAGCAGAAAGAAGGTTGCTCATTCATTGTTTTAATACAGAGGATCACTGCCCACTGAATGGCAATTCATGTAGTCTTGTGGGCTGATATTGTATGTCCAAGCAACTTGTGGGAAATAATGGAAAGAGCTTTTTAAAGGCTGCAGAGAGGTGACAGCCTGGAAAAAGCTAATTAAAGTATGTTTAAAAATTGTGTTTCTTAAGATCTTTCATTAAAAAACAAGCTCAATGTAAAATAAAATACATTAAGAACATGCTGATGTCACTGCAGCAGCAGTAGTCCAAGTGCAGATAGTATATGCTTGTTTAGGTGATTCAGATATCTTCATTTGGTTTGGCAAATTGAAAAACTTGTCTAACTATATCATTTTTACCTTCCAGATTTGCATATATGTATGATATCTGTTATATTAATTATATCTGTATTCACAGGTATAACAGACATACCCCAGAGTTGTGGCACCCGTTAATAGATCAAGCAAGCCTATGCAACTGTGTTTTGATCAGTGGAAAGGTTTCCTGGCATACGAGAATTGAAATCACCTTTTGGGTACGACAAGTGCCTCTAAGTATCTAGCAAGTGAAAATCAAGGGTTTCTGTAAGGAAGGAGTAAGAACACCTACCACAAAAAATTAAAAGTAAAAAAACCTTTAATAATTGCAACAATACAAACTCAATTGTATATAATTCTCTCAGCTGGCATTTAGCCATCCATCATTTGCTAGCTCATAAAGCTGATTTGTGCTCTTCCCTCCTGTCCCTGTTTCCTGGAGTTGTTGGCCTCTTTTCACCACTCCTTTCCCATAGGCACTTATGACTGGGACCCAAACACTCTTTTTTCTTTTCCCCTGGAACAGTGCTTTTTATCACATGGGGAAAGGGGGAGCTTTGTGAGCAGCTTGCTTTCTTCTTCATTGTTGAATGCCACTTATAAACTCTCGTCGATAGACACTTGGAAGGTATCTAAAATGCTAGACAAGGAAACAGATATAATTCAGGGGAAAACCGACCTTGATTGAATAGGGTCAAAATGCTTCAACCACCTCTTTCATTTGAAACTCCTCATTTACAGGCTCACACTTCTTTCATTGTAGCTTACTGTTGACATAAATATATGTGGGATCTGTGTTAGTCTTAAAGATAAGAAGTTCAGCTACAGCTAGTGAATTCCATGACTAATCAAACTCCTTGTAAAGAACACACAACGATTTCTCCCCTCAAAAAGCTGTAACACCAAAATTGTTGAGCATACCAAAATTCATTCTCAGAAATTTGGTTTGGGTATTCCCCAGGTGTTAGCATCTAGCAGACAAGTTAAAGCTCCAATTTCCTAATTCCCAGGTCTAATTGTATATGTTAATTAAGCTCCTGAGGAAACATGAAAAGTACTGACCTTTAAATTATGTGTATAAGAATTTGAACTTTCATCTTGGGGTTTAGAAATTTAAGTCTGTTCTTAGAAACATTTAAAGGCTGTGAGCCACCAACGATTTTTTGAACAAAATTCTTGTGGTCATTTCCAGACTTGGCCAGTACAGATACTTCTTGAGCTTTCTGGTGCTGTTTGCCATCCCAGGCCATTTTTTGTTGAGTAGGCTAAGAACAGAGATTTACCAAAATATTTAATGAAGTTTTATATTGACTGTGTCCCAATCATTTATTTGCTACATTATGCACCTCTTTTAACCAAATATTGCTTTTGTTATGGAAACCCATTCTAACAAGAGCTCTTTGACCCATAAAAATGTTAGACAACCAGCAAAGTTTGCAGCTTTCAAGTAATTCTTAGTACTTGTTTTCATATTCTTTAAACAGCGTCTTTTGCATTGTCCAAAACCACAGTTGGCACAGGCATGACTTAATTTCTTATCAATAAGGATGATTTATATCACATCAGCAGTAAAAAGGGACCTGCAAAAAGTGGACACAAAATTAGAAGCACTTTAATATCCTTTTACTCTATTGGAGTAGCAGAGAGGACTCTTAAACCTTATCCCTCTGTTTCTTTGCTGGGAAGTGCTTCAGCTAGGACTGATGTGGATTGGGAACTGGAAATTCTCCTTTCTGTTTCTGAACTGCTGAAGAATGGCTACACCAACATACTCAGCACAGGCACGCTTCTGCACATTTGTCTTAAGTTAGCACATTCCTTTATTTAACTGTCTCTGATCTGACTATATCTGATCATTCCTTCATCTCATTTTCACTTAACCTTTTGCCCTCTACACAGACCAAGCATCCTATCAGATATCTCCCAAGGGACCTCCTTTCCTCCCCTCACTCCTCCTTCCTCCACTCTTTCTCCAATTTAGGTGCTTTATGCTACTTCTCATAATTTACCTGATTACATGTAAGGAGCTGTAGATCTTTCTATAATTGCTGTTTTACTTAAAACTTTGAATCTTTAGCTCCTCTCTGTTTTCAGGTCATCACACCTCACTGGAGGTTTCTCTGGTTTAATGAGCAACTCAGAAACCATAGAAAGGACCAGAGGAAGGGGGTCATTGTACATTCTTATATTTGAAAGCCTCTCCATAGCATCTGCAAGAGGATTCTTGGCACCTGCCTAGTTAAACCGGATGTCCAATGTTATGTCTCCAGGCAAGTAAGATTGTGGCAATCACTGTAGTCCTATTTCACTTGTTCTCCATCTTTTTGACACAAAATATATTAAAAAAAAAAAAATTTAAAAATATTTTTTTAAATGGCAGCTGTAAGTATTTTATTTTTAATATGATTTATAATATTGAATATTTCTTTTAAACTTTTACTGCCATTCCTGGGCTATGTGATAGTTTCTCTATTCAGATGTTAATCTACAGCATGCAGCAGCACATCTTCCAATCACCTACTCATTATGGAGATCATTTGTAAATGCTGCTGTTTAATTTACAACTGTGTACGAAGCTCTGCCTAGCACTAACCCTACAACATATAATATAATTCTCCCAACACTCCCACTGTCAAAGGTCACATAAAGAAAACCATTGCTTTATACAGAAATTCCTGCTAGTTTAACACAGAAGGAATGGCAGCCCTTGGGCAAAATTTGACTATAGTTTCATATGACACACTGGAAGGAAATACATTCTGGAAAGGGTGCCAATAATGCAGGTTCTCTGGTTCAATGCAGGAAATGACCCAACTGAAATGTACTGGCAAAAAATGTCATCATTTACTTCACTTTCAGTTTCTCAGGGAAAAAAAGTAAAATGTTGTCTGAGGAGACACAAATACATAAAAACGAAAAGACCTCCCAGGATTACTTGAAATACGTTCAAACTACACATACACTCCCTGGTCCCTAGAACCCAGTGAGTATTTCTTTGGCCCCACAAAGTATTTTAGTCTGAACCCAGGAAACCTCAGATTGACCTTGGAAATAAGGTTCCTCATTTTCAAAGTAAATGTCTTAGGAACATTACTGGAGGAGTTGCACTTTGACTGAAACACATAAAACTTGTCTCTTTTGGCAAATGGAGTAGATTATACTGTGGGGAACTGGTTCCTAATTAACTGACCATAGGCACTTTCAAACTCTTTTTCTCAACTTTTATGCACCAATACAATGCTGGTGGCAAGGTTAAAATATCTATTTTAGGCCATTAGGGGCAGGGTTAAGCCCATGTAAAGCAGTAGAGCCTATCTCAATGGAGATACGCTGACCTACCTTGCTGAGCATCTAGTGCATGTCTCTACAGAGATTTTGTTGTCTTCTCTTCAGGTTGTATTGGATGGTTTAACAGTATTTGATGCTATAGTGTGCTTTTAGCTTACCTTGAATCACATTTGAGATTTTAGATTGCACATGTCTGGATTTTATTAGCTTTGTCAATATGTTTTCTTCTGATGTTTTTCTCCTTTGCCAGCTGCGTTAACTCTTCTTTCACCCAAGACAAGATCTCACTGCCTGGTGGGATATAATGAAATACACTTTTGAAACAAACTTTGACAACATCTTCTGACAACATCTGACTCATATTCAGGTGTAAATTTCCCAGGCCTGCTTATTCGTTCTGTGTAGAAAAGAGTAAGTACATGTTCCACATGGAATGCAAGGACAAGAAAGGTCTCAAATTCCTCTTCTGATGATTGGTTGATGTCTATCAACTGATGCTGAAAATCATTACTACCACAGCCTTCCTTTTAATATCATAGCTGCTTTCAGGACCTCGGACGCAACTGCCTTTTCTCCGACAGTCTTGTTTAAAACAGACCAAAACAATAAATATGGACACTTTGATTGGCATCTGCCATATTAATTGAATTAAACTTGGCTTTAATTCTTACAAAAAAGCAAATGCAGTATTAGGTGTTAAATAAAATAAGGTGATGCTTTTCCTAAATGGGCCTTTTAGGTTTTGCTTCAGCTTGAGTTTCTCACTTGAGGCCAACCAGAAGTGTTGAAATGCTGTCAGCTAGTATTTCACAGAGGCTTCTGGTCCAGGGCACCAGCGCAGACATGCAGCCTCTCAAGAGGTGGCCCTTGCACCCTCATCATGTCCTGCTGAATCCTGGGTGTGCTCAGGGTTTCACTAGGTTGCAGGTTGTAGCCACGAGGTGCAGATTTAAGGGCTCTGTGGGGCTCAGGTAATATTCATACATCTGAAAAGGACAATGCTATCCAAACGGAATGAACCTTTGAACTTTGTTAGGTTTTTGATACAACATTAAGCCTCAGAGTTATAAAACCAAAACAGAACAAAAGTTTGTTTGCTTTCATTGTTTTCTGATTTTTCACTAAATTGTCAGCAAAGCAGACCTTTTACCTATAAACAGATGGCACACAATTCTGTGGGATTTTCCCACATTTGATGAACACACATCAAGTCCATTTACATAAGCATGGAAAATATTAAAATGGCTACCAGGTCTGTGTACTGTAAGACACCTGGAGCACATTGCTGCCAGCAAGCTTCTGAGGTGGGGATATTCTGGCACACAGTCATGGTTTTGGTGACTGGATCATTTTTGACTCAGGTTATTGAATATTTTGACACCTAAAGACATGTTCACCTCTGACCCAGAAACATCTGCAACGTCAAACTATAAAAACAGGAATGGAAATTTAGCCTTTCCCCCCCCCCCCTTACTGTTATTTTTATTTCTATTGAAAAGGGTTTTAAAAGGCCTATGAAATGTAAAATTGCTTTTTTGCTATAGTTGCGAAACTCATTTCACTTTTTATCTGAGATGTGCTGTAACAAATTTTCAGAGTTGAAAAACTAATACAGTAACCCACTTTGAGGACCACAGTCCAAAGCACTGAGCACAGCACAGCCTGCATCTGTCAACACTTGAGGCAAAGGGGTGGACCGCCACCGTGGCCAGTCTTGTCCTCATTCCCACCATTCACCCAGACTTTTTCTCACCAGCTTATATTGCCCATATCCTGACTTTTCTTCCTAAATTAACATTGATTTTTACCACCAAGCCCTGTCCTTTGCTCCTTCTGTGCAGGATGAATTTATAAATATCTGGGCCATTACTGCTGCTCCTCTGACCTGGCCCATCATCAGAATACCAGCTCTAGTGGTGACTGCACAGGTGACTGTAGTTTCTTGTATGAGATATTAATATGCTAATACCAGTTTAAGTCTTTCTTTCACCTTTCTTGGTATTACTTGCTCCTGCAATTGATATGCACACAGTTGGTCAGGTTTTTTAACTTAATTTTGCCTACTAGCTTTTGGCTGAAAAAAAATTGAGCTAGACCTTTCTGTTTGTCAGTTTGCTCTCCTGTTGAATGAATTTGCATGGTTTGTGTTAGAATGTAACTATCTTTGGATGAATGGCACTATAAAAATCAGCACAACTATTATTTTGACTTTTAGCTATGGTATAATGTAGGCAATTTTTGTTTCATTTAACATGAGGGGTAGTGTATAGGACAGAGCGACATAAAATGTGGGTATTGCTGTGGTTGAATTTGCCGTAATTAACACATTTCCCATTAAAAAAAATTTTAAAAACCAAACTTTGGAAAAGTTTCTCTTTTCTGAATACAGGCATTTTATGTTCGAGCCTTAGAGCTGATTCTGTCTCTCCTAAGTTATAAACCCTTATGGATGTACCATAAAGATGTCCACCTAATGCAGAGAAAAGCAGATTAATTGATCACAGTAATATATTCTTATCCACTGAATAAGAGCATTCCACACATTGTTTCTTGTTTTGTTTCTGGCTTGTAAATCTTCATTGTAGAATACAAATGAAAATGACCCAAATATGTATTATTTATGAATAGGACTCTCAGATATTATGCTTTAGATTGATTGTGTTAGACAGATATAACAGAAGCACAATAAGTCAATGAAAAATAAAAAGCAGCAAAAATGTTTCATGCTAAAAATGTAGCTCTAGTGACACCTCTTATATAAAGGACATTTCTAACACATTGACATTTATATTTATCATGGCTGTGCATGTGATTTACTGTTTTCTGAGATGCTGAATATCAGGAATATCCATGCACATACACACCCCTTTTGAATGATGGTAAGTCATAGACTGCTGCATTGCCCCTTATACAGCAAGCTTTTCCTCCCCTTTTTTTCTTCTCTAGCTTCAGGGAGGCAAAGGAAGCGGTAGATCAATAGGGTGTCTTGACTGAAGTTGCCTGCAGCACTTCCATTTCTCAGACTGGACACTGATACTAACTATCAATAGCAATAAGAGGCTGTCTCAGACAGAACTAAGGCTCCTTCTTCTGCATGGCTGTCTGGTGCTTACTGATAAACATCTTGTGCACAGGACTGCAACAAATAAACCATTTCAAGTGTGCAAACTAGCCACTGTCATTCTTCCTATTGATACTTGCTCTGGGGTGAAAGGACTGGTAGTTATTTTCATACAGCTGATAACACATTAAATAAGGGTACAGATGGATAATAGTACAAAGGCATAATGCAATAAAGTGTGGAAAGATCATTGATGAAATTCTCTGTGCTCCTGTAGAAATCCTGAGACAACAAAAGACAAAAATATTGACTTATGTTTAAAGTACTTATGGGAAGCTACAGCTAAATTTAACTATTTATTAACCTCTGATTTTTAGGTAGTGTTAGAGATATCTTGCCAAACTATTTTACTCAGTTGTTATTAATTTTTACCACTCCTCTGGATTTGCAAGTTTAGTCTGGAAATAAAATCTAACAGGGGCTGGATGAAGCTATGATATAGATGGGGAGGTTTTGGGCAGCATCAGTGGTTGCTAATTTTGGAAGAACTGAGCCTCTTTAGCCTTCCTCCCTGCAAAAAAAAATCAATTCTTTAACCGATCTATAGCTCTGTAGTGCATTCCTTGTTTTCAGCCTGAATAAGAATGAAGAATCAGGTTCTCACCCACTCACATGAAACAACCATTAAAATACCTTGGCCCAGATCTTCTTGGTGGTAAGTCTTGTTATAACTCTGCTTAAGTCACATATCCAGTAGAGTTATGTTAATTTGCATCAAATTAAGATCTCGCATGCTAATCAGGGTTTATTTTTGTTTTAATTTTGCTTTAACTGACGGGGTGGGGGAAGTGGTTTAGATGCTCTGCTGGAAAATTAACAGAGCCTTTTTTCATATTCTCCCTCTGGAGCTCTAACCATATACAGGAGCAAACAATTTGGCTCTGAGACATCTCCAGCTTTATATGAAGTGGTGCTTTTCAGATTAGGAGGCTGGTTTTCTGAGGGGAATTTCAGTAATCCATTTTGAGTTTCAGACCATCCCAAACAAAATGCTTAAATAAAATTATTTTCTTTCACAGTAATTTTTATGTTAAATCTAACAAAGGCTGATGGGTTTTATAGGATGAGATTATTCTGCAGATAGTTCTGATGTTGCAGAATTCTTATATTTAGATGGTTGATGAGGAAATAAACCAGAGCCTCCAAGACTTTAGGGCCACCAGTTATGAATAACCCTACTAAAAATATCTGTATAAGAAGGCTCCTGAATAAAAGTCTATGAACTTTGGCTTTGAAAGAAAAGAAAAAAAAATGTTAAGTGGAGCTTAATTTAGGGGGGAAAAAGCACTTCAACTTGTGGTTTAATTGCATGCTGATAGATTTTTTTTCACTTTTTTTGTATCTGTACCATATCTTGCAATCAGACTTGCCCACCACACAAAAACAGTATGGGGGTGGAATACTTAATGTGTGTAGACTGCTCAGAATCACTGCTGTTATTAATTTTCCTCCAGTATAGAACATGTACATTTTACATTAATATACTGATTAGCGAGACATAGCATGCAGTTTCTAGCTAGTGAAGCTGGAATTTCAGCAATAGCTTGGCTCTTCACTTTGATTACTTTCTGGCTAGAGGGTTGGAGTCAAGCTAATTCATTTTGTAAACATTACTGGTCATTCATGTACAGTACATTGCATGAATCAGTGTAGGACAGTCAGACGGGTGTAAGTTCAAAAGTCCAGATAAAAATTACTGTTTCACTGTATACAGTATAATCCCTGCACAAAGTAAGAAAGATCATATTTGTACCCTTTACCCAGGCAAAATTCCCACCCCCAAAAAATTGAAGGGTTTCCTTAAGAAAGGTGAAAAGACAAGGGTCCTCACTATTTGCTAATGAGCAGTCCACCCCCTGCACCCTAACAGTCAGCTTTCAACAAATATTTATACAGCTCAGAGTTACAGCTATAGCCTCAACATTTCAGCACAAATATTAGGCTACAACCTCAGCTAGTCTAAATTGACATAGTCATATTGGCTTCAGTGGCATTACAGTGATTTACAATAGCTGAGGTTCTCACTCCTAGTTTTTTTCTCGGTGTCTCTGACACAACATGCTTGACATACTTCTTTCAGCTGAGGAGTGGATTACTTTTAAAGTAAAAGTTAAATTAAAAACCAAGTTTTCAATCCTATTAAAATTTCTGCCCAATTTTAAGAGGGGCTCAGCAAAAAGGAAGATATGTTACAAAGGTGACCATAAGTTTTCTGTAGCAGAACAGTACTCAGCTGAGTTGGGGTGCTAAGGCAGAAAGCCACTCAAAAAAAAGTAATCAGTGCTTTTGTTAAAAAAAGTTTATATATACATACATATACATAAAATCTGGTTTTGTTGCTCCAGCTGAAAAACTTTATTGTGTGTGTTAGTTTTAACAGCAGTTATGCAGAGATGTAAGCACACAGTTGTGTATTATAATATCCGTTTCTCAATGTCACTAAGCCAGAATTCTTAAAAAACATATGAAGTCTTCATTTTTTTTCCCCAGTTTTTCAAGACAGGAAACATTAGTAAAGCAATTTTTTTTTTCCAACAGTAAGTGACTTGAAGCTGGAGACAGAGAAATGGATTACATTACATATTTTCTACACAAACATAGGGATTAATTTAAATGATTCCCCTAAATCAAAATAACTAGACTTTTTGGCAGCCTTTGAAGTTTAATGAATGTTTATTCTTGCCATCAAGTGTAGGTCTTGGGACATCCTGCAGGACCACAAAAACAAGATGATCTAAAGCTATTTATATAAAATAAGCCAAAGCCAAGATGCTTGTATTAGAGTTATGAAGAAAATGCAAGTATTTAAAAGTAGCTAATATTTTGTTTAACAAATTCTAAGTAAAAATGGCAGAGTTGTTCCCACTGTGCTGTCAATGTCTATAGTTTAGGGTCTATATATTAACTACAGTTCTTATGATCTCAAAAGTAGACTTGATATAGAACAGGTCTCTTCTGTAGCTTGTATGCTCTCCTAGGTCTGGTTTCTACTCTTTTAGGGATACAGAAAAGCTAGCTTTGCTGTTATCTTTCAGAATACATTTGGAATTCCTTTCAAATGTCTCTTATCAAAGTTGACAAGAAGTACCTATTACTTACAGACATTTCAATGTGAGTTTTCTGTAGAAGAAAATTAAATCAGGTCATGAGATGTAATAAACCAGACATAGGATTTCCAAATAAATTTTATTTCTTTCATGGTTAATACTTTTTGAAGTGTACTACTGAAATGCTGCATAAATGTAAAACCCAGTTTGCCTCTGATGACTGTGACTGACTAAAACAGTAGGTAATATTCTTGGAGATATTTAGCTTTTGATAATTCAGGCATACAGACTTTCTCTGATTTTTTTTTTTCTGGAGGACCATTTTCACATGTACAAAAAAACCTTGAAAACTAGATATTTTTAATGTCTAAAATTCACAGCCTGTCTTGCTGTTAAATTGCCACCTTAGAGGCCACTTCAATGAAAATGCGTATTAAATCAAAGTGATAGATACATGTAATGTAAAATGTCTGTCAACAATTAGAATCCCATTTGGAAGTTCATAAAGCACAAGAATTTAAAATTAATTCAAATTGAGAAGGAAAGTTTTTAGATTGAGAAGGAAAGTTTTAGCCTGCAGTACTGCAACTTTGTACAGAAAAAATCCAGAGTTTTTTTTCCCTTTTCTGAGTGAAAGAGAAATAGAAGAGCCAGAGCTTCTAATGCAGTTAGTTCAACGTCACGTGTCAGTCAAGCAGCTTCATTCTTTCCACAATAAAGTCCAAATGATATTATTTGATTTGGAAAGATATCATAAAGCAGTAAATATGCAAATAGTATAACCCAATGTAAATTTGTATTGTCCTGTCATAGAATCATAGAATAGCCCAGGTTGGAAGGGACCTCAAAAGATCAGCTGGTCCAATCTTTAATTATCAAGGAACTTAGAGTATATTGCAGTTGGGCTGTTTGATAATTTTGTGTGCTTTGTATTGAAAAGTGTGACCATTTTTATTGGGATAGACTAAATCCCTATCCAGTAACATCCACGTGGTTTGAAAAAGTGCCTGAGGGAAACTTTGCAAAATTTCCTTTGTATTCTTCTAAAAGGATGTCAAGGTTTACACACAAACCTCCTGGACTTCCTAAAACCATAGGATCCACAGGCAAACAGGACCACTGGAGCACTGAGGCCAAGTGCCTCCAAGGTAGTTTTGGCCCTGGTCCTTGGCTTTGTGGCTCCACTGCTGAGGACTTACCTACCTAAATGGGGACCAGGATTGGCAGTCAAAGGGGTGTCTTTAGTGTAGAAAGAGCCTTATATGCTATAGAAAGCAGTATCTCACCTGTATTCTTTCCAGTTTGGTGAGCCAATGCCTCAACTCCTCCAGCATGGCCTGTGCAGTTCAGAATAAGAAATCAGTCAAAGAAGGGAACTGATCTCTCTCCCACCCTAGAAAAGAGCATATATCCCATGTAAAAAGGGCTCTTCACAAACCAGTTGGAAAGGGACCTGTAAAAGGATTGTATTTAGAAACACTGGACAGGTCTGTGCTACATTAACAATAACTAGATAAATTTGGTCATCTGCTTGAGCCACAAAGTTTGGGCTGACACCTGGGTTTCCCCAAACTCTTGGGCCTAGCAAAATTTGGGGTTAGATTAGGGTTTATGGCTAATATTTAAAGAATACATTGTAAACACCAACAATACAGTTTGTAATAAAATGAAAGTATTTTCAATTAATTTAAAATTTTTAGCATATATATATTTTTAGTTTTATAACATGCATAATTCAGTATTTCATATTCAGTATTCCATAATGCCATCTAAACTGAAATTAGTTTAATCTTGTAGATATACGCCAATGCTTCAAGCATAGAACATTGCATTCTCTGTAGAGATACATAGCTCCTTCAAGCAGATACACTTCCAGCACTGATATACTTGTGTATAATTCTTCCAGATTAAATTCTGGCTGTTTCTAGACATTCCAGTTATCGCTTTGATTGATTTTATGAGAATGAAAATAAGGAAGCAGAATAATGCAAAGCATATTCTACAGTTCATTTCTGAAAGGAGAGTCCATCCCATTAGAACTTTCTGTAGTGTGTTGCTGGTTAGAATTATTTTAAAAATAATTTTGTGCTATCATAAAAAATGGATGCAAATTACCAGTAAAAGTTTTTGTCTTTGATTATTAAGTATTTACATCACATTTGAGTAATCTCTTTGAAGAACCAAGATTACCTGTGACTAGTCTTGAACAGGTGGTTTAAGATGTACTCCTTAAATGTCATAGTTGTTTTGCTTAAAGGAGCAGTGAGTGCTTTCCCAGTCACCAGCAAGCAACTCCTGCAGGCTGTCCTGAATATGGCAACCAGCACCTGTTACAGGATTTTGTTGCTCTAGGCTAAACCTTAAACATAGGCCCCCTCACAAGGCACAGTCACTAGCACAAGAAAGTGTTACTAAACATTTTGCAGCCCTAGGCAGCTGCGTACTTTGCACGGCTGGTGGTGGCAGCACTGGCCCTGAATGTAGATTTAGCTATCTCTCACTATTAGGCTCACATCCATCTCACTTTTTACCTTTGCACAGAGTTTAGCTAATTGCTTCTGCTCACTGTGACTCCCATTGCTGAACATGGGCAGGTCTTGTCCTACTTCCGAACAGTGCATTACCAGTGGCGCAAAGGAGCAGCAGGTCTGGGAGCCCTTGGAGAGCAGGACTGGCTGAAATTAAATTTTGCTATTAGAAAATTCTAGGAGTGAAAAAGAGTAAGTGAATGCTACTGCTTGAACAGAGTGAGTGCAGCAATGTTATTTTGTTGTGAGATTACATGTACAGTGTTAGAGAGGACAGTACTGAAGGGGGAGGAGGAAATGAACCATATTTATTCTTTGTTTAATTCCACCTAATTCAGTATACTTATAACGCATTTGGCTCTATGTTTTCACAAAACTAGTATTCTTACATGTTAGACCTTTGTGCTTTCATGCAGCATAAAAATGGAAGCTGGTTCAGCTGCAGAAAAAGCCAGGTTGAGTAAACTTCAGAGACAGAGCAAGTGACTTCAAGCCCTAAAATGTATGGGAGTGCAAAGGTATGCAACTGTCAACTAAACATATTAACAAAAGACATCTTACTGAGAGGTATGTTATTTACATGCTAATCATTGTCACTGGTGCCTTCTCTAGAACTTTTTTCTATGTAACAGTTATTTACACTTGCTTGAAGCTAGTAACAGGCCTGATGGCACACTCACACAAATACAGCTCCTCTCAGAAATTGGTTTGTATAGACTGGGGGCTTAGACACATATTTTATTTGCAAACAGCTGGAATAGCTTAAGAAGTTACCATACCACGCACTGTTGCCCCATGCAGGAGATTTCCATCACTTGCTGGCGGAGGATGTCATGCAAACATTTTTGCTAATGCTAGTGCAACACAGACTGGGAGAGCCCACCCGTGGGTTGCCCCAGCTCAGCTGGTGGGACAGTGTCTTCCAGGCATGGGGTAGTGACAGGCAGTGGCCAGAAACAAGGTATTTGATTATCATGGTTAGCTCCTCCTGCAAATTTGCTTATGTGCAGTTCTAGACTGGAACACTTCTCATGCTCCCCTGTCAATGCTCTGCTTCCTACACAAGGATTAATTTCACCAGCAATGTGTTTAGGATTGGGCACTTGCATTGCAAACTTCTGAGGACAAGAGAAGTGGCTTTTCATGGTCTCAGAAGTGAGTATATGACGTATCCTGCAGCTTTATAAACAGATGTAGAACAAGCACTGGTGTTTGATGCAAGATCTTCCTAAATGTACTCTGTTGTCTTCTATTCAAGTATGATTCTCCTCCCCCCTTTGCTCTGCCTGTTGCAGTATGTACATGATGTAATAATGGTTGAATTGCTGAACCGGTACAGACTGGGGCTACATTTGTCTTTGTACACATGATTTTGCACCAAGTGCCTTTAGTATGACCTAAAACTTGCTCAAGCTTTAAATTCTTATTTGGGCAGTGCTTCTAGGGTGTCAGTGGCTCAGAGCAAGCTCAGATGAGCTTAATGTGTGGGCAGAGCCAGCTAGACTGCAGAAAGCAGCATATAACATGCAAATAAATGTGTTCTGCAATCCTGGACACTCCATTCGAGATGCATTTTCAAGTTCTGTGAAGAAGGACTGTAACATAGAACATGTAACTCAGGGTGAGATTCAAGAAGTAGTTTGTACAGCCATGCTGGAAGTCCAAGTTACCATATAAACATTAAGGGATGGAAACAATTTTTTCTAAACCCAAATCTGATTTCTGCATTTGTGACAAAGGATCTTGTCTTTTTAAAGTCTTTTTGTGAGGATTGCTTTTTTGAGGCTTGTGACTTGAGCTTTGCTTAGGCAAGGAAAGGAGATTGTGAGTTTCATCTTCTAGGTGGCAACTGTGTGATCTTAGATTTATGGAGCAGTAGTTTTCAAGGCTATCTCTGGGTCACTGATGTAGTATCTGCTGATAGCTCAGTAAGAGCTGGCTGGCAGCTCAGTGATCAAGTCTTCTCCCTCTTGCCTGCTGCAGAATTATTTTAAGAAATCAGAAACTCCTGGAGTTACGTTTTGAGGTAGGTGATGGCTGTTGTTGCCATCTGCATATTAAATGATCACCAATGGGAAGAAAACTGCAAAATGCGGCTGCGGGATCAGATTGCTCCATGAAATGGGCTCCCCACAAGATGGAGATAATGCATGTGCAAGTGTGTGAACAAACATTTACTCTCAGAGGGATAAATTTTGCACACTGCCATTGCAGACCAATTTTGTTAACAGGCTGGCCCAAACCAGGGGCAAAGGATGGATCATGAGGACTCTTACCTAGCTCAGGCATTTAAAGTAGAACATTATTCATGAGGCATTTACTTTATTGCAACTAGTGGCTGCCAAGCTAGCTTCTTGCATTGATGCAAAGAGTATAGCAATTTTCACGTTGTAAGCACCACGTATTAATCAGGGCACCTCAATATTATGCAAACAAAATGTATGTACTTACAAATACTTCCACTGTATTTGAATCAAAAATATGTTATGAAAATGATAGGGGTTGTCAGGTTCTTCTCAATAGTCAAGAAATTTGGGAATCTACAGGCAACATTTCCCCTGAGGTGTGAGGCATATTTATCCTGCAACATCTGCATATTCTCCAGATTATAAATAAAACCTTAAAATGTAAATTAAAATGCACATTCTGTAAATCTGATTTGACAGTGAAAATCTTTTGGTGACAGCAACAGGTCTTACTTTCTTAGATGATTACCTTGTAGAAAAACATCTGTATGTTCTATTTCACAGACAATTGCCATATGAAATTTTGGCCTTGTATATTTGTATTTTGACACACTACAGAATTTTTGTGTAATTTTGTTGCAAAGGTAAGCAAATCCTAAGGGAGCACTTTTTTAAGAACACTTTTTTTTTTTTTTTTTCCCTTAAATATCCTGGAAAATACAGCCCTCAGTCCTACTCCTTCATTTGCTTTTAAATGGCTGCCATCTCCATATTTTATACTGTTTTAAATAGTGCTTTGATAAAGAAATTGTAGGTATGGTAATTTTGAAAAAATTGTCACTATGACTCTCGTGAATAGATACCTGGGTGCAGAGCAATTGTGACTCTGAAGCTTTCCTACTGTATAAGGGCACTTTTCTCAAGGCAAGATGTTTGGAGGAAACCTTGGCTGATAGGTAGTTATAGCTCATCATCCAGTATCAGGTGTGTTTTTTTCATGACTCTTCTTTTGACATGTACATATTTCAGTGTCTTTTTTTTTTTCTGTTCTACACAGAGTTTTTTCTGTGATGAGAGACATCACAATATGTATTTGGAAGATGTCTTTGCAGCCCAGAATATTTTCTTAAATTTTGTGTCTAAGGAGAAACCTGTGCCACTTCATTTCTAAACTTATGGATTTTCTGGTGGAGGCTTTATTTGGCTGTGAGACACTAGGATATATATAAAAAAAAATTTTAACTGTGGTGTAAAGGCATGTGGCTTGCAGAAGAAACTTCCCCTGTGGCATCAAATAAAATTCTTCATTCTCTATAGAACTAATAGACTCATTCTGTCCATACTTGATGACCACTGTATAACAAATTGGTGCGAAAGAATTTTGACCTAAGCAGCCTACCTGAAATACCCTCTAATTTATTTCATTAACCTAAAAAAAGGGTATAAAAAGGATAGAGTGATAGCTTGAGTTCACTAATAATATTGAAATCAAGACATTTTCTCAAGGGTATGACATTAAATAAAAAAAAGCTTATGTTTTTAACATGGGAAATAAGACATTCTGCTATAAAAAGCCATATCATATAGAGGAAATAATGACAGGCTTTAGGATGTGAGAGTATTTGTAATTACTAGCACTCTCTATGTTCTCTGTGTAATCACGTAGAAGTGCATGAAAGTCTTTTGCAGTGCTGCATATTTATTTTTCTGCCTTGTGAGCTGTACATACACAATAGTTGCCTATACGCTGATATTGCTGGTATTTTTTTATTCCTTGGTTTTTAACTCTCTTGCCCGAGAAAGCGGATTTTCCATCCAGCTTGTTTACTTTGTGATTTATGTCTAAATTGTCAGAGTCCTTTGGAGGCATTCGTGTTAAATTTGAAACAAACATATTTAATGCTCGTGTTGTAATAAAACAGCTAAAAGAGCAGATTAAAAAGATATGCACAGAGGGGTCTGATTGATTGAGGGATTGATTTTACTACTTTTCCTGTAGGTGGGTAGTGATGGCTGTAAATCTCTTGATAATCATTTCAGAAGCACCTTCATCAATAAACTCAAAAGGGACAGCTAGGTGTAAAAAATTGCCAGCCATCAGGTCAAACAAAAGGCAGGAAATGTGTAAAGAAAGAATTGAATTAAATAATCCCACCTTGGCCGGTTATGGCATTAGTCATGTTCATTTTTATCTTGGGGGTGGGGGACTGCGATTCTCTGGGATTTGGGGGAGAGAGGGGGAGGCTCTTGCCCCTCTTTTTTTTTTTTTTTTTTTTCTCCTTTAGCTCAACCCGTATTGCTCAGGATTCAGTTATGCAGCTAAAAGATTGTGTTCATGAGCAATGATCAATTATTAGTTTTCAGTAATAAAGGAGAAGGCTTCAATTCTGGTGCCCCCCCCCCCCTTTTTTTTTTGCTGGGGAATTATCATTATAAAATAAAATAATAAAATAGACGAGCGCAAGGGGAAGGGGCGGGGAGGAGGGGCGGGGGGGACGGGGACAGCTGACAGCATGTCCGCAAAAGTAGTCACACCTAAACCCACACAGTCACAGGACTTGCAGTGTCGATATTGAATAGCGTGATCCACGCTATTGATAATAAAACAATCCCAGATAGCCGGTGCTCGCTGTCCCCGGGTAGCTGCGCCCCAGGACTGTCTCAAAAGTTTAGTATACATCAGAGCACAAAGCCAAGTTCCCAGCTGAGTGCAGCATCTGGATGCCCCTTAATTACACACATTTCTGAAATACATGTAACCTCTGTTAGCCGAAAAACGGCTTACTTGAGAGGTCAGCTGTAGCGATGTTTGAAACTCTCTTGCAGTGTACCGTTTTTAGTTAAAAAAAGGGCAAAAGAAGAACATAGAAGACGAAGAGGAAAAGGGGAAAGGAAAAAAAAAACCTGCCGTGCTAACTAAAAAGCGGATGTTTTTGCGGTCCGAAAATGTGAATGGTTGGATTATACAGGGAAAGCGTTTTCTTGATGGTGCTTTAATTTCTGTGCAGAGGTGGCGTTGAGCCGGAGCGGTGCCGCAGGTTGGGTTGACCCTCCGGGTGCCTCCGCCGGCGGAGCCGCTGCGTCCACGCACAGTCCGCCCTCCGAGCTGCTCCAGAGGTGAAAATTTGCAGAAAATATGAAATCAATTGGATT
This sequence comes from Phalacrocorax carbo, assembly GCF_963921805.1. Classification (NCBI taxonomy): domain Eukaryota; kingdom Metazoa; phylum Chordata; class Aves; order Suliformes; family Phalacrocoracidae; genus Phalacrocorax; species Phalacrocorax carbo. The sequence continues at coordinate 29,334,626 of NC_087520.1, forward strand.
TTCCCCCCAGATCGTTATTAACGATGTATTATAACTACGTGGGGATTGTGTAGTTTTTAACCCCTGCGTGTTAAGGGTGTTGTGTCTGATCGCAAACCTTAATAACAATAATCCAGTCTAGTGTGTTGCATCTCATTGAAATCGTCTCTCAGCAGAATGAACTGCAAATTATCCTCTGTTTACCATCTCCCTTCAGTGCTCATCTCAATGAACTGGAGATCGATCCCCACCACGGGTGTCTTCCAGCCAGGCTGATTTGCATTGAAGCACATTAGAAAGCCTCCCACCTCCATTAAAAAGAATAATCCGAGGGAAAAAAAAATCTCCAAGGTGTGGCGGGGAGGGAAAAATATCTGTCACTGTCATTTGGAGCTTCGAGAGGGTAAACCCAAGATCAGAGTATTTACGCTTGTGAACTCTCACAACTTCTGCTCGAGACAATGACGTTTAATTGATGTACTGCTATCAACAACAATAAAGACCGATTTTTCTCTAGCCCTGGCAATGCTGCTCTGCCCCCACCCTTTCCCCACCCCTCCCGGCCCCCAACGAAGGGGAGGAAAACAAACAATAAATAATCAAGCGGTCCTAGATGAAATACCACGCGCCGCTTTATACACTAGCGAGGGAGAAGAGAAACGGGGAAAAAAGTTATAAAACTTAATTTCTCCCGATTAATTTCTTTGCCTTTAAACCACTGGTTTTCTTCTTGTTGTTGCTGTTGTTGATTTTTAATTACCAGCCCACGGCCGCCTTTTTCCAGCCACGAAGCAAAAGTACAACGCATCTGGGGAAATTTGTCTTAAGCTAATCGACAAATGTATAATGAAATCGTAAACGCGAATAATTTTGGGAAAGCGGCTAGATTAGAAACCGTGGGAAGCTAATGGAGTGATTGATACAGTTAGAAATACAAACACAGATGTGTAAAGAGATCCGCGTGGGTATTCTGTGTGCATCTACGTGTGGCTAGCGATAAGTAACGTGTGTGTTTCTACTCGTTCAGGTTCGGTTTCTTTCCCACTGTCACAGGGTAAGGAGGGTGACAGTCTGCACTGAGTGTATCCATCTCTGCCGAAACATCTCTTTAAATATTCAGTGAAAAATAATGTCATGTGAAGTACCACCTATAGCAACATTATTATCTTCATTCTTCAACATCATCCCCGCTGATAGCTTCGTTTGTCTTTTTCTCAAAATCTACTGTACCAAATGCTGCGGGGAGGGAGGGGGCTCGCCCTGTGCAGAAATGAAAAGAAGCGTCAGTGACCAGTTTGCAACGCTGGCTAAATACTGGGGTGGCACCTGGGAGACTTTTTCCGTTCGAATGCGTGCGTTTGTTTGGGTTTTGCGGCGGCTGGTTTTTTTTTTCACCCTTCTTGCTAAACGTTTTAGTCTCTTTCGTTTAATAATGAGAAGAAAAGGCGAGTGAGTCCGTTTCTCGAATGGGAAGATATCTCCCTCTTTCCCTTCTCCTCTCGCTCGCTCTCTAGGTTTTACCGGCTCATTTGAAATTGAAATGAGTTGTATCTGATCAGCCTCTTGATTTTACAGAGTTTGTTAATATTAATACGGGAAAAAGGAGTAGCTCTATAGCAGAGTAAATAATCCAGCGGGGGGGGGTGGGAGGAGAGACCACTAGACGGGTCAGAGTGGAGGAAAAGAAATCGCCTGCGCTCCCGCTTCTCCCAGCTCAGCTTATTTTACAGAGTAACTTTGCATGCACGGAGCAGAGTGACACGCGAAGGGGTGCGGAGAGCAGAGAGGTTCGTGAGCGCGCGGGAAACACCCGCCATCCGTCTGCAGTCTAGTGTGTATCGTTGGATATACGAGATATTAAAAATAGCATTGTCTATAGTCTCTTTGCAACTACGCTTTTCATTTCGCGATCGTGAAATGTGTTTGTAAGAAGTTCCTCCTCTGGAAGTAACAGCCGGGAGTAGAGGCTTGATGCGTGATTACACGGTAGGAGTACAGCGCCCACACGGTCCTGGTGCTACAGGACTAGGCACAAACAGGGACCCAGGAGAGCGCACGGGGGCGGCTGGCGCGGGTCCGCTCTGCCCGCTGAAGCCCCAGCCCCAGCCTCTCCCGGCTGCCCTGCCCTGCCCTGCCCAGCCCAGCCCAGCGCGGGATTAGGGGGGCTCGGCCGCTCCCGCTCGGGCCCCCACGTCCAAGAGGAAAACAAAAGTCAGGAGCAATCCCGCGGGGGACGGGGCGGCGGGGGACGGGGCCGCCGAGCGGGGTTCGCCCCCCAGCCCCGGCCTCGCTGCCGTTCGCACCGGCCTTCTCCGGGTGGTGGCGGGCGGATTGACGGCGGGCGCAGCCAACCGGCGCGGCCCGGCGGCAGGGGGCGGGGCGCCGCCCGGTCGGCCTGCCGCTCCCAGCGGCGCCCTAATTGTCCTGGGAATGTGTGAGGTAGAAAACAAACCCTTCCTATTTTCAGCACCCCTCGGGCCCGTGATATATGGAAAGGGGGGGGGGGGGGGGCGGGAGACGGGGGAGGGCGAAAACGGATCTTTATTTGCAAATGCGGGGACAAGAAGGAAGAAAACCCAACAAGAAAAAAAAACATTAAAAACCCCACCAACAATAAAAAAAACCCCTCTGTAAACTTTTCGCAGCAGCAGTGGGCCGGAGCGAACGGCAGTGAGCGGCGCCGGGCGGCAGCGGGGCTCTCCCCGCGCAGGCACTTGCCGGGCGCCGCCGGGGAGCAGGGCCGCCCCCCTGGGCCCGCTGCTCCCCGCCGACCTCCCCCCAGCCGTGCGTCCTCCCCTCCATCGATTATTGCTTACCCTGCCCTCCCTCCGCGGGTCAGGGCATTGGGAGAGGCGGCGTGGGGGAAAGAAGCTTTAAAAAAAAATTGAAAAAAAAAAAGTGAAACGCAACGCAAAACTGAGGGAGGGAGGCGCGGGGAGCCCGTCTGGGCTGGAGGAAGGGGCGAGGGGAGACACATTCCTATAGTAACGGGGATGGCGCGATGCAGCCCCAGCTGGTTGCTAAGAGGGTTAAATTGCATCCAAACAGCTTTGGGGAAATCCAGCCCCTTCTCCTGCCACATGGATCGACTCATTGGGTGGGAGCGGCGGAGAGACAAGGGTCTCCAGCAAATCAGCGCCTAATTGATTAAGGCGAGCTGGTTTGAATAGAGCTGGCCATGTGCCAATAGCCTTTCAAAGAGCTCCTCTATGATTAATCGCAATGCATTATTGATAATCATAATTATAGCAGGACACATGCGCGGTGCGCGGAGGATTGGGGAGGCTGGGGGGGGGAGGCTCGATTTCCGTAATTTTGAGAAGATTTTTTTTTAGTAATTTTTTATTCTGCCCCAGCTGATGTTTGAGCCAGCATGTCGCGGAGGAAGCAGGCGAAGCCTCAGCATTTCCAATCCGACCCTGATCTGGCCTTGTTATCCCAGCGAAATGGTGAGTTCTTCTCCTCTCCCTCGCACACATTTTAACACAAACGCACACAAAATACATCAACTTACCTTGCGGCGAGCCGGGACCGCGCTGGGCAGCGGAGCGGGACAGCAGGATCTCCCGGAGTTACGTGCGGGGGGGTTCCCTCTGGGGTTTTGGTCCAAGTTCTTGGCTTTTATTTTATTCTTTTAACTCAGCGTTTTGTTTCGCTTGTTTCTTAACGAAACTCCAAACCCTTTCCGTTTTTTGATGTTTTCCCTCCTCCCTCCCCCCGCGGGGCGGTCTGGCATCCTGAGGCGGCGGGAGATGGATCCGCGCCCCCCGCGCCTTTCTCCGCGCCCCGCGGAGCGGGGGAACAAAGTGGGGCTGCGGCGGGGCGGCTGATCCTGCAGCCCCGCGGGACGGGTGCCCCGTCCGGCCACACACGCTGCCCGCAACGTCTCCCCGAAAGGGGCGGAAAGACCCCCACGGGTACCCACTTTCTTCCCCCCCCACCCCCCCCGCAACACCCCCACGGACCTCAGCGCTCAGGACCCCCTACTCCCCCGCAGTTCCGCCGAGCGGGAGGCGCTGCCCCGCCGCCGAGCAGCCCCGGCCTCCGGCTGCACCAAAAGCTTCCTGGAGGCGGAAAAGTTGCCGCCGCGGAGCCGAGCCGAGCCGGGCCGGGCCACGGGGGGGATCGCCCCGTCCCGGGAGCTGCCGTCGCCGCGCCGGAGAGGGGCTCCGCGGCCGCAAGCGCGGGAGCTGTGGGCAGCGCGGGGCTTGTTTTCATCCCCCAATGTTATTTTTTATTGGTTTTTTTTTTTTTTTCGCCGTCTCCCCCTCCCCTCCAAGTCAGTGAGCGAGAAATAAACGCTGGCTTTGTGTCCTTTGGAGAGGGAGTGTGTGAAATCTCTCTTTTTTTTCCTTTTTATTTTTCCTTTTCCCTTCCTCCCCCCACCCCCCCGGGAAAAGGGGGAGTTCGGCACAGCCCGGCGGGCGTGCCCTTGCCCGTACCTGCGCTGGGACGCGGGGCGACAAGTGGTCGGCGAGAGAGCCGCGGCCGGGAAGGCGAGGGGCGCCCGGCCCAGGGCAGCACCCCCCGTGCCCGCCGCCCGCCGGACCCCCCAGCGGCTATGAGGAGGGCGAGCGCCGGGGGCCGGCGAGGGGACGCGCCGGCGGCGGGCGCGGAGGGCGCCGCGGGGCAGAAGCGCTTCTGGCGGGCAGGTAAGGGAGGGACGTGCATGGAGGTTCCCCTGCGCCACCCGGCCCCGCCGGTCGGAAGCACCTCGGGCTTCCCGCGGTAACTTCCCGAGGAAGCGCTGGCGCCGGGCTCTCCGTTCCCGCGGCCGCTCCGCGCTCCGGCCGGGCCCGACGCGCCGGGGCCGCCGAGCTCCGCCCGACGCGGCGGCGGCCCCGGCACCGACGGTGCCCGGTGCGGTGCCTGGGGTTACGCGGGGGCGAAACGCGGGTAGAGGGTCCCGGGCCCCGCGCGATAAATCAAGTCGGAAAGTTTGCGGGATGTTTTCCTCCCTCTGCAAGCACTTTCCCGGCTTCCAAAATCCGTGGGACGCCCTCTTTCTAAACCAGCGAATGTAAAAGCGCTCGCTTCGCCTAGCTCTGCCGCAACGTTTCTTAAAAGTCATTTGGTTCCTGGGAGGCGACTTCTGGTTTCTAGCTGAGTTTTGTGCGCTTTGAGTGCACTCGAGTTCTGCTGTTTGCTCAGCACAATCCCCTTTCTCATCTCAGTAAAAGTATTTCTTTTTCTTCCGATATTATTTCTACTTCCTCTTGAAGTTTTGGAGCAGGAGTTGGGGAAAACGTTAGGTTTTTATTTGCCTTTCATCGGCCTCTTATGAAAGAATTTGTAACTTCTGAAAGTGAGCAGAGAAAGGGAAAGCTGAAATGGAAATTATCTTGCTGGGAAAGCAGAGAAGGATTCTTCACATCCCCGCTTTGTATGATTGCATCTTCTGACGTTCGCTGTCTTTTTTTTGTTTGTTTGTTTTTAGTAGATGGAACAGATCAAAACACCGCCAAGTATCTTTTTTTTAAAAGTAGCCGTTTTCTTCTGGTTGTAGTGTTTTGATCTGATTTTGCACATCATTTTCAAATGAAAGACGGTGGGAGTGTGAGAAAGGAATGTTAACTGAGCAGCTTTCCTGCCTGTTGCTAAAGGATGTCCTTGAAGTAAGTTGGATTTTGCCTGAAATGATGGCATGGAAGTGAAGCTTCTGTTTAGTTTGTGTGGCTATCGTGAGTTAAATAACTAAATAATGAAGCTTATTATTTTTAAAAAATACTGACCGGTTTCCTAGGAAAAACAGTGAACTTTACTATAAAATCTGTAGGAGCCTCCCCCTGCCCCTCTCTGGTAATGGTTTTAGGTTATGGCTGGTTTACATGGTTAGACGATAAGTTTTGAGTAAGTTGCCTAGAGGGTGTGTTTTGTAATGGTGTTTCAGGATTCAGAACGCTGTAATAATATTAGCATAGAGCTACCCTCCGCCTTTACGGGGTCCCCAGCCCTGGCAGCAGCTTCACACTCGAGCAAGACAGGGTGGGTGAGCTGTAGTGAGGACAAGTTTGCATTACATACCTTGAAATTGCAAAACAAAACCTCGAAATTCCAAACGCTCTTTTATTCTCCTTTCATACTGTGAAGTCAGGTTTGCCAATTCAGCTACAGTTTGCACAGGGTTCAGGCAAATTCAGCATTGCTAGTCCTTAAGACTCTTGCAGTAAGGTACTGCTGGGCAGTATTTGGAGTGAACGAGTAGAGTGGCCCTGCAAAAATTTCTTGCATCCGATTTGAATTCTGGTTTGTTAAAACTTTATGCTATGGTTTCATATCTAAAGATCGATAGGAAAAAAGCTCATCAGACTGCAGCAACATGGGCTTTTTTTTACTTTTTTTAACTGCTCTCTTTTTGTTTTTAAAGTTCAAAGCTCACGCAGTTCACTCTTACCAGGAAGACTTTCCACCTAAAATGTAATTTTGGTGCAATCAATGGATAAGTAAGTTTACCCTTGTAAAATATTGTGTGTGTGAGCATTTCATAAAGTTTGCATTGGATTAAATAGAACGGCTCTCAGATTAATAGCAGAAATTACTTGCAGCGTAAATTATATTCAACAAGTAACTAATTACTGGTAGGAAGTGGGCAGGAGATTGTGGGATTATTTCCTTTTGTTAATAACTCCAGCCACTTTCATGACCTTTTAGAAATTTTTTTTGTTAGCTGGAATTGCATTCTCAATTGTGAAAGAATATTCTTGGAGGGTAGTTTTCCAAGGCAAAAATTATATCGGAGAAATAAGCTAGCTAGACTTTGAGGAAGAGAAAATACTTGCACCCCTGCCATATAAAGGCTTGTCAGAACCAGTGCCTTTTCATGTCAAAAACGGATTTTGGTGAATTCCTAATGCTGCAGCATTATGATCATCCACGTAATTGTTACCGGGCCCATGACATGAGAGAAATTATGATCGCTTTCTTTAGTAAGATCTGAAGGACAGGGTGCTTAAGAGAAATAATTGCTTAGTTAGGCAGCGTTTAGTTTGTTACATAATTAGGCCTTTTTGTGCGGTAACTGCAGTCTGTTGGTTCAGAATATAGACACTTGTGTTTTTTCCAAAGGTGAGCCCGAAGTGTAGAGGGCCTTTTGAAATATCACTTATGCAGATGCAATTCAGAAATAATTGCTGAAACCCATATGGTGGAAGTTGTCTAAACCCAGTGTTAGTTCAGACCCTTTTTGTGTGTGTTTCCCCATCATAACCTGCATCTTTGTCTCGCTGCAAAATATTTATGTTTTAGTTTGTACTTTATTTATCTTTCTGATGCTAAATAGCATCTGGCTTCCTGAGGACAAACCCTTCTGTATGTTTAGCTGTACCAGTGCTTATTGCATAACTGGCTTTTAACCATATTCATGCTTTAATTGTGGAAACACGAATCTTTATTGGAGTGACCTTAGGTGTCTCTCAGAAAACACAATTATGTTTCTTGAAACTGTTTGTAAAAAACAAAAGGGGCAGCTCCTGGCAGGAGTCTCTCAAAGTGGCTTTGCTGTGTGTATTTTCCATACTTGAAGGTGCATCACACACCTATGCGCTTTGCAGTCTTGAAAAAATAAAAGTTGAAAAGCGCAAGCGAAATTGTTGCTTCGTGTGTGTCTGGTGCTAGGAAAAAAACTTAAGCGTTCAGCTGTTTTAACCTTTGCTAGCCTCCTTCCATCCAAAGGTGACAGGGTTCAGATCACAATATGTACTTCAATATCTTGCCAGTGACCCCCGAATTGAGTCTTACTGGTTGCTTAGCAGGAAGTTAGTAGTTTATTTTAGCTTCACCTTATCAGCTTTGCTTCTTTTGCTAACCCTATTCCCCTGTCACCCCTCAGATGCCAGACCCCCGAAGAGGAGATTGACAGGTAGTTCCCATAGCTCCGTTTTACCCTCCAAACAACAGGGATTTACTTTCTTGTCCCTTTGCCAATGTTTATGTAGCCAAAGTTTAGATATAGCCTTAAGGAGCCTTTCTTTTACGTGTCACTGGAACAGTGAAACTGCACTGAACTTTTTGAAGAAACTGTTGCAACTG